>NC_055696.1:1446250-2169375 GCF_017639745.1 Melanotaenia boesemani | reverse complement strand
TTAGATGAAAGAAAATTAGGCGTTATTTGGGGCTGTTGTTAACTAGCAAAAACTGCCGTTAAACGTGGCATTATAAAGGGATGTTAATAAAACTTTTTTCTTTTTTAACTCCTTTTAAAACGGATTTTGATAAGTTTTTCCTCAAACTTGACGTTCCTGAAGTTGTCGAGCGACTAGCTGCTACTTTCGAGGATGAATTTGCTCTGGACACTTTTTATTTTCATCACTATTCTTGTTTCTTCTTCTTGAGATTTATGATGAGTGTCGACATTCATTGCAAAGTTTAGATAAAGACCTGTGTAAACTGGTTCTATCTGGTTTGATATTCCTGATTTTGTTTGATTTGTGCTGTAACTTGTGGAGGCTGCTACCAGCCGTCCAGACGCAGCACTATTTGCGCCGAGGAGGAAGCGTTCAGCCTGTAAAGCGGCACTGCGGCATCGCCGTATCACTGCGCTCCGGTCTCCCTTCTCCGGGATCCTGAAGCTCGGGTCTGGGGAGAGGAGGAGGTACCCTATGGTTTTCCTTTGCGGGGTCTATTTTGTCAGCTCCAGACCTTCTCGTGCTTTATCTTTTTCTGTTTTTTTTGTTGTGACCGAAGGCCTTCAACTTATCCGGACGGTCCCTCCCCACTCGCAAGGGTTTGCATTTCTTGGTTTTGCATGACGTGTCTTGGAGCTAAAAAAGAGGCTTGCTTTTGTTGTGTCTTATAGTGTAAAATGAAGCTTGGAGAGCCGGAGCAGGAGGCAGTGCCAGTCCGCTGCTGCTGTTGTGGGCTGGACTGGATTACAGAGCCTGAGATCTCTACTGACAGCACAGGCGGACAAAAAGGGACTGTGAGCGAAGACAAGGGAAAGAATCTCAACTGAGCAAGAAAAGCCAGGGCGAGTGCTAGAACACGGCTTTTTCAATTAAGCAATATCCTGGGAGCTATTTGAGCAGTGTATGAGTGTCATCAGATGAGTGTTGGCATGAGGCATCAGGTTAAAGGAATAGGTAAAGAAAGGCTGCAGGAGCGTTGTTATAGTAAAGGTGCATTTGGCTTTTTTCTATGTTGTTAGAAGGAAGAATAACTGCATTGATGGAATATCCTTTTAATGATTGATGCATATTCAAACATTGGCATGCTGGCTTGTTAGATGCGTCTTTGTTATGCCTCCGTTTGATGTTGTGCCATTTTTTTAAATTGTTGAAATTGTGCAGGTTTAAAACATTTGCCACTTCTGCAGGGTGTAGCAGAGCATGCTCCTCTGCTGCAGGATCCAGATGAGCTGAATTTATGACAGTATGTGTTTAAGGAGACAATGTAAAGTTGAAGATGGTGGTTGACTGTGACAGATTGCTTTTGGTTTTGTGTGGTGATGCAGAAAAGGTGTGATTCCTCTGGTTGTGAAACATCCACTGCCTTCAAGGGGTTTGCTTGCTGTTAGAGAATATTTTCACTTTTCTTTGACTTTTTACCATTTCAGTGATGTAATGCCTGAGCATTGTTATTCTGGAGGCACTGAGAATCTGAATGTATTTTGTACTATCATACCAGGAAGACTTGTAGTGGCTTTTGGCCTAGACTCGTGGTGGGGAGCCTTGGTCTTCGAGGGCTGCAGTCCTGCAAGTTTTCAATGTTTCCCTGCTCTAACACACCTGATTCAAATGAAATGGATCCATAAGCTAATCAAGTTCCGCACAGTGACTCAATAATTTGAATCAGGTGTGTCAGAGCAGGAAGAATAAAACATTTAAAGGATGAGGGCCAAGGTTCCCCAGCGCTGGCCTAGACTGTAGCTTGTTTCCTAAGAATGATCCAGATTAGGACTGCAAGCTGTTGAATTTTGCATCTTAATATCATAAAGCAGCCAGATGCCTCCAGTGTCAAACAGTGAAGGTTTGCCCTGGAGCTCAGAGTTAAGTGCAGAATGACTTGACTGTAGGGTCATGACACTTGTCTTGCATTCTTATCAGTATGTCAGAAAGCTCCAGGACAAGCCCCCCTGTTCAAACAGACCCACTTCCATAGCTGAAACACAGTTTTCATCCTGTGTGTTTATTAGGAGGGAGATATGTTTTGAAAGAACTGATGGGGAATTGAGGCAGGTTGTCATGAATAATATGAGGGAAAAAATCCGTGTTTTTAGGCTTCAGCTTTGATTTGGATGTTGTTACACCATGCTTTAGTGTTCTGAAATTCAATTAAAGGGAATTTTAAATACCACTGTGGAATCTTAGATGTGTGCCTCTGATGGTCACTTCATGAAAATAATCTAAATGAAAGTAACTGCCAGACAAACAGGAGTATCAGAAGTGATTAAATTTCCATGGCAGATCCTGATGTACTGGATTTTATTTAAATTAGATTCAATGTAAATCCTGTTGCGATGGCTGCTTACTGTATGTTTCTGGTAGACAATTACTGCATGTTTGCAATGACAAGAATTCATGCTTAGAAGCATCAGGACTCGAGTATTACAGTAAAAAAAATCTCTTACATAGTTTTGTCAATTAAAAAGCAAATTGGATAAAAACATATCTTTTGATACCCGGCTTAGATTCGAGCTTACTAGACGTTGTAGAAGAATCGCTAAGAACACTGTAACACCTAGCATGCTCTCTCTGAGCTGGATGACCTGGCAGTGGAAGACAGCATGGTATACGTACCTGACGCCGCTGTAGCCAGCCTAATAAAACATTTATCTTGTGTAATGTGCGATGGGCAGAACCCTTCTGCCTAGTATGCAGAACCTTTTGGAAAATGGCTCATTGGCTAAATGCATTGTTGACCTTGCTGAGTGAACATGTTGCAAATGCATGCCTTCTCTTTGTTTGTGTCTTTCCTTTCCAGGAGGGTGAGTTTGCTGACCTTGGGGGAAAAAAGTAGTCAGTTCGTGGGTGAGAAAGATGTGGTGCCACCTGCTCACCTCACCATGGTGGGACATGTTCACTAAGCAGACATCGGCTTTAACTTGAGAAGCCCCTTCTCTGATGGAATAGGACATTTGGTGGGAACATGTTAAGTCAGTCATTTTACATCTCCGTTCCAGGATTTCATGGACTGCCTTTTGGGATCTTTGAGCGGAATCTAGCTTGATTAAGTGACTCTACGTGTCCTATTTAAGGTCTTGTCTTTGGGATATTACATGTCTACCTTGGATTTAACCCACTGAAAACACTCTTGGATATTACGGAGAGTCTCCTTGAGGGTGTTTTCGTTCAAGTGGAGGCTCAACAGCGTCAGTGTCTGATCCTTGCAGAGTTTGATTGCTTGCAAGAGGTGGGTTTATTTGGATGTTTCCCATGAAGGACATGGATGGCCCTCGATCAAGTGGCCTCCGGAAGAAGAGGAAGTCAAGGTCGGAGAGGGATCGGGGGAGGAGATCAAATGGGATAAGGAGCAACCGTGTTAAAGGCTCAGTGTTTCGCCTCTCCTCTGACTCAGAGCGGGAGGGTGAAAGAGAGCCCTCCTCATCTCGCCCTCGACCCCCGCGAAGAAAACGAAAGGATTCTACTTCTGCTGAAGAGGACATCATTGATGGCTTCTCTATCACAGGCTTCGTGACCCTGGAGGCTCTCGAGGTGAGTGATTAACCTCAGGGGGAGCTCACTCAACCCTAAGCTCTGTGTGTCGGTGTGTGTTGAACTTCTCTGTTAGAAGTGAACCTGAAAATCCCTGAAACAGTGCTGTGAGATGCAATTCTCTGACTTGGTAGACCAAATATTTTTGCTTCTGAGAGCATATTTCTCCGTGGGGTGAGCTGGTGTTGTAGCTTTAAATGCACCGCAGTAGCCAGAGATTACTATCTGTGTAACCAAGAGGGTGTTTTTGTTGTTGTTGATGTGTATATTCCTGTGGGTTTTTTTTCTTTACAAGTTCTCCTGCAAAGCCTTTCACCAGATTAGGGATGTTCAGCTATGGCAGAAGTGGCTCTTGCACCATTGTATATACTTCAGAGTGAAAAAGCAATTTGATCCACATTACAACAGTTTATTCAGTAGAGGTAATTTATTTTAGACTGGCTGTTTTCCTGGGAATGCAAACTGAGCGCAGGCTGTGTTCCAGTGATCTGAATTATGACTTGTGCAGCACAGCTGCTACATTTTTCTGTAATGAATTGTGGCGAGTCAAAGGAAAGGCGGTGGGCCACCGCAGTGGGCCTTGTCCAGTTACTGGATCTTTTGCTGATGGAGCAGAAAGAACTCACCATACGTATTTAACCTGAAATGGAGCATTTTTTGTTTTTGATAATCAAATTTTCGGATATTCAGTTTGTTTTTATTAGACGTTTGTTAAAACGGATCGACTAGAAGACTAGCAAGATATAAACAGCGACATGTTCACCAGGAGGAATTTTCATAGATTGAAATCGCTGCTGCTTCTTCTAAAGCAAATTACAGGCTTTATTTTATTAATCAGCAAATAATTTTGCAAAATGTTTTAATTGTAGAGTTTCTTGATATTATTTTAGAAAATATGTGAAAATAGTTGCCTGACAAGGTCAGACTGAGTGATGTGTGACACTGTTCAGTGTAGAATACATTCAGATAGTTGAGATGACAGTCTCTTGGCTGCTGATGTGACCCGTATCGAGGATACGTACGCTCCACTTGTCTTCACTGTGTTCCTTTTAACAGCTCAAGAGCATCTATCTTGTTTTTCTTTCCCTCTATTCAGTGTCTCTATTGAACTGCCGTGAGCTCTTGTGCTTCTGTTTCCTTTTTCTCTTCGTTTTGCTGGACTTTTTAATTTTTTTTATCCACTGGTGCCTCCTGCCTCAGTCTGTGTTGCACATACTGTATATTTTGCAGCGATCTCACTACACACCTAACCCTGCATTAGCAACGGAAGTCAGAAAGAAATCTTGACCTGTTATTGTTTATTCTCACTGTTTAACTGTTTGCAGATCCGGGAATATTTGTTCATTTCACTTCACTAACCCGTCAGATTATACTGTATATTTAGAAAGTGACTAAAACTGAATTACTTATGTGAGTAGCACATTTTTCTGTTTTATTACCATAAACAAATTAGTTTTCACTTTTCCTCTCGTGCAGCCAAACAGGGAAAAACATGAAAAGTTAAATATAAGCGTAAAGTTAAAAATCTACTTTGAATATAAATTCTCAGTGATTTAAAAAGAACTTTAAACTTAATGTTCTTGGCATTTTGGTGAAACCAGTTATATGTGTGCACTTTGTGTGTGTGTTTGTGTCAGCATACACAGGCATGCATTTAGAGAATAACTCATTAATTCAGTGTCACCTCACAGAGAAAGGAGGTGGCACTACTGAAGTGAAGTACTTATAATAGACATTGGAGAGCTTTAAAGAGTCGTTTAAATATAGTATTTTGTGGTGTTTTCCTACATGTAATGACAATCGTGGGAGAAGTTTTATAGTGAATTACTTTTCTGTTTTGGAATATAACTTCAGGAAGTATCAGGGCCATGACCAGAACACTTCTTCCACCATGTCGTTGTGTGGTGCAGGACAGAGCCCGTCGTGCGGCCTTTACCTTGCTTCCCACCGCTTGTGATGGGTTGCAGTTTGTGGTTCCAGGACCAAGCACACAGCATTCTGCTTAAAATATTTCAGTTCATTAGCAAATGTTTTTGTCAAAAACAGGATAGAAAGAAAAGAGCAAGTCCAAAGACTGTTTTTATCATAACATGAAACAGAAAAAATAAAGCATTAAATATAAAATCATGGCCGTTTTGTAGAAGTGACAATATCTGTACAACATATTCAGCACCACAGTGTGTACATGCACACTGCAGAATACTCAATGAAAGCTGAGAAGATTAATTAAAACTCATTATGCTTCAGTATATTTGCCACCTGATACAAATGGAAAGTTTCCATCTTTATTACTAATGAATAATCTACACAAAAATCATCTGAAGGCATTTTTTCTTCAGTGTCCAGCTCTCTTGAATAACCAGGATTAAACTTTATTTGCAAAACACTGAGGCTAGTGTTGGCGACGGATGTGTAGCGTCTCACACAGTGAAACGTGAAGCAAACGTGAGAACCCAGTGAAGGAGCATGTGGTAGCAGGTAGAAACAAGTTACGGTTGAGATGTTTTTATTTATGCTCAGCCTCATATCAGGCCATGCTAATTTCTCTGACTGAGACAAACGTCTGTATTTCTCTCTTTTCCTTTTCCCCTTCTTTATTAAATGTGTTTATCTTTTTATAAAGAGACTCAAACAGCACTTTCTCACCCCTGTCCCAATATTATGGGCTCCTTGTTCCTGTCGGCATCTTGGAGAGCGTGGTGGAGAAGCAGGTGAACCAAATTTCCAGCTCCTGCTGGTTCTGGTTTAAGTTGCTCTCCATCACGTGGTGGACCTGAATGCAGAACAAGGACAACCGTGGAGTTGCAGACTCTAGTGGGTCACCAAAAAATAAATCTCTGTAATGGAAATGCAGCCAATTTGCAGTTGTGCCATTCTTAATTTACTCAGATGCAGAGGTCCTAAGTTTGTGGATTTGTCTCCAGATTCAGCTACTTTTCAGACCTCTTCAGCGATTTTTATCCAAACAAGCAACAAGCAACAAATCTAACTAAGGAAGAGGAACCCAGCCAATTCATAGGCAGAGCCAATATTTTTCTGTAAGGACAGGCTCCAGCTGTCCGCTGTGTGAGCCTTAAAGGGAGCAAGAAATAGCAGAACCTGCCATGTCATGCTTATGCAGCCACACGGCTGCAGAGAGAAGAGCAGCAGTTGGTAGACATCTGTCAGACAAAACATTAACAGCAAACATTTCTCACTTTCTCTCTGACTCTTTATTGTACATGTACATTTAACCTACATCCCAGTGTTGTCATGAAAATTTGATTAATTGTGTTGCACTAGCTGGAGGTCCAGGCCGGTGCTTTCCATCTGTCACCACGGTGCTGTAACTGCTCTGCTCCCGGGCCTGCTCTCCATGTGCAACGCTCAAAGTAAGGCTGCAGGTTTGCTTTCATAGCACTTTCTTTATGAGCACGCTGCTGTTCTGAGTCAAGTTGTAGCTTTAAGGCATTTTGATATTCCTCTGAGTGGAGAACAACTATCTACTTCCATATCCTTTGATTTTCTGTGTGTGATTGTAGTTCATGGGTAGAAGCTCAAGTTCATTCATACTGAGTAAATATTCTGTTAGGACTTTATTAGTGTAATAATGTAGCATTGAGGCATATCCAGTGTGTGTTGAGATACCCAGTACAGCTATCACCACTTGAGTATTTTTCTGTTTGTTTTGATGAGTTTTATCTAACAGAAAAGGCCTAGTGCTGACTTTCTTACACATAAACTCTGACCAAGAAATTCCAAAGACATATTGAGTATTTACTCATTGCACCAAGATCAAAGCACAGTAGCAGCAGATGTCCTCCTAAAAGTTAGAGACAGATTTTTATTGCGGGAGCTCTTAACAGCAACATTTTCCAGCATTTGAAAAAATGACTGTTGTGTCTCCTCTGAGGTTGCTGCTGTTTTGCTTTCACCCATTTAAGTTGAAAGGGATCCCTAAACATCAGCACGCCTCTGCTGACCACAGCCGATCTCATGGTGCCTTTAATTTCCCCATAACTAGTGACCCGTCTTATCTGTGTATTACACACACACATTCCCTTTAACCTTATATATATATAAAACAAGGTAAAGTACTGGCTTTACCTTTTTTGTCAAAGATCCTGCTTTCATTATGCCAGGTTTTGAAATATGCCCGCTCAAAAAGAAATTAATCAAAATTTATCTTTAATCTTAATTTCAGCTAAATTCAACATGCAGCAGCCTTCCTGGCAATAAACATGGTTATTTGGGGATGGTTGAAAGTTTATTATTGTAAAGAAAGCTGGTGAAATTCACCCTGTCCTGTCATACTTTTCTCTCTCTGGTTTCTGACTTCTGTTTTTAATCTTCAATAACGTCACTGCAGCTTCTCACTCAGGAGTTTAACTTTAGAGCTCTGGATAGACTGTAATTTACAATACTTCAGAGCTTTTGCAGGTTTTGTTTCTCTTGACTTGCTTTGTTGCGTACCATTAGAACCAAAGGACACGAGGTTTACATTATGCAAAATTTACAGCATAATCTGCTGCAACTTCAAAACAGCACATGCAGGAAGACTGGCAGAGGAGCCTCGCACTGGGATGGACATACAGAGCTGGCACAAGCCGCTCAGAACTTGCAGTGTATAATAGTTTTCTTCTCTTAACAGAGATATGAAGTCAAAGATATTACAAACATTTGTCAGGACTTTATCTGATGTTACCAATTTCTGCAGAACTTGTCAAGCATATCTGTTTGTTTCTCCAGTGAGACACGAGTTCAGTTCCATTGGTTTTATTTCGTGTTGGCTGGGTTTTACACCAGAGCAGTCTGCATTAAGACTGGTGTGAATGCAGAAGCATTCATTAAACTTGATGTGGTTTACAAGTAGTTTCTATAAAACTGTGAGATGGGTAATTGTCCTTTGTGGAAGACTGTAAATTCTCCAACCGGGAACTCGGCTATTAGTTAAGGCTGAGGTTTCTTTTTCTTTTTGACTTATTTTAAATGTGTTAAAAAAGAACATGTAAGGACCAAAAGATGATTCCTAGGGATCTTGGTGGCCCTGTTCAGCCAACTTATGGTCTGAAATGAACTTATTAAAGATGATTCTGGTATTGATGTTGGCTGCCAAGTCAACATAGTAAATAACTAATTGTTCTCAATGTTTTGCCTGGTAAAGTAAAGATTGAATAAAATGAATTTATCAGATATGTAAATTAATTTCTAAACCAGTTTGAGGTGGTCTAAACAACTGTTATATAGCTGGTCACCTGTATTGATCAGACATTTGTAAAAAGACAAAGTAGCATTTCAGAATATAAAAGTGGATAAAAACAATTACTAAAAACTTAATGTTTGTCCTTTTTCAGTGAATATTAGTTCAAGCAAGACCTGTGTAGTTCCTAAACCTAATTCCTGGGTTTCCCTGAGAAATTCTTCCATTTAGCCACCTAGCTGGAGGACAGACTTGCAGTAGATATTGCTTCAGCTTGTACACCAGTCCTGGGTTTATTGTCTCTTTACTGGACCAAACAACACACTTCCTGCTGCTGACCACCAGTGTGGGAAGAGCTTGACAATCTATTACAAAGAGCTTTAATGCATCTCACTGCAGGCTACACATCACTCTGACAAAAAGTCCATAAGAGGGATATGTATAAACCATGTGTCTGCTGGAGGAGAAATGTTTTCCTAACAGCTGAGGAAACCCTCCAGCTCCACCTCCATCCCTGCTGTTTGTTTTATTTCATTTCCACTGATGCACCACCAGGATCTAGTTTATTCCTATTATCTCCCATTTAATTTCTGCTGCCCCTAAAACCTATTTCATTTTTGGAGTTCAGCTTTACACCCATCTGTCACACTCCTGCCCCGTAGGTGGGCGGCATGGTGGAGTTCTGGAGTAGATTAGCTTGATTTATCAGCGTTTCTGTGGGGGAGGACGCGGATAATTTGGAGTTAAAATTAAACATTAATAAGCTCATTGATAAGTTTTTAGACTTTCCAATATTTACAATGGCTAATAAATTTTTTGACACTCTTAAGTACAGCGGGAGTTAAACAGGACGGGTCCCCGGCCTTCGCTGAGAGGATCGACTGGATTTTAATGCAACGAAGTACATTTGTCTCATATGGGCAAATGAAGATGATGCATTGCAATTTAACAGTCTGGCATTTTCTCTTTTTGTATGCTGTTCGTGGGATGATGCTCTCAGCTTGCCAGCATTTCAAAACAATTGATTTTCTCTGGCACAGCCCCCAGAAGTCTGCCTGGAGGAGGGCTGAAGTGCCGGCAGTGAGGAGCACATTGATTAGTACTTCATTGTAAGAAAGACACTAATATGAAATCAAATGTATTGACAGCTTGTTTCTTACCAAATTCTGAAAACATGACATTTAAATAGTTGAAACACCTAAAAATCAAGGCAGGCTTTCATCAAGCTTTGTTTCTGAGAGAGAACCGGTGGAACAAGGACATCTTCAGAGAGATGGCTTTTTCATGTCTCGCCTTGTGCCAACCTGCCGTAACAGATATTTCAGCCGACTGAATGATTCCACTTTACCAGCTTTTTAATTAATTTTCCACCTCCCACACATATATTTATTTTCAGTATCCTGGAAGCTATGCTGCTAGGACATCATTCATTTATCTGTTTTCCAGCTGGAGTGATGGATTGCTTGCATTAATTTGCTGTAACAGCTCTGTGATGGACACATTGATGAAAGAACCTGTCATTTCTGGCTGTAAAAACTAATATAATCTTCTGTTTGTGGTTGCTTAATGGAGTCTATAGTTACAACTTATAAATGCATACACTAACATTTAGGTTTGCATCGGACTGGTATCTTTCCCCTCTGGGTTTACAGTCATTTTAGAGGCTGAGGATGTCTTTCATTGGGGCTGAGTCAGGGTTCTTTTTAGAGCCTTGCTGATCTCTTACGAGTGTACATTCAGCATTCTGGCTGTGTAATGCATCTCTCAGGCAGCTAGTCTGCTATGGTGTTCTTCAGCCAGTGCTGATTGAGCGCACTTTTTCCAGTTTTATTGCAGGGCCATATTACTGCACATGCTCAACATCTGTTTGTGTTTACTGGCAGGTTTTTTTTTTAATTATTTTATTTTTTATTCCTTAGTAGGTGTTCAGTGGTTGATCTGTTCTTAAAACGTGTCTTAGGTTAATGGACTGTAACTGGCACCAGGCCTGCAGCGGGTCATAAAATCCAGGTGTTAATCCATGCAACATGCATTTGGTTTGATCATCAAAAGCAAGAGATTTTAATTGATTCACGCATAGATAGTCAGTGGGTTAGGAAATGTTTGATCAGAAATAAAAAGTAAATTAAAGAAAAGGAACAGGTGTAACAATGAGACCAGTTCTCAACTAGCAAGTGTAATAATGTGCAGACAGGATCTTCCAAAAGGACATAATGTACACTTGTGGTTATAAACACTGGTCATGTGTCCACCACTGACACATTTATTCCAACAGAAACAGATAGGGATGCATCCATATGAACCCATGCAAAACAAATAGCTCAGCCCTGCAGGGACGGGGTTACAACCGGCAGAAAACCGAAGAATGGAACAATGTGATGTTTTAGCAATATGGAAAGGTGCTCAGTCTTCACACATTATTCCGAACTCTGATACTTTACAACAGGTTATAAGTAGAGTTGCAAAATTCCAGGAATTTTCAAAGTTGGAAACTGTCCACGGGAATAAATGGGAATTAACGGGAATAAATGTGAATTAACGGGAATAAATGTGAATTAACGGGAATAAATGGGAATTAACGGGAAATAATGGGAATTAACGGGAATAAATGTGAATTAACGGGAATAAATGGGAATTAACGGGAATAAATGTGAATTAACAGGAATAAATGGGAATTAACGGGAAATAATGGGAATTAACGGGAATAAATGGGAATTAACGGGAATAAATGTGAATTAACAGGAATAAATGGGAATTAACGGGAAATAATGGGAATTAACGGGAATAAATGGGAATTAACGGGAAATTCACAAATTTATTCAATTGACAGGGAACTTAAATATAGTTATCTTGGCTAAAACAACCAGATTTAATGCAGGCAGAGTGCAGACTGCAGGGTTTTTGAGGCCACACCCCCTACATGCATGTGCATTCCTCCATCACACAAACTGGTGATTTCTTCAACCCTGGAGCACTGAGACCACACTTGATAAATAAATATTTTAATAATAATAATAAATAATAATAAAAATTTGACTCAAAGTCAAGTAAGTTTTCAACATATTATGAAGTAAATTTATTTTATACAGCAATTGTAAAATATTTTGAAGAAAAGTCCAGGTAGCTATATATCTGTTCATGCTGTTGCATTAGTGTTTATAAAGCTTTTTATCTCATTTTACAGAAAAATGCCACATCCGATATGTGGAGGCATTTCACCCAAACTAATGTTAAAAGAAAGTCTTTGTATGTGTGTAAATATTGTGCAAAGACAGACGTAAATGCTACAGAAATGCAGCATCATATTGTTAAGTGCCAAAAATGTCTTAAAGGCTCAAAACTTATATTTCCAAAATTCCCCACGGAATGGAAATCTATCGTAAATTTATCAGAAATTTGCCTGCCCTTTGCAACCCTTGTTATAAGTGTACTAGCTAAAGAGAACTATACAAGATGTGTTTGTTTTCTCACAATTCAGAAATTTAGGACTTCTCTCCAGAAAATCTTTAAATGACACCTGTCCATCGCAGCTGAAGAGAAAACATTGAATTAATTTTGTTTTTACATTTTTACAAGGTTTCTTCAGGTTTTTGTCAGATGAATTCTTATCACACATTTGGACCATATTTAAATTAAAAACCTTGTTTTCTTCCTCTCTCCAAATGCATCTGCTTATTAGTTCCCTCTTTGGTTAGAGATGGTCATAGCTTTGTGTAATTGGTCCCAAAGTCATCCTCCATCCAGGCTGAAACTACCTCTGTTTGTCAGATCAAGGATGAATTGAGGTGAATATTTGATGCAGTCCATTGGTTTCTTTTGCTCTTCAGCTGCTGAATTGGGCCGTATTTAATGGGGTTTAACTGAATTGTCAATGTGTTGTCCTGAAATTACTTTTCACTGAAGTCAATGACTAATGACTTTATGTAAATTGATGCTAAATAAACTAAACTAAATTTGGTCTGAAATCTCGTTTAGGGACGTTTCACACCTGCAGTTTTAGTCCGAGCACCTTAAACGTGAGTTCTAGAGCACCATAAAAACCATGAAAACTGTTTCCCATCTTAAAGTATGTTGTTCTGTATTGTTTGATCTGTTAGTGACAACTTGCATAGTTGATGCTTGATACTTGTAAAAAAGCAACAGAACATTTATTTAAGGTCAGAAAGGAAAATTAAATTGTTAGTGGTGCAGACAGTGTCAACAAATATCACTTTCATTAGCTTACATGTACATTAACAGCTAATCTTTGGTTAATGACAAACCCAGAGTGGTTTCAAGGTTCTGCCTCTTCTAAGACCTAAATTTCCCTGTAACTTCATAATATTGCACACAGCTCTAAAATGAAATCCCCCTATCCACATATTAAGTGAAGTGAATCATATCCTCCTCCTAATGTATCTGGGCTCCTGTAGAAAATACATTTTCCTGATCTGTGTGCCACCAGGTTGTTTTCTTTTCCCTTTAGTCCCTGTTTTTTCCAGCGGCATTCTAGACGGATCTGAAGAGAAAAGGATAAATGTTTGCTGAAGCTGATTGTAAAATGGCTTTTTTGAAGTAGAACTGTGGCTGTAATCATGCTAACGTCTCTGTGTAATGGCCTCATTGTGCTGCATTTGGAGAGAATTTTTCTTTTTAAGAGACGACTCTTAACGTTTAACTACATGTCTTTGCGCCACGCTGCCCGTGGACGTACGGACAGACCCCCGTTGAGATCACTACCTGCAGCTTTGAACCTTTCATCCCTCCTCTCATCTCTGATCCTCCTTTAAAACGGAGCCAACCAACCACGCTTTCTGCCTGCTTCTGCTTCCATTCGTGTACTTTCAGATAAGCTGTACTCAGTAACTACAGTGCTTCAGTTCTTTCTTTTTTCTTTAAAGTTTACATTTGCAGGGGTGCCTTCCAGTAATCAGCTTTTTCTAATAAAAAAAAAAAGCAGCTAATATCCAGTGTTTTATTTTGCTTTTAACACCTTAGGCTTGACTCTATAGCCCAGGAATTAGTTACATCTTTTCCAGGTCAGTGATACTGAAATACTAATTAGATGCTCGGTGGCTGTATCTCTGTATGATGGCAGCCCCCTGCCCTTGCCTGTGGAACTATCTGCTCTAGATGCTCAGCAGGAGTGTGTGGACTACAACTGCTGTAGAAAAGTCACTCATGTCCATTAGCCTGCCATTTTATGGACTTTAGTTCAGCATCCACTGTGAAATGGTTTGAGCCATCCACTTCAGTAGTCCTCTAGTAGAACTGTTGCATCTAGCTGGACTCGAGGTACGTGGTTTATCCAGCTCGTACCTGCTTATTTTCTTATTGTTGTTTCCCAACTATAGGTAATTTATTTACACACTGCATAAGATCCAGATGGAAAGATTATTAATGATCTGATCTGTTTATTTCCCCGGTTTGAAAAGGGGAGCAACATCAAAATGGAGCTCTGAACCGGATTTCACCCAAATGTCCCGGCAGTTTTCATTTTCTTAGCTTTTTCCTCGGTTTGTTTTTTTTAACTTCATCAAGTACAGCAGTTCATGAAATAGCCACTTCTATGCCATCTATCAGGTGAAAACCTTAAAATAGAAATGAAAAGAAAGTAAAGAAGCTACTGTAAGCATAATATCAATGTGCAAATATGCTCATGGAATTACAGGTTCAAATATGTAAAGTATAAATAGCCAAGAACATTTTCAGTTATGGTTTAAAACACAGGGAATGCTTTCTACACACACCTTAATATGCTACCGTTCCTGTTAAAGAACAACAACACCCTTTCCATCTGGTCAGGTAGAGAAAGTTGCACCCGAACTCTCATCGAAACAGTCATCTTACAGTCTGGACAAGTTCGTCTTTAGGTTTATCCGACTGGCTGAAGGGTGAACAGGAAAAGTGTTCGATGTGCCTTTCCTGTGTTCAAGTAGAAAAATATTGCCTTTCATTTCTAACTGAATTTATTTTACCGTTAATGTGATGGATTTAGAATCCACTCACTAAAACCTTCAACTTCATATATTTAATCAATTTTTTTCATCCATTTAATTTTCATATAATTAAAAAATACACAAGGTTCTTGTGCCAGGCAGTCCTTGATTTCTCTCATAATGGCTTCACTTTGAACTTCCTGATGTCAAAAGTAGTGCATCGAGACTATTCTTTCTTTAAATATGTGGGGACACCTGCTAAATCAATGCAATTACCCTTAACCACAGCAAGTAGTGGTGTGTTTATCCTCATTTCACTGAGCGATGCACATACTCATAGAATTACATCCTGAAAGCCTGCGAGCCATGAAAAGAAAAAGGGATGGGAGTACGTTGTGTCTGTAGTTGTGAAGACAGCGAGACTGAGTGATGTGCCTGTCGTCTGCAGACTGTTCGAATCTATTGAGATTCTCTTTATTTGCTAGTTTTTGCTGTTTTTTTGCCTCCATATGAGATGTGTCTATTCATTCTGTCACACCTGCTGACATGATTGCTAAAACATTTTATTTCTCTCAGCCTGATTTGCTGTTCCCCAGTTTAAACCAAAGTTAAAATCAGCTGGCTATGTACCCAAAATTTCCTCACGTAGCAACTTCCCGAAGCTCCCAGGTTACCACTTGATTCAGCTGCAGTGCTAACCTACTCCAGCAGAAGGGATGGTAAAGATGGAAGTATTGTGTTGTAGGGTTTTACTGCACACGTTAATAAAATGTCTTAAAACGGTGAAGAGCAGTTTAAATGTGCAGAATTATTCAGGGACAAGGTTATAAATGCAGGCAGGAAACACAACCACTCGTTCTGTTTCATGGATGTAATGAATACTAAAGTGAAGCCGTGCATATTGACATCCTGTAAAAGCTTCACTGACTACCTATAAAATGTTTTCTAAAATAGACCATGGATATGCAGGCGATATCTTGTCCCAGCATTGACATGGTCTAAATATTATACATGAAAGCCCCGTCTTTAAAAAGCATGCAGTGTGTGAAAATGCTTTTTCTGGGAACTCCTGTCTCGGTTTGGTGGAGTAGTGAACGGCAAGCTTAAGGTTCCTGTAAGTCTGTTTCTGTTTGCTGTTGGTTGTGTTGTGTGTTTAAGCTCATTATTCATCACCTCGTTGTTCTGCATACAGGATTGTTTATAAAAGATTAATCCATAAACGTTACACATTAACATTTTTATTGTCCATCTTTCTTTACTGATTCTCAGAGCAGAAGGAAAGGGTGTCTGCGCACACATGGAAACTTTTTATGTAGAGAAGTCTATAACTTATGAAAGATTTCTTAATGTTAAACAAACATTATCAGTTTCTGAGGGGAGGGAAGGCCAGGTCATGGCAGCATATGGGTTGTTGGTTCTGCTCGCCCCACTTTGTCACACGATGCAAGTAGAACCATCTGCAGCGAAGCGCTGCAAAAAGCAACAAACAGGTTGTGGACATGAGGTCAAGACTATCAGTGACCCTGTCTCCACCGCTGGAGTCAACGTGAACTCTGTGGAGGACTACAAACACCTTAGAGTAGTTACTGACAATTAACTGGAGGCTCCATATACTGGAAGGGCCAAAGCTGTCTCTTTTTTCTGAGGCAGGTCTTTCAGCATCTGTCAGACGATGCTCAGGAGATGTTGTGTGTGGTGGCCAGTGCCTTTCTCTATGCCGTGTGCTGAAGGCAGTGGACACCACAGACTACAAACTTATCCGTAGAGCCAGTCATGTTGTGGGTGTGAAGCTGGACTGTGAGGGTGGTGTTGGAGAGGAGGATGTTGTCAAAGTTAAGAACTATACTGGACATCCCTTCACACCCACTACACAACATACTGGACAGGCAAGAGCAGGTTCAGCACCAGACTCCTTCCACCTTGCTGCGATGCAGAACAGCACGGAAATCAGCACCATAGCCTCAATATGATAAATATTTATCTATTAATGTCTTTGTTGTATTATTTATATTCTTATTTTTATTTTTTTTTACTTGCACTCCTGGTGTGCATTGATATCAGTGTGCATTTCTTTTTAGACACTGCTTATTGTTTTAAAAAGCAACTGAAAATATACTATAAAAATAATCAGAATTAAGTTGAATAATGTGCGAGTGTATTTTTGTTAGTAGTATATAAGTATGACTACATTCTAAATGAATGTATAAATTATGATAACGTTTGGGAATTAATATTGTCTTAGTCGAAAATGTAAGATGATCAAAATGTTATTTTAATATTTAATTTGTAGTCTGTTAAAATGTAAATTATATACTTTTTCTACTGTAAACTGACCCCAGGAAGAATAGCTGATGGGGGATCTCAATAAACATTAACATAAACATAAATTGCATAAAATGGGGGAGTTTGAAAGATTAAATGTATATATGATAGTATGTGTGCGGAACGAAATGGACACTTAAGAGTGTGTGTCTGTGCGTTTCTGTGTGAAGCAGAGTCTGCTGTACTAGATGGGTTTGGATCTCTACCACAAATAAAAACATTGACTTGTAATATTTTCAGTTTGTGCCGTTTGGCTCATGTCCTTTCACTGTAGGGAGAAGAGTCAAGACCCCACAAACACACCTCACAAAGAAAAAACCCACTTTGGATGTGCTAGTCTGAGCAGGACCTTCATGCTTTCATCATGTAATCCCAAAAAATGTTTGTAGGTTTAATCTCCTAACATTAGTCAGCTGAATTTATGAACTTTATACACCTATTTTTATTTTTATCCTAAAGTAAATGTAATATGTGAGGCTGTACGTGCTTTTTCTTTTTATTACCATCGCTCTTGATGTGGTGTGGGATATTTCCTGGAAGTGATATACTCACTAAAGCAACTGTATGAGCTTAAACTGGCTGTTGCCTTAATTTCACTCACATTCTCTGAAAAGGTAAAGTTTAAAATGCATTATGCTTATAGTTGTAAGAAATGTCTTTTTTAACTACAAATGTTAGCAGTCATGTAGAACAAATTGAGGTCCATACGTTACTGCTGCTGTAGGCTCGTATGATGAGGGTTATTGCAAAAATAGTATTTCTCAAAATGTACCATGTCAAAAATGCATTAGAATTTCCACTTGACACCATGTACACGATACACAAGAAAGAGAATAATTAATATAAAATGTGATATGGCACTGGTGTGGCCACTTGTATACAAGATAAGTTTGATCTCAGGTCTTGTGGGAATTCAGCCATCATCAACATAAGCTTGTCTTATCAGGGTAAAGTGTCTTTGCAATATCAGAACTGTATATCTTGAAATGTAGACATTTATTTTCTGAACAATGAGTACTATTAGAATTCTTGAACATTTTACAGCTAGCAAAAATGAATTGTTAACTATAAAATATATATATTGTCCATTTGCACAGAAAATTGCGCTGCAGTACATCAGCATCATTACAGATATATAAAAATGAGACCTCACCCATACTAAACAAAAAGTCTATAAATATCCACAAAATATCTATAAAAACATAGAATCCATGCAAACGCCTTACAGATAATAATAAAGCGCAGCGCTACCATCTGAGCAGTGTGATGAAATGTGTCCAACATGGAAAAACGAGCAGGTCAGACCTTTTCTGCTCTGAAAGTGTTTGATTTAAGCTTACTTTTTATGTAGAACCTTGGCTAGGTTTCTCCTGACAATCCTTTGCTTTAGTGCTTTGCACACACTCTTAATTCCCGTCACTGTGGCATGTCGATCACCTGGAACTCAGTGCTCTACTACCAGACACAAGTCTGGTTTTCCATTTATAAAGAGTGCTGGCATTTTGTTAATGGGAGGTTTACCCTGAAACAAAAGGTGCTCTTATGTAAATGCCAGCAGGGTCTTTGTTGATTTAACACTTCCTAAGGTGGTTGGGTGTGTGTGTGTGTGAAGGATTTGCACACATGCTGGTTTGCATTAACACACTCTCTCTCCAGTAAGGAAGGGTTTTAGGATGGATTCAGTTTTGCCCGTTAATAGCAGGGTATCTGTAGCTGTATAGTACAAGCAGTGAGTGGAAGCAGCCCGTAGGCTATCCACACAGGCCTTATCACTCAGCAAGCAGACCCCATGATAAGCTATTATGTTTTTTCACAATACTCTGCTCTGTTTTCTCCTGTTTGTGCAGTTTCCCCGTAGTGCACGCTATAATAACCCAAGGCTGCCAATTATACAGGGTGAGTGTGTTAGTGGTGTGTAAGCTTCTGTCGTCATACTCATCGAGTTTGAAAGTGTGTTGATGGTTCAGTGTGAGTGTTGGGGAATGATTTCCAGAAGCAGCCCTAGCTTATAACTTCAGCCTGGATTCAAGGTTGTGGGACAATTTTAAGTAGAATGCAGCAGTAGATGTACTAGCTGTAATGATGTAACCCGCATTAGTTTATGTGCTGTCCTGGCTTAAATTTAGATCCAAGATGAAACAATCTGCCAGAGGAAGAAATATGTTGCCATTATTATTGTTTTGCAAAGCATAAAGAAGGGTGGACAGACTTCACTGGTATCTCCTTACATGATGACCTGTTTGGGTAATTACAAATATGCTCACAAGCCTTCAGAACAGGATAAAGTGACAGTATTTCTCATGTCTTTGTTGTTTTCCAAAAATGCTGCTAAATTTATGTCTTGTGTTGAAGTGTTCTTGGACAAGAAACCTGACCCCCGTATTGGCCTGATCTGCTTGTTGGTGTGCTTGTAGAGCAGTGAAAAGTCAGTTGATTTAACAGGCTTTTGAAACAGTTTTCTTTGAAACCCTGAAATAAATTGTTCAAATATTTCAGTGAAAGAATTACTGCTCAGAGTGATGAAGAGTTTTAAACTGTTCCAGTATCTTTATAAAGCATATTTAGTCGTTTCCCTGGCAATAAATAAAAAAAAAAGAGAAATGAATGGTACAGGTTAACAGCCCAATTTAATATTGCGATTTGCCCAGAATTTCCCAGTAGGTGCCTCCCTGGTCATAGGCTGCAGTATTAGTGTGGACCATCTGCTCCAAATTAGAGATGTGACGTAACATGATCCAGGAAATGTGAATAGTTTATGTTTTCCAGTGTTTTTATCTGCACAATGCTGTGTTGGTTAGCACTCCCACCTCAAAAGAATCTCCTGGTTTGAACCTCAGCTGGAGCCTTTTTTAATGTCGAGTTTCCATGTTCTCCCTGCAGATGCACGGCTCTCTCTGGACACTCTGGCTTTCTCCTACAATCCAAAAAACACTTAATGTTAGGTTAACTGATTTTTCTAAATTGACCTTTGAAGTGGGTATGAGTATGGTTATCTCGTCTGTCTCTGTGATGGACTGGTGACCTGTTCAGGGCAGCTGGGAGCTTGGATCGACTCCAGCTCCCCTGCAACACTGAACAGAACAAAGCAGGTATAGAAAATGGATGAATAGTTACTTTATATAGCTAAATATATGCTCTTAAGCACAGAAAAATGGATTTTCCTTTCTTTTCTCCCTCAGCCATTAATCTTTAGCCTTACTGGGTTTGCCAGACAAGCAAATCCCAAGGGTACCATTATTCAACATTTTTGTGTACTCAAGAAAATGTCTTGTCAAGTGAAAACTAAGGATGTCCTCTCATGTTTATTGGATATTCACTTGGTGTTAGGTTTCATGATGTCTGGAGCAGGCTTCGTTGCAAACAGCATAGTTATGAGAAACTTTGCTTCATGTCAAATATTTAACAGGTGAGTAAAAGCGGCCTACATTATCCTTTGTGCCCTTCTGAGTGGAAAATGTTTGGCTCTTTGCCCTTGAGGCTTTTGACAGTAGATAAGGCATCTGGCACAGTCCCACATGCAGTTATAGCGATTCACTGCTCTGCAACCTGTTAAAAACATCCCTGTACACTAGGACAAGACAATAAAACAAAATCAAAATTTGATTGTGATTAAATTTGTGATGATAAGTGTGGGACGTTTCCAGTAGATGAATCCACGGAGCCCACAGCACACTCCTGTCTACTAGTTAGTGGGGATGCTAACCTGGTTGCTAAACACAACAGGGAAAGATATTTAAAATACGACCTTCCAGCAGACCGAGGAAGGAAACTGCAGGCTTGTGAAAGAATAAGTGTAGCTGAAGAGACTGAGACTGAACACGTTATCTTTCCAGACTGTCACTTTTGACAGCAACAGTTGAAAACAATAGAATATTTCCACATCACTGTCCTATCATTACCTTGTAGAAAGTGGCTCTGTGGTTTCTACACAGACTACAGTGGAGTGTTGCTGGCTGTGATGGTGATTGGTGGTCCCTGTTTAAGTGTTCATCACTGTCTGCATGGCCATCTTCATCTTGATTCTCCTTTAGGGTTTCGTTCTTCAGCTCAACTCCGGAGACATGTGCTGTGGATCTTTGAACCTGCTGGTCTTTCTGCCACTCAGCCGCCTCTCTTCCTCCTCCTCTGAGTGTTTTTTCCCCAGTAGGACTGCTGTGAAATGAAGCATTGATTGCCCCTGGTCAGACGGAGCATAATACATAATGATATTGCCCTGCTTCCCACCTCACTCTTTCAAAGGTTAGACAAACCATCATGGGCAATTTGGCTGATATTAGGCTTTTAAATTACCTTTGAAAATATCAGTTTCCTTCTACAATAAAGTCTTTGGTGTGTTCTCACACTTTTCCCGGCTGAATCACAGACGCTGTTGTCATCATTAGCAAGTCAAAGCAAAACAATGGCTCTGGATCAGGAGGGCACACCCTAACTATGCTGCTGTATCCAGAAATGTGCTCATGTATGTGGCGCTAAGAAAAGATTGTGATCCTGTTTGCAACCAAAATATAAATTCCAGACACTGAGTAGTGAGGAAAAGGAGTACAGAAGAAATTTAGTGGCTCACTTATCCAGAATCAGTTGGCTATCCCGATCAGATCTGCTCCACTCTCAGATTCATTACTGATTGAAAACTCTCCTGCTTCTGCTAATAAATTATTGAGCATCTCTGTTTTAACCTCAGGCAAGCATTGATAGCTGTTCAACCTGTTGGAGCTTTGTGAAATAGAAAGTGTTCATTAGGACGAAATTAGCACGAAATGTGTCTTTAAAATGAAGGAATTTGCACTGATGCAAAAACATTATCATGATTATTTGTTCTTTTTTTCTTTATAATAGTTGCTATTTTTAGTAAGCAATGAACTGTGAATAGTTGTGATATTGCTGCCAAGATTCAGGTAAAGAATGCTTGATAGCACCATCTAGCGAGATAATTATCTTGTTTTTACATTAAATGATTACAGGTTTTTTGTTGTTCTGTACATTCTGCTGTCTGCCAACAGTTTTACAAAACAGCTTGCTTTAAAGGGATGTAGTGAGAGGAAATGTAGATCCCCAGGACGTAGAAAGTGGAAATCACACATACTTGCCTACGGAAGACATTCTCACAAATAAGCCAAAAATACGTGTATTAAATTCATAGTAGTTTACAGATACTTCTGAACAGCACTGAGGTATAGAAAAGGTATTTCACAGTAACTCGTATTTTGTGCTGGCATGCATCAAGCATGCGCATCTTTTTTCCCTGTGCCTTTTTAGTTGGGACAGGATTTCATGTTGTTTCTAGGACTGAAGCCATGCTTTGCATATTGTTGAGAAAGGCACAGATTACTCACAAAGCAGTTTTTTTTCCTTTTCACTCTGCAAAACATTGAAGAGATACACGGTGAAGTGTATAAGCCTGAAGCACTGAAGCAGTTTAGGAAGACTTAAACCAACCTCAAAAGGAAATATTAGAAAAGTTGGAGTGTATTTTGTGCTTTGTGAAATTGGGGATTATCTTGTGGTAGAACAGGTTAACATAAAGCAGGCTTTAAAAATGGTTTAAATTTGCTGTTATGATTTGCACAACAGAACCCAGTGAGGCCACACTGGGTACTCGGTACTCACACGGTGAAGCTGGTCTAAAACTGAGTGATGTGATCTAGTGATTGATATCTAGACCCGTGGTTCCCAAACTTTTTAGGTCGAGTACCATCTCAGTACTTCTGTTCACAGCTCAAGGAACCTCCCTGTGTAGTTCAAGGCCTGTAAGCTCCTTCCCTCTTGAAAGCCACCAGACCTCTGTGTGAAGCGGGAGCTGGGCGTGCTTGCTGTCATCACAGAGCACATGGAACAGATGCATTTGTTGGGCTTCAATAAAGTAAATCAAGCATAGACTTGAACTGTTCTGGATTTTTTTCCACTGCCAAGGCCTCGTGGTGGATGCTGAATGAGTCCAGTGGAGCTTGCAGATACAAGCCACAACTCCGTGGCTTTTGGTGGCCAGTCATTGTCTTCTTCACCATTTGTCTGTGGCTTACTGGCTTTTGCAATGCAGGACTGGCTTGGTACGAAGCTCCCTGTGCTCTGGTTGCAGCTGTACAAAACATGACTTTGCATTTGTTGCTCAGAAGATCATAACACAGCACGCACTGGAGTCTTGGTACTACCACATCACCATGAAAACTTAAAACAAATTGTAGGTGACTTGAATAATATTTCATTGGTGTGTAAGGGTTTTTCTGTTGTTTTGCTGGCAGTTCCCATGGAGACCTCGCTGGCTTCTAAAGTAGCCAGTAGTTGTATCTTCTTTAGTGTCTGGCTGCTCAAGATGTCCTCCATGCCTCTCCTCCAGGGTTCCCATTTGGAGCCATGATTGGAGTGTGTTTCAACCACTCATTCTTAGAATTTCAGCTTTTTTAGTTGCTTTTCAGTCAGTTAGCTAGCATAGCTTGTAAACTGGTTGACAATGGACCACCAGTGGTATGGGTACCACAGTTAGGGAACATGGGCTGTAAACTAAATATGCTGTATGTGTGCATAGCTTACTCAGGTGTATTTATTTAAGTCTTGGTGGAAAAATTTAGTACACTAAACATAAAGCTTAGTTTTGGATGTTTAGATCTGGTGAGAGGAATAGCTGTGTCTGCAGATACGAGGAATGTCAGGCTGTGTAGCATGGGCATGATAATAATTAACATTATTGAGTTTATCATTCTGATAAATGGCTCTTTTTCTCAAAAAGAAAAAAGTAATTTGCAACCACCACATACTTGTGGTTTGTGTGGTTATTGATGTTCTGGTGGGAAGACGTTTGTGTTGAAAAAACAATCTGCTAAAGCAGTGAATTCCACAGTCGCTCTCTCATAATTCTGTTATGCTCTGATCTGTAAGGTTTTTACGACTGAAACCAGACGGGCAGAGCGCTCGCTGTTTCTCTGCTGGGATACAAGAACAAAGTAAGCCTGTTTTTTACAGGTGCAACAGGCACTGAAGAATTTATAATGTGTATGAGCTTTGGTCACCTCCCAGAGAACATGTCAGAAATGCAGACCAGTGTCATGTTGGCTGGATGAAACTGAACTCATGTAAAGCTGTTAAAAATCATCTAAAGTTTCAGTTCTCTGTTTTTCTGGTTCTGACTGATGGTAACTTGATGTGTGATAAGATGAAAATGAAAAAAAGTTTTCTGAAATGAGGTACACAGTAAGTCAGCGTACATATTTATAATTTGATTGGGGGCAGGTTGTGTTATTTAAGGGTGTGAGATGCAGCTACCGTGGTAATATACCTTTTATGCGTGTTAAGAATTTTTCATATTTAGTGCCCTCACCAAATGCCAAAATATTCTTGTAGAGGACATTTTACAAGTTAGAAATAATTAACAACCTTCCCAATAAGGGCAAATCCCTCTTATGGTTTAAAATGGTTTAAATTGATGGTAATTGACGAGACAAACAGTAGACTTAATAAATAGCTTAACACAGTTAGTAATGGTAGAATAAAACACTGGATTAACCAGCCGCTCCACTGGTCTGCCTTATGACAAGATGAGACAATACAATTTACATTTATTTTAAACGCATCAGCAGCTCTTTTTCTCTGTATTTGATGCCCTTAGGCCACCTGTGGGCCAAGTACCTGCTTGTCTGTACTCATCTCTGATGTCTGGTAATCAAATATTCCTGTAAAACAGTTTAGCAAACATATTTAGATGTTTTGCATCCTCTAATATATTTGAGAATAGCAAACCTCAACAGCTAAAATACTAATATTGTTTCAAATTGTCGACCTTTTCTTTGCTTGACAAGCTTTAACTATCACTCTATGCTTACTAGCGGGATGTGAGTTGCCCTCATCTTCCTCTTTGTCTGAAACAAGCTTCTCATCCTGCTGTCAGACTAAGATTTGTACATTTGCATGCTGATGGGGAGTGACTGAGACTTAGGGTGCTGCACAAATGTGTGTGTTTGCAGAATGATTGTAATTGGGTATTGGACAGATTAAAAGCCCCAGCAAGCAATTAGCTAAACACTCAGGACTGTTGTTAAAACATTCTTCATTAGCCGTCAAGAAATCCAGGAAATAAGTAAGGAACAGGATTGACAGTGTATTACAAACCTCACATTTAAAAGGCTCACAGTTTATCTGAATCTCATGGCTAGAAATTTCCACCCCAGGCAGTGTCAGGGCAAAGTGGAGTATCTCGGTACGAGTGTGTGTTTGCAACACTGTCCAGATACAGAGATTTAAAGAAGTGAATCAGTGCAGCTTTTCTTCGTGCATATTTAGACATAAAGTTGAGCGACTTTTTTAAACAACTATAAAGCACCATAGTTTGTGTTTATAACTAATATAATTTATGGTCCACTTTAATTCTGTTTAGATTCTACCATTTGGCCATTTTAACTGTCAGTAAACATGTCTTCTTAAAAGCTTTAAGCATGTATTAAAGCCGTCGGCATGTTTTCTTGAGCCGTTGAGGTCATAAAGCTGATATTTTGATGTGTTCTTATCCACCAAATTAGTTTCCACAAACTGGCGTAACTGAACTATCATGATTCGTGACGTCCTGTACTGCCTGCTTTGGAAAAATAAAGAATTTACTATCAGTAGAAATTCTACAAATGACAAATGATTGAACACATCAGCTGTGTTGGCATAAAAGATCTATTGCTTTTGCTGAGATGACATGAAGCACAAACAGCGAAGTGTTGGGGTGAGATGGAAGCAAAACTTCATGAATGAGGAATTATCCCGAGGTCCTCAGAAGTTTGGCAGCATAGAGACTCGCGGCTCTACAGGCAGATCATTTGAAACTCATCTTAAATAGTTGTGTTCCTTTTGCAGCTTATTTTTGTGTCTATGTGTCTTTTTTTTTTTTTTGTTTTTTTGTGTATTTTGCACACACACAGTAAGTTGATGTTGCTTGAATGTCAAATCCAGCAAAGCTGCACCCTGAGAGCCTAAGTTGTTGAAAGTGTATCTAGTCATTGCTTGGTCTTTCATCTCTGGAAATAAAAAAAGAAGCTACTTTGCGGTGGAAATTGGCTTTTGGCAGACAGATTTGTAAATTATAATCAGACACAGTGGAATGGGAACTAGTCAGCTTGCCACAGTCTGCCAGCCCACCGACTGCATACTGTCACCATCATGAATATTTTAAATGATCTCCAAATATTGAAGAAGGCAGCAGACATTCAGCTCTGTCTGTAGGAACCAGCACCACAGCATGCGCTGGGTTGGGAGTACGAAGCTACACTAAATAATTATGAAAGAAAAATGTGCAGATGTTCTGTGTGTTCATGTGTGATCCAATTAGTAAAGAACAATAAGCAGGGAACTGAATGCTTAAAGCTTCCAACATGAAGGAGAGCAAAGCAACACAAACCCTGTTAGTACACTGTGATACCTTTCCACGCAGCGAAAAGGTCTTTAGTTTGATTCAACTCCAGCCTCTCATCTCTGCAGGTGTGTTTTCTATCTGATAAATGTATTTATTTTATTTGTGACAAACGAGGAGAGGGGAAATCAGCCCCAAATGTACTTCTAATAGAACTCATATCTTGTTTACTGGATGCATTATGGTTTTAAACAATATCACTGTTTGGTCGCAGAGAATCCTCAGCTGAGTGTAAACCAGTGTGCAGCAGCACAGACACCACTTACGTCCTACTTCTGTGTAGTTTTTAGAAAGTTCAGGATGTACCTTACACTATAAACTGCAAATATTGCATTTGTGGTCCAAATTACACAATTATGTTTAATAAAACGTTGGTGTTACAAACCCCTTTTCTTTCACTGAGGTATCAAGATCAGTCTAAAGATGTATAACCCCTTCTGTACTAAAAGCTCCAGACTCATTCAGTCATTCAGTCATTCAGTCATTGATTGATTGTTGTTGAAAGTCCTGTTTGAATCAGTTCAACCACTTGTCAGTTGTCACATTGTCGGATAACTTCCTGTTGGACTTAAAAACTACCATTTAGGTAGAAAAGTTATTTTTTGTTAGACCAAATGACTCAGTAGTGCCCACCCCACCCAAACCGCATTTTTTTAGCAGCAGTAATTGATATTGATGCCCTCTGCAGGAAGTGCTCCTAAATCACAGCCTAGAAGTGGTGTGAGTAATGTGTGAGTAAGTGCCCGCTGTCTGTAATAATGTGGTGTTGCCCCATGCCCTGCTGTGGAGCCCTGACAGGCCTGATGGATGAAATGGTCTTGATGTGCCCTCCTGCAATCAGCAATGTGGTTTCAATCAATAATCCATCTGATCACTCCCGACAGTGGAAGAGTTCTGTTTAGCTAGTAATGAGCATAAGCAGTATTAGCTTGTTTCTTTGGAAGTGATTGTGTAATCAGTCACTCAAATAAATGTCAGTTTTGTTGTTTATTTTCCAAGTTCTTAGAAAATAACTTGGATCCAATTTATTTTTTGTGTACAAAAGTTGCTTACCATGTACTGTGCATTCACTCCAAACATGCACTGAATGTGAATGGTTGCACTATAGTACTCAGTATGAAGCATGTGCTTGTCACAGAACTATTTCTCTACATATAGGTTTCATACATGTTCATCAGCCTGTCTAAGGCCTGCTTAAAAACATACCACTCCCTCTTTAGACGTACTTCCAAATGGAGGAAAAAGCTGGTTACTTTGTGCGCTCTGTTGCTTATGAGATTGATTTGTTTTTCAGTTTGGCACCGTCATCAGCAGCAGATAACTTGGAGCCTTTCTGGCAGATTGAGCTCATCTGTCACGGTGATCAAACTGCCAATCAGGAACTTTGTATCACAAACCACTAGTTGATGAATTGATTTGAAGAGTTGCACAGAAAGACTTGGAGGTGATGAAATGGAATAAATGCTGGAGTCTCAATTTCATTTCAGTCAGTTGAAACTTTGAGGTTATCTTGAAATCTGGTTTGACCTAAAACCTGCAGGTTCCAACATTTTCTTACTTCTTGCATTTTCTTTCATGTTTAAAGTGAATATGCCAGATTACTAAACTACTTAGTTAGTTGTCTGATCGCCGTACTTGGTCCTCAGGTCTGACTGTCCTGCAGGTTTTACATGTTTCCCTGCTGCAGCACACCTGATTCAAACTAAATGGCTCTCTGACAAGCTCTGCACATGTCTGCTATTGAGCCATTAATTTAAAGCACAGAAGCATCGAAAGTCTGCAGGACAGTGGGCCTTGAGGATCGGAGGGGGGGATTCATAGTCGTTTTTCTTTACTCCAGAATGTCCCGTCTAACTTAGTTTGTCCAGGTTCAGCTAGAAGTGCTTGTTTGTAATCGACAGTTTTATTTCAGTATTCTTCTTAAATGCTGAAGACTTTGACATCTGTCTGTATTACTGCAGGAGACTTGCATATGATCAGTCTCTCTTCTCATTTACGTAACAGAACAACATGGCGCCTCGCTGTTTTTAAGACAAACATGATTTTCATCTAAACATCAAGAGTTAGGATCAAACATTCCCTCCCATGACTGGTGCGTAATTTGACCGGCTTTTACCACAAGGCCTCTCCTTGCAAATGTCCTAAACCTTTCCACTTAACTGTATTAGTTTAGTTGAGGATTTATAGAATCAGTGTAATGGCACTTATTTTTTGTTTTGGATGCATCATTATAAATCTGTATCACAAGTATTGGCCAGTTACTCTTCATATATTTTAATACCAAAATTTCAATTAAATATCCAAAAGATGAAATATTTCAGAAATTACATTGATATTGTCTCAACAAACTTAGTTCAATGTGTTATAAACACGTCCAAACGGATCCTGTTTGATGTAGTCAGATAACAGAAGATCATATTTTGCTCAGCTGTACTTAGTGACTGCACCATCAGTCACATGAAACACGCTGGATGTGTTGAGTTAGTCCTAAACAAAGGCAATGCACTTACACTAACAAGCTGAGGTTAATTAAATCACCTCTTTGCCAGCCCTCAGGTGCTAATCTGTTCTTAATTGAATGGATTGCCTTAAACTAGAAGAAACGTGCCCCCTGAGCTCTGAATTACACAATCCTTCGTAACTGTGACTGGGTTTAACAGAGAAATTAAACTCTGCATTGCCTGGTGGGCATCGGCGTACAGAGGAAATGTTATGAGACCTAATAATGTTTGAGTTTTCCTGTTTAGGTGTGTGTGTGTGATGGAGATAGGAGCAGGATGGTGAGGTCAGCATGGAGAGGGGTTAGATGTAGCTCATGTCATCATCATCATAAGAAGACAGATGTTTGTTTTTCTAAGAGACTCTCCTGTTTGTGTGGCAGATAAGCCGGCACTGAGAGAAGAGTGACAGAAAGCAGGCGGAGGTGAACAGACAAGAGGAGATAGGAAGGAAAGCAGAGACTGACAAGCAAGCACCCAGAGAGAAAGAGGCAGACAAACTAACCAACGGTGTTTGACAGTCAGTAGAGCTGTGGGCTCATCGCTGTGCATCAGGCTCTGCTGGTGAAGATGAGCAGCTCCTTTTCTGTGTTATCCACTCTAACAAAACACAAAAATAGCAAGATAGAGAGAAACGTGTGAGTCCCCTTTTTATCTCATCTATAAATGAACCAAAAAAGAATGTCAGCTCAAAATAAGTCTGCTACACCCACAACTGTACGAGAAACTGATGCAAAACAAACAATGGAAGCACTTTAAGCTGTACTGCTGTGTTTACAGTAAGACCCAGCGGCTTCATGGTAAAGGAAGGCTGGCTCAGCAGTCCGCCCATCCACATATTGAACAGTCTGACTCACCCTACTGCTGGGAGCCAAGCCGGTTCCAGTCAGAGTGCACAACAGCCAGTAAATACTTCTTTATAGAAAACTAAGTGCAGTTTTCTGGTTGATATCTTCAACTTACAGCAAGCAGCAGTGGTGTTTCCGTTTTCAACTCAGAAGAAATGTAAACACATCCGTTAACCAGGAGTAACTACAATAAGACTAAGATCATTTATCTTTTCTGCTTTACATCATTGTGTCGTTGTCAGTAGGCCTGTCACGACAACAGGCCTACGATAAATTTTCTCAGAAATTATCGTGATAAGCGATAATATTGCGCAAAGCGATAATATTGTCATTTTGAGACATTTTCAACTAATATAATGACAACGCCATAATGATGCGAGTACACCCTTTGAAAGATCAATAAACTTTCATTTCTAAAGAGCATTTTACACTGGAACTCGAAATTTTAAATAACAAAGCAAAAACAATAATTAGAACGGACTCTCAGTCTCATTACCAATGAATGAAAAGGAAACACAACCAAAAACAATAAGTATGATAGAAAATAAAGTCTCTGTTCTGTAAACAAAACTGCCCTTCAAAAAATATATTAAAAAAAATGTTAAACATGGGCTCATACAGGGAAACCCGGTAAAACTGCCAGTTAGAAAAAAAAGAAACTGTGCATCATTGCTGTTTATGAAGCTGAAATATCTCCCTCGTTACTGCGTGTCAAACTGACCTATGAGCAGCGATGAACCGCGTGCTGCGACGCTGCGCCTTTTTCACATACGCTGGGACACCGGCCCAAAAATAATGCGGCCCACTGGGAATCCAACCAAACCTCTCCATTAGCCGATTGGTGTGTATTTCAGCGTGAGAGGTTTAGCATAAGAAGCCACTCAAACGCGTTAGTCTCACGGCCGATGCGTGAGAGCTGGAAGCCCTGTAAACAAATGCAGCGTACCGGCTCGTACAGGTTAAGCTGTTCACCACGGTCACGTGCTGCAACATGTTGCTGTCAAGTATGACACGAGAGAGATCACTGCAAGAAACGAGAGCGTTCAGTCGAGATACTCCGTAGTGAAACCTGTTGTCATACACAGTCTATGGTAAATAGATAGAAAAAAAACAAACAAACAAACAAAAAGATCGCAGCCGGCAAACTTATGGCGCTCATTTTTTTCTTACCGTGCAGTTAATTGACTTGGTGCATATCGCGACAGGCCTAATTGTCAGTGACCATAATCCCTTTTCCAAATAATTTTGCTCTTTTAGCTAAAAAATGGAGATTTAATACCTGATAATAAGCAGATTGCAACTAATCACTATTCTGATGGTCGACTAGTCGACTATTAAAATGACTGGTCGACTAATCGGATTATGTATCTCATAATTATTAAATGGCTCATATTTAACTTTCAGCTTTTAAACCTTGCATGAGGTTATGTCAGTCTGACGTGCCTCGTCTTTAAACGTTCGAGCATTGCAGACATACTTCCGTGGTACGCAAGGTCCACTTTACAGATCTCACATGTATTTAATTTATTTTGGAAGTGAAGACTTTTGACGTCCTCTGCCACCGTTTTGTTCCCTGGTCTGCATATGTGCAACTCTCAGCAGAGATAGGAAAAGAAGACGATGTCTCACTCTGTAGTTCTTTTTTTATTTGTTTTGTTTTTTTGTTTTTTTTTTACTATTGTCGACAACATTGACTAATCGTTGCAGCCCTAAAGCAGGACTGTAAAAGGCATGGCTGTTATGGAAATGCTTTCAAATTTCTTAGATTCTCAGATTTCAGTTTTTCAGAATCTGAAATTAAAAAAACTTTTGTTTTTCAGTTATTTCTATCAAATAAAATATTTCTATAAAAACTGAAAAAAACTTTCAGTTTCACCTCTTTCATTATTTTAATTGCATTTTTTTTTATCAGGTTAGCCTGTCAGTAATAATAATTACATTTTCTAGTGAAATGTTTTAGCAACACTGGCTCACATGCCCAGCTCTAGAAAGCGAAATATTGGACTATTTTTTCTATTTTACTTTTTTTTTTTATCCTACTTTTGATTCAAATTGTGGTTCACTGCTGTCTGAATTTTGAGCTGATGACGCTGCTTGGGCTTGCTCAGTTGTGGTGTCTTATCACACTCCTATGGGCTGAATCATGAAGTGCGAATGCAGTCTCAGTCCCAAGTATGAAAGCATACATGCATGAATGCACACACACATAGCATATGCATTGCTTTTCCAGCCAGAGAAGCGAGCACTCCACAGCAGTGCCTTCCAGGTAATTGCAGTATCTGTTTCAATTGAAGGGAAGTGGTTTCTGAGAGGGGTGAACTGCTGGTGTGTGTGTGCAAGCACAGTTTGGCTTTGTAAGGTTGACAGCGACCCAAACAGCATGTTGTGTTAATGCCGCTGCCTCGTGGAGCATTTTGAACACAGTTTAGGACGTGTAATTCATTCAGTGTCCCAGCATCTGTTAATGTGGGTTCATATTTGTCACTGAGGAGGAAAACACTGTCAAACATGTACAATAAGCACCACGTTTTCTTCAGATGCAACAGAAATTAGAAGACGTGGTTTTGCTGTAATGATATCTCATGATGGTTTATAACACGCTTAATGCCAACATGTTTGCACGCAGTTCCATTTTAGTTAGACAGTCTCTACTTCTACCTATCTCTCCACAGGGATACGACTAGAATTAGTCCAACTTATTCCTCTGTGTAATTCCTCTCAAGAAAAATGGGGCAGTGAAGTTTTAAAGTTGGGAGACAGATTTGATTCATAGCGTGTTCTGGTATCTGCTGTAAGGACCAAGTCCTTTGAGAGAGTGTTTAACCTCATTCATATATGATTGAAATGGCACTGCTTGTCTTTAATGACACTTTTTAAAATCCACTTAGACGAGTTAACCTTTTGTAAAGCTGAGGAGGAGTGTGATATCTTAAGATTCCAGTGGAGGTCAGTTTGGACTCTTTGGTTTTAATTGTACTTGGTTAAGTGTGAGCCGCATAAATCTTTCTTTAATGTGCAAATGTGATTATACAGTACTCATATTTTGCTCATTAACTTGAGATTTTCTCCTATTATTCAGACAATAAATGATTCCCTGACAAAACTAACAAGTCACCCAATTTAAATGGCATCGCAGTCGCAGCTCTACATGATTTCCATCATCAGGGGGTTTGCTGTACAGCAAGCAAACAACGCCAGTCAAGCATGAACACAAGTATCTGGAAATGAGGCAGTCAAACTGTTAAGCCTGCATGTTTTAGCTGTCTGAGGACAAATGAGATGAAATACAAGAAAACTGTTTTGGCGTGATCTCAGTACACAGCTGTTACGGTCTGCTTTTAACGGAGTGCTATTATTTCTGTGATAGTCAGTTCTTAACAGGCTTTTTATGTTAGATTAAAAGAGGTTGGTGAGTTCAGCTTTGCATTTCTTCTTAAAACCTTTGTATTCTCACTACAACATGGAACATAAGGTAAGGAAAAGAACCCCATAGCATGTAAAAAAAAAAACTATTATATTTAATCTCAGAAAAAGAGTGCAAGAGTAATATGTTTTGTTCATACAGTCTGCATTGGTACAAGAAGTCACAACCAGGCCCATTTACAAAGTGGTCAGATACGACCCGACCCATCCAAATGCATAACAATATTTGGTTTACTATTAACTGCATAGCCTGCCCTTATTCCTTGTCTCCTGTCCAGCGGGCATGCCAGTCAACTTAACGCATTTCTAAAAGTGTTTCAACAAGCAGTTGAGGAGTGACATGCAGTTCAATCTCACAGTAAACATCAGAGCAAAAAATAACTTCAGCAGCAGATAAAAGACTACAATCTCCAAACAACCTTCAACAGCAAAATGTTCTCTGAATTAGATGCTGGCCAAAAGAAAGAAATCTGGTGTGGAAGCACTAGAACAGAAAGCATACTCCGGGGCAGTGCCTGACAGTGAAAGGCCGGCTGTCTGTGCCAAGGCCAACAACAAAGTTCAAATTGCAATATAAATGCATTTCTTTCCTCCTTGCTTCTCCCTTTGCAGAGTTGTCTATAAACTAGTTTAAATGCAGCTGCTTGCGCTCTCTTTAAGTCTTTAAGTTCTCTTTTTGAAGTAACTTTTCTTTTTGTGTGCTGTTGTTTATCACTTTGTCTTGTCTGCTGAGGGGTTTTTATTCATGTCTGCTATGACCACGACCATGATAGTTACGCCTGTGATTCACCAGTAACTCAACTAAAATGGAAATGTTTTAACAGGTTACAAGTAAAACAGTTGAATAGGGGTCTGAATGATTTTCTCCATGAAGATGTTTACCCAGTAACCATTGATTAAATATAGCTGCTGGCTGCAAAGCTCGTCAGTCACAATCAGTAAATTATTAGTTGGATCGGTGGCTGAAATGCATTTATTCCAAGTAGCCCAGCCATCATCTGATTAAATGTAGACATTTCAAAAGAGTATTAAGTGTGTACTAATGGCAAATGAGAGGAATTGGTATTAAGTATAATTCAGTTCTACCATTAAGGTGAAAAGTTAATTTTCATCACTACTATTGTGGACTATTAATAGGATGTTACATTATACAGTCCCTGACAAAAGTCTTGTCGCTTATCCATTTTGTAGAAACAAAAGCTTATAACCTGACTTTAAATTCATCGATTGGTTGTAGAAATGTCTCATATGAAAGCTAAAACCCTCCCAAATTATGCTCAATATACTAAAATAAATTTGCTTCACTGAAGAAAGATTGATCATTTAATGAACACAGAAAGGTCAGATTTTGGCAAGACAAAAGTCTTGTCGCCTTGTCATATGATGCACCCAATCCTAGATTACAGCCTCACCTGTGATCAGTTACTGATCAATCACTTAGTGGGTGTGTATAAAAAGAACCCCAGCACACCAGACCTTCACATCAACTGCAACTTGACCTCTGACAACATGCCTAAGATCCACCCTGAGACCAAAGCGTTAATTATCAAGAGGCTGAAGACCAGATCCACTGCTGAGGTGGCTGACACCTTCAATGTGTCTCAGCGTCAAGTACAAAGAATAAGAAAAAGATATGAAAAGACTGGAGATGTTTTTGACAAGCCCAGGTCCGGCAGACCCCGCAAGACAACTGCTCGGGAGGACCGTTTGTTGCTTCGAAAATCCAAGGCCAGCCCCTTTTCCACTGCAGCAGAGCTCCACCAGGCCTGGTCACCTCAAGTTCCTGTGTCAACCAGAACAGTTTGTAGAATCCTGTCTCGAAATGGCCTCCATGGTCGAATCAGTGCACAGAAACCAGCTCTAAACAAAAGGCAATTAAAAAACCGTGTGGCATTTGCCAAGGCCCACAGCCTGCTAAAAGGATGGACACTGGAAAAGTGGCAGAAGGTGGATTTCTCAGATGAATCCTCGGTTGAATTACATCACAGCCGCCGCAAATATTGCAGGAGACCTACTGGAGCCCGCATGGATCCAAGATTCACCCAGAAAACAGTTAAGTTTGGTGGCGGAAAAATCATGGTCTGGGGTTACATCCAGTATGGGGGTGTGCGAGACATTTGCAGGGTGGAAGGCAATATCAATAGCCTAAAATATCAAGAAGTATTAGCTACCTCTTACATTCCCAACCATAAACGGGGTCAAATTTTGCAGCAGGATGGTGCTCCATCACATACTTCTATCTCTACATCAAAGTTCCTCAAGGCGAAGAAGATCAAGGTGCTCCAGGACTGGCCAGCCCAGTCACCAGACATGAACATCATTGAGCATGTCTGGGGTAGAATGAAAGAGGAAGCATGGAAGGCAAAACCAAAGAATCTTGATGAACTCTGGGAGGCATGTAAGACTGCTTTTTTTGCTATTCCTGATGACTTCATCAACAAATTGTATGAATCATTGTCGAACCGCATGGATGCAGTCCTTCAAGTTCATGGAAGTCATACAAGATACTGAATATGGATCTCACAGCACTACTACTTAATTCACTGATGTTATGCAACATATTTTTGTATTTGAAGTAAATTATTTGTTCAATTTTCTGTAGGCGACAAGACTTTTGTCTTGCCAAAATCTGACCTTTCTGTGTTCATTAAATGATCAATCTTTCTTCAGTGAAGCAAATTTATTTTAGTATATTGAGCATAATTTGGGAGGGTTTTAGCTCCAATCGATGAATTTAAAGTCAGGTTATAAGCTTTTGTTTCTACAAAATGGATAAGCGACAAGACTTTTGTCAGGGACTGTAATGTGTAATCTTTTACCAGTTTAAAATCTTACCTACGACTTACCCTGTTAACATAAACTGTATGACCAAAAAAGAACACCTGGCTTTAACTAAACAAAGAGTATGAGCCTCCTTTTGGATAATTACTGCATTGGTGATCATCTTTCAGCTGGCAACAAGTTATTTAACCCCAACAGATGCAATGAGCAGCTTCTCATTTCTTTAACAGCCATGTGGAAACACCCATCCCGTGGTTGGGGAAGAGATGTTAGTCTGTTTAAGAAGGATCAGATCATTTACATGCATCAAGCAGAGGGCTGTTGTTTTAGAGGGAAGGCTCAGCTAGCCCGGGGGCGGGTCAGTGGTAGTATCCACTAAAGGGGGGGAGTGGTTATTTCCCTTCGTGAGGTCACAAAGAGAAAAATCTGAGACTCATTCATTTGAGTACACATTCGCTAAAAAGTGGAGCACGCAAGTGAGAGAAGAGACAGAATTTTCTCATTTTTGGGCCTCATACACGGACAATGCGGACACATGACTGTTAGAAAACTTTTAGAAAATGAATTTTACATAATATGGGACCTTTAAACGCTTGGTGAAATCAAATCAAAGAAAAACAGTAAAACTCAGGGCTATGTTTAACAGAACATTTCCACTTAATGTGAAAGGAACTCAAGGGATTGGGACTGAACTGTGAAGCCATCAGAAAACCACTAATCAGTGAGGCTAACCGGAGATAAAGTGAAGCCTAGGGAGCATAAAGACTGGACTCTGGAGCAATGTGGTCTGATGAGTGCAGATTTACCCTGTTCAAGAGTGATGGAGCATCAGGGTAAGAAGAGAGGAGGATGAAGTGATGCAGCCATCATGCCTAGTGCTACTGTACAAGCCTGTGGGAGCAGTCTGTGATCTGGGGGTTGCTGCAGTTGGTCAGGTCTAGGTTCAGGTCTGGGTTCAGGTCTCGGTTCAGCAATATTATGTGTCCAAAGAATGAGGTCAGCTGATACCTGAATATACTGAATGAGCAGGTTATTCCATCGATGGATATTTTCTTCCCTGATGGCATGGCCGTATCCCAAATGCCAGGATTGATTGGGCTCAGTTTGTGCTCTTCCCTCATCAATACATGATGTTGGAGAAAAATGAATGCAGCACTGGATGGAAATAAATCATTAAAAAGCTTATCAAAACAGCGAATGCTGCCGTAATCAGAGCTGAAGGTGGTCCGATGAATTATCAGTCTGTGACTTTTTGTTTTGGTGATGCCTTTTTGGGGAGGGCAGGCAGTGTACATTGATGAATCCAAATTTCTCAGTCTTTTACATTTACTGGCCCATCCACACTTTAGGTTGTACTGCGTGCTAACCACACTGACCAGACTTGACCTCTTCTGCTGCTTCATTTCCATTAATCATCCGTGATGTTGTTACACCTTCCGATCTATAACTGTTTACAGGAAAGCTACAGTGAATTATTTCCAACTTTGGCCATATAAATTTGGTTTACATGTCTTTTTTTATAATGTTAAACATGTGGGTGCTTATGAAGCCCTTTGATCACAGTCTAACAAAGACAACAGATGTTCTTTGTAAGAGCGAGTGATAACTGGAAGTTACTGTGCAGCTAGAAATCTTCTTTTCTGTGTTTTCTCCAAGTGTTATGATTTTGGAACATGGGGGGCACACCAATGAATCAGTTGGATAAAAACAGTTTTTGATGCCATAATCTGAGGAAATACAATAAGATCACCAACAGGTTAAATACAATCTGTGGCTGTACACAACCTGTATTCGCAAGCTGCTCCTAAGTTATTTTGGCTTATTGATTTTACTTGACTTCTAAACGCAATCACCCTGCATCATCCTGAGCAGAAAAACTGTTTAACAGTCTCCACAATTCAGTAAAACATTTATTTTTAGTCTTTTAACATATTTTAAGCACTACTGTATATTGCATAGAACTCGTTTCCATGGAGATCTCTGAATTTGTTTTACTTGGACTTGAATTTATATGAAGTTAACAGTTTAAACATTAAAATTGTTCTCCTATTTCTTTTATCCATGTATTTGTCTGGAGGCCATTTTAATGAATTCCATACCTGCATGTTACTGAAGCCGATGACCCCGATTAGTGGTTTGGTTCAAAGTTCAGTTTATTACACAAACTAATACTTATAATCATCTATTTGATCTGATGCCACATATTATTCTTAATTTCATTCAAATCATACACTGTTTCCCCTACCAGTATACTAGGGGGACGCCCTGCCCCCCTAACGGCGATCCTCGCCCTCCCAAGAAGGTCAAGTTATTATCCTCTCTATTTCCAAATGGCTAATCGAATCGCGGCTTAAATTTCTTGATTTGGTTGGCCATTTTATAAGAGTTGTTGGAAGAAATTGAATAGATGTAAAAAAAAAAAAGGAGGGGGTTAAAGGGCCCTTGTTCATGCTCTTGGTATTTTCAATCAGCTGCATTGTGTCTGATCAAAACGAGCGAACTTACCACCGTTAGCGCCTTCTAGCAATGGCAGCCTTAATGCTTCTAAGCTCTAATTACCTCTTTCTTTCCACAGCTGTGGTCCTACCAGAAATGGTTCACAGCGAGTCGCAGCAGTGTTGAACACATAAAACTGTCTTGTATAATCACTGTGACCTGAGGCGTTAACACATCCGCAGATGCAGTGTGACTGTAAATGATTTATGACTGGTTTAACAGGTCATTTCCTTAATTCTAACACTGGTAATTGCATGTTAAGATTTTGCCATCTATTGTCATTCCATAGACTAAATTGGATTATTTATGGACAGTTTTGCTTCACTAGAAAACTGTATATAATCCACAGTTGTTTAGGAACACTTGGTTGTTGCATGTCCATTCACATGCAGGAAGCCTTTGACTTTTTTTGTGCAACTGTGCCCAGCCAGCGGGAGGTGTTAGTGGTGGCCAGCCAGCAGCTTACCACACTGTCCTCAACACTCATTCAGATGCTCTCAAGGACAGTGCTGTCTTACCACTAGAGCCAAGCTGCATTTCTTTGTCTACGTTTCTCCCTCTTTCTCTCCTCCTCTACCTCTCTTCATTCCCATTAGGTATGTTCTAGTTGTACAAATAAGTCTCTAGGATCATATTGCAGTAATTGGCGACAGCATATTCATTAAGAGCTCATAATCCCTGTTCAACCATTTCTATTTACGATAAGTATTTGGCTTGCCTCATTACACTGCTGTTGTGTGTTCTCAGCACATTGCACAGATATGAGGATGTATGTGGTTATCCAGTGTGTGCTGAGTCTCAGTGGGTAGTTTAATTAGGCCTCTAAGGATACAAGGAACACTTTATGGGTTATCCCTAAGAAGTTTTTACTATATCCATTCACAGTGTTTTGTTCTCGAAACTCTAAAAAATGGCTGTGAGCACAGATTAAATTTTCCCTCTGGATGGTGAGGAACCTTAACAAATGTGTACAATCACACACCACTAGTTGGAGCTTGCAGCAGTGTTTGTTGATGCACATTTTGATGTTTAACACTAGAAAAGATTGATGGCAACAGTCATTTTATACACATATAGACTCATGAAAATGCCTGCCACAAATCAGTCCTGCCATAACCAACATTATTCACATGAAAGATTACACGAGCAGTCAGCTGTTTCTGCTTCTAGAGAAAAAAATGGCTGATAACCGTAGGCATGAAAAAAATTTGTAACATCCCCAAATGAGTCCTTAAAGAACTCTTTCCATTTGTTTTTCATACAGTGCTATGACCAGGGCCACTGGCTTAGTTTGTCTTTTGCTACGCTTTATTACAGTAATATATAAAGTAGTCTCCACTTAACCCAGGCTAACTCATTTGCTCTAAAACAGTCCTCTTCATCACACTGTTCTTTTTTTGACATCATCGGACCAAGACGACACCGAACACATGACGCGTTACTGAGACATTGGCATTTTATTTTGTGCTATACCTACCACTGCTGCTGGCTTTTCTTTCAGTCAGCTGTTTGAGATAAAGGAGTAAACATTACATGGTTCTATTTAAATGTCCTACATAAGTGTAGCATGAACCTATTTTGGTGAAAAGTTCATGCTAGTATTTGTATTTAAAAACATTTGAGATATAACAACTAAAAACAAAAAGAGTTTCCAGATACTTTCAAGCCTTATTTATTTGCTTCCATAAGAGGTTAAGTATAAATAAATCTTGTCAGTCTAACTGGGACACACCTTATAAACATTAGATGATGCTGTCCTGTTTACTGTTGGGCTGATTGCCGTCATCATATCAGCTGACACCATTGTTAGGCTCTTAAATCTGTGCATCCCTATTATACAGTATTTATAGTTATTTGGCTAATGTTGAAGAAGTAGTGGGCTTCTGCTATGAATCTGGACTTATCCACAAATGAGCCAAGTTTAGTTTTCATTGGAGAACTTCCATTAAAATTTATTAGGCCCCATTTCATCCTGGAGTAATGGACTTAACATTTAGGACTGTTGATCTGTTGGAAAATAAATACCAACAGTCCTAATTATTGGACCTTATTGTTTTTATGCAAACTCATTGATTTTCTTAAATTACTGGGAATCTTTTTGTGCGTAGGCTTATTCAGTTGGAGTCCAGTCATGCTTTTACTGTAGCTGGACAAACTGAAAATCTTCCATCTAAATATTGGGAGGGAACAACCTCACAACAGCCAAGTTTTTCTTTATGACTAATAAAATTTATGTGAGTTAATGATATTCCTCACCAGCTCTACCAACATCAGTTTGACTGGTGAAAATGATAGTGTTGGGTTAAAGAAGAAGCTGGGAAGTCCTTGCTTGTATAATTTGTGCCGTTTGTGACGAGAAGTCCTTGAGATGTTGTATATTATAAATGTTTAGTGTATGTACAGGTTATATTAATGATCTGATGACAGCATTTGATAAAGCCTGTTTTTGTAGTTCACCACAGATGTTCAAAAACCTGAGTTTGCAGACAAACTTGGCCTCTGTGCTCTGTTTTAATAATTGTCTTTTGAGGACAGTCTGCTCGCTGAAACAGCTATCAAGTGTCCATAGTTTTCTTTTCTCTTCATGTGTGGAATAAATTTCATGCGGCAGCTCTGCTTCCTCTCAGCGGTGACAAAGGGTCATCCTGTTATGATGAAAACAACTCAGCAGCATGAGTCTCCTGTTTCTGTCTCACTCCAGGCTCTGTAACTCTTCTAAAGACACAAACAGCTCTTTTACCTCATGGGGACATTTTAATGGCTGCAAACCACACATCCATCTCCTCCTACATGTCACCTTCAAATAGGCTAGGAGATAGTGAGGGATGGGGGATGCGTGAATGGGGTAGCCAGCTTGTTTTTTGTGCACGTGAGAGAAAATGGGGGCAGACGGGGTAGATTTTTCATTCCTCACCCTTGGCAGTCACAACAGAGCGTTCCATCTTCCTCTTCATTCATCTTAGATACATCGAGCCGCAAAGACCAGGGAAGCATAAATAATGCACTTTATACCACTGGGCCCCTAACAATGCACATGGGTTATACAATTCATGGAGCTGATGATACATTGGTGCTGTTTATGGCTGACCGGTAGACATTGCTGTATTATATAAGGATACAAGATAAAGGCCCACAGAGTGCAGTAATGTCTGCGTTTTAGGGGTGCCCTGCTGTGCAGAGGCTGTAACGTAATATAATGGTGCACTGCGGTGCATCTGAAACAAAGCAAAAAGTCTCTTTATCTTTACAATGACCTGAGATCAAAGTTTAATCTGTTAGTTTCATTAAGTCAAAGACTGCGGACTCTGTTTGAATCCACAGACTTAAAATGAAAACATTCCTGTTCCAAATATATAATTAAGTTTGCAAGCAGCCCTGGAATGAACAGTAACGTGGGAGGGTCGGCAGATGATCACTTTTGCAGAGTGAGATATATCAAGCTGTCAGGTGTTGAGTCGACTGCTTTGCTGCGTGGAGTAAACAGTTCTCCGATTTATTAAAGAATAATTGAGACGGACAGACAGTTCATTATGATATGAAGTGATTCAGGTGGACAAAAATAAGAATGAAGGCTTTGTTCACTTACCAAGTATGTCCATTTACTTGTTTTACTTTGCATAAATTTAAGAACTAAATTGTGCCTGAAGGTCAAATCTTTAATTTGTCACCAGATATTTAGACGTAAAGAAATTAGTTCTATTTGGTTTATCAGCTATACCGATGTTGTTAGCAGGATTAAGCGGCTATGCTAACTGGGCACATTTACTTTATTTATTTTTTACTTATGTTCATTACTGTGCAAAATGTCCTTTTCAAATAAACAAACAAAATGAAGGATGTGGTGGCATCTGCTGTAAACTATGTGATCTTTTTTTTATTACACTATCCCGAAATATCTTTGAGGATTTTCCATTTCCGAGTCAGTCTGAGCGTATGTTCAGACTAAAACTGTCAGTCTGTGAAGCATGAATCCTTCAAACTGCTTGTTGATGTTGTCTTTTCAAACTAAACTGAATAAGGGTTGAAGCTTTGTTTGTCTTATGTTTGAGACAAACAACCTGAATAAATGATGCTTGGAGATGATCTACAGTTTGTGATGCATGTGAGCCGTTTTATGACTGTGCAGATAGTCTTACTGTGCTTTTTATTAGCTCTCCCTTCTTGTGTTATAAATCTACATCTTGGCACAGGCTTTGTGGCTTATTCAAGTGCTTGTGTGTTTTCTTGATTGTTGTAAGCGAGCACAGCTCCGCTGGCTGACACACATTGTTCTGTGGTGAGTGTTTGTATTTTCATTGGCAGACTGCTCTCAGCTGCAGGCTGACGGGACCCGACTGTCTGGATTTACAGGAGGTTCTTTCATTTGTCTTCATCAGGGACTAAGCCCAGATAATGGGAAAGGATTGCGGCGGCAAATATGATTAGTTGAATTAAAAGAGCTGTATTGCTTCATCAGACACTTCTTATCTGGCAATCTTATGGTGTCAAACTGTCATATCTGTTTGTGAGCATATTAAACTGTAATCCAGCAAAAATCAAAGCTGGAAAATTAAATTTACAAATATTCATTACCTCTACCAACATGTAGTTAGTGCTGTATAAAGCAGCATTAAGCCTTCCGTGGTCTACTGCAGAGTTTCATTTAAATCAATAAAGAATATCCACTTTTTTAACTGATCAAATTATAAAACATCTAAATTCATTCTAATGTGTATTACATTCAGTCGGGTGCTGTAAAGAATGCTTTACATGTTAACATGACCTGGCACTTTCTCCCTCTCGCTGGCTGATGACCCTTGGATCTGGTGAATATGTAATTGTTTATAACTCAGGTTTTTGTCCTGTGCTCAGCATGCTACAAACAAATAAATGAATAAATAAATAATGGAGTGGGACCATTTTCTTCAGGATTCACTTCATATGTCCAAGACACCAAGAGAGCCGAACACCTAAAACGGCTGCTACAGCTGTACAGTACAGCCTCTCTTTCATTTAATCAAAGTAATAGTAATGAATGAAGCTGACAGTAAAATGCAGTTTTACAGCAGAGTGACCATGTTGGCAGTTTGTCTTCTTCAGAGTTTTTCTTTATTTAGATTTAAGTTGGATGCTGCTGCAAGTCCAGGCGACTTTAGTGTGCTGCAACAGGAACCGAGTCCAAACTGGACGAGAAAGACATTGTTTTTAATAATATGGCAGATGGTGAAGAAGGAAAAAAGAATAGTCTCCTCTAAGCCAGCGCGAGTAAATGTCACCAGTCTGTGCCGCATGTAAAAACAAAACCGCATACAGCTAAAATAGTGGCTCCATCCTCCAGGCCAACCCCCCAGTCTGGGAGCCCATCTGCTGCAGCCTAATAGCTGGTGTTTATCGGGGACATCTAACATGTAGCCAGCAGATCTGGCTGGTTGTATGAATAGTGGCCATGTTTCCTAAGATGCCCTGTCCTGCACAAGTCAGCTGATACTTCAGTAGACATTAGTGGATTGTTGGCTTAATCTCAGCATGACTGTTCATTTCCATACAGCCAAAACCAGCTTAAATGTCTAATGTCACCAGAAAGTTACACATTCAAAAGGAAAGAAAACATACAATGACTCCACCAGACTTGTTTAATATCAAGATTAATCCTTATAGGAAATAATACTGTGTATTTATTTGTCATATAGCCCAGCAGCAGTAACATTTTACAGTCTACTGTAAAGGGAAAGAAGGGGCTCATCACACAGAGCGTCTACACCAACAACGCTTTAGCGTGGTGGTACGTTTTCTGTGGGACCGGTGACCTATCCAGTATGTTGGGTTTTTATTTGTATGTTGTTTTTTTGTTTGTTTGTTTGTTTTTTCCGTGTATCCATGTAGCTATGCACATTCACACAGTATTTTGTGTGTGTGTGTGTGTGTGTGTTTTTGCCTGCATGCTTGAGATACTGTCCGTGCATCCCATGTCCTCACCCTGCTGCTCATGTGGCTACGCTGCATGGAAACTAGACAGACACCTTTTTCTTTTATTTTTCTGCTGGCCTCCAAGGGCTGTACCAGTGAGAATTGTTCCCATTAAAACATCCTCTTTTGTGTGTGTTTCTGACAGCTCTGGCGCCTGGACTATACAATGTTCAGGTTCAAGTGATTTTACAGGCCTGGCTGCATGTAAATTGGACCCTGTTCCAAGACAAACACAGGTAATGAGCTAGATCCAACTGAAAGCAAAGACATCTGGCCTGAAGACAATGGCTTGCATCGCCGTTCACACCCACACCCTTTCTGAGTGCCTACAGTGGCTCCTTCAGTGTTCAAATGAGTTCAGGCGATGGGGCTGTTCTCCACTTAATCCCCCCTTAAGACATCTATCAGTCTATCACAGGGCAGAGGGGAAATTATAACGAATGGAAATGGCTTCTAGCCACATCTCGCTGCTTCTGTCTCCTCTCTCTCTTCCTCTTTTTCATTTTAGTTCACGTCTGCCCTCAATAAAATCAGTGATTCATTGTTGAGCCACACAGTCACTGATTGATTTCGCCTCCATTTTTAATCCGTCTGCCAAGTTTAACATTCCTGCTCCTAGATTCGTATACCGGTTAATTTCCCACTCTCTGCCAGTTTATAAGCCCGTTTCGTCTTTGTGCAGGAAATACGCTTTAGGCACTAGAACAGGCTTTATACACGTTTATACTTTATCTTTTTAAGAAAAGACCAAAAGTCTTTGTGAGACTAAACTGTCTTCAGTTTCTGCTATCTGGCTTGTTTATTGAAGTAATCAGACTAAAGTGTACTGGTTTTTCTTTTTAATTCAAAAGAAGATTTAATATAAACTACTTAAAAGAATATTTTAAAAGCAATAAAGACCAGAACGGCTGACAAAAACTAGCCACTGTGAGCATATATCGTTAGCAGTTTAATATGATTCTTAACTGTATTAACTTAAACTGATGTTGTGATCTTGGAGCACAATCAGCATCAGTACACTGAGCTCTTTATTAAGAAAGGCCCATGTTTTCTTTGTTAATAACCCGTGCACCTCCTGCTTCTGCTTTCTTTTCCTTGAAGCACCTACATTTTCTTTTTGTTCCTATACAGTTCAAATATTTAGATAAAAACTCTAATAATAATTTTTCATGCATTTGTGGCCAAAACTCTGGGTAATTATGTGTTAGTACCATTGTTGCTAACACATATTATTACTAGGTATGGATACACTCCTATGCAATAAAGATGGCTTTATTAAATTTAAATACACTGTGTTGTGCTGTGGAGGTCAGAGATTTAAAATGGTAATGACCCTGTGACCCCAGCTTTAGCTTCTCTAAAATCAGCAGAGATTAAGTACAATAAAATATTGTAAAAGATCTGAGTGCAAATCACTTATTTTATCATTGCAGTTAGATCCCAGTATATGAGTACTGATGTTGCTTCAGTTTCAAAGTGCACAGTAAAAGTATTCAATTATATACATATTTTTTTCATACCATCAGCTGTAACTTATTGCTGAAGCTCCAAAATACCACATTTTATACTTTAATATAGTAGCAAACAACTGCTTGATATATAAAAAGGGTATCGGTGTATTGATGTTCCCAGAACACACAGCCTTTCATGTGTCTGCCTCCCATGGATCTGATGTGGAATTGTCAGTTTCTTACCTACAGCAGGAAGCTACATCTATTTGTCATCTGAAGCAACTCAAACCTAAAATATTTCAGTGATTCAAGCAAAAACTATATTTCAGTGAATTTTCACCCTGACGTCTGCATTAGTTTATTAACCACTGGATGTTTTATATTCCCACCTGGTCCGGGTTCTAACACTGTGTGGCTGATGCTCGTGTAAAGTGGTGTACAAATCCACAATAAAGCTCTTGCCTTGACTTCATTTGGATGGAAAGAAAATTCTCTTTTCTCGGTCCAACGAGAGGAACTTCAAACCTGTCAGGAAACATTTGCTTATTCAACTGAGGTGCTCTGACTGCTGCTGTTTGCAGGTAACACACACAGCTCAGTTAGCCCTTTCACCCTGGCCAGGACCGGCATGGTGCCGGTGTCTGGGAGCTGGCGCATTCACACCCAAAAGAAACTGGTTTGGAATTTGAAGTCGTTCTCAGCTGACAACAAAAAGTAGTGGTTCTCGATGGCGAACCCTGATGTCATCAGTCAGCAAAGGCTGGATTCACCTGATTGCCAAACCACTGTATTTTTTATGTTTCAATAAAGTTATTAGAGGAAAGAAAAGCTGAAGACCGACCGCTGCTGGTTGTCAATGTTAACAATCCAATCCAGTTTCAGCTGTAAAGCACTTGAACAACAACACTGTCCACCAAAGTTCTGTTAACAGCAAAGATAAAAGACGGCTAATAAACACAACAAGGTAAAAATTCATTATAAAACCTAATTCATTTAAAAAAAGAGAAAAACCACATTTACAGGTAACAATAAAAGCCTGCAGCTCTAGCTGAGTTATAACCGATGAGAAATAACGTGTTTTAAGAAGGACTTAAAAACAGGAGGTAAATGCTAGCTCGTTCCTCCCCTCTGAGCGTCCTCTTGGCCTGAGGGCAGCTAACAGTAGTTTAATGCCGACCTGAGAGTTCAGGAAGGGGCCAGGCCATGAAGACATTTAAAAACAAGTGTAAAGATTTTAAATGAATCCTAAAAGTAACCGGAAGATAAATTTGGGGTAAAATGCCCTCGTTGCGTAGTATCAGTAAAAAGCTGAGCAGCAGCTGGAGTCGTGTGACTGACGGCTGCCTGAGCCCAAAAAAGTGCATTAAAATAGTCAAGACAATGTAAACATATTACTGTCCCAGAATAAACCTGCCACCCCAGAAAATGCAAGAGGTGTTTTTTTATTTTAATATTTTTATTGTTCTTTTATTGTTGTTTTTGTTGTTTGTTGATTTTCATAGTAGTTTTTTTCATAGTAGTTTTAAAACATAACAAAGGTATAAAAAATAATAATAAACTGTCCTGCAAACTGAAGCCGAGTCTCCTGTTTGTCATGCCGTTCCACTTTTTCCTCCCCCTCCGACCTTGCTGCCTTCTCTTCCAGACCCTGTTATGCCATTGTTGTAAGCACGATGGCCGAATCATTTGTAGAGAAGCAGTTTTCTCCTTTGTTGCCACAAAACACCAAATTACACTTTATTGTTTAAGTCAAAGCTGGTAGGAAAAATAAAGTGAGATTTTAATGTGAAGCGACCAGTTGTTTTGTGACAGTCGTTGTTTTGGGCCGTCAGTGGCGCGTTTGTGCGTCGTCTATGTGGCAGAATAACTTTTCCACTTCTGATTGGAACAACTGGACCACACATGTTTTCTCTCTACCTCGATATTCTTCCAGGACTTTTTAGTGCTCCGGTTCGGTTGTTGGCTGATGAGATGTTTGTTTTTTTGTCTGATCCATTAATTCGCTCACCGCCCTCTCCGTACGGTCCAGCACAGCTGTGTGCCCCCGAACATGTGCAAGCGGACAGGGAACTCGGTGTGCAAAAACCGCAGAGCTTAGCCTGGGACGGAGACGGCAGGGAGAAAGTGTGTGTGTGTGTGTGTGTGTGTGTGTGTGTGTGTGTGTGTGTGTGTGTGTGTGTGTGTGTGTGTGTGTGTGTGTGTATGTGTGTGTTAGCACTGACTGGTGTGCATCCTGTTATGGCTGACATGCAGAGGCTATGTTCTTGTCCTCCTATTTACTCCATGAAACAATGAACTACTTGGCTTTCAATTGTTTTGTGTTTGAAGAACCTCTCGCAGCACCTTTGTCTCTTCAGCAGTCCGTTCACTGGCTTTGATCTTCAAGCTGCAGCCTTGTGTCTCTGTATGCTGCCTGAAAGGCTTTATCATTCATCTGTATATGACACTATACTAAAAACGTCTGGCTGCACACAGAGCATTATTGGATGTTGCACACTCTCTGTAGCTGGTAACAGATGGACTGTGTTCTCTTATTGAAGTGATGATGTAATGAAATGTTTGTTTTCTGGTATCTCTTTACTTGGTTTCCCAACCAGGTTAATAAAAATGCTTCGTTGTTTATTCTGTTAAACTGGGGACCAGTCAGATCATAAAACTATCTATTGATTTGGTTTTTGCTTCTTATTGAGAGTATGTGGTATTTTTCATTGTCTTCTTACTAAAATGACTACTTTTGAATGTTGGGTTGTAAATTGGTGGATTGAAGTTGGTAAAGTTTAGACCTTTCCTGATGCATCCACCTATATTTCTGTCAGCACCTGCAGAGGGACTAATGTTCAAAAAACCTGACATCAACCCTGGGAGTTTACATTATACATTGGTTGAATGCTCACACACACACACACACACACACACACACAAAAGCAGCGCAGGTGAAAAACTTGGACCACAGCTGCACTGAAGAGTCTTCATTATATAGAACTTGCTTCATTGTCAGCGTTCTCACTGGCCGAACAAAACTAACTGTTTGACTCGTCTCTCCCTTTGTATCATAGATGTAAATCTGTCAGTTATTCCATGTACCTATTTCATGAACTGGCTGACTCTCAGCCTCTTTGATAACAGGTGGCCTGGTCTATGTGCTACTGACCAAACCTGCATATTCAGAAACGATGTGTAACAGGAAAGAAATGATTATTTCTTCATATGATCTCTGAAGGGCTTAGTTAATGTTGGATTTCAAGCTTTTTTGTTTAAACCTAAGTAATTTTGTTGATAAGAAGCTTGTAGTTGTCTTTCATCAGAAACCGTGTTGATTCTTGTCTAAGAGAAGTGGCCACGGATCCGTGTCAGCCATGTTTGTTTCAGTTTAGGCTGTTTGTGTTGAGCTGCAGTGGGAAAGACCAGGATGCTGGATGTCTTGTTTTTATCTCTTCTTGTAAAAATGCCATTCACCGTGTATGTATTTTTCCTCCCCCGAGTCCAGGAGCTTGTCTCTGTCAGTGCTGTAAGTGGAGTGAAGGTTCATGTCATGTTTCTCTCCACCATCTGCTCAAAACAAAACCTTTTCCCCTCAACCTTTTCTTTGTGTTGTTGACTGGCTGATAAAATGAATCACCAGCTGAGTAGTAAATACAAGAAGCACTTTTCTGGCAGCTGTGGTGACCAAGAGATGTTGAACACTTTCTCTGTTTCTGATCTCATTAGCTCCTTTGCAGATGAAATGTCAAGTGCATGCTGAGGCCTGAATGCCTCTCAGATGTGTTGTCTGTCCATCTCTGGCCATTTTTAGCTCTGCTGTCTGATCCTTACTCACATTTCCCCACATAAAGGGTCCTGATTATTCTTTGTTAGCATTTTCTTTCTGTGCTAACATCATTTATTCTCTTTTCTAAAACTGTGGACTTGAAGTAAAAGGCAGCAATTTATTAATGAAGATAAAGATTTGATTTGTTTTAAAGTCCTGCTTTCTGAAGCAAAAGGAACCTACCTGTTAAACGCACCTGTCAGCGTGGTGTTCTCTCTTTTTGTGTGTGTGATTTAATTAACCTGTTGGACGTGTGGTTGAGTTTCAGTGAATGTTGATTAAAACCACTGCATCACACATAGGGTTGCAAAGGGGAGGGAAATTTCCAGTAAATTTCCAGAAACTTTCCATGAGAAGTTAAGCTTGGGAATTTTGGAGATATTCCAAATTGGAAACTTTCCTCTCGAATTATTGGGAATTCATGGGAATTAACTGGAATTTGGACATAATTTTAACAAACTATCACATCCAAGCATAAATATCAAGTTTTTGTTTCGTCATAAGTAGACATCCATGCAAAATAAAATAAATAAAAACGTGGCATTTCAACAGGTTTACTTCAGAGTAGAACTGTAAAACTTTAGTTCTTGTACTGAGCAATCCGTTCTTTTATTAAACATCAAACACATGATTGTTACTCCCCACCCCACCCAATCAAAAGCTAAAATGACCCAAAAAAGTCCCATTCAAAATGTGAAATGGAAGCTTCTTTCTAAGCCTAGTTTCTGCACGTTCTACATTTTTGCCAAACCCTTTGAGTCAGTAGCCCCTTCCAAGGCCGCATCAACATCTGACTCCTCTTCTTCAGTGTTCCTGTCCACAGTGTTCAGCCTTGTTGAGGATGGCTCTGTGTCGGGTCAAAGAGCCTTAGGTTTGCCCAAATGGCCACCAGTTTTTCCACTCTCACATTTGTGAGGCTGTTGCGAACCTTTGTGTGCGTGTTACCGAACAGTGACCAGCTGCGCTCAGAGGCAGCTGATGATGGTGGGATTTGGAGGATGATGGAGGCTACAGGTGCAAGGGCCTCAGATCCACAAAGTCCCTCCCACCAGGTGGATGCAGATACGTGCTGGCATGACTGCCAGATTCTGTCCGCTCCCAAAGGCCTTGCTTGGTTCGGTACTTTGGCAAACTGCCCAGAACTTTACCTGAACAGCATAACATTCAAGCGTGTTTGCTTTAAATCAGGTTGTTTTAGCCAAGATTATGCAACAATATATTTTCCTCAACTATATTTAAGTTGTCTGTTAAGTCAATAAACCTTAAATTTAGTAAATTTCCAGTTAATTCCCAAATATTCTCGTTAATTCCCATGGAAAGTTTCCAACTTTGAAAACTGCCAGAATTTTGCAACCCTAATCACATACCGAATGTGACAAGTGCATCACATGATATCTGACTTTATAGCTAAACACAAAATTTTGGCGGAAAGCTTTGTGGCTCATCAAACAAATGTGGAACTTGTTATCTGTGTTTAACAGGTGACACAAACCTGAGCAGGACATGATGTCACTGCTGCAAAGTCTTGATGTCTTCCTGCGTTAATGTATAAGGGAATGGGGTGTCCTAAAAAAAGATATTAGGTATATTCACGCAAATCAGAGTTTATATCGGTTCCATGGAACTGTTTTGATAATTTGGCTTCTATGTGTAAAATCAAGTTCACCTCCTGCTGACATCACAGCTCTTCAAGCCTCTTGCTGGTGTTGAAAACTGTCATCTGCGTTTAGCAGCAACCTGAGCGATGCATGACAGGCAGGTGCGAGGGGCAGAATGGACTGTCATCAAGGTCACAAAGCACAGCCATATTTTGGTCTTGAAGCCTGTCTTCCCCTGGGACATCCCTGCTACAAGGAGAGAGCATTGCTGCAGGGCAGCCTCAGATGTGCAAACACAAGTGAGCGACAGCTCCTTTTAAAATGCCTCAGATTCCACTTTTCTGCACACGCAGAGGCATAGCCCACAGGATTTTGGCCATAAAAAGCAGCAGCCCTGTAGTGCATTTTTCATCAGTTCTATACCAGCTGTAAAAGCTGTCATTTCCTCAGAGCTGCTCAGTTTGCTTTATTCAGTGAGCGTACTTCCATGACCATTAGTGCTCTGAGCTAAGCAAGCATATAATCCATGCATGGTAGAGATGGAGGAAGATGGCCGGTGCATGCAGCACAGTGTGTGGTTGCTGTGTCACACCCACATCTCTTGATAATACCTTGCGGTGAACTTAAGATAAAGGTCAAGTGTATATGAGATTACAGAAGATAACTGACTGCAGCTGCCTTTTTAAGCAGCTGTTTAAAGAAAGGGATTTTTGTTTGATGATGGGGCATTTAAAGTGTCTGACTGTCACCACCATGATGATCTTAACGGTGTTCAGACTTACCTTTGAGACATTACCAAGAAGCAGTTATTTGTCAAAATGAAGTTCAAAGTGCCCATTTTCTTACAGAGATTTGCTGTATTGAGCTTGGAGAGAACAAGAGAAGGCATTCTTCTAGTGAGCTCCTTGTTCTCTCCTCCTCACTCCATGTTTTCTTTGTCATATTATTGGCTTGTCTTCCAGATTGTGTTTAGTTTAGCAGATGCAAACATTTTACACATTCCTAATCTTTAAAACCTGTAATTGATTTGACTAAACATTGGATCAGCATAAAGATAATTTACTTATCCTTGATGTTTTATTACCAGTATAACTGAGAAAATGTGTTTTTTTTTGTGTGTGTTTACAGCTGTCATTATTGTCATGAACAGCAATGATTCAGTCTGTCAAGGTTTTTCAGCAGCTTTTCAGTCTTAATACTTGTTCAGTGAATATAAAAAGGTGTGGGAGAGAATAAGGACTCAAGTGTGGTTGATTTGTTTATTCTATTTAGGCACATATGCCAATCCACTTGTCAGTATTCAGTAGGTTGCATCTTGTGCTTTGATTATTATATTCTGTTGGATTGTGATGATGAGGAAAAAAGGCTCAGCCTGAGCGCAGTCCTCAGGGGACTGGAGCAACATTACTGACTGAGATAACATAATTACACAGACTGTTAACTAATGTTCACATCTGCTCACCACTGCAGTGCTTCAGGCATTTGTTTCTGTTGACATGTTGTAAACTGAGAAGCGCTGTGTTGACTGAGCATTGTGACGGATCTGTAACCGGTTCGATTTTGGATTTAAAGGCATGGTATGTTTTATGTTTTGAAGGGATTAGAAGTGAACACAATATTTCTGCTTGTTTAAGAAAAAACCTAGTAGTATTTCAGTTCAGATGTCGGTATATTCAGATTGTGTAGACACATGCCCCACATTAGCAGCAGGATTCTTGTGTGTCTGACTAAACCATTTAAGCAGTTTAATTGGACCGTAGCATGCCTAAAAGCATCTCCAGCCTCCATTATACTTCTGTTGGATATTGTATTGTGCCTAAGATTTTTATTAAGCTTTTAGGTTGGGGGGGTGTTGCCACTCAGATTTTTCCAACTGAGCCAGAAAGAGGAGGGTCAATCAATAAACCGTCAATCACTGCCCCCGTAGTTTGAGATGCAGGGTACATCCCGGTCACCAGTAGCTAACCCAGGGCTAACACAGAGGCAAATGAGACAAACAGAAATAAATGCTAAAATTAGAATTGTAGTCGAATGATAAGAACTAAAATGACGTGCCTCACATGAATAGTCTCAAACTGCGTGTAATGCCATCTTTTTTTTCTTCTTTCAGCCACCTTGGGAAGTAACATTTATCAGAGGTCATTCAGGGAGAGTAGGAGGAGTAGATAGAAACGTGAATGTGCTGCATACCAAGATGTTAGATTGGATCAGCATCGCAACCACATGCACATTCACTCATATAAGCCACAGTGAGCAGCTGCTGCTGTTGAACTACTTACACACACCTTATAATGTGAAATTTATTTGAAGTAATAAAAACTAGTGACTGATTACAAGGTGGTGATGCAGCTACGCTGGTGAAGGATGGCTTTTTTTGCTTCATGTGTCTACTTGAGATGTGTAAATCTGTAGATTTTTTTCTTTTTTGTGTGCCTGCTAGTGGACATCTAAAACAGAAAAATCTAAACTAAAACTTTCAGTCATGTCCATGTCTGGGCTACCTTGTGTTCTCCACCTAAACAGAGCGATCTTGCTGTTTCTGTGTCTCCAACTGGTTTAGTGAGTTAAAACAGTTTTATTCATGTAAGGAAAATACAGGCCATGTGCTTATTACCAGTCTTGCATTGAGAGTAGCTTTGGTAATGAGTCAGGATAGATATGCTAACCGGCTATGTGTTAAACACGCAGCTGAGATCAGGTGTTACAGTGTGTGACCTCAGTGATCCTGATACTGGGGGAGAAACGACATAGACCCTGTTTACACCACAACGCTGAGACAGTAAAACAAAAAGTTTTGTTGCGTTCTGGCCTCTTCATGACGGCCTCCAGAGGGAAATTTCCTTGCAAGGCAAGGTGAGTCCTGTCAGTGTAAACTAGACCTGGAATCTCTTGGCAGCAATGACGTCTTGCGTCATCTTGCAGACTCAGACCCTGATTAACCTGCAAAGCTGCAGCCGGAGAGGTTAGATTTCTAAATAGAAGCAGTTAATTTAAAAAGAGAAAATGACCTTTTCTTACAGGCAGCTAAGGACATTGACACAGTGAAGTCTGTTATGTGCAGCAGCATCCTGCTGCTGAGAAACTGCATTATACAAGTTTTTCATCCAGGACGCCGCATGACGTTGCAGCCGAGTTTCACTTTACAAATGGATGTAGACATACAGACCGTTTTAAACGCGTTCTGTGGCTGACTCAGCAAAGAAACGCAAGAAGATATTATCAGAGGAAGAAAGGAAAAGGAAGACAGAAGACACAAGATCTGACAAGAGTCGAGATGACATTCTTACTGGCTGGACAGAGCTCACAGTGCAGGGGCAAGATGGTTGCTGAATTAGCCGTCGATAGGGGCGCAGCCTTGGGAAAAATGCAAAAGTTCTGTAGTGCGTCTTTAAGTGTTCGTCTTATCAAGATTTAGAGGGTCAAGAGAGGAAAAATTTGTAGCGAGATTCTTCTTTTCCTTTGTTTTGTTAGCTGGTGATCTATGAACAGAGGTTGTCATCTTTCAGAATGTATGAAAAACAGGCTTCTTTTATTTTATCGTGGGGTGGGAGAAACCTGGTGCTAGGACTTGTTGGACTACAGAACAGCTTCTTTATCATTTTCCTTTTTCTGGTGCAAACTAATGGGTTCTTAGTGGTCTGAAATAGATTGCCATGTCATCCACTTTGACCAGCACACAAAGCTGGGTTCCTTATTTATTCTTTATTTTGTTTGCTGTCAAGATCTTAATGCTCTTTGCAAGTGAGGCCATCACTGAGTCATAGTTGACTTTTTAAATAGAGCTTCATATGTGATCACTTTGTTTTTTAAGTGACAGTAAAAACACACTTAAGTTGTATATTTAGTTTTCCTGTGGACTGTTTAGTATTACATGATACTAGGAAGGCACAGGAAGCAGTCGGTTTTTTTAATTGTCTTCTGTGCCTGTTAGGAAACGTACTTATGCCTAGATATATGCAGGGCAGATGGTATGTATCTTTGCAGTGCATGAGAATGTTGTGCAGAGCTTTAAATCACAAATTTAATGACCCCACAATGTAAAGCTCAGATCGACTCAAAGGAGCTTTTTTAAAAAAAAAGGAACATTTTGTATCGTATAATTTTTCATATTTTTCAGTCAAGGTTATTTAAGCTTGATAAATCCAAAATAAATCATGTTTGTATGCATCAGTCTCGGATGGATATAAAACATAAAAGAATCTGTGCACATTATGATCATACATGTATAAATGAAGCAGAGACGTATGAGCTTAAATCAAAAGCTTGCAGATTTTTTCCAGTTAAAATTTATGCTTTGAACTTTGGTGGAAATACCGTCCACCTCTGAGTGAACGTAAAGCAGTATGGGGCGGCAGAGCCCGTCATGTTGCAGCTCTGTCTGCAGCTATCCGTGGGGAAGTAATGATCACTTGCATACATTATTCTCTGCTGTATTTCGCTTGCAGATGCCTGTGCTGCTCTCAGGGGGGATGTGTGGAAAACATCAGTAGCCAATAAACTCCGGCACTGCTGGACAAAGATTTTGTTAACCTCTCATAAATCAAGCAGGGTTTTATTAAAGTGGACATTAAGCCTCCTGAGTTGTAAGCTAACTCATGCACTCTTCTGTTCTCATGACACAGTTAATCATCTGACTCTGATTCAACATAATCATTTAAAATGTTTGTTAAAACTCTGTTCAGCTGTAAAACCAGTTGGATTAAACTAATATGAATGTAATAGTTGTATTATTCTGGCACCACATTACCTTGGATAAAAGCTTTGAATTCCTAACTCACCGTTGCACCTGATACTCTGGTAAACTGGTTATTTTGTCCATATGTCCACTTTGGTAGGTCTTCATATAGAAATCTATCTTTGATTTTCTGTCAAGATATTTATACGTATTTATCTACATGTCAAGTTAACAGAGCAATCATTGCATCTCAGTACTTGTATGTACAGAGCTCTGCAAAAAGGCATTTTCCTACTCCTCCTCTTCAGCTTGGAGCAAGCCCCAACAGGATCTCCAGCTGTCCAGCTTGATCCCACTGAGGGATTTTAAATCTATTTTAAGGACAATGGAAAATGCATTTATGGAAATTTGTTCATGCTTTTTGTGTTTATTTGGCTTTCACGTAGTACTTCTCTGGAATGTCGTATGTACTGCACTGATCATTTTGACTGATCCTTGGACTGAAACATATCTCTCTGGGGAGTGAGACCCTAAAAACCTGCAGCAGTAAAGTTAAGTCAAGAAACCTGTGCTGTTTTTGCTGTTTAAACTTTCTGATGTTCCAAACAACAGTATAAAAAATTCAGTAATTAATTTAAATGATCTAATAAAGTAAGACAGTGACAGGTCTGTTAAAGGTTAAACTTGTTCACACTGTTGCTGTTTTTTTTTCCTTTTTTTAAATAACCTGCTATTATAGTGACAAACAAAATATTTGACACACCTGCCCATTTGTGTGTTTTTTCTGAACATGAGAAGAAATCACATTGGTGTGGTCCTGCTTTGCATATCCTGCATCCTGTTTGATTTCCAGTTGGACAAACATAAGATGTGGTTGAAAAACCTAACATCAATAAGTAGTCTCATTAATGTGGTTCAGGTCAGAAGAACTTTCTAATGGCATTCAGTATTGGAGAAAGCCAGACTTTCCACATTTCAGCCGCTCCAACTCCTCATCTGATCCCTGTGTCAGCAGCCAGTCTGGCCTCTCTGCTTGTGGGGGATGCTGTTAAGAAAGCACCGATGTCATATTGAATGACTTTTTTCTTTTTTTATTAAAGTGCATGTGGAATAGTCTTGGAATGACACTGAATTTATCTCCTGCTCTGAGTATTCATGTTACTATGTGACCACCAAACAGCAACACATCTCCCATCTCTTAAAAACAGACCTGATCTGCCCCCGTAGTTAATAATCAGATTACCCTGGTTCAGTATAGAAGCCTTATCTAATAAGTCCATTTTTATCTTAATTTAGATAAATTATTGCAGCTCAACATTAGCCTAAATATCATCTTTTATCTCCGCGTAATCTTGTTATTAAATGCAGATATGCTGTTTAATAGATATAGTCTGTAATTGTTTGCTATCATGGACGTGTGGGAGTGGGCAAGTGGAAAGAATTTCTTTCTGCCAAACTTTCTGATAAAAACAGATTTGATCTAATGTTGCAGAAGTTAAAATTATTAAATTCTTGTTTCCCACATGTAATATAATCATCTTTCTTTGTGTTTTTATTGCTTTCTTTGCTGTAGAAAAAAGTAGAAAAACCATGTGTTAAGCAGCTGAACCTGACTGAATAGTTAAATATGAACTGTAATGATCTCTCTCTCCCTCCTCTTTCTCCCTCTCTCTCTCATTTTCCTCTCTCCCTCCTCTTTCTCCCTCTCTCTCTCATTTTCCTCTCTCCCTCCTCTTTCTCCCTCTCTTTCCTCTCTCTCTATCTCGCCCTCTCTTTCCTCTCTCTCTATCTCGCCCTCTCTTTCCTCTCTCTATCTCGCCCTCTCTTTCCTCTCTCTCTATCTCGCCCTCTCTCCCTCTCTCTCTTCTGCAACGCTGTGACTTCCTCTTCCATTGTGGACTTAGTGAGCTTTCCCTGGGTTTCTAATTACCAGTGGAGAAGCGAGTCTACCCTCTCTTGTTACACTGTTGGCTTTAATGTCTATGGGCTATAAATAGTGTAGGTGTCGACACTCTGGTGAACAGCAGCTTCTGCTCAGACTTTCTAAAAGCGGGAAATTGAGTTATAAAGCCACACAACCACAGTTTGCTTCATTAATGTTCACTGAGATCAGATAAGCGGTCGGTGATGCTGTTTTGGAAAGAACTAAATGGAATATTTATCCTGATGGGCAACTCAAGCCCCATTTTCAGTAGTGGGTCCAGTTTAAAACGGAACGGGTCAGTAAGCGTTTTTTCGCTTTTCCACAGGCCAAAAATTGAACATTTTTGCTTGATACACTCATATCTTTTGACTAATAAAAAGCGTCATCACTTCCTGTTTAACTCAGTAAGAAGAGCAAAGCAAAAACAGCAGCATGTTTAAATATTCATTAGATTGTTTGTTTCAAACCACGTAGCAAGAAGAAAGAACACAAGCCGCTGGATAAGCACCGTTCTTTGTTTTTCTGTTGCGTTCTTCTTGGTTATGATTAAAGGAAGGTGTTGCGCCACTATGACATGATGAATTTTCGTAGCTGACGCATCTATCGCTATCTGACCCATAAGCATCCTAGCAGGTAAGGGTACGGTTGCCTGTAGACACACAACAGGAATCAGGATTTACTGAACCAAACCACACCAATCACCCTGTACGAATCATCGGACCCACTGGTAGAAATGGGGCTATATTAATACGAACTCGAGGCTCTAAGGCAACGTGTAAAGTAATACAACACTTAAATTTGGATACGGTCTGAAAGTTTCTACCATTTAGCCAATTTGCAGGTCCTTTCGGGACTTAAATCTGCTTCAAGTCCACTTAGCCGCTCATCGGACACGTTCCATCATCTGTGCTGCACTTCAGACATCTGAACTAATCTGAGGAAACCTTCCTGCTGATTGTGGGTTAAGGTAACAAGTTCTCAGATACATGACGAAGGACTGACTGAGCATCAGTTTGATTTAATAATCTTCTTTCTGTACCTAGTTGCTAAGCAACCTGCACCAGTCTGACTGAAGTCATGGCGTCCCAGATGAAACTTCATGTCATTGGTCTGAAGAACGTAGGAATGGTGGCAGGGAATACAATGCTGCAGATGTTGGCTTCATGTTGGCTTTCTCCCCACATGCTAAGTTTTCAGTAGTATCTCCATGTGTATGCCAGTGTGGCTGGAGTGGAACTAGAGGTGTTATCATATGAGAAAATTTAATTCCCTTCTGCATGGTGACTGTTGACAACACTAAAACCAACGGTTTGTTCTTGCTGGGCCAGTCTGACTGCAGCTGGAGAGTCTGTGTGAGAGGATGTGGTCTTTTGTTCAGATACCATCAACACTGGTTGATTAAACAAACTGCTTTTAAATTCCTCTGTATGAACACCACTGTTGGACTGTTTGAGCGGCGAGCAGGACAGAAGCTGACTTTCAGCAGCTATTCACTCCCTGCTTGAGCTGATTTTCTGCTGTGAATCATAGAGGTGAAGAGAAGGAAAATAAGAGCAACTTAGAGCTGCTGCTCCAAAGACACAGCTTGAGTTGAATGAAGCATTTAAGCTTCTCTTCGCTCCAAATCCCAGGAGACGACTGTTTTCCTTCTGTAGTGGTTGTTCTGGCTCCAGTGGACAGAGAACGGTTTTTCAAAATAACAATGGACAACTAATAGGTTTGGTAAACAACTTAGATGACAGAAGTAAGAATTAGCCTTTCTTTCCCACGACCTGTGAAGGAAAACCAATCCAAAAGATCATACAATATTTGGGGAAAGAATCAGAACTACTGATCTTCTCAGAGAATTATCTGAACCTGCAATTTCAGACTTATTGGGAATGTTCTGATCAGGAGTGATGACACGTATCCTTTCACTTGATAATTGGTATTGATCACTACACAGCTTCTATCTGAGAGCACAATCAGAGAGGAGTGAAAGCATTAACATGATTACAGATGGTTGTTTCTTGCACAGAGCCATATTAGTGATTGTCTGTGTACCAAGAAAAGGAATATGAGAAGTCCCTGTTTTAAAAATGTAATATTTATGGATCATACCTTAACAGGAATGATGGAATGAAAAATGTGTTAACTAGAATAATGTAGATAAATACTGCAAAAATAACAGATCTCATGTTTGGAATCAGCATGAATGTTGTTTAAACTGTAAAATGGCCTAACGCTCTGAGTATATTAGTTTTATTAATGAAGCCCCTTCTGAAGTGCTTACTCCTGAGATCTCCGTCTGTTTTTGTGATCCTCTACATTGTGTTCTCATTTGTTTCGATGACATCTTTGATCTTCAGTTAGACCTCTACCTTTCAGTTGCACGCAATAATTAAATTTCTCCCAGTCTGAGTGCTGCAATTAGTCTTAATAAAGGATTCTTTTCTTAACATGACTACCCTGCTTTCATTTGCAACCTCTCTAGTCTGCATAAACCAGACCCGTGTTCAGTACAAATCTTGAACTGTTTTAACAGTAAATGACGTGGTAAATTGGTCTGCAGCTGTTTTTAGTTACAATTTTAAATGTCTGCTTAATTGATGATTTGTGTGAAAGGAGCAGATTATATAAGATTTTTCTTCTTTCTGCTCTTTTTTTATTGGATTGTTTGAGTTTTATGTTAGTAGTGATTGTGTTGCTAGTAGGGTTGTCACAATACTAAAATTTCTTACTTGATACTTGATACTAATGTCTGACTAAGCAAGGGCGAGATCAGCCAGTAGCAGCTTCACGCAGTACATTTTCGGGCCAGTTATGGAGCAGAAGATAAAATCTGCTCTTCCTGCAGCTCGGAGCTGGACTGCTGCTGCACAAGGGAGAACCTCTTGAAGAGTAAACGATAAGTGTTTTCAAGCCAGTCTCAAAGTTTCCACTAACACCAGAAAAAGTTGCTAAATTTGTTGCTAGTCGCTTAAAAAAAAAAAAAAAGCATTGCTACAGAGGTACTAATTATAGCGATACGTTGCTAAGTTGGTTACACAGTAAACAATGGGTCCTCCAGGGAGATGCTGTAGGGACGGGGCTACAGTGCCTGATTTAAATGTTTAGAGCTGACTGGTCCTTTCCGTGAACCAGTAGACGCCAAAGTAGCATTTAAATATCGATACCCAAGTAATTAATATTAAACTAGGTACTCAATTTATAATAGATTAGTGTCTGAGAATCGTTTTTCTTTTTTTTTTTCTTTTTTTGACAACACTAGTTGTTAGGTTTAAAAATTACATTTATGAATAAATAAGTCGATTCGGACTGAAAGATTCCCTTCACTGGGATGTATGTCAAAACATGATTTGGATTCATTAAAGATTTTTGTCATTTGATATCTAGATATTACAAAAAGTTCCTAATTTAAATCTGACATTTAGAAATGATTACTGCCCCAAAACACACAGTTTACTACCATTCAAGGCATATTCAGTTCAAGAGATGCTTGTACAGAGTATATCACTGCTCTCAACATTCCTCCTGCACTTCAGGCATCATTACAATTTGCCCACTTAGTCACGATTGCCACTAGTTTCCTGCTAGCAGCTCTTCATCCTGCTAGCAGCTCTTCATTCTGCTAGCTGCTCTTCATCCTGCTGGCTGCTCTTCATCCTGCTGGCTGCTCTTCATCCTGCTAGCTGCTCTTCATCCTGCTGGCTGCTCTTCATCCTGCTGGCTTCTCTTCATCCTGCTAGCTGCTCTTCATCCTGCTGGCTGCTTTTCATCCTACTGGCTGCTCTTCATCCTTCTAGCTGTTCTTCATCCTGCTAGCTGTTCTTCATCCTGCTGGCTGCTCTTCATCCTGCTAGCTGTTCTTCATCCTGCTGGCTGCTCTTCATCCTGCTGGCTGCTCTTCATCCTGCTAGCTGCTCTTGAAGCTGTGTTCATATTTTTTCAAAGGCTTTTTACTGGGCTTTTCAAGTTGTTTCTTTGGTGGTGGTCAGAGAGCCCGTTGGTGCCATTTGTAGGTGTGCCTGGAGTATTAAGAGAGTATTAATTATATATGTTATATACGTTATAAGAGTATTAATTGTGAATCGAGATCAGTTTGAATCGAGAATAGATTCTGAATTGACTCATCACCCTAAGAATCGGAATCGATATGAATTGTTGTAAGATTGACATCCCTAGTCGTTTCCATCAGTCTGCCCCAGGGCAGGTAGCTTTCCACCACTAAGTATGAATGTGGAATGAATGGATGTAATGCACTTTGGGTGCTTTGAAAAATGCTGTAGAAATCTTATCCGTTGGTAGTATTATTATTTTTAACAAATCCTAAGATCCTTATTAGCCAGAATTGAATAATATTGAGTAGGTTCCTATAGAAATGTTGTGGTGGTGGTATGGAGAAATATCTACAATATGTACTGTGTGCATTATTTTAAATAATTTATTGTTTTATGTGAACAAAATAAGGGAAAGCCATAGGGTGCTTTGCTATGTACTGTTATTTATTTTTTTCCTCCCCACTTACACGTCAAGTGCAGTACTTTAAATACAAGACAAATTTTCCCTATTGTAAATGCAATTTTTTAAAGAAAAACAAAACAAATGAGTAACTGACCACCTGTGGTTGCTACCTGTGTATGCAGAAAATAGAGCCGCGATTGTATGATTCTCAGTTCTACTCTTTAAGTATAATGATTCAATCTGACATGTTCAATACTGATAAACGTATTTGTAAAACCTCTATTATGGGTAGCATATAGATCATGGATCTTGCTTGCATTTTGCAGCCTATACCTGATACTGTATCTGATATTTACTGAAATATTTGTGTCTAATGGCCATTTTCAGTCATTTCTTTTTTCATTTATAAATGCTCTTTGTTTTATATAATTTCTATTTATTATCATGAAGGAGTTATTCATTTTAGACAGTTAAACAAATTGGTGTGTTTTGGTAAATTGGTCATTTTTGCTCATTAATAAAAGCTCTGAACGAGTTGCCATCTGCAGGCCCTCTGCCTGTTCAAACAATTGGCTCATTTGTTGTAACATCTATCTCCAATTAGCTATAATTATTCAAGCCATCAAAGGGAGCTTCAAAGGCTAAAATGTGCCCCACAATGACACTCGGCCCGGGACTGTTGTTGGCACATTATTTTCTTTGTTGTTTGTCATCATTTGATCAGTACAGTCTGCATTTTATCTTCTTCACAATGTGTATTTCATTTTGCAGAAATTGTTCTATTCATCTAAACACTTGACCTGCCAGCTGAAGTCTGCAATTTCTAGGTTTTCATCAAAGAAAAGGAAAAGAAAAATCCATGCTCTAATTTAGTAACACGAGGATACAAACACGCTGGTTTACATCCTTCTGCACCCATTAAAGAGCCACTGTGCCTGCTCTGCTTACTCAGTGATTAGCATGAAAAAAGCCAGGCTGACAGGCTGTATCTGCTCCTCATGTTTATTTAATCAGGGTAAATATTGTGGCTTCTCATTGCTCATACTGAATGTTTGTTTTTCATTAAGTCTTGTGTTCTGCAGGCATCACCGCAGAAGGCCTGTTCTTACGCACACTGGAAACAAATTTTTGCACACATGTGTATGTCATACCGTATATACACACCAAGGCGTTGTGTTGTTGATTTGGTTGCATACTAAGATATCTTGCTGTCTGTATGTGTTTATAAGCTGCTGTTTTCAGAGATAAAACCATTTTTAGTTATGATTTTAACCCCCCTCTCAGCATGACAGGCCTAGCTGTGTCACTGTCACTCTGGGCATGTCTTGATTATTACAGCTGTTTGATCGCCGTCTTTGACTTGTGGCCCATGCTGCTTTGTTTTTGTTTTATTCGGGCACATCAGTTGTGCCCCCATCAGTAACTCCCATTGCTACAGTCCTTTTTAACCCTGTCTGCACTCTGGGTAAGAAAAAGAAACCGAGACAGTCATACAGAGCCAAGAAATCCAATCTTCACACAGAGGAGATCCCTTTGTCATTTTTATTCACTCTTCTGAGGAAGAAAAATCTACTATGACAAGATTAGACCCAGAATATTGGTTATGTGTCTTTGTGTGTGTGACACAAGTGTCTGTTTTGTCAGATCTTGTTGTTGTGAGAATGCTGTCATGTTGAAGTAAACAATACAACAATTGCACTGGTTTAAAGAAACCAAATTTACTTTTGTTTGCAGGGTAGAGCTTATAAGGTGTGAAAATTACTGTAATTCAAGAGTAATGTCAGTCATAACTTTGCTCATTAGTGTTTTATTTACTGAGACTGACACGTAGTCTTTTGAATGCGGCAAAAAAGTTAGCATGCTTATTTATCCTTATGAAGAGCTGGTGAAAGCAGACAGTGTTCACAGCTGAAAACCTAGAGATAACAGATGCTTTTCATCTTAGCTGGACAATTTTGCTCTAAAAGCTCCTGCAAAAAAAAACTAAATTGATTTTTAAAAAAAAGAGAGAAAAGTCTGATATGTGTTTTTTGCCTCATGTAGACAGGCTCTATTAATTATCACTCTGCATGAGTTAATAACTCATAAAACACAAGATTTTATGTCTGCACTGGTAGAATATGATATGGTTATATTTAATATATATACAGGTAATTATAGCACTTCTCATGGTCTAGTTTTGAATCTAAAATAGCAATTTAGACCAAGTTGCGCTGAGACATTATCGAAAATCTTGTTCCAGCTGGCTCAGACAGCAGCCCTGAGACATGCACCATTTGCAGCTATAACGTAATCTCTCTGGAATACTTTAGTCACATTTATAAGCATATAAATTTTGCCTGAAACATTTCCTAAAAGCTTACACATAATACCATAAAATGAGTGTTTCTCAGTCAAACTCAGTTAATGTTTTTCTTTTAATTTCAGTTTTTTATGCAGCAATGTTAAATGTTGTGATTGTGTAATTTTGTTTTTTACTCCCATTAATTCATTCGAGTGATGAAGCTCAACAGCGGTTTAGCTAGTTAGATAGCTTACTGATTTATCCATTTATTTACTGAAATTCTCTTAAGCTGCTGTTTTTTCTGCTTCATGAAGGCATTATGTCCACATATCCAAGTGAAACTCAGGGAAAGGACCACCTTTTAAATAAGTCTTTAAATATCCTTACAGTTGTCTACTGGTTTGATATTCCTAACATATTCTGCATTTAGTGCGTTTATCTTGGATAATCTGCTGCATTAGCAAAAACAAAAGATGAAAAAAACCAAAGAAACCTGATGATGTGCATGAATACTGTTTCAAATCTCATTTCTCCATATAACACTGAGCTGTAATTGTGTCGTAGTTGTGGCATGAAAGACCACTCACATCTGAAGATGCACGAGTGCTTCTGCAATCAGAGCTCAGTTATGTGGTGCAGAGCAGTGACTGCTTAGTTAGGTTTTGACCGTTGAATTGACACATGAAGTAAATCAGCTGCTCTAATCAGTCGTTATTGGTTACATCACGGAAAGCAGCAGCAGTGAATTATCCAGTGATTGGATGCATTTAAAGCTGGTTTAATGCCATTTCTCACCTACTGAAAATGTGGTAATCAGGTCAAGGACTCCTTAAAGAATGAGATGATGCAGCTCTCTCCGTAATTCGCTTTCTAAAGTTAATAAATGCTGTAGTCCTAGAGTACCTCACTAGGAGAGATTGTACTTATCAGTCTTTGTTAACATTCATCAACTTACTGTTTACTTTGCTGTGTAGACTCATTGCTAAATTGTGCATTTTCTCATGTTTGCAGATGTACTTTAAGTTTGGCGCCTAAGGCCTGATACACACATCACGATTTTTTTAAAGATTTTTTTATCTGGTCGAGACCTCACATGTGAAGATAAAAAAATCTGGTTTGATTGTACTGTGTGTGGTGTGCTCCAAAAATGTAATCACAGAAAAACACAAACATAACGATGCTGTCCCAAAACTCATGTATCTAGTCCTCCGAGCCGGACAAACGTCGAAACGTAAAAGAAGAACCATAGCAACAACCGGCAAAAAACATAGCAGAAGAAACATAGCAACAACCGGCAAAAAACATAGAAGAAGAAACAAAGCAACAACCGGCAAAAAACATAGAAGAAGAAACATAGCAACAACTGGCAAAAAAATAGAAGAAGAAACATAGCAACAACCGGCAAAAAAGATAGCAGAAGAAACATAGCAACGGGCAAAAAACATAGAAGAAGAAACATAGCAACCAGCAAAAAACATAGAAGAAGAAACATAGCAATGGGCAAAAAACATAGAAGAAGAAACATAGCAACAACCGGCAAAAAACATAGCAGAAGAAACATAGCAACAACCTGAAAACACAACACCCAGCATAGAAGGGGATATATAGGACGAGGGATGATGGTGTTCTTGGGATAATTGTTAACTGTAAAAAATAACAGACTGGAGACGGCATGAACACGGACTTTATTTACTTCCTTGTTCCCCAGCCAGCTCGCTCTCTGATTGGCTACATTCCGCAACTCGTCACCATCTACACAGTCAGAATTCCTCAGAAATCGGCTCTGAAATATTAAACATGTTCAATATTTCCGATTGTTGGCTACGACCTGTTTCGGAGCGGATTATCGGGACAAATCGGCTCGTAACACACCACAGAACAAATGATGATTGGACAGGGAAATCTCACAATGATCGGGCGTTTGCCGTCCGAGGTCGGGAAGAGGCAAAATCGGGACAAAAACAGTCCAAATATTGCTTTGTGTGTAGTAACACAGTAACATAAGAAGTTATATTTAGTATTTAATGTGTTTGCCTTTCTTTAAAAGTCTCTTAGTTCAGCATTCTTCCTTGTCTCCTCTTTGGTCTCTGCTGGCAGCCCAGGATTTGTAAACAAATTAGTGCCTGCACAGACTGGTTGGTTTGGTGGTTTAACTGCTTACAGTCTGAGATTCCATGGAAGGTAAAAACCTACTGCTGTGGACATGAAGTTCATGGTGAGCTTGCATGTAGCACATTTCCAGGTTAAAGGAGCCAAAATATCTCCACCAGTCAGGATAGAAATGCATCAGATAAAATTAAAGCCTGACATCGTCTGAGAATGAAAAATACAATTATTGGTGTCTAAATGATTTAAACAAGAGATTGTTTTTTAAAGAGACCTTGTGTGAGACCTTTTCTGTAATCAGCACAGGGTCTCGGTATGCTACAGCTCACCTGATATTTGTATGAATGTCTCTTGGTGGGATTTACCTTGACCACAAACTTTTGGTGGAAATGAGCAAACTTCTGGATCAGTTCTTATTCTGTCAGAAATGGGAAAAGCTCTGTTTGGGTTTCTAGGCCAAAATTAAAATTATGAATATTAGATTTGGACAGTTTTGAAAGAAGAAAATACAAAAAGTGATATTTTTTTTTGTTCACATCTGAGGATCCTTTTTAAAAAATTTATTTACAACAAATAGAAATTCTCTATTGAATATAAAATCAATTCTTAGATAATGTGTACAGCAGGTTTTGGTTTTCAAAATCTACATTTTATTTTTCTGTTGGTGAGCATGGAAACCAGTGACTGGTATTACTGGTAACGATATTGAGGTGAAATTTTCTAATTATTTATTTATTACTACTACTAGTCATGATAATTAAATACAGTATTTAAAAATATCAAATGGTTAGGAAACAGTTCACAGGCCTCAACTAAAATTTTGACATCTTACTCGTCGTCTTTTAATATCTTTGAGCAGCGCTTAGCTAGGCTGACTAATGTTTTTGCTGTGTAGCTTTCAGTCTGTGCGTACTTTGTGGATGTAAATAAAGCCTACCTGACAGGCAGCAAAATCCAACATTTCCAGTGGTAAACTCAGTTTCCTTTTTAAAATGATGAAGTAAAAGAAGCTTTTTTGCTTTTAGGCTTTGTCTTGTCAACTAAAATTCATATCTAGTCTGAAAAGCATCAGTGGATGTCTGCTCTGCTGAGTTGTCTCCTTAGTTGTCAACAGCAACAACTTCTTCTCCTTGGAATATTTACCTTACGCGGAACAGGTTTTTATATGTTTTTACTCTAAAATGAAGAACATGCTCAGCTTCCTCTGTGGCAGGCTGTCTCAGTCTGACATGCCTGTACAATATGCTTCAGCTCTGAGCTATTATCTGTAGAGAAACATCCGTAAAAGAGGCCAGTGATGGTCGACTAATAATAACTAATTATGCAACATTTTTTGCAACTAACTCTGCAAATTTCAGCCATAAGCTTAAACTTACATTATAACATAGGATTTATAATCAATAATAACAGAGTATAGAGTCTGCATCCATATGCAGATTGGCACAATGATCAGTGGCCTCATTTTGATATCTGAATGACGTCATTGTCTGAACCTGATTCTGGTACTGGATCAGATTAGTCTCAACTCTATGTAGAACAATTGTACTTAAGTAAAATAGCAGCTCTGCTTGTCTAGAAGCTTATTAGTTCTTTATTGATTAATCCACCACAAGTACTAATTTAGTACAAGAAGTATAAAAGTACAGATTCAGTGATTGATAATCCAATAGCAATGATGCAAACTGAAACCACAGGTCAGATACTGATGCAGTAATCATTTGAAAGATGGACCTGCTCTCTGTACCTGTGATCCAGCCACACTGTGCTACCTTTCTTTTCACTACTAACTGCTACAGAGATTTTGTTGTAGGCTAAATTAGGAATGCTCAATAACCATTTTTTTTAAATTGATACCGATAACTGATAACGTTCAGCTACTAAAAGCCGATACCGATAACTAATAACTGATAACACTACACGGTCATGTAGTGCTAGAGGCAATGCATATGATTTTTTTTTTTTTAAGTTTTTTTGTAGTTTTTTTTGTAGTTTTTGTAAGTCATTTTGTTTAAATACAAACATCACGATTTCATCAAACAATATCATCTTGGTCATAAGTCCACGCAGCTTCTTCAGTACTTGGTTGAGCCAAAAAGCTGGACAAATCTTTCTAACTCATTTAGTTAAGCTAAATGTGGAAATGCTCCTTCAACAACTGAGTCTTTAGCTTGGTCTTAAAAGTGGATAAGGACTCTGCAGATCGGACAGAGTTTGGTAGATCGTTCCACCACCGGGGAACAACAGAGAAGAAGAGTCTAGCTACTGATGTGGCGCCACGTTGTGGTGGGAGCACTAGGCGTCTTTCACTGGCAGAGCGTAACTGTGGAGAGGGAGTGTAGCTCTGGATTAAGGAGTGGAGGTAGACCGGAGCCGTTTGGGTTATTGTTTTGTAAACCAGAAGCAGAGCTTTGAATTTTAATCGCTGCAACTGGAAGCCAGTGGAGAGCGATTAGCAGCGGAGTAACATGAGCTCTTTTAGGCTGGTTGAAGACCAGACGTGCTGCTGCATTCTGGATCATCTGCAGAGGTTTAACTGAGCATGCAGGCAGGCCAGCCAGTAAGGAGTTGCAGTAGTCAATGCGTGAAATGACCAGAGCCTGGACCAGGAGCTGGGTCGTGTGTTCAGTCAGGTAGGGTCTGATCCTCCTGATGCTGTAGAGAGCAAATCGGCAAGATCTAGTAACCGAGGCAACATGGTCCTTAAAGGTCAGCTTGTTGTCTACCATGACACCAAGATTCCTGGTAGAAGACGTAGGCCCAAGTATGATAGTTTTTCCAGTCAGAAAAATTTTCTCTTTTTATGCCAACGTCACGTGAACGCAGCATTCACTGCAGACAATTCAGGTCTCAGAGTACAAGCAAAGCACTGACAGTCTGACTAAAATGTTATCGGGACTAGTCGTTATGATATTGGACTTATCGGATTGACGTCATAATTTCCTGTTATCGTGCATTTCCAGGCTAAATGGTACCATGGTTTACACTATATCTGCTTTAATGGATACAAATAGAAATGTATTGTTCTTTCAGTTTTCTTCTACTTTATGTGAACCTGTTAAAGCTCAAATACAGTGACTCAGGCCCAAAAATGTCAAATGATATTTTATGTTATGATATGTATGGAGGGGGTTATGGTATATATTGTTTTATATTGATCACTGGCTTCTAAATCAAATCAAAATCACATTGTGCCAGAACTGGTGATATCCACAAAGATCGAGTCATAAGCCAATGAATCAGTTTTATATTGAACTGAGTTCAGGCTTGTGATTTACAACCTTATGTACCATCCGTTCTCTGCTTGTCTCGAGTGGGGTAGCCTTTCAGTAGATACAGCAGTGATGTAACTCAATATTAATAATTTAAATCATTTTAAGTATGTTATTACAGAAATAAAATATTCTTTTTTTAAAGTAAATTATTTCTGTTACAGATGTAGTAAAAGAAGCTCTATTTATTAAAAAATCTAAGTAGTTTCAATGGCACATAAACGTTTGACCTTATTTCTGGGGCTGGTGGTGTCGCACTCCTCCACCTGATCTATAGCTACCAACTGAAATTGGATACATTGATTTTTCTATTTGTAATTAAAGTTATTTAAAATGTTTGCTATTGTGACAAATGGTAAACGGTTTAGGACACCCACCGATTTGCATTGAGACTAAAGCCACATCATAATTACTCTGTACACAGACAATCGCCGTAATAAATCTGCTGAAGAATGAACCAGCAATTCAGCAATTACTTTCCCTTTTAATGTCTTTGTAAGGCTCTGAAATAAGGAATTTGTCTTGCCATTGTTCAGTGAGCAGGCAAGACATATTGTTCATAATTCCAGCAATCATTTGGTTTTGGAAGCTTGAAAGCTTGCAGAAGACTGACACAATGGAGGCTTTCTCAGCCACATCATAACTTTGTCACTTATTCTCTGCACTGACAGTGAATGTCATGTTGCATTATTTGCCCTGGATGAGTGTGGGCTGAAAAGGCAAATAAGATTAGTTGCTGCATGCACTTGTTTTCCTACAAGTGATTCGAGGCCTTTAGCAATGCTTTAGTGAGTCAGTGCCAGTAGCACGCCCATCAAGATCTTCTTTGTGACAGCAAGGCGTATCTGTGACGCTGGTACAGTAATTCTCTACAGGCACGCTACAGATGCTTTGAGGTGGTCCATCAGTGAGTAACTACTGCTTCTTAAAGACACACTACAGAACTTCTGTAATTTCCTCAGTGATGCGCCCATAACCAACGGCTTATACAGCATCCACCTTACATCCCACCTGTACGGTGAGTTCTCTCCGGCCAGTAAGACAGTCTTATCTCGACTCTTCTCTTCTCTTGTTCTGTCTCTTTCTCTCTTTCTTTTCCTCTCTTACTTCAATAATGCCTTCTTGCATTTCTTTGCTGAATCAGCCACAGAACACGTTGAAAATGGCCGGTGTGTTTATATCCGTTTGCTAGCATGTGAAGAGAAACTTGGCTTCATCGTCTCGCGGCGTCCCGGATAAAAAAAAGTTATGTAGTGCTTTCGGGACTCTGCTGGGCAGCAACGACTCCACAAATGCACATAATAGATGTCATCAAACGAGTCCAGAACACAGAGTTTTAAGGTCGGAAAGGTACATAATGGATCTTTAAAAGGTTCAGGATTTTATTCTTAACAATTTGGCGTAATTTCATCTCCCATATATCCTGTATGGCAACCTTTAGCTCACTGCTTGTAGGTGTAAAATTATTATATTTATATATGAAGACCAAGTGTAATTTTTAAAATCACCTTAAAGTATTTTCTACTAATTTATTTAGTTATTTGTGTGTAAACTGAGCTCATCATAAATAGTTTCTGTTTGTAGGTATATATTGGACTGAATAACACAATTTTTGCTTTTATAATAAAGTGAATGTTTGATACAAGTGAATGGAAACAGATAACTGATATAAACTGATATGATCTCTACATGCTACAGAAGTTTAAACACATATCTTGTTGCCACCACTTCATTAATTCTGTTCAGTTCAATTCAGCGTCTTACTAATTCACGAAAGTTATCTCAAGATACTTTTCCAGTTATGATCCAACTGCATCAAATTCATTATAATCCACATTAGTCTAATTTACTATTAAAGCCAAGGTGTAAAAAGTTCCACAGCTGTAGAAACCAAAGCTTCTCTTTTATTAAATCCCCCATCCTGACATGCACAGGACAGCAGGTGACAGTGGAGGGAAAATTCCTGTTTAACTGGAAGGAAAACCTCCAGCAGAAATAGACTTAGGAAAGAAAGCCATCTACCCAAACAGGTTGGAGGTAGGATGGCAGGAAAGTGAGGTTGACATGCATCATTATTCTAAGCTGGGGATACCTGCCAAGAAAGAATAGAGAAACACAAGTTAATGACGACAGTAACATCATATATTTAGACTTGAGAGAGACAGAGAGCTGCTCAGTGCATCATGGCAGGGCCCTTAGCAGTCTGTATTTCCTCCATCATCAGTTCAAAATCTTCTGGATTCTGTGAAATTATATGTAATACCCACAATTCTACCTGAAATTCAAGTCCAGAGAATGACTTTGTGGTCTTCAATCACCCTCCTAAACTCAGTCGCACATGCTTATGCTCATTCCTGACTGCTGCGTTCCTCTAAGGAGTGTCATCTGGCATTGCCATTGCTAGCATGAGGCTGCCTCGGTTTTCTTTCTGTCTGAACAAGCTGCTGAATGTTGTCAGAGCAGGAGCATCTCTGTCTACCTTACATATTCTCTTGAAGACTCATCTCTTTAGAGAATACCTCCTCTCCTTTACATCTTTAACACCCTATCAGGCCTAATCTGCACTCACTTGCACTTCTGTACTTGTTCTGGTTGCTACTTAAATGGATTTAATACTTAATGCTAACGTCAGTTTCTTACTGCAGTGAAGCTTAAATGCCGTTCTTCCCTTTTTTACGTCTTTGGATAACAGCATCTGCTAAATGAGTAGATTTAAGAATGTAAATGTTGTAGTTCCCATGTGCCCAGAAATGCAAATACATACTATGTACATCTATCATACATTCATTCATTTTTTTTTTATCCCGCTTATTCCAATTCAAGGCCGCAGAAAAGCTGGAGCCTATCCCAGCAATTAGCCGACGAGATGACTGGTCGCCAGTCCTTCGCAGGGCCAGCCAAAGAGACAACCCATCACACTCACACTCACTCCTTGGGAGAATTCAGGGCAGGGGTGCCCAAGTCCGGTCCTCAAGATCTACCATCCTGCAACTTTTAGATGCAACCCTTCCCCAACACACCTGAATCAAATGACTGGCTCGTTACCAGGCCTCTGCAGAGCTGAATGACATAGATGACATCTGATTCAAGTGTGTTGGAGAAAGGTTGCATCTAAAAGTTGCAGGATGGTAGATCTCGAGGACCGAACTTGGGCCCCCCTGATTTAGGGGAACCACTTATCCTCACATGCATGTCTTTGGGCGATGCTAGGAAGCTGGAGTTCCCGGAGTAAACCCACACTTACACAGGGAGAACATGCAAACTTCACACAGAAAGGCCACGGTTTGTACCTTCACCAGCCGAGGCTCGAACCAGTGACCTTATTTTGTTCACCACACCACCATTCAGCCCCACCATGTACATAAGAGCCTTTTTCTCTAACCCCTCTTTACTTACTGACATTGGCTAAATTGATTGTTGAACTCTTTCCCCAACAAAGAAATTAACCTACCTTTAGCATTCAGCTAACTGAGCTAGCTACAGTAACAGTACAGTCCTTTTTGTTTTTCCTCACTATGTGACTGTTGTGTAATCCATCTGCAGTGTGTTGAGGTTCATGCACCGAGCCCTTACATCTCATAGATTTTACACCTTCAGTTTGGCTGCAGCTCCATGGATCACTGACTCTGCATGAATTTTTCACTGTCTGCTCACATGCAACAAGACTGTCTTTGCTTTTGCTGTTGCCTTGCCATCTGTGCTACTCAGAAAGTGTATGTAGCAGAGTGTGGCCACTGTCAGGGGTTTGTCTTGATGATTGCTCACCAGTGCGATGTCTGTCAGCCATCGATGAAACACGACGGCGCCGTCCGCCAGCTTATTGTACAGACTGAACCAACTGTAGGTGTCCTGTCTGCACCAAGAGTCAGGAAAATTCAATTCATAGTTTCTGAATTTAACTAAAGTTTTTGAAGCTGTCGCCATCAATGCTTCTATTTTCTAATTAAACATGTGCCAGAAAGATGGAAAGGTTTTTTTCTCTCTCTCTCTTTGAAAGCAAATCAACTTGTCAACATGGCAGGCTGGCATGTACCTTTTAAAATAAATTGGAGTTGGTGACCCCTGGTTGACAGCTGATCTCAGAAATCTTGCTTTCAGATGCATCACTTTCTCAACAAATTCTGCAAAATCAAGGATCAAGAATCAAGTTTTGCTTGGAACTAAATTCTGAAGTCAACCTGCATACAAATGGATTATGTTTTATATACTTCAGGTGTTACCTTAGCATGATGGAGGGTTGCCATTACCTAATTAGGGCGTAACACAAACTACTGTTGAGTTTGATGGTGTGAAAGTCTCTGCTGAGAAAGCTGTTAATCATTTGCAAATTTCACTCAAAGCTATGAATATGTGTCATATGGTGACCCCACAGGTCTCCATGGTGACATCATCCATCATTAGGAAACATTATTATATCCAATAAATACATATGTTCTAGATGAACTAGATGTCTGATTTAAGTGCTGAAATCTGCATAGAATTTCTTGACCGTTCATCCATTTACATCCAGTAATGTGGGTCTGCCTTTTATGTGGTAAAATCAACATTGCTATTCTAAAAGCTATTCCTGTTTGTCTTTACTTATTTATTTCTTTATTTTGTTTCTTTGCTTGTTTTGTTGGGTTTTTTTTTGTGACCAGTTTCTAGTATTTTGGATCAAAGCATAAATTTATATATTAGTTCTTTACCGTTGGTTTTTCCAGAGAAGAATCTTGTGATGCTGCTCTGTGTCTGTTGTACAGACTCTGCTTGAATGCTTCTCATTTTAGAGCAAATTTTCTGCACTGCTTATTGCAGAGTGGAGGTTTGCTGTGTGAATGAACTTGTAGGAAATGGAAAAATGAATTTGTCTGTTGATGAACCATGTGATTTGAGTGTCTCAAATGGGCACCTTTAGGGTTAACAGATTTTTTTAAACACATTACTTTTATGCAGGTATCTGATGTAAGTGTTTCCTTGTGCTATTTCCTCTGCAGAAAAACATGACGTTGAAGCCACAGAAAAGCAGAGACCACCAGGCAGGGCCCCTGCACAAGAAAAAACCTGCCAGAGTCCCCAATGGCCTGAGCCTGGAGCCCTGCAAGAATAATTACCACCACCACCAGTCATCGGACCAGGAGAACAACCCCCGCTTGGCACACACACAAGGCAAGAGGAAGAAGAAACACCGGAACAAGAAGCGCAAAATGGTGAGTTAAAGACACTACACTAGACCATAATCATGTCATATCGTATGCAGATTCCAGTGTAATGGCCAGTTTTGTCTAAACTATGTTTTAATCTGGGATATTTTAAAAATATATATTCCTTTAATTTCACACCATTAAAATGGAAAGAATGTGGTTGTTTTACTGAATAAATCTTTCCATAACGTAGCAAAAATATCTGGAAAAGAGTGGTCATCAGGCAGCTGCAGGTCGTTCTTTTTTTTCCTTCCTTCGCCAAATGGGCAGTCCATTTAAATCTGTTCCTTAATTCAAACCACATGTTGGGTCATAAAATGTTCTTCTACTTTCTTAGTTTCATTGTAAAATTTTCCTCTGATCTACCTGTTTGCTTAGAAAGATTCTACCAGATTTCTGAGGTTTAGTTTGAGGCAGTGATGGAAGTAATGGCCTTAAAATAAACAGCGTTATTACTCCTTCCATCTTTATAACAGCGTTACTGAGAATAAAACGTTACTGACAGCGTGTTACTATTCTAAGTTTCAAAAAGTTTCACATTTGTTTAGACTATATTGTGCCACTGTTGCAGTGGAGATGAGGCGGAGTGATACGGTTCAAACTACACTCAATTAATAGCCTAACTGAGGACTGATGAAGAGTCAGTGTCCACAGCCACACACACATGCACACAGCCACACACACATGCACACAGCCACACACACATGCACACAGCCACACACACAAATGACCAGGAGATGCAGCACCGGTGAGTCCAGAGAAAACAGAGGACGAGTTTTAATCTGGAACCACAGACATCAGTTTTCTCTCAGACATAAAAGACAAGAATGTTATGAGAAATGTTCATTATGACCAGAAACAGAGTTCCTGCATGTCGGCTGTAAGCAGGCTGTAAGCAGGCTGTAAGCAGGCAGAACAACGTGATGCACCTCTCTCTCTCTCGGAGGAGATGGAGACACGACGTCCAGCAGCCTGACATTAGTGTCCATGAGTTTTCACTTAGTAATTTATTCCATCAGGTTCCTGTCATTCATCAGTCAGATCTAATATTCGGTTTTATTATGAATAAATGAACATGCAGATGAATTTGAACTTCCGTTAAAGGGAACATACTTGAACCTTTTTTTTAATAATAATTACTTTTCTGAATAACTGATTATTTTTATAATACTGTAACTCCATTAATAACTGGTTACTTTTTGCAAGAAGTAACTAGTATGTATTTTTAATAACTTAAAATAATGTGTCTAATCTGGTCTTAAGTTGTAAAATTTGAGAAAAACTAATGTAAGTTTATTTTTTCCATTTAATTGTCAAAAAAAGAACAAACCTAAACCTAGCAGTTTAGGTTTTAGCCTCACAGTAACTTTGCAGATGTTGTCTCACGGTTTTATCTTCTAGTTAAAGATTTCTTGCAGTCATCTGTCGCTGGCAGATATTTCTGAGAAAAATAGCTCCATAAGTCAATTTATCATTCTTTACGTTTAGCTAGTTTAAAAAATTATCATTGGTTGAAATCTTTATTAATTCATGAAACCTCTTCAAATCATCATATAGACTGTTTTCAGCAGCTACGTCGGTCTTTGCTGCCTTTAATCTAGAAGCCACACTGAAAACCGAGCTGTTGTTTACGCTGCGCTACATGGACGCACACTTTCCAACATGACTGTGCTGAGAGCCAACACTGCTCACTGCCCATTCTTCTCTTAAAAATACACTTGTTCAGTCCAAAGTTCCCTAAAAACATACAGATATTCAATACACACGAGCTTCTACACGGTGCTGCACACATTGCGTTGTACTGTTTATGTTGTGGACAACAAACGTCTGATAGGCTGAAGATTTCTGGAGACAATTCAAGGAGAACCAAGACACTGAAGCTGTAATTATAGCAGCATCCTTGCATGTTATAGATGATTACAGCAGTGGTGTTTGATCACATTTTCATCATCAGGTTTTCCAGACGCACTTAGGAGGGACCCAGCAAGACAAGTTATGAGAATAACCAGAAATGTTAGTAAAAATTTGTTTTTCCTGACAAAGGTTGTTTGACTGTGGCAATAAGAAAAGAGAAGTATTTGGAGTACTCGTCTAAATTTAATTTACCTGTTTAACATGCAATGGCAAAAAAAAAAAAAAAAAAAAGTCATTGCATGCTTGCACAGCACACTCACAGTTGGTGGCAAAATGCATCACGTGTACTATTTGTAGTCAGAATGAACCAGTCCTGTGAAACACAGCTTCTCAGTTACCTGAGTGTACATCAGTGTATGTTTCAGTTTCTTTTGTGGGTGGTAAGGTGACAAGATTGCTAATGAATATTTATGGTACTCGCTGCCAGCATGGACTCAGACAACACGTTTTACACACAGCTCAGAAACACTGAGCTGCATGTTCAAGGACACGTTTGTGCAGGTCGCTGCAGGACGAGTTGGCTCAAATTTAATCAGCATTTGCTTAAATTTCCATAAGTAGCTTTATTATTTATTGTTTGTTATTCTGTAGGTATGAAACATAATCAGCATAGTTACCAATTAATTGCACCCATTGGTCAATATCAGCATTTTTGTGGCCACATATCGATATGCTTTTAGATTAAATTTGATTGGAAGCTCATACTTCAGATTTTCTAGTTCATTTTTTTCTTTTTTTAATTTTGTGTGTGTGTGTGTGTGTGTGTGTGTGTGTGTGTGTGTGTGTGTGTGTGTGTGTGTGAAAAAAAATATATATATATATGTAACGGCATGCCAAAATCATGGTTCAGTATGTACCTTGGTTTTAAGGTCTACTTTAAAACTGCTTAACTTTGGTGTAAACAGGAATATGTTTAAAGACATTTAAAATGAAACCAAAAAACTGTTTGCAGTAAATTCTCCTGTAAAAAAATTCTAATTAAATAAAAAAGGGCATAAACAGAGATGAACCCCCTCCCCACCTTTTTTAATGGACAGTATCTGATAAATGATGAGGACGGGATGTTTCAAGAGAAAAACTAAGATAATCCACGCAAACATGTACAATTATTAATTTACTCCATAGTTTGTTTCTTTTTACACATTTTCAGTCTGTATTTTGCATTTTTAGTCTGTATTCGATGTAAAACCCCATTTTGTAATTTATTTACATAAAGATAAGATAAGACAGTCTTTATTTACACACCGAACGCAGCGCGGCTGGAAGAGCCTCCTCGGCTTCACTGGAACATGCTGCTCTGTCATGTCCTGTCGTCCTTCTGTCTCTGGTGAGTTGCAGCTGCTTCATTCATACAAGGGAAATTAGTGCTGTGTGTAAGTTATTAATGACAACGAGAAAACATTTTGGTTGCGCTTTTCTACGTTTCTGTGCTAATTGGACATGCTCGTCGCTTCACATGGAGCACAGTTGTCACACCTGACATCAGAGATTGGAAGTTGTTGTACTCAGTGGCCCCGATGAGGTAATTCAGAGAACTTCTTGATCAAGAATCTGATCCGATACTTGAGATGGGATCATATCCATTTTAGCTGTGGTGCAAGTCACTACTACTGCCTTTGTGAGGTGTGGACAGATGGTGCTACCTGTCATTTTTAAGGTGGTTTTATATTGCTGTAATGACATGTAATTTTCTTTTGTGTGGCTAAATGGTTGAATCTTATGGCGACAAAAAGAAAAAGAAAGAGGACGAACCTCAGAGAGTCATTTAATCGCAGCACTGAATGAAAGATCTGCTAATTAACAAGCCAGCCAAGCCAAAATCTCATTCTTGCTTTTTAGCAGATTTATTAAAGTAAAAAATATTTTAAATACAGGGATGTGTTTGTTTTTATGAGTGATGGATGTGGAATTGATTTTCACTATAGTGATATTCAAATCTTTAATATTAAAACTTGTTACTCGTTAAGTTTTTGTTGTTTTCTCTAGCAGTGGGGAGATGTGACCTAATATGAAGTTATTAAGATGATTTTGGAGGCTGATTCTGAGCATAGACACACTCCTAAACTTTGAGTTCAGGGTCTTCAAGTAAAGAAGAAAGCTTCACGTCTAGTGGGAGTATTATAATCTAGCATCTACAGAAACCAATATGTGACTTCGCATTCTGGGTAGGTCAGCACTCTTCACATTTGCTGCTACGCTTGTGAACATTTTCAGGGCTTTAGGGAAGCCAGCTAGCATCTATAGATCCTGCTCAAACCAGCGTGTATGAATACTGTTAATTTTTCTGTTCATTCGTGCAGAAATTGGTTAAAGTGTAAGATAATGTTTACAAACAGCATCTTTTGTGTTAAACATCTTCTAAAACCAGTCTGGTGATACGAAGACTTCCATTTGCTAGTAAAACGAGTCTCACGCTGCTGAAAAATAAACTGTCTCCCTGCACTGTAGTCATCCACAAGTTCAGAAAAGCTCTGACATGTAATGACAGGGTTTTATCGTGGAACCAGCACTGGAACCACTTTGATCAAAAAGAGGTTAATGATGTATGTTGAATATTCTGCCTGAGAGCTGGGGTGTGTGTTTCAGTCTTCGGTGATGTGAAGGCTGTTAGCAGACACCAGGTCACACAAACATCAGATCTGCCGATCCAAGCGTTGACTTGCACACACACCCGGTGCATTCTCACTAACTCTTCATCATCTCCTTCACCTACTCGCCCACATGTGGCGATACACAAGTAATAACTCGCTTGTGTTGTAATGAACCTTCTCACTAACGAATAAAATGGAAGCCTTCTGTCACCAATGAGAGCTCTGTAAATTTTAATAGCTCCCTGTAATTTCAGTAAATATCCAAAGTGATTTTAATGATTTTATGACAGATGGTTTTGATGACCTGATGCATTAGGTGTGCAGCTGAGGCCCAGACAGTTAGACAATTATGTCTCTGAAAAATAGCCTTTTTCTTCCCTTCAGGATGCAAATTGACCCATCACCCTTGATGCTTCATAACAAGCCGATCTGTCGCACACTTTATGACATAATTCATAATTAAAATGAACATCATCTCTGCCTCTCGCCACCCTTTTTTGTCCTCTTAGAAGAAATATTTCCACCTAATAACTTTGCTGCTCGTTTATCTTTTATTGTCTTCACTATGAATAAATGTTAAGACATTTTCTTCACTCAAGGTTAGATTTTAAATATCTTTGGGCTGTTTCAAATGTTTAACTCTATATTTAAAATGCTCCAGTCTGGAGAGAGAGCCTGTTATCAACTTTATTTTCTTTTATTTTTTTTTAAATTAAGCCTAACTTAAGGCAGAATGAGGGTGGTAATAAGAAAAGGAGACAGAATTTGCTGTTAAATAGAGCCAGAGGTGGTTTCACCCTGTTATTTTCCCCTCTTTGCTGAGCTCAGAGATCTCTGCAGCGGTTTTTAGTCTTTGGCAATGACCCAGTGTACTGAACTATAAGATATTGCAAACTCAGGGAGGGAAAATTGAGAAATGTTTATTAGCTTTCTGACATATCACCTCACAGTAAGAAAAAGGAGCCCAGATAAAGCAAATCTTCCACAGAGAAAGATGAGACTGCAGAAGCAACACACAAATTATATGAATCTCAAGCTCTGCTCCTCTTTTATTATCATCTTCTTCTTCTTCTTTAAGTTATTGGAGTTTTTGGGTTTGTACGTTTTGCCATTTGGAGTTACTGATCCTCCTTTTCTGTTACCAAAACATTAAAGTTGGAGAAATATTGCATTAACCATTAACCATGCTGTGTTATTATAATTATAGATCTATTTGGTGGAGAATGGTGTTTGTCTGAAAATGTGAGAGGATGCCCTGAAATATTAAAATAAGGTCACAAGTTAGATTATAAAGAGTGTGTTGGTTGTTAAAGTAACATAGCTGCCCAGAGAGAAATTAATTCTGGTTTAAAATGTATGTGCCATAACTAATATCTCGGAACACGTTATATCAGAAAAAAAATTATTTTATTCTATTTTTGGTATTTTCTACTGTATGTGGTGGATTTATTTAGTTCTGCTCCACTCGCTGATGTTGGAGTGCTGGTCTGCGGTGTTGTGTAGCTCTGGTGGACAGAACTTCGTGCTGTGAGGCCCATCTGCTCTCTGTTCTGGGGGAGTGATGAGACGGGAAGTGTGGGGGGGGTGAGAAAGGAGGGCGTAGGTCAGTCTTCCCTCCGCAGATCCCCCACGTCTCCGTCCACCCACCTGCCTGTCTGTCTGCTGGACACTAGGTCTGGCTGTCTGCCCTGTTCTTGGCCAGCCATCTAGCAGCAGTGATTTATGTCGGACTGGAACCACTTTGAATGAGCTGTAATCTGCTGTTACCACTAGGCTAACACACTTTATTTACAAAAGTTGAAATTGGCATTTGGACTGAAAACAGAATTATGGGACTTTTTCCGATGTGATTTGGTCTCATTTCCCCTGCTACCTGTGATCTCACTTTTATGGTGCATCTGCATCAGCAGGGATGTTACATGAAACCAAAGGTTCCTTTTAAATGAACAAGCAAGGCAGATTCAATTTCTTACGTAATTTTAGGAAGAAATTAATTAAAGGAAGACAAAAAATACAGGTTCTAAAACTGGTGAACAAAGGAAGTGGTCGTTTTGTTTTTGTTTTTGTCCAGCAGGTTGCCGAGTGGTGTCAGCCGCAGGGTTGAAGATGCCTCCTTAAGAAGCTTTAACCAGACCAACCAGACGCCCAGAGGGCTCTGGTCTTTGGCTCCCTGAATCATTTCAGTGGAATACTGAATACTGACTGCACCTGCCCTGATGGAGCAGCCTGGCTTTTAGGCCTGCCAGAGGCTGTTTTATCATCCAGCAGACTGAACTCCGCTTTCAACCTTCTGGTGACTGCATGTTATGGGATCAAGTTAAAAGGACTAATCGTGGATCTCTGGGGCTGGTTTATTTGTGTGTTTCTGTGTAAATATTTGGAACAAAGCCTTTATTGTGTCAGAACAGGGGCTTGCTTGTCAGTCGGCAGTGAAAATGTAATGTAATGTTCAGCTCTTTCAGCTTTGTGGGTCACCCTTAATGAGCTTATCCTTTAAGCCAATAAGCGATTCGAAGAAAAGCAATGTCCTGATTGTCAGATAAGACCTAAATCCATTCTGGTGGAGCCTCAGCTGTGGGGATGATAACTGTCAATGTCACAGTGGCGCTTTATACAGTAGCACTTGATCAAATCAAATTCTATCGTGACAGCTTGTTTTGTGGCCTTTGTGACGCACAAGGCTCCAGTCAGCAACACTTTGATGCAGCTGGGGGCTTGGTAAGTCCCCGTGTAATCATTGTAAACTGCAGTATGTGTCTTAGGGCACTACATGCTTTCTTCCTATAAATTCATGTGACGAAACACCATTGTGCAGGAGCTGGTTTCATCTTTTTATTTAAGTGTTTGTGTGTAACTCTGAAAACATAATAACTGTGCCATGCACTTTGTAAATGGGTTCAGAATTTTTTTTTATGTTTACCTGTACCTTTTTCGTGCTAGAGCCCCTTTGACAGCACATTCACACCTCAGTAACGTAACTGCATGCATCCAGCTCCCTCGGCATCTCTTACTGACGACTTGTGTGTTTATGTTGCCCCTACCTCCAAAGGCCTGTTTTAAGCGAGAGCTTCTGATGCTGTTTGACAAGTCTAGGCCAGCATGTCTTTGAAAATGGTTTCATGTTTTCTTTTTTCACTCTCTCCAAACTTGCACTGCATTAAGAAACATTTTCTTTTGAAGTGTCACTACTCCAAGGGAGGACAGTAAAAGAGAGGATGCGGGGGTCGGACTGCCTGCTCACATGACTGTTAAGCATTAATTTCATAGCAGTTGTGTCATGAAAACTCGGTATCTGCTGGTTAAAGACAGACACATCGGCCCTCTCCAGTCACTATCCAACCTGATGCTGGATCTCACTCTTGACAGGCTTCACAATCAGTTCATGAAAAATTAAGTGGCTGCACTTAAAGTGTCAGCCACTTAAAGCCCAGATCCATCTTAGCTGTCAGTCAGTGCTGGGCAGCGAGCTGTTAGTGTTTCAAGAAGCTTTTATCATGGCTGTCCAGCTCCTGTCACAAGCATACCAGCAAAGCACAGCAGTCAAACCCACATCAAATCCGGTCTGCTTCTTTCTGCAATGCACAGTCTTGGAATAAATGCTTAAGATAGTTCAACAGGATGTGGAAAGGCTCTCCCCATTGCTCTTTTTCCCCAGTTAAATTCAGTTCAACCCAATTATAATCCATATCATTTCAATGAAATCCAGGTTAATTCAATATAATCCAATTCAGTATAACAGTACTGATAACATGTCAGCTGGTAGCTAAGGAAACCAACGGATCTCCTTGAACCTTTAGTTCGATTCAGTCCTCCGTCCTGAGCATGCGCAAAGCGACAGTGGGGAGGAATCTCTCCCTTTTCATCAGAACCAGGCTCAGGAAGGTCACCTGCCTCGACCGGTTAGGGGTGAGAGGACAGGATTGCTACAGAAACACACTTAAAACAAAACATAATAATAGTGGCACATGGAGAGCAACAAAGGTAAGGCGGTGTGATAGGGAGGGTGTCTGTCTCCTGATCCTGGGAGCCGCTTCCACAAGAGAGGAGCCTGGAAGCTGAAAGCTCCCGTTCTACTTTTAGAAACTACAAACTGCGTGTAAACCTGAAGTGTGAGAGCAAAATGTTAAGTGGGAAGAAATGGCACTGAGATTTTAACTTCCAGTGACGCCTGGTGCTTTAGATGGACCAATGAGGAGAAAGTGAAGTTGAAGAAATATGATCTCCTGCTAATTCTCACCAGAAATCAAAGCTGTCGCATTTGGGATTAAGTGAAAGTGTTTGGGGAACATCCTAACAACAAATATGAATTACAGAAGTCTAATTTTGTCTTTTTAAACAAAATAATGCTGCAGTGGTGCTGTTGTTGAAGTAGTAGTAGTAGCAAACAAACTGGTATTTTGGCATTATTGGGAAGCATATTTTAACCATGGGTGTAGCGGCACCTGCTCGGTTGTGGTCTGTTCCCTTCAGGTTTGGATCCAGACAGATCCTTAGGAGATCCTGGCAGCTTATTTCTGTTTTTTTTTTTTTTCCTTTTTCTTTGTGGAGGAACTTGAAGGTGAACTGTTGAAGACCAGCCAGCATTTCATAAAGTAGTGCAGCTGTCGGACTGTTGTGGGACCAACTTCACATGCTTCACACATGTAGAACTCTGAGAAGTGTTGGCAGAGGTTCCACAGAAGGAGCGTTATGGTGTGTCCTTTACAACACAGCCACATTCATAACTGAGTAGTACTTGCAGGATATCAGAGGTGGTTTGGGTCATAATGTTTCTGATTTCTGGTTTTGATGAAACACCTTTATAGTGTGCATCTTGATGGCTGCTTCCACCAACTGCTTCATGTCCTTTGCCGTCTCCTCTCCAAGGGGACCTTTGATCTCCAAGTAGTTCTGTAGGTCCACAGAGGGGATTGGTCCATGACCAGGTGAACCTCCGTGTTCAGTCATTCAACAAATGCATTTTCCTCACAAATGTGGTACCATTTAAAAATGGATTAAACAGACTTTCCAACAGTATAAGATCAAACACAAATTTCCTTACTTTTTGAGTCTTAGGGAGCATTTAAACTGAGATAGTCCACTAGACTCGGTCCGAATGGGAACTCAATTCAGTTGGGGGTGCAATATGCTTCAGGACTGAGATTTCCTTCACGCTGCACTTCTCATATGCATCGGGCTTTTTAAGTAACGTGTTCCACTCTTTGCCAGACGAAGCACTGCACCAAGAATTACTGAGAGAGGATGAGGCACACAACGATGAAGAAACTAAATCTACTGACGAATGTAGAACACCTTTGGTTTCTAGAACATAACAGCGTCAGATTCTGGTGGTCTTAGCTTGATCATATTTCTATCAAAACTCACGTCTGACTGTGAGCCCTTTCTCGCGTCCAGAACCGCCTGCTGTCCTACACTTATGTTTTGGTTGTGTTTACCCACGATGCTGTGCGCTGAACCCACAATGCGCTTTGTTTTGTAGTCCACTTCCTGTACTTGGACCACTTGAAGTGGACCAAGACCTGCGCTTGGCGGTGGATCCGAGTCCTGCTCTTTGATCTGAATCAGAATTTGTTTGTGCATTCACAACTAACCTCAAACGAAGTGGACTTTCTGAGTCTTTGATTTGGGTAAAAGGTGCTGGAGTGAATGTGCCCTCAGTTTAGTTTCTACGTTGCACAGAAAACTTGAAAAAATGAACCGTGGAAAGTGATCCAAACTGATCCAGCACAGACATCTTACATTGTGAACATGTCAGCAAAAAGTTGAAATGTACACGTCCTACACACCAGGAAAGAATTCAACATTCAGTTTTAGTTCTAATTCTGTTTATGCAACACAGTGTTAGTTTTTCTGTCTGTCGGTCTCTGAAGTGACTCTGTGATTCATCTCCAAGCCCATTGGTTCTTATACCAAACATGTTACCCTCTGGATTTATTTAAACTGTTTGAAATAAGTTAAAAACAGGTTTGATGTGTGAACCTGAGTCCCATCTCTGTCACCCTCAGGTGAACTTGGGCTGACAACAAAGCGGTTGTGTGGGTAAAGATCAGACCCCAATACATCTCGTTCCCAAGCTGGAGATACTTTCACAGTCAGGGTTGCCCCCACAAGGATATTTCACTCCAGGAGCATTAGGTGTCCCCATATTTTGGCTTCGAACGAGACTCAGATTATGTGATGCACAGTGAAAACAACAGTCATTACTCACTGGCTGACCTCATCATTCTCCAGGTATGCTAGGTTGTTTACACATGAGTGGCACATTGTGTTTACACCATTTCAAAATTCAAGAATGAGATGACAAGATGCACAGCATGTGGTTTTTCTGAACTGTTTTCAGAGCTGTGCAGATGGATAATAATAATAACCCTTTCTTCATATGAAACACTGTCTCAAGGACAGCAATCTAAATCAGAGCGCTGGAGTTCTTCTTGATTTTGAAATGCAGCAAACCGCTAGGCTGAAATGAACTCGGGGTATCCCTCTTCTGAGTGTAAGTGCTGGATTTCCAAAGGATCAGCCTCAGCTTTAAACAAAATAATGTGGGCATTAACATGCAAGTCGCCTAGAGGTTTGCCAAGTGGCTGAATTGTGATTTTATTGGTCACATAACAATCTGATCATGTACAGCAGGGGTGCCCAAGTCCAGTCCTCGAGATCTACTATCCTGCAACTTTTACATGCAACCCTTCTCCAACACGCCTAAATCAGATGTCATCTGCATGGCATCCAGCTCTGCAGAGGCCTGGTAACGAGCCAGTCATTTGACTCAGGTGTGCTGGAGAAGGGTTGCATCTAAAAGTTGCAGGATGGTAGATCTCGAGGACCGGACTTGGGCACCCCTGATGTACAGAATTGTCTTTTTATAAGTCCTAATGTGAACATTTCAGTCAAATGTAAATGCACATCACGGTGGAGCAATGAGTAGGTACACACAGAATATACACTAATTTGCATGTGCTTACTTAGTCAGCCCTTTAGGGTACAAATACATCTTAATAAGATGCATAATTGCCACTAAACCCAGTTCTCCTGTTACTCTGTGAAGCGGCCTGAACTCTGCAGTCAGTTGGAGTATACATTTCAATTAGGCTTATCCAGGATTTCAGCTGAGCAGAGGAAAATTGACCCATATGTCTGCCACCATGTGTGCATCCGCTTGGACGGTGGCCTGGAAAGTATTCTGCACACATGTTCTGTCCTCGGTCCTGTTTTGCTGCACTTTGTGGCCTCTTGTAAAAGAGGAGGTCAAGAAGCAGGTGCTTGCTGGGTAATTGGAGTATTTATGGGGACACCTAATGCTCCTGGAGTGAAATATCCTTGTGGGGGCAACCCTGACTGTGAAAGTATCTCCAGCTTGGGAACGACATGTATTGGGGTCTGATCTTTACCCACACAACCGCTTTGTTGTCAGCCCAAGTTCACCAGAGGGTGACAGAGATGGGACTCAGGTTCACACACCAAACCTGTTTTTAACCTATTTCAGAGTGTAAATAAATCCAGAAGCTTCCCCGAGCTGACCACATTTACCATCGATGTTTATCATATTAAGATGTCTGTGGCTCGGGTCAGTGGTTCGACCCTCATCCCCTCCACATGTCAAAGTGACACACGGTTACTGACAGAGGAAAAACATCTGCATTTATGAGGTGCAAAGATATAAGAAACGCTGTATGAGTGTTTATGTCAGTGGAAAACAGAAAATAAAGCACTTATTGGAACCTAAATGAGGTTAGATCATGTGGACCATTTATCGCTGAGGTTCTGACCCACTTTCACTAATAGGAAATTATTTTATTAAGTTAATGTAAAAAAGAAGTTCAAGTTGTTACAATCAGAAGTATACACATAAATATGCTTAGATATGTTTTAAGTGCAAAAATATTCTTTAAATATGCTTTAATGCAAGAACTTTTTCCCTAACTGTCCAGCTGGAATAGACAACAATAGAAAGTCTGTCAATCACGTAACCTCCAAACGGTGTAACAGGGGTTGGTGATGGATTTATTAAGAGTGAACCTGAGTCAGGAAGAAGTTGTTTTCCACGTACTGTATGATATCAGATGTGAGCAGCATTACTGATCAGTGTCAGATTTTTAGAAAAGGCTGGATAAGCTGAGGTTTTAGTGAGCAGATTGCTTCAATCGTGATTCATAGATCATGAAGAAAATCATCAGAAAATGTGCAGCTTCTTTTTAGTTCAAATGATTTTTAAGGTGAGTAAAGGTAAAATCTTTTATAAATGGGAAACATCTTATTCTGCAGCTTTTTTACGAAGAAGCCCAGAGAAACTTTTTTTTTCTTCCTAATTACCACTTTCAACCAAAACCTCTTAAATGTGTGACACATCCCTTATATCTCCAAAAGTTGGAAAATGGGTTCATGATGAGCACTTCTAGTCAGCAAAGTAGTCCTTCATCGCGGGAATGAGAGCCAGGCTCTAATGACTGCGCCAGGCCGCAGACGCAGAGGAGGAAAATCTGAACGCTCATATTTTCATGTGTTGAGTTATTGCTGGAAATTCTGCATCTTTTTTTTTTTTATTTATTTTCATCAGGTCTGCTTTCCCTGATGGGGGTAAAAAGCATATTTTTCTTTTCCTTACAGCCTAATTTCCATCCTTTTTATAAGACATTAGACCATATCCTCTAAGTAATTTGTCCACGTTGGAATTCAGATATTTCCAGTGAATCGTCTCGGATTTTTGATTGTTCGCAGTCCAGTGGTGATGGAAGTTAACGTGGCTCAGTGAAATTGTGTAATAATGGGAGATAATATTCACATTATATTTGCTACGCTGCGTTGGATAAGGATTCTGTCATGACTATTCTATAATTACATGTCATCTCCCAGCTAATTGTGCATGTCATCTTTAATTTGCCCTATCATGTGACAACAAATCCGTTTCCAAACTACTGGAAGATGTTTGACAGTTTGACAAAGCCTCCTTCAGATTGCCATCAATTATCATTATCCATCAGTGCTGGATTTACAGAAATGATGTTTAAACTCACGCCTTCCTCGTGTAAACTTATCTATGTAAGTCAAATGAAGTGTCTTTATCACACGGAGTTTAAAAAATAATGGGATGCTTGTTGGAACTTGCTAAGTGTTTTCTGGCTTCTCTCTTTATGTAGCCTGTGCCAAGTTGATTCTCTCCAGTGCACGTACTTACACACACTTATTTAATAAATATAGAAATGGATGCAGAGAAATCACTCTGTGGAAGAGCTTCCTGCTTCTTTCATTTCGACACAGGCTCAGCTTTAAATTGAGCTATCAACTGTAGAGCAATAGTTGGGAATAGTAAATAGAAATGGGACTCCTTCACATCGTGTTTGCATGTGGACATGGAGTGCTTGTGCTAGTGATGGACACATCTTGTACTCAGTGTTACTACCTAGAATACCAGATTGGAGTTCATAGAAATAAGTAAATTAATCCTCACGAGCTGTTGAAGTAGTTGCATTTGTTTGATAAATAACAAATGTTCTATGTGAATATTCAGACAGGCACCACCTCGTCTAAAATCTCAGTTCCTGGAAGAATTCCACTTCCTGTCTCCTGCAGATGAGAAACACTGGTTGAACCTGAACTCTAAATATGACCGTTAGTTGCATCATTTAATCAGCAAATACCTTAAATATGAAATTCATACCTTGAATGTGTCATGTAATATTTCTTTTCTAAAAAATAATATAAAGCCTAACATGTGAGAAGAAATGCGGATGTTTGAAGCATCACTGGTATGATGAGTGTTTTATATTTGAACACCTTCATGTTGCTTTACTGAACGACTTCTGAGAGGAGCAGGAACTTGAATTTGAGAACTAATGTTAACAAATCTACAAAGGAACGTAGTTTCATCCTGACATATTGACTTGCTGCCCTGTATTTTACTCTTGAGTAGCGAATGTAGCTCCATGGCAACAGCAGCTTGGTTAAAAACAGACTTATAGACCGAGTCTTTTGTTTTCCTCTGTCTGCTGTTCAGATTTCATGCTGGAGTTGAACAAGCTGTTATGATGTGGAGACTTAAGCTGGACCACCTGCCAGATAGCATCAGATCCCATTCTCGTCGTTTCATGCATTAGCTGCACTCAAAACGCCAACGTCCTGCAGCAAATTGTGATTTTCAGGGTTTTTTGGTTTTTTTGCAGCTCATTGCACATGACTGTCTTTGTGACCTCCTTTGAATCCACTTGGATCTTTAGTGTTAGGAGGATGGGAATTATTGTACCTCGTGCCTCTTCCCCCTTCAAATGCCATGATGCCACTTTTGTGGGTGCGCTGGAGTCCTGATTTTTTTTTTGAAGTGTTTAATCATGGCAACATGCAAAAAGTATTCCCAGCATTTGCTCCAGACCTTTTGCAGATCGTTTCCACTTAGCTCTTTAGTAAAGTCTTCAGAACATTAGTAATTCAGATAACATGCTAACGTAGCAGTGAATAGGGGCAATAAATCAAAATTTCCAAATATATCGAGACTTTATTAGACGCAGTATAGATGAAGGGAATATCTTTTATATCGAGATAGCTTGTTTAGAGTTAAAAGCATCTTTTCTTTTGCATTTTGCACAGCTGTATTTTTGTTATGGTCATTGAAAGGTATTTTTCATTCATTTTGTTTTAGGAGCATTTAATTTAATATAAAGCTACTTTAATTTCAGTCAGCTGTTTTAATGCACATGTGCTGCCGATCCTTAATAAAAGTGTATTTAGAACTGAAGGCTGTAAATTAGAGTTGTCTCTTTGGTTACTTGACAAATTAAAAAAAAAATTATGTTGAGATATATATCGTATATCGTGATTCAGGTAAAAAATATTGAGATATAAAATTTGGTTCTTATCGCCCAGCCCTAGCAGTGAATATTCCAGAGCTTTGATCCAGTGTGTATACTGGGAAGAGCTACAGCTTTAATCCTCGATTGTCATTGTGTCTACGTTTAGTTTTACACTAGATGTCAAATGTTGCTGTCAACATCTTACAAAGAAAAAGCAGCAATTTCCACTGTGTACTGTTTGGATCATGTTTTTGTCGGTGCTCTTGAAAACGTGCCTGTAGCTGCTCTTTTACATTTCCAGCTGCGAGAGCGCTTCTCTGGCAGAAATGCAACAGCAACTGCAGAAGAAGAACGGACCGATTTCTCTACAGATTTTCCTGAAGATCTCCGGTGTTGATGTGTGAAAATGGTTCAAATTTCCCAAAACCAGAACTGTCTGGAAGCTGCTGTTATCCCTCCACAGAGACAGGGATCCCAGTAGGGTATTGATCCGTTAGCCCTATTAATCACTTAATAGGGTCCGAAAACTGTATGCAGCTCAGAAAAGGGAACCACACGTTAGGTTTTTACTCAACCAAAGTTAATCAGTGGTTGGTGTTCAGTGCCTTTAATACACTGTTCATAAAACCATTTGTACTGCTGGTGCATGCTCAGCTTCATGCAGGTTTAAGCATAACAAGAAAGAGTGAAGTCTGTTTACTGTCAGATATGCCACAGACGAGCAGATGGAGAGAGTTTCTCCAAGAAACCTGGGGGGGAAGGCCAGACTCTTCCCTCTTCTTCCATATCCCTGTCCTGTTGACAGCGCCAGCTCTTTGCCACCTCAGGCTGAGAAGGTGGCAGTCTCATCCTGGTTTTCTTGTCACTCCAGGGCAGGATGGGAGAACGAGCCATCTGTGGCTCACCCAGACCCTAGGCCTCATCTGCCACTGGAAGAGGGGAAATGTTAACTCCTGCTTTAGACATCATATTCAAGTGCTTCAATATCTATCTCTCTTTTAAGTATTTCTATGACAAAAGCATTTAACTACGTCTGCTTCATGCCTCTAAAAAGTACAGTTACATTTCTGTGAGTTGCTTCACATGCAACCATAAGCAAAACATTCATAGACTGTGTTGAGATGAAAACACACCAGCTACCTTGAGATGTTTTTGTAGAATAAACGCGCATCTACAGCGCATCCCCTCCCAGATAGTCTTTCTGAGCCGTTAGGAATTGTCAAATCATTTTATCTGCAACAGTAAAAAGAAAAGCAGACACAGAACACAATGGCTCCTCTCTTTTTCTTTGTCTGGTGTTTTTTAAAATCAGTTAAGTCAACTTGGAATTGTGTAATGTGTTGCATGTGGGGGTGTTTCATGATGTGCTGGCACCCTCTGCTGCTAGCAACGGAGAATGCTTTTCTGGAGGAATCTCATATCTCATTAGAGATGTGCTATTTTTTCCTCCTACAGCTATTCTTTTGCCATCTCATGTATTGTTTCAGTTTATTTATTTAACACTTGATCTTAATTGTATGCATTGTAGCTCAACATAGATGATCTTTTTCTAGGTCTGCAGACCACAAGTCGTTAAACTAATTATTTTCCATATCCGTTATTTGTAAAAAAGATATACCACAGATGGTCATATTCAGAGACCATGCTTAGAGAAAATTAGCCTTCTCATTAAACACCAGAGCTTTGACCTGCAAGTCAATAGGAATTTTCTGCGTACTTCATTTAACCCTGGCACCCTGCCACACATGCAGATAGATGTCTCACACACATTTTCTGTCTCTTACGTCTTTATTATGGTCTATGTTGAAGCCAATTTGCTGTGATATTCTGTGAAGCACAGGAACCAACTGGAAATAATGAAGCCAAAATACGGAGAGCTTGTTATACAGCAGGACATTTGAACTATGCTGTGCTCCCTCAACACAGCAGTCATTCCATGAAGACTGTGTCATCCTGCAGGGATCGACAACCTCGTTAGAGTAGAGCAGACTCTTCTGTGTAAAACTCATCTCAGGTGTCTTAGTGTCACAATTAGTATCTAAGTGGACCGCCACCCAAATAAAAAAGTTTCACTGGAAAACAGCTGCTGAAATTATACTGCCAACACATAATATATCAACAGGTACACTGAATCGGAACATTATTGATTTATTTTTCCAGAGTTAATCAGTGATTTTCTGTAAGTCTTTTTTCTTTCCGTTGCAGACATGTGGCATGCAGTTTTCAGTTCAGCAGCTTATGTTTGTGTCTGTGAACAGATTCTAAACATTTACTGAAAAAACAAGCAGATTGAACATAATCTTTAGGAAATATTTAAAATAATTACCTATGTTGATCAATCTGATTTTGCTTAAAACCTCTAATTCCTTGTTCTTAGCAGTGGTTATATGTGGTTAAAGAGGAATTTTGAAATGGGACGCTATTATTTTGAAGCATCTCAGATCTTAGTTGAACGAGTTGAATGTATTTAAAGTTGACTTTTGGAAATGCACAGTATGCATTTCAGATATGCTGTACTTTGAAATCTGCTCATTGCATCGCTCCTGATGTCTGAATAAGAAGCGTATACCTGTGCATGCAGTTGCTTAAATATGGTGTTCATCTTTAAATGTACAGACGTATGCATAACCCCTTTCACTCAGGTTTAAAATCAGCCATTATTATCTTTGAAATACAGACTCATCTGTGCACAAAAGGTGATATTCACAGCGATCAATATGGTAGTTCTAATAGGATCTCTCTTTATTCCTTTTAACTATGCTTTAGATCACTTTGATAGCCCTCCCCTAGGCTGCCGTTAACCTTGATTCCAGTGTCTTTGGTGCATTCCTATCTCTTTGAGTTGACCTGCATTAAGAGCTGGAGTGGGAATGGCTGCTTTGATGCCTTTCCACTGCTTCTGCTGCTTCTCTGACTCGCCTCTAGCTATACAGAACACTTCCACACAACAATGTAGGAGCAAATATTTCAGAGATGTGTGTGAGGGATCATATTGAGCATGAATGTGAGTGTGTTTGTTGTGTTTTTAAGTGAGCTGTGTAAGAACGGAGTCAGAGGACATGTACAGCATATCTCTGTTTTCCTCCCTGTACACCCCCAGCATCCCCTGATGCATTTCCCCTGTCAATGCTACACATGTAGGTCACAGGTTACAATCAATAATTTGTGTTCTCGATTCGTCTCAAAGAGATGTGGTCCAGCCTTCACCGCCCCACAGATATGGCTGTTGCTAAGTAGTGTAGATAATAGAATCCAGCCTCTTCTGCAGATGAGTTTTAAAGTTTTTAATGAGGCCACAACTTTATACAAAACAGTGGTGTGTGGATTGTAGTAATAGACAGTGAGCTATATGGACGTTGCTCTAAGATTTCTAAGATCATGAGTATTATTGTTCTGAAGTCGTCATTGTCTGGTGCTTTGCTGACTTATCCTCTGCCATGAAAAAAAGTCTGAGAGATCCTGAAAGTAGATGAAGCCGAAATGGGTGAAGATGAAATGAAGTTCTCATTTATTGATGGTGACCACAGATTGTATGAAAGAAGTAGATGCAGCTTCCATGACAAAACCTGCTTGTTTGTGGAATACCGTTGTGAAGCCTTTAGTTTTCTTATTTCTAAGAACATTGGAGCCAGACGATGACCACGCTGTATTCAGTTAATGTGAGCGTTACCTAGCTAGCTCATCCATAACTTTTGTTCATGATATTAATCAAAAACTTGTTTTATGTAAAAAATGTACAAAAGCCTAGTTTAACTATTGCCTCACAGTTATATTTGTTTTTAGGAAGAAATGCATTGATAACTATTGTCAGAAATTTAATGATAAGGGTTAGTTTTAGTCCATGATACTGGATCTTTTTTCATTGCAGATATTCTACTCAGTTCTAAAACTGCACATTGTTAAAAAATAATGTTTGAATTAGCTGAACAACTTGAGCAACTTTTTTGCAGATTTCCTAGAAATATGAAATAAAGAAATGATGTAATAAGTTTTTAGAGAGCCATGTTGAAGAGAACAGTTTGATTTTTGTGGAGGGCCAAGTTGAAGAGCCTGTACTGTAGGCGTTAGCTGGCTGTGCAGACTCTCAGAACCGGGCTTGGTGGAGTTTAACACTGGATTGATTCTTTCTTAAGAGCTACAACTGGAGGTGAACTCAGTATCCCCACCTACACCTGCCAGGAACCATTTAACACCAGGAAGTTTCATAATCTTTAAATAGAGACTGCTAATGTCAACCTATTAAATGTTTATTCAGTCAAACATGGCTGAACAAACAATCTCCTTCTGAGGCTTAAACATTAAATGCCTGCCAACGAGGCTAGCGGCTAGTTAGCCTCTATTAAATACCACTGTTGCTGCCCAAGTTCTTTTTTGTCATAATGTTGAACTTATAAATTCATCTTCCTTGTAATGTGGACGTGTAGCTTTGACATTATGCAGCTATTTAATGCTGTGTCGCTGTGTACCCTGAAACCCAGCCTTTATTTTTGGAAGAATGAAAAACCTGACAAGAATACTACTGAATAATCAGCACTGTCCATTTATCTTTGTTTCGCAAGTAATTATTTGAAGGTAAAATAAGATATTTGCAGGTAGTCACCAAGTATATAAAAAACTTTATTGGTAAATTAAGTAATTGTGAGATTAAGGACCCTCGTGCTGTGTATATCTCGACAGTGCAGTAGGTCGCAGTGAGTACAGAGAAATCTCTTTGGGATTGTTTGCAAGTTCATTACTCAACCCACCCACGCTTGCTTCTAATTACAATATTGCATTTTTATTCTCTCTTCTCTGCTCCAGTAGATTTGTTCAACAGCTTGCACCTAATCCCCTCAATATTTTAGTTTGGCCTCTGATACGCACACATGCACACACCCACACCCTCACACTCACTCATTTATACATGGCTGCACAGCTCACGTGAGAATCCAGAGGTGGGTCATGTTCCAGTTCTGGATGTTGGTCTGCTGAAGGTCACTGTGATATTGCTTTAAATCAGGAGATACACATTTTACAGCTTTCATCCATTTTAAACGGCTCATGTGCTTGATTAGAAAAAAAAAACGGAAAGAGCATGCATGATCTGTTTTTGCTGCTAGTGTTAGTGACTGTTTCATGTGGATGCAGAGTACCTCGTGGCTCAGCATAGCTGAGCTGAGTCCACATGCTTCGTTTACTGTGTCCAGTCGGTTTGTGGCTGCAAATGGTCCAGAATATTTGCTGACTTATTCATATATCATCTTACCTGCTGATACTCCAGAGCAAATGTTGCAGACATTTTGTGTAGTCACGTGCTACCACTCTGGGACATCTCAAGAGCATATCAGGACTACAGTGCATGTTTGAAAGCTGCTCTTGTCTTTGTGCCGGGACTCGCTTCCCCTGTTGGGCTTCACAGTATCTTTAGAACAAAAGAAGAATGCTGTAAATGTGAAATCCATTAAACACTGTTTTCTCTGGCTGCTAGCAGGTCTGATGATAGTCATTCAGAGGTTGTGTTTGTCCAAAGTGCAGGTTAAAGAGGTTTAGAGGCCCAGTCTGGCACTGGTCAGTCCAGCTGCTGGCCAGCCCATCTCCACCTCCAGCCATCCTGTTTCTGACCATGGCCTTTCAGCCTCCCCACACACCACTAACTCTGTCCCTAATTTCCTCTGTCTGTGAACAATTAGTCTGTGTTTATCTCAGTTTCCTGTTTTCATTTGATCTTTCCGCCGAGCGATCCGGGAACAGCTGGGTTCGTAGGTTGCTTCCCTTATAGACGAGAGGAAAGGGGGAATGCGTGCAAAGCCATTTAGAAGTGAAGGAGGCGAGCTGGTGCATGATGCTGGCGTTGGCTCAAGCATCTGAAAGTCATAACAGGGAACATTTCTTTAAGTTTAGATTCTTTTCTTTCCTCGTTCTCTGGAGCCCATTTTCTCCCTCCTCGACCAGAGCTCGATCCAAATCGCCTGCTGACTTGTTTGGAAATGTGTTCCCAATGAAATCTTGGATCAGTATGTTTCTGTGTTTTTCATGAATGTGTCGATGACCTTTTAGCTGTGATTTTTGCCTTATGTCCATCTGCATGTATCGGTCACGATGCACGTAGCACTTACAGGAATACAGCTTTTATATGATGAGTTCTTCCAATTTTGTGGCTTTTAAAGCTTTTAACTTATATTGGAGTGGATTTTTATAAACCTATTCCGGTTTATTTTAGGGTTTAGGGAAGCAGTTTCATACGTATATGAGCAGTGTATGACTTAACCATACTTTTGTCTTCAAAATGCTCGTGCTTTAAAGATGTCCCTAATTCATTTATACAGTTAACACTTGGATTTTACTCAGTTTGATGGATCAGCATCAACCGTTGTGTTGACAGCATATTATTTGCCATGTTGTGATTCCATCGTTTCCTTATAGACAGAGGTTATCACAGGTATGATATCTCTGTGATGAATGAAACTTACCCCCCCTCGTTGTAAAGTATTTACCTAAACATTCATCACAATAAAGCAAGATAACAACACAAGTCCTTAAATGTTATGTCCAAATTTTGGTTTCTGCATGAATACTTTAATTAGCTTGTCCTCAAATGCACAAAGACTTGTAGATTTTATTTAGCCATTGTTGTTAAAAAAGGTATATACTTTTTTTTTAAAAACAATTCTTAGTTTCTACAAATATAAGTAAAAGATCTATAACTTTAATTTTCTTGCAGTTAGTGAACAGCAGTCCCTGAGGAAGGAATTCCAGATATTACTGCTCCTCATGGACCTTGATGCAGGCTGTCTCAGAGGATTACACCTAAAGTTATTTGTGCCAAGCTAGTGCAGTGCTGTAATACCCAGTATTAGCAGGCAGAAGGGTTCAGCTAACTTGATTTCCTGCCTGTGGCTGAGATGGGACTTGGGGCTGTATTATCTCGCCATCAGAGATACTTGGCTTCAGCTCTAATATCTGTGTGGAGAGCAGGAAATGGCCTTTATGTTGCTGGTCCATACAGCCTGGGGAGAGAGAGAAAGGAAACATGCACTGTGTCGAGCCACGTCAGACCACTGCCTCTTGGACAACACAAGGCTATTTCTAAAAATAAATAAATAAATGAACATGGGAAGATGTCCAAGACCAGCAGGCAGCCAGTCGTTGTAACTTCTTCCCTCCTTCACCAGCCTCCGTCTCAGAGGTAAGAGTAAACAAAGTGAAGAATTTAGCTCTTTCTTTTTCCCTCCAAGCTTCTTCTTTTGTGTTTTCTCTTGCCCTACATTTTATTTTGTAAAGGGCCTTGTTTACATTTAGCAGCACAGAACTGTTTTAGCTCCATTTAAGTCTAAAGATTAAAGCAGCCTCTAAGAGCATTGAAGAACACGGAGTTTTCCCTTTCATACACACTCTTTTTTTCTTTTGCCAGCATGTTTAATGGGAAATTGGAGCACAGCAATGGACTTGTGACTCTTAGGGGTTGAACATCTGGGATCCTGCAGCCAGAAGAGAAGGAGGAAGAAACAAATACACATACACAGAAATGTACTTGGTTTCACATGCCCCCATCTGTCATGCAATAGGGGCACACTTGAATGAGCATTCACAGCCACCACTGTCAAGTTTGCAGACACAGGCATGTCCGCACTAAATGCACGTCTCATCTGACTCTGTCTTAACCTCCCCCCAGTGGCAGAGTGCAGTCAGGCAGTTCCAGTGCCTCTGCAGGCTTTTCAGAGCCTCTCTGTTTGACACTGTGGAAGGAAGGTATTCAGCGAGGGAGAACTCAAACTGAGACATATTGTAAAACCACTGGCACCTCTGAGACACATTACTGTATTGAATATTTCCCCAAAACTGGAGTATGGAAACAACCCCGTTGTGTTGACAAAGCCTGGCAAAAACTTACTGCTGTTATTCCATTCTTCCTTCACCAAAATAATTTTTTTAATAAGATTTTTCGTTGCACTCTGTGTGCTTAACCAGAGATCCATAAGATGATCAAAAAACTTAAGAACTGCCTGCAGTTTTTCGCCCCTTCCACTAATTAAGAGTTTTTTCTGCCATGCTGAATCTGTGTTGTGCGTTAACACTCTCCACTTGCTGGGATAATACCCTGAAGTACTTCTTTCAGTTTTTTTGGATTTCGTCCCTTTAAGCTTTTAAAATTCTTCTGTCTGGGCACAACGATGGCCGTGGGGGACATGGCCAAGCGTAGGCAATGTGTGTGGGAAGTGAGCAGGCAGGCAGGCAGGCTGTCATTTAGCATTACAGCACTACAGGCTCCCTGTGGGTGACATGAGGAGAGTGGAAAGTGATAAGACAGTGAGAAAGGAGAGTATGGAGGAGAAAAACAGGAGTACAGCAAACCAAATAACAACAGCCCACACAACAAAACACACAGCCAGCCCCTGGCAACGCCATGTCTAGGAAACCTGCTGTTTGTTTTTCTTTTGATTAGACGAACCACTGAGGGTAAGCCCACCTGACAAGACACGACTGCTTGTTTCTAAAAGGAAAATCCAAAAACAACATGCCAAGCGCAAAGGTTTAAGATTCTGGGTAGAGAAAATTAAAATAGTCTGGAGGGCTGCAGATTAGTAAGCATGGATTTTTTTTCCCCCACCAAATAATACTTTGTTCAAGCAGAATGTATAGTCAGTCTTTTGTTTTAATACATCTACAGTACTGAGGAGTTTTTTGGACAGTCACAATTTTGATAATTTTATCTAAACACATCCCACAGTTATATATATATATGTTATTGACTTAAAATGACTGTTTTCTAATTATTCATCAAATTCAGAGGCAGGTTTTAGGCTAACAGTTCAGCCAGTAATTTGACAGCTTACTATGAACACCCGTAATCACAGTTCCTGAGTTTTACAGACGTTTTCCACAACAGTGTTTTCGGTTGGAGCCAATTCATAATAAATAATAGCCTAGTTAATGAAAGCTGGTCTTGTACTGCTAAAGCATAGTCTCATTTGACCAAAGAATACTGTTCCAGAGCTGCTCCGGTTTTTAAGAAGGTTTTTGAAGAAAGTCTAATTTGACACCTTATGGTGAACTGTCCAATTACAACTGAGCCCCTGAAAAGGGGGGCTTTACATTTTAAAGAGCTGTAAATCCTAATCCTTTCCTCTAATTTGGCTGGGATACCCTTGAATTAAAGCCGAGGTTCAGCACTTTAAGACTCTTATAATTGTAGTGTACAAATATTCAACAACCAAAAATATGCCTGAATAAAACAACTTTGTTTTTTGCAGAACACAATTTCCCATTAGTTTCTGTCAGCAGATTCATGTGAATCTCCATCCAAAAGAATACTAACAGGAACCAAAAAACACTCAAGTACTTCATGTCATCGTATTTGATGATCAACCAGTTCGATCCCTGTGTGTGCGTGCGTCGTTGTGTGGCATCAGGGCAGAGCTCTGCCATGGACCCAGATAAATAACATCAGTTTGGTCTTTTGATAAAATTCATACCTGTTCTGAGGAAATGTGACTTGAAATAACGTCTGTTGTGACTTGATGCTAAACAGAAAAAGGGAAAATAAATTTACTTGAGCTGGTAGTGGGGACAGTGGGTATGCACGTGGTGATGTCACTTCCTGTTATTTTCAAAACATTTGGTGTTTATTGAACACAATTTTAACTTTAGCTGATATAGTGAGAGGTAAAAAGCTGCTAAATAGTTTACATAGTTTGGATGAAAACAATCTGAATTCAGCATCAGCCAGTTTTAGGCGGAAGCGGCACGGGCGACCTGTCAGTTGTGCCGAGCATCGGTAAGTCATACGAGAGTAGGGTAACTGTTGTCACTGGAAAAGAAAACATTAAAAAACTGATCTCTGAGTTTAATGTATCAATATTAGATTAATTAAATTTGCATAGATTCAAATCGATCAATGTTTTAAACCCAGCTCGAAGCCGTCTAAAGATATTTCCTTCTGTTAGAGCTTTTAATTAACGGGCTGCGTCTACTCCGCTGCTCACCAATAAATACAAATCTTTGCAGTCGCTAAGTGAGAGTTTGCATGTTGTCACTGACCTGAAATGTCTGCATTCCACTTCGAGGAATATCTTCTTAAATACCAAATATTTCACAACCGAGACCCGTTATCAGTTCTTTCCATGTTCTACCAAATTTGACGTATTCTTGCATGTCTCAGAAACATGTCGAATTCAGTGTGACGAGTAAATTAACTGATTTTTTAAATGCTTGCGACCTCATCACGGCCCTGAAACAGCTCTGGTCAAAGTGTTAAATGACATTAGGTTGAATACTGATTCTGGTCTAGTATCAGTCGTGGTTCTGTTGGAGTTATTTTGTTACGATCGGCAGCTATGAATCCGAGCGAGTGGCCATGACTTGTGGAGTCCCTCAGGGGTCAGTCCTTGGACCCCGTCTGTTCAACTTGTATATGCTCCCTTTGGGTCAAATATTACAGAACTATAGCATTAATTATCAAAGTTATGCAGATGATACACAACTTTATGTGTCTCTGTCACCAGATGACTGCAGCCCAATAGACTTAATGTGTCAGTGTCTGGAGCAAATAAACACCTGGATGAGGGAGAATTTTCTACAATTAAATGAAGACAAAACTGAGATTATTCTGTTTGGTAGAAAGAGAAGAGGGTCAGCTTTGGTAAACACCTGGAGACTCGGGCTCTTAAAATCACCGACCAAGTTCGTAACCTGGGAGTGTTGATAGACTCAGACCTGACTTTCAGCAGCCACATTAAAGCTTCACTAAGAAGCTTTTTACCAGCTCAGAAACATCAACAGAATTAAAAGTTTAGTCTCCCAGAAAGACCAGGAGAAACTCATCCATGATTCATCTCCAGTAGGCCGGGTTACTGTAATGGTCTTTTAACGGGACTTCCTAAAAAGAGCATTAAACATCTGCAGCTCATCCAGAACGCTGCTGCTAGAGTTTTAACCAGAACTAAGAGATCTGAACACATCACACCAGTTTAACATCTTTACACTGGTTTACAGTCAGTCACAGAATAGATTTTAAACCCTTCTGATTGTTTACAAATCCCAGAATGGTTTAGGCCCAGAATACATCTGTGATATGTTCAGAGAATATAAACCTAGCAGAGCTCTTAGATTCAAAAACTCTGGTCAACTAGTCCAGATCAGAGTCCAGACCAGAGTCCAGACTAAACATGGAGAAGCAGCATTTAGCTGTTATGCTGCAAACAAGTGGAACAAACTGGCAGTGGAGATTAAATTTTCCCCAAATGTAGACATTTTTAAATCCAGGTTAAAAACATTTCTTTTCTCATGCGCCTATGCATGAAATCTGCACGGTAACTTTTTAACTTATCTTGCTTTTAATCATTTTAATGTAATTTATTATTTTATTATGATTCTAAATATCTGTAATGCCTTTGTCTTATGTAACGCACTTTGAATTGTCCTGTACATGAAATGTGCCAATTACCGTATATATATTCTGCTTTCCTCAGTTTAAGAACTGTCAAATTTGGCTAAATACTGTGAGCTACCAGAGCCCTTTCTAGTTGGCAGATCTCTCATGCCATCATCTAAGGTGACATAATTACATACACAGCAGAGTTTTGTGTTTGGGATCTGGGTCCTCTGCGCTGAGGGGAATGGCAGAATGTAAGCAATGCCTGGGTGGGCCGATCTTTGTGTTTGCTGTAGCCTTTTTAGTCCATAAGCATTCGCAGTAGGTGACTTTCTTTTAAAGGTCTTCTTTATAGAGTCTCTCTACTGCTGCAGCCGTGTTTGTTGACACATTTCTTTAATAGATTGAACATATTCAGGTCAAACTAACTTCACGTTTTATCAAATGAATAATTTGGACAAATTTGAAGGGTGTTGTGGAGAAATCATTAAAAAGTTGACATGCAGAGTTCCTCCTGAGATAAAAGTTTTTCCATTTTGGTGATCAGGTAGAAAAATTATTACAAATTTACTTTCCCTATGCATCTAATTCCTAGAATGTTAGTATGTTAACCTCTTTTAATTGTATTTTGCCAAAGGCAAGTGTTGGTTTGTAAAACATGACAGTACAGGATTGCAGATATCAAACTGGTTATAAATAGGTCATAAAAAATAGGGACTATATGGTGTGTTCCAACCTCTGTGGCATCTGATAAGCCATTTTGTTTCTGCTTTGAGGGCATTGAAAAGCCCATGACAGTGTCCTTTTGGGGTTAATTAAAAGTACTGGTTGCCACACCTGTTACTATTGGCCACTCAGTACAAATCCCATTTTATATATATCCCAGTATATATATATATATATATATATATATATATATATACTACAATTATTTTGAATCAAAATATCTAGAAACCCAAGAATCACATCAAAACTCAGTTGCATCTTAACATGTACGTATGAACCTCCCATTAACCTTTTGTGCAGTACTTGTACATAGTAGAATCCTTCATGCAGACTTGAGCTGTTCCTAACGTGATCTTCTCGTAACTACATTTGACATAACATTTCAGAGGCACATTTGTTCAGCCGTCAGAGTGCATCTGGCTTGTGGGAACAATGCGCCTTTAGGGTCACGGGCTGCAGTCTGTGAGAGATAATAAAGCAGACAGCGTTACTTCAGAGAGGGCAGAGAAACATGATGGAAACAGATACAGAAGGAGGTTAAACAAGGTTAGACTGAAAGAGCTTACCAGTGCATAAAGGCGAGCAACACGAAGCACTGGGGGGAGACATTGAGTGAGCACAGCGCTGGAAGAGGGGGAAATATTAAAAGAGCAAGAGAGACAGAGAAAAGAGGCATGTAGGATAGAGAGAGAGAGAGAGAGAGACTGAAGAAAGGCAGAAGGCTGAGGTTGGTGCTTCAGGCTTAAGAGTTTGTCCACTAAGAAGGGAAACATCCCTCTGCTGCTCCTCTGCTGGCATCTGCCGCCACTACCGAACACAGCCGAAGCCCATCTGAGGAGCACTTCTGTCAGCCTTCCAAGCTCGCCACACACACACACACACACACACACACACGAACAGTACACACTACACCACAGAGACGAGGGAGTGAAAGAAACAGTAGCAGGCACAGAGGCTAGAAGTCAGAGTGAGAAAGAACCGGCACAAAGACTTGCAGGATAAAGTAGCTAAAACATTATAGTGTGGCAGCACGTTGGTCTTTGCTGAAATTCAAACGTCCGCTTGCTTATTGAAACAGAAGGATGATTAAGTCCAGCTGGTTTTATGTCAAGTTCAAGTACAATGAAAAGGTAAGTGCAGCTTTTTATTTTTTTTTTTTTTTTTTATTTACTAAAGCGCATGACATCAGATGTGGTAGAAAATGTTATTTGTGTGTAGATATACTTCTTCAGTTGCTGTTTTAAATTTATTGTGTAATTTAATCTGTGGGCCTGTAGAGAAATGAAGGCTAAGTACTTAGCTGTGCAGTTTAGCCTGTGGGAATATCGACTCCAGGTTGCTGACAGGGCTTTTACTGTAACTACAATATTTCTTTCAAAAGGAGTCTAACGCTGCAAATGGAGCTTTTTACTGATGCTACTTATTTGATAGTATTGATGTGTATAACAGTACTGTGCTTGCATAAGAAGGAACCTGTAGAAACTCTTGCTGATTTTTGCATTGTTGGTTGTAGTAAAGTGATGTAATTGCAAACATTTGGTTCATTAAACTGCAATAATATTTGTTGTTTTTAATTTTAAAAGAAATTATTAATAAAAATCTCTGAATGATTCTGTAGACTCAGAAGCGACTCTGTACACAGTTATTTTCTCCACAATGCAGGTTAGAACTACCCCATTTGTATGAATGACAAGGGAATGACCCTATCTTGTGATGCAGCATAGTGATAAAGTTTTATGCTGTTAGTGATGTCTGCGTCGACATTAGATCCTGTAACTCATGTAATGGTGTTAGTACACATCCCGTTAGTCTTCTTTGTGGTAATGGCATTACATTGTGTCTTGCCAGCCACTAATGCTTTCCCCAAATACTTACTGATGTAATGAAAAATGGCTGCAGTTGCACTTAGTCAGTCATTCAGCCAGCGATGCAGTTCATCAGCCAGACGTCGGCCACCAGCAGCCATCTAGTCAGTCAGCTGTCTTCTAGTTAAAGTCCAGACATTATCTCTTCCTGTCACAACAAACGGTTTGGTGGTAACCCTTTTTACTGATCAAGTTCTTCACTTAGCATCAGGTGTCTGCGGCGTAGGATTGATAAAGCTATCTCATTACACAAAACATGGCCAAACATCTCTCGGCTCACTGTGGGTTGTTTTCAGTTGGTTGAAACATTTCATGCCATAAAAATACTGCATAGATAAATACGACATTATAAGCCATAATCAAGCTTAAAATATTAGATAAGTTAGTGTGTGCCAAGGTGCCACATGGAGAGCATCTGTTAGTGCCCGGGGTGCTCCGTTTCCATCTGGTCTGCCATTTTGAACTTGAGCAGTCTTGAGGTGTAGAAGTGAGAAAATGTCGGCTCTTTAGCTTTTACAACCACATTTGTTTTAATGGTTCCTTTTATATAGCCTATCAAATAATATTTCACATCTGTGTGGCTCAAAATGGCTCCCTAAAAAGAAGCTCCAGCTTCTTAACTAGAAACACCAAACCCCCGGTTTGTCTGAAAATGAGACGCATACTGTAGGAATGGAGGGTAGCCTTATGTGTGTAGGTTTAATTAATAAACCCGCATTGTGAGGTTAAAAAAATAAATAAATTGGACATTGAAAGGTTTCTTTGGTGTTGGTGAACAGAGAAGTCTTGAAAAAATAACAAAAGGAGGAGGAAAAAGGTTGGTTGAGAGAGAAATGTTTCTCCCAAACTCAATAGAAAGGCAGCAGTGGAGAGAAGTTAAAGCAACCATGGCAACAGCACGGGTGTTTCTGGAAGCGTCTGAAGTGGAAGAAAGAGGTCACTGTTACACGCCTTTTCCTCTCTCTCACAGCTTATCTCATTACTTTTGGCAGAGTTGGGTGAAAACACTTACACTTCAACTTTTTAACCAAAAGGGGAGAATAACGGAAGGAAGTGAAACAAGAAAATACAACAGGATTTCATTTTAATTCTCTTTACTTTGTACTAAAAGTGTGAAAAGTTATAGATGGCCAGGTTGAGATGTTATGCATACTGCTGTCAAGTGATATAAATTTGTGAATCACAGTTGATTGCATAACTGTATAGCTGTAATAAATAGCTAAATAATTTTAATAAGAAAAGGTCTTTTATAAAGATGAAGCAAGATGATTTGATGCAAAAGAGATAAAATCAAAGCAAATCTGTTTGTCATTTTGACTTAAATATATTATTTTGATGGACCAATTACATGATTGAAGAAAGAGGTCAGTTGGGACCCTCCAGAGTCCAGATACTGGTGGATCAGCTGAGTTAGAAGGTGGCAGAGACTTCTTGGGGGTCCAGAAGATGGAGGTCACGTGAAGGTTGGACTGGAGAGAGAATGATAGAAGTAAAGTGAGTTTTAAGAAACAGGAATGAGGCTGATTGTGGCTTGAAAAGTAGCACAAGAAGAAGCTCACTGGACCAAAGTTATGACTTAATATCAAGAATGAGGTGAGTTTGACAGTGAGAGAAAACAGAAGTGATAAAGCAGAATAAATGGCTGAAACACCAGAGAACGATGCCAGACAAGAGCTTCATTTTATCATCAGATTAAATTCTTACCCAAATAGATTTTTTTTCTAGTGCAAATACGTGCTTTGTAAATTTACTCAAATCAGTCGTCTTCCTCTTTCAGAGTAACTTATTGTGGAAAATTTGGTTGTGACGTAGTTTTGGATTCAGGAAATGAGAAGTGTGTGCAGACAGATTACTCAATTAGGCAATACATGTCTAAATAAAACCCAAATTTCAGAATAACTGTTATGAAAAGACCAGACTGAGACAAATATATGACCTCGTAACTCAGCCGTTTTGCTGTAGTCCAGCTCATCCAAACAGTAAATAGAAAGTTAGCAGCTAGGCTACATGCCAGGCCTCAGTTAGGACACACACCACTAAGAGGAGCAGTTAGCTGGAACACTACTACCAGTTAAATGAAGGCTGATGTTTATATTTTACATGCTGAGCAAAGTTTCTCAAATAAAACCAACATAAATCAGTGTTGGGTTTTGTTTTGTTGGGGATGAAGTGATGCTGTGTGAATGCATTAAAAACGTCAGCTGATTTCATGCCAGAAATATGTACAAAAATCTGTTTGGCTGCACGATCCTGACTTTCCCGATTCTTGCTAATTTTCTCCGAGTCTGCGTTCAAGTTGATTGTACACACACACATCCTGTGTGTGTCAGTGCTTATGCAGAGAAAGCTGAGTGTGTGTTGGTGTAGAAGGACTTCTGCAGCCGTCTGCTTTTCCTGCTCCCAGCTGCCTCGCCTCAGGAGCAGCCAGCCTCCGTGTGATTACGTGTGACTGACAGCTCGGCTCTCAGCAGCATGCCAATAGGAAGTGACCTTAAACAAGCACTGCCTTTTTTGACTGAGTGCCTGTCCCCCACCCCCTCAGCTCCTCAGCTGAAGGGATGGGGTGGGAAGGGCACAAAACACTGTAGCTTCTGGGTCAAGAACACAGGGTCATCCTTCTGTGGGGTGAGGGTAATTGCTACCCCTGTGTGTGGGCTTATGTCCTTAAGTGAAAGCAAGGGAGGTGGAGATTGGTGGGAGGCTGAAGGTGGGTTATATTCATCTGGGTGGAAAGAGAACACTGAGGTTGAGCTCTGTCTGCTTACAGCTCTTTGTCTTCTTAGCCAGTGCCAGGACCCCCGGTGGGCCAATTCAGGGGCCACAGACCCACAGAGGGCAAGCGGCAACCTGTCTCACACTGGACTAATTCAATTTAACACACACTGAGCTGCCTGTGATTGCTGTGTTAACTCTGGCCTCTGTCATGGCCAGATGGCTGTTTCCTGACAGAAGCTTTTGTCTTGTAGCTACAAGGCTGATGATTTAACGGGAGTACAGTAATGACATAGTACAAGAAGGCAGAAGTAATGAATCACCACGGAACAAATGAAACACTTTTTTTTAACTAGATAGACGGCAATGGGTCGGTTTACTTCTTTAGCCCAGAATGAAACATCGAATGACCTGTATGTGTGTTGAGAAAGACCACACATGTCCCTGGAAAACGTGATGGGGACCTCCTGACAGTAGATAGGGTTGCTCTTCTTGCTGGAGAAGTACAGCAAATCTGCAGGGCTTGACATTAACAGATGCCTGTCTGACTCTGACGTTTCAAACACACTTCGGTCGAATTTAAAACCGACTGAATTTGGGTTTGAAATTTTCCTCCTACCACACAAGCTAAGCCAAGTTTGTGTGGTTGAGAAGGTTTTAGAAGTTTTTCTCTGTCTGCTAGGATCAGGAGAATGATTAAATAAGCTCTTTCTTATCTGAAGTTCAAGAAGAAAGGAGATATTTAAGCTTGGAATGAAACTTATTTCCAGTAAGTAATTTCAGGGCCTGTCAGTTGGATGAATCTTAGCTTGTCAGCTTTAATTGATGTATTCAGATCCAAATATAGGAACAGTTTTGCAGTTCCAGCTCTTGAATCAAATATAAATTGGTTATACTTTCAATATGGGAATGGACCAAAACAGCCTGGAGTATAGAAGCCATGCACACTATCTTCTTTATGGCGCTATGTTTGTCTTTATTTTGGGTCATTATCCACCTGAAATGTGAAGTACCATCCATGAGCAGTTGGTGCATCCACGCACACGTCAGAGTTTTTGTTTGAACTGTCTTCTGTTTGGGGGAGAAAAGATCAGCTCTTACTACAAAAGGCCCAACTTCAGACATTCTTGGCAAGATGCCGAGCAGTATTCATCTGGGGCTGCAGCTAGAAGATGGACTGTTGTGGTGTTTTACAACATTTTAGACGTCGCTGCTCTGCCAGAGCTGCTTCGATGCCAGAATGACCCGGCATGCGTTCATCACTGAGCTGTCGACGTGCGACACAATAAATTAATATCAGCTGACATCCAACACTCTTTTGTTCCTTGAGCATTATATAATGTGTTTTTTCTATTTTCCCCCTCAAATAACAATTAATAAAATAATTATTTTTATAATTGAGACTTGATCCGGATCAACCCCAAAATCGGATCAGTTGTTTCTTATTCAGGGAATTTCTGGAAAATTTCATCAGTCTGTCCATTACCTCATGAGTTATGTTGCTAACAGACAGATGCCGTGGCGGAGGGAATATTTTTTTTAGTATTGACAGATGTACTTGCTTGCTAGTACAAATTTAGGTATAACATGTAAATGTAAGATGAAGTTTTCAACACTACAACTGTTTCTTTTTTTGTGATCTGTGTCTTTTAATAATGGCGTTTAAATGCAATAAAAACTCCACAGTGGAATTTCCAATAGACAGCTTGGACAAATTAGACTTAAGTGTGTTTTGCTTTCTTGATAGACAACTAATTTACTTAAAGTAGTTAAACAACATATCACAGATGTACTTAACAAACTCTACTGTGCCCTCTACTTGTCCACGTGTAGACAAAGGGGTGAAGGATTGTATATTGACTGTATTTACACAGCCTGTGTGTGGGGTTTGTTTTGTTGGATAGTAGAGGCAGATTATAATGACTATAATGAGTGTGAACCACACAGTGGAGCGAAGTTTGTCATTAAGAGAGGCTTATTGTAGTCTCTTATTATGCCACAGTATGCTATGAAATATGAGAGATACACAACATAAAAATCCCTCCTGGGTGGTATCACCTCTTTCAAAGAAACACAGAAGCCAGTGAGAGATTCCTTTGGGTCCTTTTGCAAAGAGAAATTCTTCAACCCCTGTGGGGAGTCTGTTGTTGGGTGGCTTGCTGCTAGGTTTGTAGTTTGTATCAAACTGCTTTAAAGGATTCCTCAAGTGTGCCCATCCTGGCAGCAAAAGCTGTTCCCTTTTTGTCAAATAATGTATGAGGTAATCTGCATGGAAGTTTTATCCCTCAGCCTATCCATCCATGCTCGGAGGACTTTAATGAGAGTTTACTGGAGCCATTTTAGTCAAACCAGTTTAATTTATTTATGCTTAAAAGCTAGAACAGTAAGAAGCTTATGGAACTTTCGACCTCGCCAGTGCCTGTCACACAACATCCCGTCAGGTCCCCCCTCCCCCTTCCAGTAAAGCTTTCTTACTTTACAGACACATTGATATTCTAAGAGAGCACCCCACAGCTTGCTGAAGGGATTACTGGTAAATCCCTGCAAACTCCAGATGTTTCCTCAGGCAGCACACACCAAGAAAACATCACCCATCCCCTGTAAACATCTGTCAGACAAAAGCCCCCACCACAGAGGAGACAACAGAAGCTTAGAGGGAGTAAAGTAGCTCGACTTGTCAGAGTTTCTCTCTCTTAAATCCGATTGTTCATGACGAGCTTTGCGCTGCATCTCCTTGGTCTGCTCATGCTAAGCTTCAAAGTGGACAAATGTACAGTATAACTGAAATATTTGGTGGTTAAACGGATGAGGAGGCTCTGAGGGCAGGATGATCATTTTGGCAGGCTTGTGATCATTAAGTGTTGCTAAATCCAGAGCTTCTCTTGGCAGACCAACTAGAGAGACAATTTCAGGGGAGAAAAAGAAAAAAAAAAGTATTTTTAGTTGTGATTTCAGTGTTTACAGAATTATTAACAGTGACATCCTTAAACATTCATGCTCTGAATGTGGTAACAGACTGGGCATCACCAGGTCAGGAACAGCTTCTTTCTGTGTGTGTGTGTGTGTGTGTGTGTGTGTGTGTGTGTGTGTGTGTGTGTGTGTGTGAGAGTGATGTGAGTAGCACTTGGTTGGGTTGAGGTCCTGGGCAGGATCTCGTGTCCCCCTGCCATGCTGGTGTTAATTTGCAGGGTGTAAACACAGTGAGGGGGCTATAACAAGGCAGCGCCTGCCTCTGTGTATCTGCTCTCTGGCCTCCTCAGTGGCACACAGAATAGATAGAGGGATCGGCTGACCAGTGTCTGGATCACTGAACAATTGTAGTCCAGAGAGAAAGCAGCAGAGAGCCAGAGCCCTCAGTGTGGCCACTAGGGACGTGGCTGACAGATGGATGGAGCGAATGACTGGATGCTTAGCCAACTGGAAAGACAACTTTCCCTCACACAGGCTGTATGCTTTTGCTTGTCGCCTTTTATCTACATCTCTTATATATAAGCTACAGTAAGAAAAACGATGTCAAACATTAATAATGTAGGAATGAGTGAAAAATGAAGCAAAAAGCAGTGTCTCACTAAGGTATCAGACCACCATGCACCACAAGATTAGCCTCACTACAACTTGGTAGTGATGCTACAAGTCTGTTACAGCCTGTAAGTAATTTGAGGTTAAATGAGGGGGTGGTGTCCTCCCCCTTCTCAGCAAAATCACATTAGTGCTTCCCTCTTCTTAACCCACCAGATTTGAAAATGTATAATAATCCTTCTCTGTAAATGTTATCACAAAACTGTGCACATCGATTTACTCTCCCACTTTAGCCGTGAATGGAACACTGGTTTTGTCATCTGCACTTTAACACTGTTGCGTCCCCCCCAGCGAAGGATAATTCAGCTTCTATCCTGCATCCTGTCTCCTCTCTCCGGCCACTAGAAGTCAGTCTGATGTTGACTCTTATCTCTTGCTTTTTTTCTCACTTCCTTCAATAATGTCCTCTTGCATTTCTTTGCTGCATCACCATGGTGTGCATTCAAACTTGCCAGTATGTTGATATCCAGTTGCTGGCATATGAAGCAGTACCATATAAAAAAAGGAAGCTGTTACATGATGTTCTGGGACTAAAAAATAATTAAGTTTCTCATTCTCAGGACTCTACAGGGAAATGACAGCTCCAGGTATATACATAATTGAAGTCTGTGTGCCATCAAAATGAGTCAGAATCAAGTTGGAAAATTATCTACTGTTGCTTTAATATCAACAATTAAAAACGCATAAAAATATATAAGGGGCAATAAAGAAGCTCAATTTAACCAAAACAGAGACACTCATCACAGAGGTGGAAGTCTGTTTTCTGTACTGAGGCCTCATTTATCAAATTCTGCGTTGCAAAGCAAACTACGGGTGGCGTCCGCAGCGAAAAAAGGAAATGTGGCGCACAAAAAATTTCAGATTTATTAAAGCGTGCGCATGTACGTCCCACACCTGTTTCCGTTCATAAATCAGAATCAACTCTAAAGTGGGCGCACATGAGGGAGCGCCTTGTGGTGGCCATAAAAGGTCATGTATCATTTCCATGATGGCTCAGGAGGGAAAAACAACGAAAAAGCGTTTTTTTTTTTTTACTGTGCACTCTGAGGAGAATTAATATGGACTTTGTTCATTTCTGCAAACAGCTTTAATATCTAACATGTGGTAGTGGATCGTGTACAAATGTCTTACATTTCACATCATTTCCTTCATTTCATTCTGGGCCGGTGGTGTCGCCGTTTCCCGTTTTTCTAGATTATGTGCGTACGCCTGGGTCAGAGTTGCCGTGGAGGTAGGAACATTTTCCCACCAAGTTTGGTTTTTGTTCCTATGCCAGCTTAATAAATGAGACCCTGGTCTTAGTAACTATGAACAGAACAGTTTACACGTTACTGTTGTAACGAATGAATTTTAAATGCACTTCTTCTTTACCTGGAAGGGAACATTTGTCTTCCTAATACCATTTGTGAATGCAATCCGACCTTTGTGATGCAGACTTTTGTTCTTCACAGCAAAAACTATCCTAAATGCTTTGGTTGCCTGTTTAGAAGTTACTACGGTTAATTTGTGTAACCTTGATAAGTCAGCTGTTTTTCTGACTTGCCTGTGATCATTGGCTGAATGTGCTCTGGTAGCAACTGTATGTCTGTAGAGAAGGAAAATTATATTAATTCTAGGGCATTCAAATTAATAAAATGTTTAATCAGATTAATTACAGCTTTCAAATTAAATTTTAATGATTAATCAACACTCAAAACTTGCCTAAAATCTGCTTGTTTTTACTGTATTATATCATCAGAAGAGCAAGCCAATGCAAACTTTGGTTTTTCTTTACTTTTTTACATTAAATGATCACTTTAGTTGTAAAAATCAGTTCAATAATAAATAAAATCAAGACCTTAAAAAAATATACATCTCATGGATGCCAACCTTTTCCTGAGCAGTGCCCCTATCTGGCCCCCCATCAACACTTTTCTAGGCCCGCCCCTGCATAGCTGAAGTATAAATCCTTTCTACCACCTGTCGGCTACTTTGTTAGTGAAGGGTCCTGCTCTGATTTGTATTTTAGAGTCTGTTCTTGTTTTCTCTCACCACATTCATGGCTCATAACTGATCAGACCTGCGTCTCCACCATCGGCACAGCAGCAATGATTTAGTAAAGACACCCCTTGCTTCCTTTTGCTGTTTCACTCTAACTACATATCTGCAGATTTTACAACTGGTTCACTAGCAAACCTCAAAACTGAAAAGTTATAGGAGATAAAGGAAAACAATATCTAAATGAAATGATCAACATTTTCAGGTGACATTGATGTGATTGACGTGACACTGATATATTTAGCTTACTATTGATAGCACGTCCAAAATACTTTTGGGTAAATATGTGTTGTGTGAACCATGAATCACTAGTTTCCTACTTCTCAGCTGAACCATAAACAAACGCAAGACGAGACAGAAAAGTCGATCAGCTGATCACCGACAGCCATCATGACTCACAACAGGAGAGGACAGCTGCAGCAGACAGAGACAACAACAACAGTGACGTTTGTGCAAAACTACGTGTAAAGTTTTTTTTGGTTGTTGTTGTTTTTTTTTTATTTAAATGTGGGAGAAGTTCTGGTGTTGAACCCCCTCACCAGGAAACCTGTGGGTGTTAGGACATCATCATCTCCCACGGATGTGATTCATCTTTTTCCATCTTGCCTGTAGACACCTCCATGTCTCGCCGTCATAATGACGGATGCTGCGCATTAAATGCATTAATAATTTTAACGCAATTAATTACCTAAATTAGTTACCGCCTTTAACGTGTTATTTTTGACAGCTTTAATTAATACAGTAACACATTAACACAGACCATCTCTTGCAAACTTGTTTTGCTTCATAAATGAAGTATGTTTACACTCATGGCAACGGGTGAAGATGCATATTGTGCTGTACAGTAACTGGGCCTCATTTTCTCCTCAGAGGGGTCCTCCCAGAGCTCATTAGCCCCAGCTAAATCCCTTTGGAATGCTAGGGCCTGCTTTCCTTCTGCCGCCTGCTCCTGAGCGGCTCTAGTTTCAGCCTGCTGGATGACTGGGCACAGAGATGGTTCCCATAGTTGAGCTGCCTCAGCTACATGGGCAGACCCTGGTACCTTGGCTCAAAGAGCCTTGTGTTGTCTCAGGCACGCTCTCCCATGCAGGCCCGGGTCACTTCACACAGACACTCGCATACAGAAAGGCAGCCTGGCAATGTGAGCTTTGGGAATGTCACAGATTTATGGAAGGATGGATCACATGCTGCAGAGTGTTAGAAAGCAAAGCCCAACAATAGCTTTTTGTCTAAATGTAAACTTGTGTAACTGTCTGGCAATACCAGTCTACGCTGGCGTGGCTCACAGAAACAACCGTATGCCCCCCCCCCCTCCCAGAGTAAAGCTTGGCTTTAGATCCATCCAGCACTGCAGAATATTGACACATGTGGACCCATTCTGTCTTTAAACTGAATTATGTCCAGATTATATTAGTTACTGCCAGAAAACTCATGTAAAGTCTGTTTTTACTGAGCCTTGTGTTGGCCTGCAAATGGCCAACTTACTTTGTTTTTCAGCAAAATCCACTGCAGTTCGTACTCTTGGCTGATTCTTTCTCCAAAAAAAACTTTTACCCAGTGAGGTAGGGGTTGTGAGGGGGAGTGGGCCAGACGAAAGTGCATATCAAAGAGAAGCCGCCATCTGTCAGTGCAGGCAGCCAACAGCTGGTGGAAGAGATGCAAGATGTCTGAACAAAGACTGACAAGATGGAAGATGACAGGAAACAGATTTTCCTCCCTTTCTAGCTCTCCTGAAAGAGAAGAGGTTGACCATCACAGCGCTGTGATGTCTAGCAGTCTCCAGATGCTTGCTCTCCCCTCCTTTCCTCTCCTCTAATCTTCTTACCTTCTTGCCTCCTTTCCATCTTCTCCCCAACGCATTATAAAAGAGACTCTTCAGTCGACTGCTTTGCTGCTTAATTTGCTGATTTGCATTTCTGTTGCGCTAAGCAGAGAGCCGGGAATGTCTCATTTCTCATGTGAATTTAAGGCAAAATTCAACTATTTCTACTTGAATTATAGTGCAATAATTAATAAATGATGTGCTTTAATCATGCTAATTATGAGAGCATTTACTTGGTGTGGACGCTTTTCTTTTTAAACTGGGTTTTGGTCAGACCTTAATATTACATTTTGTAAATTATTTAGCTTTAGTAATTGACCTGCTGGAGCTTAAGTAGATCCACATCTCTCCCCTCATTTGCTTAGATAAATGAAGTGGTGTGAGTTGTGTTAAATAAATTTTTGGGAAATGAGCACAGGGCCTTGTGTTAATTAGTGTTACAGCATAAGCCTCGTTACATCAGGTCTTCTTCTCTCCCTACTTAGCACAGCCTATTCCCCTTTGTGCCTTTATCCTCTGCACTGTTAATTTGAAAGAAAACGCAGTCTGTTTCTAAATAGAGCAGTGGTGCACACTAGCTGAAATCATTAAGCCCATTTTCTGCCAGCTTAGAGCTGTTGAAATTCCTGTAATGGAGGGGAAGCAAGAGTGTTTTAGTGTACTCTCTCTATTCGTAGTGTGGTGTGTGACATTGGCCAGTGTAATAAAGTAATGGCCCTAATTGTCTAATTACTTTAATATGTAGCCATTGCTTTTGGGCATGATAAGGGCAAAGTGAGCTAATAAACAGTGATTACTGTTGCTTGAAATCAGCACTTGGGGGGACGGGGTGGGGGGGTTCATGAAGAAGGGAAGGCTGCTTGTGCTCTCTTCTTCTTCTTTCCTTCTTTTCTGTGCTTGACTGACAGGAGAAGCTTGGTGGCGGTGGAAGGTCAGCTCATGGTTGCACACAAGTGATGGAATGATGGAAAGAGGTACAAAAGCGAGATAGACAGGGAGAGAAAGAGCTGTCATCTCCAGATCATGTCCCCTCGGTCAGTTAGATTGACAGTCTGCCACCCTGGCCAGCTCACACTGAGAGTGGAGAGGAAAAAAGAAAAACATGGCAGAGCTTTCACTTTCCCCAGCCATCTGCCTCTTCCTGCCTCTTTTCAGCATACTGACTTTGATATAAAAAGTTGGTGTATAAACAGAGAGCTGTTTTAAAAAAAAAAAAAAACTGTGTAACTGGCTGCAAATACCAGCTCTGCAACTGTCTGGGCCCAGAGAGCAAAGGTTAAGAGCTGCAGTGAAGTGGAAGAGGTGAAATTAGTTTAAATACAGATGGCTTCTAAAGAGAAAAGGTCTGCGGGGAAAAAGAGAAAAATCCTCAATTTATCATCCATCCACTAAATTAGTGAAACACAAGTAGCTGAAGTTTAAATGTATATATTGATTAGTAAGTTTTGCAATTAATGGTTACAATTATATCTCAAATAACTAGCTCAAATGGGTACAAACGTCAGCCACGAGATGGCTACAATATATGTAAAAAGTATGTGTGTGTATATATATATGTGTGTGTGTGTGTGTGTGTGTGTGTATGTATCTATATATATATATATATATATATATATATACACACACACACACGATAATGTTGAGATCAGGGATCTGTGGGACCCTGCCCTTGCTTTCAGGACCTCTTGTTCTTTTTTATGCTGAAGATGGCTCTTAATGACCTTGGCTGTATGTTTGGGGTCATTGTCCTGCTGCAAAAAAAACTTTGGTGCCAGTCTTACGTCTCCCTGATGGTATTGTATGATGGATAAGTATCTGCCTGCATCTCTCAGCATTGAGGACACCATTAATCCTGACTAAATATTCAGCTTCATTTGCAGAAATGCAGCCTAAAAAAAGGAACTTTCGCCATGATTCACTGTGAACAAACTGCCTCCTGCTACAGCCAAGTATTTCAAATTTTGACTCATCAGCCCAGAGCACATTCTGCCATTTTCCTGCACCCATTTCCTATGTTTTCATGCATATTTGAGTCACTTGCCTTGTTTCCACGTCAGAGAGCTTTTTAGCTGCAAGTTTTCCATGAAGACTACTTCTGGCCAGACGGCTCCAGGCAGTTGGTGGTTGTATCTGGGTCCAGCTGATTTCTTCAAGTTCTAAGCTGATGGCACTGCTGGGCACCTTCGAAAGGAAACTGTACTTGGCGACCACTGATACAATACTAAAAAATCTCTGACTTTTTGCAAGTGTGCCTATAAGAACTGATGCTAGTTTGAAGGCAAAGGAAATATTGATGTGATTTCTATTTTTATTTTGTTTGCTCACTTTGCATTTTGTAAATTGAAAACCGTAAACAATCACTATTTATATATTAGTTTACAGCAGTTTTTCCACACCTGGCTTACACTTTTGCACAGTTATATATATATATATATATATATATATATAAAAATATCTTGTGGGACTTCCAGATCCAGACCAACAAAATGGTAATGGCAAACCAGCCGGACATTGTGGTGATGGACAAACAGCAGAGGAAAGCCGTTGTGGTTGACATCACAATACCAAGCGATTGCAACATCAGGAAAAAGGAACATGAGAAACTGGAGAAATACCAAGGCCTGAAAGAAGAACTAGAGAAGGCCTGGAAAGTGAAGGCAACAGTGGTGCCCGTGGTCATCAGAGCACTCGGGGCAGTAACCCCCAAACTGGAAGAGTGGCTACAGCGGATCCCAGGACAAACCTCAGACATCTCGGTCCAGAAGAGTGCAGTCCTAGGAACAGCAAAGATACTGCGCAGAACCCTCAAGCTCCCAGGCGTCTGGTAGAGGACCCGAGCTTGGAGGGATGAGAGACCGCCCACGGGGGGCGAGGGGACAATTTTATTTATATATATACAGTATATATATATATATATATATATATATATATAAATCTCAAAGAAAACAACAGTAGAACTCAGTTTATGCCATGTTTAATAGTGCTATGTTTAATAGTGAAAGTATGTGAAGGAAACTCAAGGGATTTGGACTGAACAGCTTGTTGCCTTAAGAAAACCACTAATCAGTGAGGCTAACTGGAGAAAAAGGCTTCAATATTCTAGGGAGCATAAAGACTGGACTCTGGAACAATGGAAGAAGGTCATGTGGTCTGAGTCCAGTTTTCCCTGCTGCAGAGTGACGGAGCATCATGGTAAGAAGAGAAGAGGATGAAGTGATGCAGCCATCATACGTAGTGCACATATATGTGTGTGTTTGAAGTTGATGTTTTAAGCACCATCTCCAGGCTATGAAGCCTTCATTTCACAGTTCCTCGGAGACCAGTTAACCCCTCATTTCCTCCCTGGAGGATCCAAAAAGGTCTGCAGCAGTTGTGTGCATGTGTGCGACTCCTCGCTGTATCTTCTGTGGAACAGACTTTGTCTACAGTAGTCTGGCACTCTGATAGCCTGCATTTATTATTCAGCGCTACTCCAGCTGCACCACTCCCCCCAGCTGCACAGAAATAAAACAAGGTTAAGAATTGGCATGAAATGTGTCTCAGCGGATCAAGTGGTGGGGGAGGGTTGCTGGGTCTTCTGGAGACAGGGAGGTATGGGCCTTTATGTGTGCGCCATCTTTTATTAATTGTGCTGGCGCTTAGAATGCGAGTTTCTCCCTGATCATTAATGCATGCACGGAATAACGTATTTACATGTTCTCATGCATTAAACATGGGCGGAGAGGAAGCTACAGTGTTGTTGAAGACCCCTCTGCCCACAGGTCCTATGTTATTTTTCATCTTTTTTTTCCTCTGTGTCTGTGTGTGCGCCTCTGTCTGTGTGTATGTCTGTGCTCGAGCTGATTTGCATTCAGCTACACGGTAAAATCCACTCGCTGCCAGACTCCTCTGCTGCTACAGGAAAGCAATGGAGCATCGGACAGCAAACAGCATTCTTCGCATCCTCACACAAGCTGCTGGAGGCTGACAGGTCTCACTGTTACCAAGTAGCTGTAACCAGATCAGTTATCTGAAGAAGTGTGAACTGTAAATGTGTTGAAATATTAAGCTGCTGTTTGTTTGTACTGGTATAAGAAACAGCATAGTTACGTGCTTTAGCTGCAGCGTGGTCAAAATTCTCTTTTGTAGGTGCAAATAGCCTTATAGACATCTGTGACTAGATTGAAAATGAATGCCGGTGAAAAGAAATTGAAAAGCTGAGTAAAGCTGTCTGAGTTGTTTTAACAACAAAATGTTCTCATTCTGTTGTCAGCAGGTGTGCTGATTGATCATGTCAAAGCACGGCTCCCCAGCAGCCTATTCATCTCCGTGATCGATCAGCCACTGACTCAGTCACACCCGTAGTTCTTGTTTTTCCCACAAACTGCAGCTCATAAAATCAGCTCTCTGCGCTGGGCCTGACCTCTTATCTGTTTTGTTTATGCATTTTTTTCCTTTTTCTTCAATAGCTGCCTCCATTGTCATAAGTCCAAACTCAGCAGATGTCCTCTACCGATCACCGACTGGCCCCGGCTGCACGGGTTTAATTTATAAAAAAGCACCATTTGATTCTTTTTTTGGGCTGATTACTGTGTAAGTGTGTGGTGTAATAGTATCAGATAACTGCTGCTGTGGTTGGTCACTGTGCTCCCTGCTGCCTTGCATCTGAGCTGTCCCTGCTGGATAATTAGAATTGATTTAGTTACAATTTAATTAATCGCGCTGTTAAATCTCTGGTACTTACTGTGGACTCACACTGTCAGTGTTGTGTATTTGTGTGTTTTTGGGAGCTCTTTGGCATAAATTAAGAGGAAAAGAAACAATTTACAGACATGCATAGACCTGTGTGGCACAGAGATTATCATTTCCTTCAGATAGAAATGCACCAAACAGTAATCTGATGATTGGATTTGGAAATAAATTTTTTTTCTTCCCTTTTACCCATAATAATCAGAAAAAAGTTCCTTCTTCTAGTACCTAACAAATCACATCTGTTGGTCCTAAATGACTACAGCCCAGCTGCCCTAACACCCCACATCATGGAAATCCTTGAGAGGTTGTTATTGGCTCACATCAGTAAGCATCAGCAACACCTTCCAGGACCCAGCTTGCTTACAGTAATGGGCTTGCGGTTGAAGATGCCACCATCTACCTGCTTCAGAGAGCCCACTTTCATCTGGACATATCAGGCAGCACTTTGAGGATCATGTTCTTTGATTTCTCTGTGTGAAGGTTTCTTTCATACAGTTCAGCCTGCCCTGTCGTTAGGTGGATACCTCCACAGCATTTTATGACTAGCTAACAAACAGACCACAGTTTGTGAGACTGAAAGGTTGTGTGTCTGAGATGGTGGTCAGAAGCACCACAACGGACTGTACTCTCACAAGTTCTTTTCACTCTGTACACCTCAGACTTCCAGTACAATTCTGAGTCCTGTCATCTTGAGAAATACTCAGATTACTCTGCAGGTGTAGGGTGTACAGAGAACTGGTCAGTCAGTTTGTGAGATGGTGCAGAAACAACCACCTCATCGTAAAGGAAAAAATGTGGATTTTAGAAGGAACAGGAGTAAGCAAAGCACAGTTTACATCCTGAGAGAAGAGGTGGAGCACTAAACCCAGAAACCACCTGCAAAGATCCTTTCTGAGGAATCTGGGATCATTTAATGTTACCCCCCTCCCCCCCCAAAAAGAATTGCCATTCATTCATTCATTGTATCAAACACACAGCAACACACTTGCATGCAAGCATGTGTTTTGTGTGGAAGTTTTTCACTGTGAAATATCTGAAAAAAATGTGGATCAACAGTCAACAAATTGTTTTAACACCAGAGTTATTCCATCTCTGTAAATAATAATGATTCATTTTTTACTTTATTAACCTCGTTTAGCTTTGAGTTTTACCCATTTCAGGGTTTAGAGAGCAGCAGGCTGCCATGTTTCAGAGCCCAGGAGCAGCTGAGGGTTGAAGGCTTTGCTCGGGGGCCCAGAGTGTTTCACTGGATTCACTGAACATGCCGGGTGTGACAAAGCTAAGTAAAGCAAGTGAGAGCAGCCGGACAGCGGCGCCTGATAAGTCACTGATATCAGCAATGAAAACAGTAAAGTCTTCATGATGGAATTGCCAACACTGGATGATTTGATACTTGATCCCAAAATTCACACAAAACATGGTGGGCGCTGTGCTGTGAGACGTTTTTATGCTCCACCACCTCCTGAAAGCTAATCACAAATCAGCAATGTGCTTTATAACATTCAGAAGATATACTCCAACTACTAGAAACTTGGACTTTCAATCTAAGGAAAATAGTCTGAGTTATTTATAATCACAACTGAATTGATTTTAGTTTAACAAGCTCACAGTGAAATATTGATGAGGGACTGTACAAACTGCGCTGTGAGCGTTCTGTACGTTTCCTCTCCGCTGTCAGGACATATCAGTTTGATGCCGGCTTGTTTACATTTTGCATTGTGTTCCCGCCAGTGTTGACGCTATATGAATTTAAATAGGTTCCTTTGTGTTTAATGGATACTCGACTTTAGTTTTTCTCTAAAAATGTGAATAAAATTTGACGTTTGTGTTTTTCTTGACTTGCTGCAGTTGTTGCTGCCACGTCTGGGCGTCTCCTGGTTATGTTTACACTTCAGCAGAAAGCTCCAGCGTTATTGTTATTGTTGTTCTCTTCAGATTTATTCATTCTAAAGAATCTCAGAGTGGGTTGTTATGTATGTGCATCTCTTCACCTCCTTCACAGCAGCAAGGAGTAAAAAGGGGTCCTAGCTGTTGCAGGTCCTGACTGTAGTCATTAGGATGCACAGGTGCTCCTGGTGTGACGGGGCCATTCCTTAAGGGTATTCAGCTTGCACAGCTCCAGCACTTGCCTGTTTTTAATAACAATCATCTGAAATTGCTGCAATTAGCCTGCAGCTACAAGTAGATGGAGAGCAGAAGATGTAAAGCAGGGGGGTTGGACTACAAGCACATATTCAGTGAACCTTCTGAATGTCTTCTCCTCTTTCACATAGAAAATTCAAGAGGGTCTTTGTGTTCGTCCATATTAGCCATGTAAGATAAAAAGCTCTATTGTGTATTTTTAATTTAGAGTTCTACGAGGAATCTTTGAACTGAGTTGCAGTCTGGCTCAGAGCTACAAAGACAGACAAGTCCTGCCACCTCCACCATCCCCTCCACCCTCCTCTGACTAGTTTATGTGCAGCTCAGGCTGGTGCAGTGGAGAGAGGCAAAAGTCTGCTTAAAAAGAGAGCTGATCCTTAAAAGATCTTTACATTACTGGGATAATACACTCACATGTTCTCTGCATTTTCTTTTTTTGTGATTCTCATGACGCACTGGCCACGTCTTTCACTAACGCATGGCACATTCACAGTGATACAAGTCAGCTGAATGCTGCACAGATTCAGGTGTTTTTCTTTCGCTTCCAGTTACAAACTAATAATAATGAATGGACAGCCTCTCACTGAAATTATTTCATGTAAATCATCATGATCACTGGGGTGTGTAAGTATGTAAAGTTGGAGCTGCTTTAGATGGAGATCATTTTAACTAATTTCATTTCATTTTTATACACAGGGACCCTTAAATGCATCTGAAAAGGCTCTCGTGTGATTAATATTATGTTTTAAAAAAGCAGTTCATACAGAAATATGTTAAAATTATTTTCACCAGCTGATGATGCTGACCACACTATCGTGTGTGGCGTTAAACAAAATGGTTGAAAAATATAGGTTCAATCTTTTAAATGTAGTTGCAAGCTATGTAACCTATCTCAGTGAATCTACAAAATAGTAACTTTAGTGTAAAGTGGTGACTAAACTGGAGTAGAAAACAGAATATTCCCTTGTGAAATGCAGCTGAATAGAAGTAAAAGTTGAATGCAGGAGTATCCTATTGTACTTTACCTTGGACTGATGGACAGAGCTCCTTCTGGAAACATCTGAGACTTTTTAGAAACTTTTTCACACCCAGTTTTCTCTAATACCAAAGCAAACTTTCCTGAAGGGTTGTAAGATCTGTAAAGTTTCTAACACACCTGATTTTAATTCTTTTATTATTCAAGACATTTTCTATAACCCGTGACTTTTGCTGAATGTCTGAACTGCAGAGATGTGTAGGAAGGTGGGAAACGTCAGAGTAACATCAGTTTGCATGCCAGAAAACACACTTTCCCGAGAGAACGTTGTGTTGCTGTAAAAAAAAAAAAATCCAATGGTGCTGAAATGTAGAATGTTGATGAGTGTATGTGTGAAGTGTTTTAAATGTTAGGAGATAGACCTGGTTTTAGGTCATAGACGGTACAGTCCCATCACTCCTCCATCCCAACAAGTCTCCTACAGTATCTTATGTTTCCCACCCATGTCTGTGGCCATGCTGTTTTTCTCTGCATCTCCTCCTGATGTGTTGTCATGCAGCACCACCCGCAGGTCAGCAGAAGGGTGACAGGCGGCTGTGCTGAAGTTTTCACAGGAGAAAGACACCAGATTCTGACTGAAGCGGCAGCAGCGGCGACTCTTGTTGTGGGCTGAAAATCTGTGCTGAAAGCTCAAAATAAAGCAGAAAAATTTTCAGTCACAAGAGAGAGTAATGCCCTGCTCAGTGTTCCTTGTTGTGGGACAGGGAATGAAAGTGCAGCGTACACCCGAGAACCCGGCACACTCTCAGATTCAGGCTTTGTTCAGGCTGCGCTGAATTATTTAACCGTGTGTTTAAAAGATGGCTCTGGGGAGTTTTGACGTTAGTTCTTTGGAGCTTGTTCTCAACTCATTCCTTCCTACAAAAACCTGGCATTCTTTATGAACTCTAGTTTATACAGGCAGCTGTAAATTAAGACTCATCAGGCAACAATTGAAGAGTGTAATTTTTAAAAGGAGGATAGGAAGAACACATAAAATGATGCTTTTGAAGGCAGTGAGTGCTTGTTTTAACTTTGTTCTTCTGCTCACATTGTGTTCTCTTGTGAGATTGGAAACAAAAGCATTTCTCACCAAAAAACTCAGTGCTCTACATGTTGTTTTGACTACTTCCCTTCTTTCTGTTTTCTTTTGGATTAAAAAAATTGTATTGTTCTCGTTTGCATCTGCTGAGCTTCTCTATCATTTTTAAAACAAGCTCCTTCATGCTTTGTCGAGCTGTCTTTGGATTACAGCTGCTGTTCGTCTATGCTGGCTAATTGTGGTGGACTCAGATTTTACTGTGAATATTGTAGTTGTAATACTTTCTTATTTTTTGCATTAAGACCTCTGTAGCACAGTTTATTATTGTTTATTATTCCACAATTCTCCACAGCCTTGTTTTCCACAGCAGGAAGTGAATAATATGATCTTATTCTCACAGATTTCACAAGTTTTGTTTTGGTTTATGGTTCATTGTTTAGTCTTTCTTAAAGCGTGTGGTATGTCTGAACTGAAGTGTGGACTGGCACATGTAAGGAGGTCATCGTACAATAAAGCAGATCTGTTCATTAGTCAACTTGAAAAACATGACTCTAATTCCACACCCTTAGTGAAACACTCCCTCTCGCATCGTTTACCAGCAGCAAGCAGCTTTCCTCTCAAGTCAAACTTGGTCTCATCAGCCTGCGTTGTGACACAGGTTAGCACTTTTTATTGCTTGTATGATTATGTAAGATATTTGTTTTTTGGGCAGGTAGCTGCAGCTTTACCTCTAAACCCTGCAGGGATGAGTCTACCATCCCTTTTTTCCTAGGTTGTTTGTGCAGTCTCTTGCCATTGACAGCCTATGTAGTTCAAAGCCATTTGACACAAAAGCTTTCACAGTGTGAAGCCACAGAATCCCACCATATAACTCTTACTTTACTTCCTCCAGTATTTCTTTGATTAGGCTTCGGTGGATTCTTGCACTGCTTACATAAAGTCATCTTGTGCTGGCCTATTTGAAATGATTACACTAGTTTTGTTCCAGTAAATGCCTCAAGTTTTCTGTGATAAACCTCAGACTGAGAACCCAATTTTCCCCAGCAAACTCTAAAAGCCCCGGGCAGACTCCCACTCCTGCAGAGTCTGTCGTTTAAATTGTTTTATTCAATTTTTTGTGTGCCATTCACCAAAATTTCCACACTGAAGGTTACAAAAAATAATTTTCAGTGTTTCCTCAGGGGGGAAAAAAGCTCTATTCCTTTTTTTTTTTTATTATTTTTTGCCTCAGCACGACTAAGGGTGAGCACAAAAGGGAGACAAACGGCTCAGTATCAGCCGTGATTTCCTGAATAGCCCTGTGGGAGTGCGGGAAGTCGGGGTGCACACAGCAGATCGACGTGGCCCTGAAACAGCAGCCATGCTGTGAGGGAGATGGCTTTTCTCTGAGACAGTCTGACTGTGAGCCACGGGGCTGCAAATGAAACAGGGGGAGGGGATGCAGCCTTTACAGATTCAAGGCCCTGTTGCCTTGCTGGGCATGTGCGCTGCTGTGGCGAGTCAGAGCGGAAAAAAAAGAAAAAAAAACAGCAGTGGATAAACAGACAAAGAGCTGCAGATAATTCAGCTGAAAAAACAGTGATGCTATTTCCTGCTGTTTGTGAATTCATCAGGCCCCATGCTGTGCCACAAGTGATTTCTAAATATATGCAGCTCATCTGATGTAGATGCATAAACTCTGTGTAGGAAATGGATGGCTGTGCCGACAGATTGTTTGCTCTGGGCCCTCGGTGGTCCTGGTGGGTGGGATCTGTCAGCACCGTCTAACATTACTTTCCACATGAGCTTTATTGAGTTCCCAATTATGATGCTGGTCCTCTTGTCTGCTGCTGAATTGACCTTGCATTTTTGAAAGGGAGTGCTGTTGTGTATTCAGACCAGCAGGTCTGTTGGGCAGGAAGGCGGTGAGGCAGTCTGACTCCCTTTTTCTGGCCCTGCAAGACCCTGCTTAACAGGCATCAGGCTTACACACATAATACTTGGGAGGGGAGAGAAGGCTTAGCTTTTAGCTCTCATTTCAGCTGACATTGTATCAGGCAGCGAGACAAGGCCAAACTGCTGCAGCCCTATTAGCCCTGTCTGGATTGGCTTTCCTTCAGCCTGGCAGAAATGCTCAGTGAGAAAAGGTTGCTTTGGAGTTAAATGGAATGTAGAAATAACCTGCAGGCTATACATGGAGAGACATCTCCTGCTGATGTTTCCCCTGAGCTCGTCTAGCTGCCTGAACAACAGAAAAAGGGGCACAGTAGAGGCACTTGCAGTAGGTGGAGCTCTTGTGTTGGATTTTGATGTTGGAGCTTGATTCACCTGCTTGTGAAGGACACTACTGCTGCCTCTGCTTTGTGAGTGTGTGTGTACGCACACACATCCCTTTCAGAGCATGCTTATTCAAAATGCAAAGATACCAAATAACAAGAGATTTACAATCCTTCTGTATATACACACACAGGCTCAATCATATAAATACTTAAAGTGCATTTTCAGAGCAGGGCTGTGACAGCCCGTGATGGGTGGTACAACACTGCCAACTGTTTATGTTTACATTAGAGATGATTAGAAATTGTAATGGGCTTTTACCTTTTCAGCTTGTATTAATGACATACAGCCACTTTACTCGATGCATACACCCTCACATTTCTTTCTCTCCCAGCTGTTTGACACCATGCAACGTAAACGTCTCCCACTAATTCCTCCCTTTCCCCTCCTTCTGCTCCCCTTCCTCCATCTCTCTCTCTCTCTCACTCCCCGTCCGCCGCCGCAATCTACCGCAGGCCCTCCATCTCTCCGGCCTGTCAGCATGCTTTTTCTTTTGGCTTGTTGCTACAGAGGGCTCGACGCTGGCAGATTACAACTCGGCAGCCAGTCATTTTCGATTTATCAGAGCCCCCCCTCCTCCTCCTACTCTGTGCACCCTTCTCATTCCCTCTTCCCCCAACCCAGCCGGCCACACACTCTACCCTCAGCAGAGTCCGTACAGACACACAGCAACACCACCGCCCCACACACCTTCACCTTCCATATCTTCTTCTTTCGATCAATTTGGAAAATTTAGCTCACAAGCCATAAGACAACATATAAATATATATTGTAGCAGTGGAAGGATTTAAGTTAGACAGGCAGCTAGAGCTGTATTATTACTTAGGCCTCTGTCACTGGTGATGACCCAGGAGAGTGGAGAATATCGATCGCGTGTCACTCAAGGCATTCAGCAGATTGCATTGACAAAGCTTGTCGGGGCCTTTAATAGCAAGGTTAGCAACCCTGGCTGGGGCCCAGGAGAAAACTCTTAACTGTGCCCTATTTCATGGTGGCTTTTAACCATTCGCTGGGTCCAGAGAGTGGATTGATAACAGTCAGGAAGTAATTTTACTCTCATAATAGCTTTCCTGTTGTTGGCATTTGTGGTCCTCAGCCCCTGAAAAAGTGCCTCTCCAAGCGAAAGAGAGAGAAGCTCAGCATTGTCTGACTGCTTTTAGCAACAGAAAAAAAGCTTTACATGAACAAAGATTTGGTACGCTAACCAAAGCATGGCGGAGAAGAAAGAACTGAGGGGAGTAGAAAAAACAAATCAAAAGGAGTATAGAAGTATGATTTATGAGTTGAAGGAAGTCCATTACTCGCTAGAGGAAGCCCAGACCAAAACACAAACAGAGTAAGGGCCCGGTTTGCAAAGAGGGTCATGGAGCAATTCCTTTGCCCTGCCAAGATTACTGATAGCTGCTGAAAACTACTTGTCAGAAAAGGGGGGGGAGTAACTAAATTTCAATCTCAATGTAATTCTAAACATAAATAAGAGTGTTAAACCATCCAAATAGTCTCTCTTTAAGCCAAGTGATGTGGAACTAGGCTGAAATGTAACGGGTCCCCTGTGTGTTGTAATTTGCCTTCCACACATGAGGGAAAGCTATTTCTACATGCAGTGTAGTCATTTCTTGATGCGGTAAGGTCTTTTGTGGCGGGTAGCTATTCTCAGTGCAGTGCAGGCCTAAATCAATCACCCAAAGAGATTTTTGTTCGGTTTCAACAGCCGGCCTGTAATATTGGATAAAGAAAATGTTTGTTTATCTTTTGAATGGTTGGACTCATGAAAGTTGAAAAGGAAAAATGACTATGTTCCATGGGTCTGAACTTCCTCAAGGAAAGCTGTTCCAACTTTTTAAGTGGATTGGAAAAAATAGCTCCAATACTTGTTGAAAAATAAATATATTATAGCTGAGCCATCAGAAGAACAAACTATACAGGAGAGAGAAAAGGAAATACAGCCGTGTACTGTGATGCTTAAGTTCTGCTCATCTCTACGTTGTGCACACTGAGGACAACCAGTGAGAAGCTCATAATCCAGGGCTCCAGGGAAGCATCGAACATACATGGGAGTTATTTTCTTCTTGGGTAGAGTAAGCTGAATGGTGTCAAAGGTGCTGCAGAAACCACACAGCACGGTTGTGACTGCACTCCCTGGTTGGCAGAGGTGGATGTAGACATGGTGGACTGGGTATGTAATTGCAATGACTGCAAAGCAAATACTGACAGGTTGTCAGGTGCAGTGGAGGCAGGTCCATCAACATACCAGCCTGCAACGTTTAGCAGAATAGCAACAACCAATATTCAGAACAAAAGCCAGGCAAGATATCTTCAGCAGCATGGCTCTTCTTCAGATGATGGCTGAGGTTAAAGAGGTGCTTGTTTATGACTGGTACATCCTCATTCAACTGCTTAACACCAAGCAGCTACATTTTTAATAAATCTAACAAATTCACCAAATAAAACTGAATTATTTCTCCTTCAGGCAGCAAAGTAAAATCACAATTGGTGCAAAATCGACCCAGCTGAATTGTAAAAATGTTTACTGCGTTCTTCTTTAGTAAACTTCTATTAGACAGTGGCAGACATGTATGGCTTTATCATCTTTGCCAGCACTAGTTGTGCCATCTATTGCCAACATAACACTCAGCCAGCTTTGTTGTTTTGATTGGCAGATGGAGAGGAAATCCTCCAACTAAACCATCCCCAATGAGCCTTCAGTAGTAAGATTACTGATGTTAACGCCAGTACTTGGCAGTAATGGTGGCGTCTCAAAACAGTGAAAGAACATTCATTATTTTAACATAGCATTTGCCTTTCAATGGCCATTGTGAATATCAATTTAAGCATCTGTTTTTAGATGCTGCACCTTTTACATTTAGCTCCACCCACCAATACTTTATAAGCTAATAATACCTGGAGTATGAGTCTGAAGACTATAGATATGGTGGGATTATTGTGCAGAAGAAGTGTGTTCCTTACTCTGACAAGCTGCTTCTGTCTTCTACATATTATGGCAAACAAACATCAGACAGTCAAACCTCCTTCACTCGGCACTGGAGGCTCCCACAGCTGTGTGCTGAGCCGCCTCCCATTCACTCGGTTCACATATGACTTAATTTTCAGAAATATATAGAACATTTTTCCCTCTTCTTTTCTGTGTGAATATCTGTTGTCTCAGCTGGTGCACCTGATGTTTCTGTCTTTTACAGCTGGGAATGTTACGCTTTGATTCACTTCAATTAGACAAAAATGCTGCCAGATTTATGGACTTCTAAGACCCCTTTATTGACTTGTTTTTTTAAGAAAATGTAGCAACAAATCTGGAGACTGCACCGAGAAGCTGTGTAGTAACACGTCTTTGCATGAATTTGGTGTCTACAGCAACAAAACGTGAGTGAGCTGTTTGCACAGCAGCAGAGTTGTTCTTTTGGCTACTCAGAGAAAGTGCAATGAGCGGAAAAAAGGTGTGAAAATTTAGTTGTCCGTCACAGCAATGGAATTTGAGTACAATACCCAGTTATAGATGAATTTCTGGGGGACAGCAAGGTAGATTCAAGACATCCTAAACTCTATTGTGAAGTTTACCAACAACAGTAATATTAGAAACAATGATGGAAGGGTATCGAGATGAAGCTGAGGTGGAAAAGGTGAAAGGTTTTGGGTCTGTAGATTCCAAATAAATGCAAATAAGTCATGTAGAACGCACCCTGGTTAACGACAACAAAACACAATTACATTTCCTAAGAAAACTTAACATTTCTAAACTTGTGAACTGAGTTGTTGCAAATGTCAGCAGAGGAGCAACAGAACTGGGAATGCACACAGCTAAACATGGAGCGATTCTGCTCATTAAACTACACAGCACATCATCTGTACCAATAATCTGCAGAAACAATACTAAAAGACTAAATCCAGCCAGAGACTGTTCATCCTGCTGCTGTCTGGCAGGCTTTTAGTTCCCATAACATCGGATTTAGGACGTTTTTCGCTCCTCAGGCTGTTAGACGACTGAATTCACAGCAATAAATCATTTATTTATTCTCATTTAACTTTTGTTTTGTGCATCTAGGATACAGGGGTCTACATCTTAAGGTTAGTTATGCAACTTCTGGGTGAATAATGATGATTAGATACATAGCAAATCTTGAATTTCCAAGAGCCCATCATCTCAGATCATTATGACCAGTCAGAAAAACAACACATTCAGTGGAGTTCCGTTATGGTAATGGACATTCTTTCATCATTATGGCTTTATGTAACAGTAGAAAATCAGTGCATGTTATTGTATGCAGATTATTTCTTGTCTCTGAAATCTTGATTATTTTAATTTCAGTCATGTTTGGTTGTATTTTTGTTGCCTTTGGCTTTTTGCTGTCTCCCATTAGCAATTTGTTACAGCAGCAAAAGAAGATGTTTACTAGCAGACTCCTCACGAGCCAAGCAAACGGCTGCTATTAATATGGTGGAAATGTTGCATTGTCTTTGTTTTACGACTTGATAACAAGAGATGTGGATTTCAGGAAGGTTGCTAAGTGAGGACGTTTACAGCAGGGATTAGTGATAACAGTGAGGCCTCAGGCCACACCTTGGGCCAGTCAGAGAGACGAAATATATCCTTCCATCAGATTTTACAGCCCCCTCTAATCCCCAAATAGCAGCACAAATGGAGCCAAATGCAGGTAAGATGAGATTTTTTTTTTATTATAATTTTTTTACACCAACATGCAAGCCGCAGTGCTTCATGGGTAATATGTATCTGCTCAGTAGAAATGAGCCCATGATCCCGTGATGTTCTCTGGTTAGCGTTATGTTCTTTGTTCGTTCCAGACAGTATTTCTATCATTGATCTAGGTTAAAGCTACAGCTATGACCTAAAGAGTTTGTCTGTTTTGTTTTATCATAACCAAACTACAAGCTTGCATCTTTTTCTTTTGTTTTTTTCTTTCTTCCTTAAAAGGCTGTACTTGTACTTTTTTTTCTAACAAAGTGTATCAGGGCGAGCACTTTGCTGCTATTCCTGTAACACAAATAGAGCCCTCTTTCCCTAAACTAGAAGCACTTGTCTATCATATTACCACATGAGCCTCACACAAGGCTTGACCCAGTGTTAAGTGTCTGCGCTAAATTTCATTGCCTCCATCTCCTGGAAGGCCTGCCAATATACTGGCAGTGAATTCCTAGAGGAAAATAAATGGCAATAAAAAAGAGAAATGATAGCCCCTGCAAGCCAATAGGAGAGGGCTTTTTCTCTGCCATCTTTTTTCCATACTGCTCTTTATTGAGGCTGCCCAGCATTTGGCACACAGGCTGAGACGTTAGCTAGATGGGTGTTTGAAAGCCAATATTGAAAGAATGACACCCTTGCACATATTGAAGAGCAGGGGAACCGTATAATTAACTGCATGCACATTTCTTTGAGTTATTATGTTCTGATGAGCACTCAGCTCTGCAACCAGAAGTCTGATACTTTTTAAATTTCCAGTGTCTTCTGGGAAACTATAGTCTCTCCGTCTGCTTTGTCTGCTCTGCATTGGGGATGTTGAAACTGTGGGAATTGGAGGCGTTTAAAGTGGGCAGAGAGGTTATTTTACTGCCACTCAGGGCTACTATAACAAGATGTTCAGATATGATCTGAGAGAGTAGAGGTCTCCCACCGCTCTTATATTCTCCCCACCCCACCACCACTACACAGTTTTTCTCCACCTGCTCAGTTCATTATTAAATCTGGGAATTGTCCCCATAACTCAATCCACTACACTACTGCATTATATGACCATTTGTGAGAAGGGTGATTGCGACGCAGGGCGGAGGATGGATGTTAAAAGCATATTGATTTGTCTGTAATGTCGTCATAGATCAGAGATTTATGGCAATATATAAATGCAGCCGCAAGCTCTAGTAGCCTCCAGCCTGCGGTGGAGGAAATGGAGTCCTTAGTATGACTGATGAGATCAAGACAGTGCTTTCAACCGCATTTACCCCCCTCCCCACACACTCCCCACCTATATGAGCCTCCATTTCCCAACTCCTCTGCCTCTCAGGATGCTCTTGGCCTGCAGCTGCTGTGACTAGTCTTCAGTGGCTCCATATTTTTTGCTTTGGCTTCAGGATCAAGCACAGCAGTTATATAAGCATCCTCTGCAGTCCAAGACAGGTTGGAGTGGATGCAGCTGGCATCAAGGAGCCTTTCCGTCCTATCGAAAATATGTCTGAAAAGGTCACCCGAGATCACGACCACACACTGAAGTTAGATAATTGAAATAAAATGCAGCTTAACCTTGGTTACGTCTGTGTAAATACTAACAAACTACCATGTTGGCTGACTGTAAATGACATCTTAACCACAGGCTAACAGCAGGTTTCAGGATAAACATGCCAAGTCTTCTAATACATCCTTTGGCCACATTGATGAAAGAAAAAGTGACATCCACACTTCAACTGCAGGGATTAAAAAGTTGTTTGGGCTCATAATCACACCGCCTGCCTTTGTCGCTCACAAAGCGAACAGTAAACAAATCTGTGGCAATGCAAGCCGGGGTGCTGATGCTCTGTGACAGGTTGTGAGCGAGGGTGGCAGAGGGGGTTATGGGTGACGAGAGCTAGGCGGGGCTCCTGTCTGTGGAAGTTAAAGCAGCTGGACCTCAAGGCCACATACAGGGGTCAGAGCCAGGCCACTCTGGTGGCTGCGCCCACACAACCACTGTCAGAAAGATGACGTAGAGCCCGATCTACAGGCCCTGACTAACCCGCAGCCTCCATTTTCACATTAGTCTTGTCAGATAAACCCGGCTGTGGGTAATCAGGCCCAGCAGTTTCCAACTGCTGCTGTCAACCAGCCCAAGGTGGTGTCACTGGATGGGCGGACTGTGAAGCCGGCAGGGACATAATTAGCAATGCTTAGTGTGGTCTAGTGTTTGACATAGGTGTGTCTTCAGGCTATATTTGAGTGCCTGCATGAAAGGGAAAGAAATTAATAAAGTTCATTTTATCTACTCAGTCTCCTGTGCTTTAATGGCCCTGGTATACAGACCTCTAAAGACGACATAAAGAAGATATTCAAAGTGTAGTGAGTGGAAAGTGAGGGGATTTGACAGTGCTGCTGGAAATAGACAATTTATTGTCAGCAACAGAGCCTCAGCAGTGGATTATCTATAAAACTTTCATGGTTCTCCCTTAGTGGCAAGCAGCCATAAAACTTCCCAAATGAGGGACTTGTTAATTTACTTGTTAGAGCAAATTAAAAATTTATAAGTGCTTTTAGGTAAATGAGATCCTCTTTCATTGCTGCCCTAGTGGGATTCTTTCTGCCAGATCCTGTGAGGACAGGTTAGCTGTTGTGAAGCCGCAGAAGAACAATAAAAGCTGTTAAATTGTTCCAGGTTTTATTACCACTGAGCTCTGCAGCTGCTGTTGCGCGTAACAAAGGGAAACCAGGAGCTGATGGCAGCAGAATCCCACTGAGGCCAGTAGAAAACTGAGCCCAGTTCTCTCTCTCTTTTTTGTGTGTACGCATGACGGGTGGGGGTGGAGATGCTGGGGAAGATTGGTTGTGTATGACACTGTTTAAAAAGGCCTTTGTGGTTAGAAATGTTAGCAGGCCTACTTTTGTGCTTGATTGCATCGGGGCTGTTGTGCAGCCCTTGAGAATAGGTCAATACACTTGAAAAATACCACTATGGCTATGGTGAGCACTTTTCAGTAAGTGAGGAATTAATTGACTCCACATGTTCAAGACTATGTTGTAATAGCTGCTTTACTGTACTTTTCAAGGTAGCAGTGCTAAATTAAAATGATAAAAAGTAAAGAAATTTGTGCTTGGGTTATTTTTATTTTTTTTTTTTCTTTTGTAACACTTCTTGGCAGTAAATCTCATACTGTAGGAAAGACCGTTCATTCCCTTTTACATGGTGCTACATTTGTAAGGAAGTAAATTTATGACAGGTGATTCTGCCATTGGCTCTTGTTTGGTGTCATTTATTGGACCGGATTATTGAAGTCTGAACAAATAAGACATTTTAGCAATTTAAAATTTTATTCATTCAACAAACAGGGGCCTCAGTAGCATGTGGAAGAACCCTACACAGCCACAACAGGCTGGTAGCCCCTCATGCTGGTTACCAGCTTGGTCCCACTTGCTGTGGGATGGCATTCTACTCCAGCCGGCACCGGCTCTGGTTTGACCCCAAGCTGATCCTATGTGTTTAAAGTAGTGAAGGTCAGGACTGCAGGCAGGTCATTCTGTCCTCTCCTCTCTTCTAGAGGTAGCCTCTGATAATTTCCCATCTGTGGGGGTGAGTGTTGTCATCTCAGACAGTTTGGAGTTATGGGATTGCCACTTGTTAGTGAATCTCATCTCGGTATGTCTCTGCAGTCATAATGACAAGCCTTGCTTTTCCAGTGAGGGAATCCACAACGTCACACTGCCTCCACTAACAGCTGTTACTCTCTTGGTGCAGCCTCATGTTCTCTGCATCTTCTCCACCCTTTGGTCCGTTGATTCAACAGCTGTAGGTAGAATCTGGACTCATCACTGAACATAACATTCTTCCACATATCCAGGTTCCAGTGCACGTTGCTGACACCAGCACAAATGGGCCTGACAGTGAAGTGCAGTCATGACAGTCACTCGTAGACTAAACAGCCTGGCATTGCCCAAGAAGATTTGGCAAGTTTTTTTGTTTAAGGGGGCAACCCACATTTTCTTGACAAATGTTGCTCTATTTAAAGGAAGCTTTATTACTAAGAAGTCTTATTACAACAAAGAAAATCTACCAAACATTTCCTTTTATTTTGTGCCAAGTTTATTTAATTTAGCCTGTAGTTACTGTCTGTCTGCAGATTGTTTTAATTGTATTAAAATCATGACCAAAGATCTTTCTCACTTGTCAGGATGTGTTTTTTTAAAGCACAAATGCTGTTTGTACACAACTTACGACGCACCTGTATGTGTGTTAATTTTCTTCCCTCCTTCAACATGCCTTTTAAGGTGCAAGGTACATCTGGATTCACTGAATTCAAGAGTACTTGGGTGAATGTACAGTAGTTTGTATACTAAGAACCCTTCTCCTGTCAGGGTCAGTCAAGAGGTGACAATCTTCTGGCACAACTGAAATCCATATCATAATGGAGCTTTATGCAGAAAGCCATTCACAGCTCATTTATTGTATGTTTTTGAGAAGTTGTCGCATCGTATGGCTGACATTTATTACAAGAGTATTATATAATAATTTATTCTAAACCAGAACGTTGCCAAAAATCTGCCATTTATTCTCATCTTTTGTTTGCTTTCTTAATTAAAGCTGAAATCAGTGAAATCTTAGCTAATGAGAAATATGTTCTCTAAACAAATCTGTCAAATTGTCTGTATTAATTGTGCCTGGCAGAACAGAGGGTGTTTCAGGCTTTTAATTCTTATTAGAAAAAAGCATCGTGATGAAAATAAGATAATTGGTCATAGTATTGTTCTGTTGATCATCGAAATGTGTGTGCAAGTAAAACTAATGACAGTACCACACACATGTTAAAGAGAATGTGATCATTCTCTTTAACACACACATACACACACACACACTGGAAATACTCATGCATAACAAATATGAAAAGATTTTTTATAATTGAAGACTGAATCAGGCAGAGATTTTGCTGCACTCCTACAGTTTCACACCGACTGCTGAGTGAAAACAGTTGTTTATTCTTTACTTCAGTAAATTCTCATTGGTTAAATAGGTGTGAAAAAACTGTATCCTCTAACACAGAACAGACTGTGGGAAAAGAAGAGCTCACAATGTGGAAATTAATGGCAGATGCTTTTAGTACTGGTTTAAATGTTTCTTTAGATGGTAATGTCTTACTGTGCCTTTAATTGTTGTGAAACTTGCCTCTGGAATATTAAAACCATCTGTTTATCTTCCTGCAAGGCTAATCCCAGCCTTTCCCTAGCCTGAGTGCTGAACACACACACACACACACACACATACATATATATATATATATATATATACATACATACTGTACGGTATGTAGACTTTCGCATTACTATACCTCAACATGCTTCTTAATTACTGTCCTTAAATCAGGGCTTATATCGACACATGCAGATCTCATGTTTCCATCTTAGATCTCTGATGAAGGCAGTGAAGTGCACTGGTATTCATTACAGAAGGTCTAAAACTGAGACTAAGTTTAAAGGCCCATAAAAAGTACAGAAAATGACTTGCACACTGTTACAAGTGGGAGTGATCAAATGATCACAGATCGGGTCACAGAGACGGCCCCCACACCCACACACATGGGCTTCTCATTTGGATTTATCACCAGACAGCAGGTCATTAAATTCAGCTCCACTGTTTGATGGCACTGACCACCACCATTCCCTGCATTTGCTTAAGACATCCATTAATCACACCATAAAAAGAAATGAATCCATCAACCGAGCCTTAAAAGTGGAAGAGCAGATGAAAAAGGAAAAAAAAGGAACACAATTCTCTGAAGTAATTTAAAGGGCTCAGGGGGAAATTAAAGGGAACAAGCTGAGAGATACGTTTTCAAATAGCTGTGTAATCAGGTCCTGAGCTATGTAATAGCTCTGAAAGATGAGCCGCCCTTTATTGGAATGTCTTTATTAGACATGTTCTTATGACGTTACACACAGTTAAATAAGTGCAAGATTTCTGATTTCATGCAGTACTTCCTTACTGATAAATCAGGATACAGATGGTGTGATTATGTGGTTTCTCCATTGTAGAGCCAGTTGATTCCACATTGATTAATAAAAGACAAATCTCTATATCTCCCCCACAGTTGCCTGATTATATCCCTCATAAGCCCACCATATATGAGTTTGGTTTTGTGCAGCGAATATTTGATGGAGGAGTCGGCAGCAGCTTCCAATAAAGTCTGCTTTTCTTTGTGTGTGGGCACATTCATAAATGCATGAGTGTGCTGACTTGCGCTGCCCAGTGTTGTCAGCAGGGACATTGGTTGGTTAATAAATATTATAGGTCAACATGTTTTGATGAAGGAGCCTCAGACTGGGGCACAAACAGCATCCCTCCCATTTTCTTTTTCAAGGATCAGTTCACAGGCTTTCACTGGCTGGATGAGATATTGTTCCCCTTTTCTCTCTAAAAATATGTCAATTCCCCTCAGACAAACTGGTGTTCAGAGAAAAAAGAGAAATTATGTGCCCTGGTTTTGTGGGAATAAAATGTGTTGGAGGTAATTAGCGCTATCACAGCACAGGGCACTGCTTAGCATGAGGCAGGGAACAGGCCACTTTGGGTTCTCATGCACCTCCCCGGCCTTGTCTCAGCACTGATACAACAAAGACACACATGCACGCACAAGCATTTTCAGACTTGAGCACTCCCAGTTAAACAGTCCCAGTGCTGAGAGACTCTTATCACGTTCAACACCGGCAAATCCACCAGCCCTCCACCCATCATGCAATTCTCCCAAGGAATAGGATTCCTTTCACACTACTAATGTCTACAGAAAAGGGAACATTTTCGTTTTAATTATCTGCCCAACTCAAAGGTTCCTTTGGTATTCCCCTGCCTTGTGCCTTTTCATCACATTAAATGGTGGCCAATACCTGAAAGGAAAATACTGAAGGAAAAAGTAAAAGAAAATTAAAGCATTCCAGCGATGGTCCTGCCTTCTTATTGAGGTGAGAGATGGGGGAAGAGTGCTGGAGAGTGGCATCATTTTCTAGTTCAAGTCCTGCGTGGGCAGCACTGTCTCTGCTTTTCCCATTACCCAGCAGAACAGTCGTTTACTGCCCTGTCTCATAAACCCAGCATTTCATGTGCTTTGAAATGAAACCTGCAGAATTTGCCCGGTCTCAAAGAAGCAGCATGGGCATCAATGGCAGACTTGGACCGGGACTACAGACCCCACATCCTCCTACTGAGTCCTTCACTCCCAAGAGTCTTTCATCCATCCCATTTTGAATGTTGTCAGATGCTCTGAGATAGGCAGGGTCTCCTTTTTATCGGTGTTATTTTGCTGCATCTCGAACAAAGTGTCTACAGGATGACACTTGCTGGGCTCCTGCTGCCTCAGCATGTGGTGTCTGCTTGGGAAGGATAGTGGCTCCATTTGAAGGTTCTGGAGGGGTCTTTGTCCCTGTTCTCTATTCCGTGGGCTGAGAGGAGTCTCATACTGCGAGATCAGATGGCGTCTATTATTGGCAAGCAAAGTAATGGCCACTGAATAAGCTCAAAAACATGACAGATTTACAGAGACAGCACCACAGCTTCTGCCAGTTCTCACATATTCATGAACTGACTTGTGTGGGATGCTTTCCTAGCCAGAGCTATCCATGTAGAGCCCTAAACTGCATTATTAACAGTTTTGGTCCATTTTACAGGATAAAGCCTTGATTTCTTTGTGTGTTGTGTTTTAAAGCTGAAACCTGGGCAGAACAACTGCAAGGACAGTGACAGTGAAAGTGTGAGTGGAGAGTCCAAACCTTCCATCAGGAGCAGCTCCAGAGACAGAGTGACGGACGTGAGTACACAAAGCATATATATTCACACGTATGTTCATGTGTATACCCACAGCCACTAAATTAAAGTAATGTTTGTGTGTAATAATAAAACTTGAAAGAGAATACCTGTTAGGGACATTTCCATTAACTGCTTAGAAGCAAATAAACAAGCTGCATAATGTTTTCGAATAGAAGCAGCACTGATTACATGAGGCATGAATGTAAACAGTACTTTTACACAACACCATCAGAAAACAGATTATTAGAAGTCCAACCAAAGCCAGATTTTCAAAATGTACATAAACATGTAAGTCTGACCAAAATGATGTCCATACTGGACTCTTACACCCAGGAAATGAGTGCAGTGTGAATAGCTCCGGCATTTATACACTTGTTTAGACTTAAATGGGCCTGCGGACACCACTTAAGCTTCACATACTTTTCTTTATTGCAGCTTTTAATAACAAAGTATAAATTCATATTATTAGAGCTGAATTCCCATTTTCCCGCTGTGTCATCTGACAAAATCACCATTTAAGTCACTTGAAGACGGTGTCTGTGCAGTGAATTTAGCTTTATTTACATGTATATGGATCTCCCACAGAGAAAGTTAGAAGCAGCTGCATGCTAGAACATTTTTTTCCACAGAGTTTTGGCATCAGGCTTCCATAACTCAATTCCCTCTTATGTATGTATGCTGGGACTTGAACAGTAGTCCAGTTAAATTGCCATAAGGAGCGAACTCACTGCAGATTAAAGGTAATATAAAATTTACTCATTTCAGTCTTGAACCATTAAAATTAAAATTTTATTCCTCATTTTGTCTGAAATCAACAATCTGTGTGCATTAATGAAATATTCCAAATAAAGGCAACCATTTGCATTTTGCAGACATGTATAAACACACACACACACACTCTCACACAGTCTGCTTGAAGTTCTTCATGACACATCCTCCCCACTCCTTATGGAGAAGCTGAAGGCAAGTATAAGCTGACAAAAGACAGCATCTATGCGTCCTTTCACCTTGTGGCACATTCCAAGATGTTCAGCTCGCGGACTCCGGGGACGTTGCCGCCCAACTTCCACCCGTGCTCTTTGATTTGTGTGGAGAATCCACAGTGAAGCAATCAGATATCTGACCATAATTAAAGCTGTCAGTTGGGAGGCGCGCCAGTCTTTGAGAAAGACATGGCCGAACAACTGAAGCAAAACTGATTCTGCATGTAGCTTTACGATGCTTGACTGGGCATGAAATGAAATAAGTAATTTGATGTCGACAAGAGAAATTGAAATGATACTTGCTGATTTCCGTCAGACTGCTCTTCAGTGGCAAACCAATACAGATTTGGTTCAAATAATGGATTTTTGATAACATTTACAAATGTATGTATACCTGCGATCTTCTGATAAACGCTGTCATGTTCTCTTGTAGCTTAACAAAACTTCTCAGAATGAATTATGCTGTTAGTTTAAAAAACATCTCTAGTTATATAAGTAATGGATGAGGTTGGAACATCGATCTCTAATACTACTGACCCGGTTTTCATCAAAGGGTTGTATTTTGATTTCATTGGTAGAGCTTTCATCATAGTTTTAATGGCGGATGTAGCAGAAGGGACCCAGTGAGTTTTACAAGCTTCATTCAAGATCAATTTATTCATTTATTTCTATAAAAGAAGATAAAATATTTTTTTAATATTTAAGTGACCATAAAATTCAGCTCTTCCTGAAGTATTTGTTTGTAGACATTAATCTTGATGGTTCCCTCAAGTATAATATGTTCATGATGTTTGTTTGTGAATCAAACTATTCCCATAGACCAGTGGCAGGCAACTCCAGTCCTTGAGGGCTGCAGTCCTGCAAGTTTTAGATGTTTCCCTGTTTCAACACACCTGATTCAAATCAATGAGTCACTGAGCAAAAACTGATGGGCTGTTGGATCCATTTCATTCAAGCATGTTGGAGTGGGGAAACATCTTAAACTGGCAGGACTGTGGCTCTCCAGGACTGGAGCTGCATACTCCTACCATAGACACAGAACTATTGCTAGTAAGGTTAGGTCTACAGCTGTGTAGAAAGTAATTGCAGTTTCTTCCTTCAGTATAATAAAGCATTACGTCCAGAGTAAATACGCTTACAAGTCCGACAAGTGTCAAATAAATCTTCTTGCTGCATTGATTGCAACTGAAAAATCAGCTAACAACTTACAATAAAATGAACATCTGCTAACTTTCATCTTACGGGTGATACTGTGTGAGCCGGGCATCTTTACCTGTGTAAAGTTTTATTCATACGATTAGCCTGGTTGTGGTGGAAAAGCTGCAGCTACAATATGAACCGCATTCACATCTTACAAGCGTTTCACGTACTAGTCCAGAAGCCTATGTCGGAGTTGGGAACTTGCTCATTTGGAACTGCTTCAGTCTCTTCTGTTGGTTCCAGATCAGTCTGGACACATTGGCGGCTGACATCCGTTTAGTGATAAGAACGGACATTAAGTAAAATGCAGTCCATCCCCTGCGTTTGACGTAGTTTTTGTTCAGCGTCGTAGCTTTGTTGTTGTTTTAGTTCTGTTGGCGGCTGGTTAAACCTTATTTGCCAGTGTTTTACTCATTTTATATTACACTGATTCTGTGTACCATGAGATTTTCCATATGACTTAAACAGTTCAACAGATACATGTTCTATCCTGCTCTCCTTCCATCGGTTCCACATGCTTATTGTATTGCTGGAACGGCTTGTGAAATCGGCGCCTGTTGTGAGGAGAATTTATGGCACAAACTTATGCATTTGTTTTGAATAATGTTTTGGGACCATTTCCCAAATTCAGAAATGATTCCCAAGTTCATTTAGAAAATGTCAGACTTCTCCCAACAGAATCCATCAACTTTTCCCACTTCCAGCTGCTTCACTGAAAGCATCTGTCGGCCTCGCTTCATAATCATTTCCACCTGAATTGGCATTTCTGCGCCCGGTACACTCAGGAAACTAGAGGAAGCAGCAGCCCGGGTTTCCCCCGCTTCATCTGGTCAAGACACCCCACAGGAGACCGAGCGTGTCTTCAGAAGAGCTGCTGAAAGGTTCCCGGCATGGAGACAGACTTTTAGACCCTCTGTCACTTAAGATGGTCACACTGTGTGAGGCTTCAACTCCAGTCCCCACAGGTCTCTGAACAAGTCCCCCTCCAGCCATGCTGTAAAAACCCACTTCACACATCACAAGAGGTGCAAGCTGGTGCATTTGAGCTTCGTTCCACTCTCTAGCCTGAAACAAGGAGAAAATGGAGATATTTTAAAAGGATATAACTGTTCTGTGTCAGATTGAGTCTCTTAAGATTTGTTTATGTAATTTCGAAAACCTTTTTCCCCTGTAAACTAGTATACTAACATAGGAATACATAGATGTGTACATTTTCTTGCCCTGCTAAAATTTTAGAACTGTTTTTGTGGAAACTCAGCACGTAGAACTACTCATGTGGATCGACTGCATGTAGAAGCTCCTGTATAGGACAAAAACAGAAAAAGAAAAAATCAAAGTCTCTTGTTAGTACCACAGAGCATTGTGACACAGGAGCTTTCTATGACCCAGTCTGTTCATTAGACCAACAATTCGCTAATGGTATTTGCTACAGCACTCCCCTCCCCTCATGGTCAGACTACACTCTGATGAAGCAGATGAAGTGAGTTTGCCGACCTGGCGCTGGCTGGCAGGGAGATGGAGGCCAGAGGAGGTCAGGCCTGGCAGCTTCCTCTCTCTAGCTCGCTTTCCCTCCTCACTCCATCCTGCCAGCTCATTAAGGCCTACAAATGGCACATCAGCTCGGCTGTGTTTGCCTCAACCCCAGACCCCAGCTAAATTGGCAGGCTTAGCCGCGTTTGCTAGAAGCTCAGGGTTCCCCTTTGGGTTTGTTTGAAGCCGACATGGCACCACCTCCCCCCACAATCCTCCCCTCCTCACCCCACCCCTTCATTCGGGGTGGCAGGCATTCAGGCAGGCAGCAGTCCTGAGCAGAGGGACTCTGCTGGATCAGGGAGGGCATGAAGCTCAGGATGAATCACTCCCGTTTAGTCTCTGCGGCAAGGGGTGAAATGCCATCATTACCCGGCTGCCTATCAAATAAATTGGCAATTACGGGCCTGGGATTGCGAGTAAACAGCATGTTACTCCTTTTTTTCCACCCAAGGCTCTTGATGAGAGGCGGCTGCAATAGAGAGAATCTCGGCAGTACTGGGTCAGAGCCCGCCAGTCAGTGTTAGCCAGCCTGATGAGAGACACAAGAGGCAGACGATAATGAATTCTCCCGTACATATCTGTTTTTATCGTCAGCCAAAGCTTAAAGTTGTATCCTGCTGTAGCTATTCTTCTGAGTCAGTTCTGTTGTCTAAGCAGAGGCAAGACTTGGTGACAACTTTCATTCAGTGAATGGTGTTGGATAAACTGCTGTAAAACGGGGTAATGATTTGCATACAGCCCTGGTATTGATACTAGCACTTTCATTAGAGTTATTTATGGTGCTTTTATTCCGCTTTAAATGAGGTTGTGAAAATGTGAGTTTCTGAAATCCATGCTTGTATGGATTGTCCTGGATCCTCTCAGGCAAGATGGGGTTTTTTGCCTTTCGAAAGCTGTTTTGTAATGAAACATCTGGAAGTGATATTGTTAAAAGTCAAGCACACACAGTCTTCCTGGGCTTTTGAAGTGGTTACAGCCCAAACATAGCAAAAGCCTCTCTTACGGCTAGTAAAACTGAACTCGGTTATTACTGGCTCTCTGATGAAAACATGATGGGATATTCGGAATCTTGTGTGCATGTGGTGAAACAATTTCCCGCACTCAAATGACAGCTTTTGGAAACCGATTGTCATAAAGCATATTTGTTTTTTGGATATCACTACTGTGATTAGATTTGCCGGTGTGTACCAGGTCTTTACATAATGTTTTATCCTTGACCTCGGAGGACAACTTTTCCATAAACTTCCTGTCTGATCTGAATCTCCCTGTCTCAGTGAACTGCATATGTAACGTGACCAGAACTGGTCTGCATTACCAGACCATGTCCATCCCACCTCCTCCGAACATTCTCCAATTATTTCCTGACACTCTGATGTAAATGAGGTCACAGTTCCCCTACATGTCCAGATATGCTGGCTAATTTGCTCCAACACAGAACTTGTAATTGCCTGCATCAATTATCTGTCTTTCTCTCTCTTCCTCTCAATAATTTGAAATGTTTCTTATTAGAGCCAAGCATTTAGATATGGAAGCACGAATGTTGTACCTATAATTAGCTCATTATCATGGGATCATTCTCTCTGTTGAGACTCCAGTGTATGCATAGCAACTCTGTGAAATGAGCAGCAGATGTAGTGCAGGGATTACATACTGGCTCTTTGACTGTTTAATGACTTTTTGTGAGAATAAAGACAACATGAACAGTATTCTGTACTTATAATTCCAGCAGCATGGGGTACGTCTACTAAAATACAGGTTACGGGAACACAAAGGCACATTCACATGTATTTTGGATGGGATGTAAGATTAGCCTCATGTTTAATATTTTCAAGAGTTCAAGGTCTGAGGAGATCAAATTGAATGCATTCTTAAAAAGTCGGTTAGTTTTACCACTCTAATCTCACTGTCTTCTACCCCTTTGATCAGATTGCAAATCTTCTAAAGCAAAGAGCCTGAACAGGAAAAGTTGCTATTACCATCTGGAGTTCTTACTAATTCATAAGAAACACCTAGAACAGATAGCAGAGCTTTTGTCCTGGCTTCCTAACGTCCCTCAGTTTCCGTGAGCTAGAGAAGAGTTCATGCTCCAGAAGATTTTCTCTTTATTTTTCTTATTCATTATACCAGGTTCTTCGGCTATACAGTCAGCTTGCCAAAGGATTCAGACATAAGATCACTTGACTTGCCTACACCTACATCAGCCTGATGAATAGGCTGTCTCCCAGGAAGTGGCCAGACATGCTTATTACCACCTCTGGCACTCCAAATCAAGCCCTCTTTTCTCATCTTTCTGTCTTCTTTATTGTTCTTTCTCATTTCTCTCTCATTGCCTGCAGCTGAGTTGTCAGGAACAGAGTGTGACACTTTGTGACACGGCAGTCGAGCAAAATTATGCTTCGCCTCCATCGCCCTGCCAGCCCCCAACAGCCGAATGTCCGTCAGGGACCTATGAGAGGTCCCGCTGGATGGCTCGTCTCTGAAAGTGCCAGGGGCACACCAGCCTTTCTGCCTACATTCACAAGAGTTTAACTCAGACTCGGCTGCATCTGCTCGCCAGAAATAAAATTAGAATGAGAAACACATTGTGAGTGTGTGAACTGACCTCCAAGTGGTTCTCAGGTTGGGAATGCTGAGCTCTGTTTCATGTCTGTTCATTTTTACTACACCTACAGACGAACATTGTGACCTTTGATGTCTTTATGTTACTGCATAGCCAGCAAAACAAGGGTTTTAATTGTTGAAACTGATACAGATTGATGTTGGTGTGGTAAAAACTGCTGGCTGATCCTGACTGAATGCAGCCTTTCACTGTTGTGGATGAGAAATCTATTCTCATGGAAGATTAATGGACTGGAGAAGTGGTGTTGAATGTCATTGTTGAAGGTTGAAAGTATTGAGCGCCTGAATCCTATCCATATGTTTTCAGGAATGACATAAATAGGCTCAGCCAGAATCCATTTTGACTTATCAAGCTTAAACCAGTGCCAGAGCTATGTGATACTTGCCAAGTATTCAGGCTCTGAGGCTTCCAATAACAAATCCTATTCCACATAATTTCCACTGAAATTGGCTATGGTTATGCACTGCCACCTTGTTTTTGCTTTTTGCAGCACGTCCCACTCTCTGCCTCATACTTCCGCATTCTCTGTAACCTAAACCTGAAGCCCCAATTTTTGATGTCATACCATGTTCTGGTGAGGGAGTCTCTCCTCTCTTTGTTCCAGCCTTTTCAGCGTGGAGGCTGTTCCGGTGGGGTAAGTTGAATAAGTGGAGCCCGGAGGAATCTCTACAAAGGTCTCACTCTGATTGGATGCATGCAGAGCCCAAGGAGAGAGCGCTGGTTGCCATAGCAATAAGAGCAATGTGGGAACAGGCTGCATGAAGGGGAAGTGGTTCTTATTCTTTTGTGATAGGAGTCTTCCACTGACTTTCTCTTTATGAATACACACCGGTCAACACAAACGCAAACACAAATATGCAGAGGCACACAAGCTGCCCCACACATACCTTTTTTACTTCTGCAAGCAGAAACCAGACAAACTTGTGTACTTTCATCACAATAGCCTGGCAGTGGTGTGCTTGTGTCCAAAAAAATACAATTAGACACACCTGAAGTCCAAAACCATCTCTGTCTCATAAACATGCTTACTGGCCGTTCACTTCCACATATAGCTTACTGCCCCTGAGCCAGTGTTCATCCTCACCCTCCTGTCTGCCTCATTGTTGTAAATGTAAACAAAGACGTGATGAAAATATCTCACCGCCTTTGTCTAAGCCCGATCTTGTGTTGTATGCTTTACTGACTTAAAATGAATAGTTTAATTCTTTAACCCATAATATGCAGGCTACATAATTTACCAAAGAGGTAATGCAACCCTCTCTAAGGACTGCATGCTTGTGTTTGTGTATGTGTGTTTCATGAGAATCCCTGGTGTGTTTGTGTTTGTATCAGTGTTTTGCTGCTGGGCATAGAAGCCGTGTGGGAGGCTTGAGTTTTTTGTGTGCGTGTTATGTCAAGTTTTGTTGAGTTTGTGTAAAGGTCACAAAGGGCTGAGATTGCTGTTTTTTTTTAAAAAATACACAGGACGATTGGTTGGTTCATGGACACTGTGCAGTCTGTCATATCTTTAACCTGGCTGCAGCTGATCTGTGAAGAGAATCGTGAATCCATGCCTCGCTGGTCTCCAAAGATGCCATCCGTTTTGCTTATGCAGCCATGTGTGGTGATATGGTCAAAATCGTGAAGAGAAATATGAATCAAAAGTAGTTTGTTTTTTTTTTTTTCTTCAAACGTCCTCATCTTTAAAAGGTCTGGTCGTAATCTTTTTTTCAAAGAAGTCATTGACTTGAAGGAGGTTGGACAAAAGGTTGGTTAATTTGTTTGTACAAAGTTTTTTCCCCACAGTGAGTTATTTTTGCAGTTACTGTATGCAGTGTAGTCTGTGTGTGTTTTGGTCTTTGTGTTGTAAAAAATGTGGGACATACTAAAACAAACTTGGAAAAATTCACACGGAGGAGAGAAAATAACTGGGTACCGTCTGAGAAGGTTTTAATATTTTCTGCCTTGAGTCCTTTTTTTTGAGGTTCTTGATAGGTTACACTTCATTTTGCTGGTTGGATCAGAGCAAGTCTCCTTCCACTTTGTGCTGGGTAAGGGTATCCTCTCTCATCCAGGGCCTGTACAGTTCACAGGATTACTGTCATACCATTTTTATCTCAGAAGCAAGTTCAATTTCCTTTAAACTACAGTAATAGTGCCAACAATAAATAAAGAGATACTGTTGACAGACAGACAGACACATAGATATACCAGCAAAAAGGGAGAGATATAGTGCCTCTGGAATTACAGTCGGAGAAAATTATTCCAGAGACATTATTTCCCTCAAGTCGTAGGTTTAAGTCAAATTTGGAAGAGAAATGAAATTGCCAGCAGTGAAAAAACAGACAAGGTAGGAGTTCATGAGTAGAGAAATAACATTTTCATTTGTTTCTGCCCCAGTGGGAGACGAGCAGCCTTTCAGTAAACACAGACAGCTATGAGAAATGATTTCTTTGGTCGGCAGGATATTGTTTTAATGTGCACTTATCCATCTGTAATCTAGAGGTCAGGGCACAAGAATCCACAGGATGGCCATTGTACTGTTGTCTTTATAAAACTCAAGTGTTTCGTCTCGCTGCCAACTGGTTCTTGGAGTGTCTGTTCTAAAGAGATTCTCCCATTAATGTGGATTTTTTTTTATATAAACTCTCCTTGTGAAATATGCCATTTTTTTCGCCCTGAAATTTGTCCTGAAAGGAATTATAAAATGAAATCTTCCGGTTTTGGCCCCTGGTTAAAGCAATACGACATAACTTTCTGACCTTAAAACTCTGCTTGTGACTTGTTTTGATGGTGCACTGAAATTCTTCATGCACAATCCTGACGACGTCGTTGCTGCACAGCATCTTGAGGTTGAAAAACCACACTGAACCACATTTTTTTCCAGCATCATTGGACTCCTGTATTTTGTTTTAAGGCACCTCATCACACACCAGCAACTGAATATCAACACATTGGCCATTTTGCGCACATCATTGCTGAAAGAACCACACACTCTAATCCTGGATTAGTTGAGTTTACTAGAATTCTGCATGAAAACCTGTTGCCTGAAACCACTTTAGTTTTTACAAACACTGAAACTAAACCAGTCAAGTTGTGTCAACACAGGCAACCATTAGACTTTCCTCAAACCCATGAGTTCACTGAACTAATTTTCTTTATAGTTGTTTGAACCAACTCTGAAGTCAGATTTACGCAAACTGTTCTTTCAAATAAAGACTAAATCACACTGACTCAGTTTCAAAGAAAGTCAACTTACAAGACTCCACTTGTTCCTAATTAAATGTCCAATAAATCTAAAAGTCACTTGAGAATAACATTGAACTTTGGCATACACCTTTTAATGAATATAATTCATAGGTGTGTCTTTGGATATATTTGTAAACGATTAGGGGTACAGAACTGAAATCTCCAGAACTGAGAAGGTGACGGTACTTTATGTCAGTAACCTTCACCACTTTGTCCCTGATGCAAGAAATAAAAGCTGTGGCGGTGGGTTTGCTTTCCAGCACTGGCCTTCTCACTCATGGTACCAACTTTTCAAACAGCAGAACTTTCCAGCATTGTCTAAATGTAAACAAACACTGGAAATAAAGCTCATACCTCAAATTTATAGCACAGCAATTACAAAAGGGTCAATTCCTTGTGAATATGCATTTCCCATGAGCCGTTGTGGTCCAGATATGTTGAGTTTATAAGTAGTCCCGCCCCCTCTGACAGAAACATAACATGTTCAGCTATCTTTGCTGATCATTATTTTCACTGCACAATGTTGTACAAAACATAAAAGGATAAATAATCAGTACTAAAAAGTTTATATTCAAATAAATTCCGGGTTAAGAGTGCAGGAGGACATTAGAGTCAACATCAGACTGACTTTTACTGGCTGGAGAGAGCTCAGAGAAGAGACAGGATGCAAGATGGAGGCCAAATTAAACTTCATCAGAGGGGGGGGGGCAACTGTGAGAAGCTGCCAAAGTTTAGTACTTCCATGTTAAAGTGTGTCCAATCTATAAATTGTAGGTAAAGGTACACCTATCAGTGTTTTGTCAGTGTCATGTGTGGTTGAATTATACACACACTGGCAGAAGATGAGCTGAAGTTTTTTTTTTTCCACCCTATATTACACTGTGTTGCTCTTTGTTCGCTCTGGGATACAACAAATAATCAACGTGTCACATTTTATTGAGCATTATTTTATTTCAGGTGATTTTTGAGGGATAACTCTCATTTTCAAAAACTGAAGCGATCAACTTCTTTTAGATTTCTGATGAATAAATGTGTTTCAATATCCGTTTACTCTCTGTCGAAGTTATTTACAAGGTGTGTAGAATTCCTGATAAATTTGCGATTGCAAAGCTTTGCTCCACGGCTGTCACCAGTGATGCACTCCCAAGCGATTACTTCCTGTCATCCACTATCGGCCAACACATGAAGCGCTTGTCACATGGCCTGCTCTGATTTCAGTTGATATTGACACTAGAATTGAATAAATGTACACAATAAGAAGATTAGTATTTCCTGAGAGGCGTGCGTTCCCCTACTGCATTCATTCCTGATGAACCCCATTGATCCTTTTGAGACGCTTGTTTCATACAGCCAAATCCCATCTCTGACCACAGTATGTGTAAAGGGAACAGAAAGATGAAGAATAATCTGCTGGGCATCCTGGACAGAAAAGCCATGGCTGCACAGTGCAGCAGGGGTGAAACTACACTCCAGCTTTTTGTTGAAAACTGTTTTGCATAATCGCAAATTTGCTCCACTTTGTATTGCATATTCATTTCAGTTGATCCTGCCACCCCATATTGCAGATCCATGCCATCAAGGGCAGGAATCCTGCTCCTGTAATGTGAAATGTCACTTAAGAAAATGGACTCAATCCTCTCCCCCAAAGCAAGTGCTGTACGTACTGTATGCCCTGTGAGAAAATCTCAGTAGTTCCCAAATAAGATGAACTGAAGTAATGATACTTTATTAGTCCCAAATGGGGAAATTATTTTTGCAATTTGAAGAGTCAGCAATAGTCATTAGTCATTATAAATGTGTAGATTTTGCTGTAAGCAGGGATCACCCCTTGCTCTGTTCTTTCTGGCAGCAGAACCGAAGAAGCCCACTTCATCGTTTGGTCACTGTGTTTTATAATGGGTGCGCAGTGTTGTCCATTATTCTGAGCAGCTTTTGCAACTTTCTGTTTTGCATAATCAGATCAGGGCAGTCCCCAGGACAGAACCAGCTTTAGTTTTTTGAATCAATGCTTCTGATACTGCTCCCCCAACAGATGGCTGCACAGCAAATAGCTTTTTCCAAACCCGACTTATAGAAATATATAGAAAACGTATAGAAACTTATATAGTGTCTCTCTACAATCACCAAGACGTTAATTCAAATGTTTAATAACATAAAGAAATTTTATTGGAAAAGAATAAAATTTATATTTTGTGTACTAGTTTAATATTCTTGTAATTTACACCCATGCAATACATAGACTGGCTGCAGAGAAACAGCAGTAGTATAAAAACTAATTGTATGCTTTGACAATCAGCTGTGTTTTGGTAGCAAGGAAGTCAAAGGGCAGTGCAGGGTCTCTTAGTACAGGGGATTGGATGGGATTAACCCCGGACTTCCCATTTGGCTCAAGGCCCACAGTGGCCCAGGAAGAGTGGAATTAGCCAAGCCAGGCAGGGCCATCTGATTCCAAGCCCCTTCCAATTACAGTCTTATCTCCTGGCCAAATTAGATCAATTCATGGAGGGCAGGGCGACCTGGCAGCCTGGCGAAGGTGCGATAATCAGCAGTAGGGAGTATGTCACTTAACCCCGCCCCAGTGTCCCTGAAAGAGCCAGAGCATGTGTTAGGAGCACCACTCGCTGCCATTAGCTAACACTGCCTGCTGCAGCCTGACCTCCACTTTGCATGAGGACAACCTTGCTGTAGTGCATTTGGGCATCTTGGCTTTTTTGTGTTCAAGTGCTGCACTGAGGAGGGTGAATAATGTGCATAATTAGTTTTGCCACTTATCCTTGGCGATTGTACTCTGCAGATTCCACCAGCTAAAAAGTAGAAGAGAGAAAAAATGTAATTGCTTTTTATGTGTATTGAATATAAAAGGCACTTTTAAGCATTTACAGTGTTTAAGAACTACTCTGCACACCTAATAAAGTTCACTGCCAATTCTCTTGTCAATTAGGAGGAAAAACAAATGTTTGACATTTGGAGATGTAATTATGAAAATAATTAACCTCTTTGTGTGCCACAGAAGTAGACAGTTTTGCTCTCTACCTACGCTTCTTCAAATGGAGTCGCATTTGGCTGAATTGGATTCTGGTTTTAAAAGGAAGACCTCAATGAAATTGATGTTTTTAAATCCTTTTTTTATGTAAATGCATGTTTCTTTCTGGTCTTACTCGTGTCTTCTCAGTTGTAGCAACTTTAATAAAATACTGTAGACATTAACTGTTTCTAAACTTCAAAGCTAACAATAAAAAGGTAAAAAATCAAATGTAATCAATCTTTTTCTCGCAGTAATTGGTGATATGCAGCATCTTAAACAAGAAGTTTACAATAAGAGATGTTCATTTTGGGTCAAGCCTTCTTTAAATGGAAGATATGGCTTTAAGTAAAAATAAAAACTAAATACATATATGTGATAATATATAAAGCTCTTTAGATTTATTCCCGATATTTCTGCCATACTGGTGATTGTATTGCACCACTGGTGTGTCCCATAGCCATCTGGAGGACCATTCTGTGCCCACAATATGACTGGAAAGGGAGCCATTCTGTTGAATTTATGTTTGACTATTTCTTCTCATTCTTGTGTTCTGGGCACAAGTATCCATTGGAGAGCAATAGGCAGCTCTGAAATAGTCGCCGTGCTCAGCTGTGGCTCTGTGATTGTACATCCAGGACTACGCCACAGACCTCCACCTCCCACCTGTCCCTGGCTGCTGCTCCTCTCTTCAGCCCAGTTAGATTAAAGTCCCCTTAAATTCACTGCAGCAGGCCGTCCATGCAGGGAAAGCCAGCAGCACAGGGGGCCCTCTGACAATCAGCACTCAGCTAGAAAGCACTAATGACCAGTGGGAGGGGAGGAGAGGGTGTTGGAGGGGGTTGCTAGGACGGGAGGCAGTGGGGTTGGCATGTTGCTGGGATGGGTCCTGCAAAGCACTGACTAGATTAGCTTCCAGGGGGCAGAGCTGCAGTCAGTTTGGGAAAATATCACAGCCCATTAGTTAGGAGCAATGAAATGGAGTCAACTTCTGGGACTCCATTAGGCACGCTGCGCTTAGGCAGACAGCGTCCCTTGGTGTGATGTTGCTATTCTGGAAGGATTGAGCACAGAGATATAATTGGACTGGGGAAATCAAGCAAGTTTCAGTGGTCCTGGTGGGGCTCTCAGACAGAAAATGAGAACACAGGCCTTTGTATTTTCTCTCTCTGTTAGTTTTACAGTGTTTTGAAAAACAGAAGCCAGGGTTCTTGGGTTTTTTCTTTCATTTCTATTTCTCCTCCCTTTTCCTCTGTCCTCCATTCTGCAGCTCTGTCTCAGTTGGTCTCTTGTTCTCTTATCCTTTTAGATTTTACCATCTGATTTAAATCCCCTTCTTTTCTATTCCGGCAAACCTTAAGCTAAACAATATGCATTTATTTATCCATGCCACTCTCCAGACATTGATGAGACTGAGGATTGCACTTGATAATAAACATGGCTTAGTCTGACACAGGCTGCTTGCTAAACCTCGCAAGGCTGTTTACTGGGGATCAATGCCAACTAACTGCACTCGTTTGGAATATACAATTACACCCATGAAAGACGAGCATGGTCGATCATATATATTTTTTTCGTCTTGTCTGAAAGCCCTCTCTATGGCTATGATGTCTGCATAGCTAGCTGATATTCTGGTTCCTTAGAGGCAGGACTCGGATGTAGATAGAGCGGACAGGCCTCAGTGCTTCGGGTAATTGATGTGCAGTTTTTAGCACCATTGTGGGACCTCACCATCCCTCACAGTTTGAACGGGCATGCCTCACTCGGTTTGCCCAAAACGCTTGATATACTCTGCCCTAAACAGAGGACATTTTGCCCGTTCTTCAAGATAATATACTTCACAAGCGCAGTTCATTATGTTCCTCTTACACCATCAGTTAACAGAGAAGTGAGTGATTAGATCACGTCCCTGAAGGTGGACAGTGAATGTATGTGCTTCCTTATCAAGTATTTGTTTTAAGCCTTTAAGCTTTTGGTCAGTGTCATGTAACACAATACCTTATTGTTGCAAAGTTGAACAAACCTGTTGTTGCATAAATGTAGAATTTAAGCCACTCATTGGGTCATTTTTCACCCAGTTTTTTTAAAGGAATTTGTAAGGGATCAATTAGGCGTTATCCATTTAGGCTAATTGGTTTTGTGAGGGATTGTTGGGTAAATAGATCATAGGTCAGGGAAATACCCAGCCACTGAAACAAGGTGGCAATCTGTTCAGTGTAAATACCTGGTTATCTTCCAGTTGGTTTTAAGAGGAAATGTGGTTTTAAGTGACAATGAACTGAGCCGTGATTCTACAGAAAACAGACTGACAAAAGGAGTTTGCTGCATCTTTCTTCTTCTTTGTCCTTTCTCTTCATAGAATTATATGTCCTTAGCTGGAGAGTGTTGACATTTGTGCACCTCTTGGGAACACATCACCGTGAATGTTATCAGCACCTTTACGACAGCCCCCATAAATCCGTGCTAGGTGCTTTCAGCCCCTGCCTCAAAGTGCACTCCCCACCTCAACCTTTCACCTCTGACCCGCCTGCCAGCCTGAAGAAAGAGCCCCTGACAGCTCCTTTGATGGTAGGAGAAGGGGGGCTTGGCTTGTAAAGAATAGGTGAAATGGAGGGTAAAAAGGGGGCCAGTCATTGGAAATGTCTGCACTGAGATCTAATCAGGTTGCAGTGGCTGTGCCCCTTTCTAAAGTAGAACCGCGACATTACAACTAGCAGCCTCTCCTGGGCCCCCCGCCCTTCTGACTGACTAAGCCTCTGGAACACATTCATCCACCTTAGTCCAAGCTGTGGACTTATCCAGCCACCCTCCTCCCCTCACAGCCCCCAAAAGCCGCCTTGACAGGTTTGTTATCTGTTCACCCAGTCGGTGGGCCCTAGAGAGTCGCAGTCCTGGCAGTTGGAAGGGGAATGCTACAGGAGAAGCAGGGCAAGTAAATGTCAAGTGAACCGCCAACGATGGATATTATAGCTTCTAGGGACCACAGATGAGAAAGAGAGTGGGTGGGTGGGTAACAGAGAGGGTGGGGGTGGCCTCTCTCCTGTCTGTTATACAGCCAGCCGCTCAAGATGGCAGTCGTTACTGAAATCTCTGTTATCAATTTCCAGACTGCATAGGCTCTTCATTATACAGAGATAAGCGATGTGGAATCAGAAATGTAATCTCTGTGACAACAACCTCAGTGTAGTTGTGATCTAGTCTTATAGAAAGTTTTATTTCTTGACTGGAAATACATCTGTGGTTTCTTTAATGTGTAATTACTATCTAAAACTTCTATCACAATGCAGGAGTCACTGAGCAAACTGGAAAAAAAACAGAAACCATGCTAATTATTTTTGGGCTGGGTGTGGTAACTTATTGAAAAGCAGTTACCACACGTGTAAGTGTTTGGAGTCATATTGCTTTACTCTCCACCTTTGAAATATCTCATTTTTAATATAAAACTGACCTTTGACTCTAATTTTCATAGAGACATATGCTAAAGTGATATGTTTTTGCAACCAAAACAAAAAATGTCTGTACAAGTAGCATGTCTTTCAGCTGTCCAACATTTCTTAATTAAAATCAGAATAAAGAGCTAATTGACTAAAGTAGATACTTATTTACTTATCATTTAATTTGAAGAATAATACACAGACATCAGTTTCATTTCACAAGTTTGGAGTCAGAAGGTTGTGTATGGGTGGTATGCAGATCTGAGATGCAGAGCATCAAAGTTTGTTTTTTTCTTACAGTAAATAAATAACATATTAGAGGAACATTTCAGTGTTTTTTAGCTGTTTTGTTGTCACCTATTAAGTGTGTGTCATTGCAAATGTGGCCCTGGAGAAACTTTATGTAGCTGAAAGTATTACAAAGTATATGTTGTGCAGGATCTACAGAGTGTATATACAATACTTGATTTCTATGTCAAATCTGAAATGAAGCGAATCTTGATTAGCAATAGGATTTATTAATTATGTTTTATTTTCTTTTTAATTTAAATGTTTGTCTTTTTCTATTTAGAATTTAAGTGTTATTTAAAATTACCCCACAATTTAGCCATTTTGCCTTAATCAGTGGCCAAGTTCATATTTGCCCCTTTCCAATAAATGTGGCGTCTTATTTCTGCCAGTGAGCTTTGCACTCCTCTAGTAGGAGTTTGGACCACTTATTTCTCCATTTCATCAAGGCTGGAGGGTATCTTCAACCTTTTGTGGGGTTAAGGAAAGGTGTGATGCCAGTCTTCAGTCTCAGTTTGGAAGGGACTGTGGGACAAAGCTAAGAAGGATACTCTAGTGTTTCCTGTACTGGAGAAGATTATATAAGAAGCACTGAAATCCTTTTCTTTAAATTTAGAGAATTCAAACTGCTCTTATCATGTATAGATATGTATGTATAGATACTTCTGGGTCATTTCTTTCAGTTAGTAAGCATCCTACACACACACAAAAAAAACTCTATTTAACCGAACCCATGGTCTTTTTGGAAGGTTCAGCCCTTCAGTGATTTTCTTCCAGAATCTTGATGTAGTCTTTTTACCTTCGGTAGTGTTCAAGCATTACTACCAAGGCTAGCCTAATTAATCCAGTTAAGTTTAATACCAACAATCTCTAAGCGCTTACCATCATTTCATCGTACAATGCTGGTGTCCATGGTTACAGCCCAAGAATAACTCCACTCAGACCACAACAAAGGCCACGAAAGCTCACCTAACCTTCACAAAAGCTCATCTGGAGAAAGGGGGAAACTTTTTTTACTTTAGCCTAAGAAAAGGACAAGCATCCATTTCTCAGAGCCACAAGGAAATCCCCCAAAAACCCCAAATGGTCAAAAAACGTACAGCTGAAGTGGTCGAGAAATGGTAAACAAACAATATTACAATTATGAAGTGACCCATGCGTGTCCTGCCTTTTGTCCCATTAAGAAATTACCGAAGGAACTTTTGACCAGTGTGACACCATCACTGCAGAGGATTGTGTGAAAATGCCAGTGGAGACATGGTGAAAATCAGATTATAAGAACTGTTGATTCTTATTACTGGTTAGCCTGGTTAGTCAACATAAGACCATCCTTTTCTTAGATTTGGACTAGCAAACAGTTTTTTTTGCTACAGTATGAAAGCTGGTTCTTTAAGCATTTTAAATCTTAAGCTTTTAAGGCTGTTGAAATGCAGAGAACTGGTTTAAAAATAATGGCTCCTAACCAACTTTGAAGTTTCCTATGTTAAAGGAGGTATTAGACTGTTAATATCTCTGTCATTAAACCTGTGTAATTCCCACACATTCTTATTTTGGCCACATAATCTTTTAAAGAGGAATCCTCAGTTGTATTTTAGGAAAGTTTTCCAAGTAATACCGATTGGCTTTTTTCCTTTTGATCAGCTGGCTGGCTAATAAGGCTTGTCACAACAGTTTTCACCCTCTGGACTTCAGGCAATGTCTATTCTTGTATTCTAGTGCCAGATTACCTGATCAAATTTAAAGGCTCAGCCTTGTATGTTTACTGCTTGTATGTTTGTGATAAGTTTGTTTGGTTCCACCATTCCCACATTAAATCTTTAACCTGTTAGTTCTTTAATCCACCCATGCTCACAGAGGGGAATTGGATCTAAATTGTACGATAATTTCTCTGCCCCTTAATTGCATGGCTCCAGTGAAAGCATTGCTGCTCTCTCCAATCCTTTTAGAACTACTTAAACGTTCCGCTTGGGTGTGGATTAGTGGATAATGGGCCCAGCAGAAGGCCAGGTACAAGCTATTGAAGTGTTCCTGAGACAGCCTTGGCGGGCCCTCGGGGTAGAGGGGGAGGGTTCATTGTTGGTGTGACAGTTTGCTTGAGTGGATTACATGCAGTTTAGTGGGCTGTATTGGATTGGAGTTGTGCCCAATTATCCTCTTGGATTGGATCGCAAGTGAGTAACCTCCTATCCCAGTTTCCAGTGCACTAGGTGAAGCCTATAGGATCCTGCTGCTACACATTAAGCCAGTGAACCACAAGATAAAATAGTCATGTATTTTATTTCTGGCTAACCTGAGCCAGTACTTTCACCCTTATATTTTCTTACTCAACTACAAACAAACACAGATTGTCAGACTACTCTATCAATCAGTGTATTGTGGGATTGTTTGACAACTTTAATGCACCTCAATAAGTCATCCTGTCTAGATATGCACAAATATGCAAAATATGTGAGAATAATTATAAGAAAAGTATACCAATTTAACTAATCAGACCTGGATTACAACAAGGCTTGAACATAAGTTTTATAAGTTTTATAATAATAAAAATCTAGGAAAATTACCCATGATAGTGTATTTTTGATAAAATTGTGTGTGTGTGTGTGTGTGTGTGTGTGTGTGTGTGTGTGTATATATATATATATATATATATATATATTTATATATATATATATATAGGAATACTTTATTATACGTTCATGAGTTATGCAGGTATTTAACCGTCTCAGTATATCACTGCTGTGGTTTATGGGTGCAATTAGAAATGGTTTACTTGAATTTATTGTGGTAAACTCTCATTTCAAGGAAATTTGTGAAACACAGAGATGTTTAGGGAAATCCAAACTAGGAGTCAAACTATATGAAACACAAAAAATACTTAAATATTTACTAACAGAGAATGAAAATATATGCAGCAGTCATTCACAGAGCAGCATAAATTAAATGACAGTCAAACAGGTCAAGATCTGTGTATAAAGTATGAGCACCAAATCCACCTTTTTTAAATTCAGGGAGAAGATTTACAGACAAAAAGAAGGATTTGTAATGGGAGAGCCACTGTCAGCCATCATGAGCTGTTTTTTTATAGAAGATCTGGAAGCAAAAGCCTTAACTACAGTACCCACACAGTGCAAACACACCCTCTGGAAAAGATACAAAGACGATACTCTGGAAAAAATCAAATCTGGCCAACACACAAGTCAGATTATTTGAAGAAAATGTACAAAACTGGAAACATCAAATTTACACATGAAGAGGAAACAAACCGAACCATAAACTTCCTGGACATGAAAATCCACCACAAAGACGACAGCAGTGTAAAAATCACAGTATACAGAACGCCCACACACACTGGTCAATACCTCCTCTGGACTTCAGAAAACCCCACAACACACACACACTTTTCTGTAGTCAGGACACTTTATGAAGAGGCCAGTATCATCACCGAGGAGGAGGAGGAGGAGGCAGACATGAGGAAGGAGAACATGTACAACACACACTGACACACTGCCAGGATCCAAAATGGCTCCAACACAAAGACAAACATGAAGGAAACAGAACAAAACCCAAACAAAAAACCGACACAGCAACAAGGACCTGGTGACCTACCGTACATCAGGTGAATCGGTGAACGTGTACAGAGGACAGCGAGAAAACACGAAATCAATGCAACAGCAACACCACACATAAAACTCCGCCAGTTCCTGGTACACCCAAAGGACAAGATTGACTTGGACCAAAAATGCAACGTAATATCTGAAATGCCACGCAAAATATGCAAAAAAACATTTCAAGGGAGAGAGAGAAGATATAACACAAGACAAACAAAACAGAATGTGACAAGAAAACAACAGGATGACTGACAAGATCACAGAAAGAAAAGCAGAGCAGGTGAACCTAAAATCAGCCACATCCGACCACTGGACGCGCAGCGGAAAAATCATCGAACCGGAAAGCGAAACGTTCAAACGATGGATCAAGGAGGCCATAGAAATGAGGAGGCGAGCCAAGAACACCATCAACCGTGATGAGGAGGCTTTCATGCTGTCCCATCCATGGGACCATCGGGCAGCAGAAGGCGGGACCAGCCAGCAGATTGCCGGGCTGGCCACGCCTCCGCGATACCATCAGCTGATAAAGACACGTCACAACACACGACGGTTGACCTCTTCTGAAGAAGACTGAAGATAAAATTAAAACTCCTTAAAAAATTCTTTGTCTTATCAAAATAATTCTTACAACCACAGTTGGAACAGACTAAATGAACCCAGTCACCCTAAGCATGAGTTCAGCCAGAACCTAAAAACCTGGTTTTTAATTTGACATAAAATCTGTGACATGGCTATGTAACGTTACTGAACAAAACACACACTTTTCTTGCATTAAATTTAGTTTTTACGTTTTCTGCCCAACATTTTAATATAAAAAGGGGCTGAGTTTGCAGCTACCGGTAGAAACCGTGCACAGTGTACTGTTTGCAGACTTTATATTAATACCGCTGCAAGTTTTAATGATGTAACAGATTATTTTTACCAGCACAAGAAACATGTCCAAGTTTAGCCGCCTCCTACAGGCCCCACCTGACATTGATTCTCATGTGCAAAGCTGTCAGAGCCTGCTGTCACTTTTTTCCCCCTCTTTTTTTTCCCCCCTTCTTACTTTTTCCTGGAGACTTGCAAGTGGATAACAATGAGTCCCCTGGCTGTGCTCATCTGATTCCATCAGGAAGAGGAGAACAGCAGCACAGCACCTTGGGAATATTGTGCCTGAAAATGGTAATTTGCCAGCTCAAGCAAATCCTAGGAGAGCAGGGAAGATGAAGAGTAGACAGATTTCACTTTATTTATTAAATTTGATAACCGGTACAGGCCTCCAGAGAGACAGAAACATTCTGCTGTGTGTCATTTAGTAGGAGGGAGAGAATACAGTAGAGATCTATCAAAGACTGCCAGTCTTTCAGTCAGTTGTTAGGTATTCCTAGGTCCACAGCCACCTACATCTGAGATGCTGCTCTCAAACTTCTGAGTGAAACGCTTCATTTTAAGGGGGGATAAAAAGCTTTAACGTGACAACTTTTATATTTTAGGTTTTTCTTTTAGTTTTTTTTTTTTTTCTGTCAATAACTCAAGGTTGTTATGCCCGAACTCTGTCATCCAGATGTTTCATCAAAGTATTTGAGTTGAATATGGATCAAGCAGATCTGTTTTCATAGGTGGTCAAAATGTGGAAGTAAGCCAACAATCTGAATTGATTTGGAAACCAAAAGTATCTCTCATACTTGTCACTGAGAGAAATACATGACTTTTGAGCCTCCCATGGGCTGGTCTTATGGTAAGAAGGAAGTAAGCTAATTGATTAGCTGACAGGCACTTTTTGGTGTCAGGCCAGCAAAAAAATCCACCTCATATCTTTTCTCCCCCAGGCTATTATTTAATACAACTGTGTTGTTCTCAGCTTCCTCCCTTTGTCCGGGAAAAGCTTGCTGCCCTCTCAGTCCTCAGAAGGCTCCTCAGGGACACTTCACACAATTCAAAAAGGAGGAGGAAGAGACAAACATAGCCACAAAGCCATACTGAAGAGGTATCACTTTGCAATCTGCCCGTCTCCCAGCTCTGGCGTCTCATTTGTTCTGTGTGCTGATGTGCATCAGGGCTTCAGGGCAAGGTGATAGTCTCCAGGGACAAGTTGCAAAGGAAAGTTACCCGAGGAGATAAAACGGTAAAAGGAGAAAGGGGAAATCCTTTTCTGCACTGAGGATCTTTGTGTTTCTGGAAGAAAAAAAGAAAGAGAAAAAAACAGTAGCAGCGCTTTAGCAGTAGCCCTGCAGAAACTTGACTGCAGAGCCAGAGGGCCTTGAATGGGTTGCCTTTGAATGGCGGGGGTCTTTTGAATGTACTGTGTTTGAATAAGAGGTCTTTGACAAGTGAGGGCTTTGTGATTCTCCTGTGCTCCTCTGCCGTTATCAGCATGGCTGGCTCTGTGCTGCAGGGATAATGGCTGCCATAGCCGGTATTCTCTGATTGCATTCGTGTTCAGGTTTAAAATATGTACCAGGTTGTGAAAAATAAAATGAAACAAAACACAGCAACACTGCCATCCACCACTGCCATGAAACATCGCTATTGTTGTAAAATGACAAACTCTCGGCCTACATGTAAGGGAATGCCACGTTTCTTAGTAGCAAGTAATTGAACGCACCTACCAGCAGTTGTAATATTTAATCCATCCTGCTAATTCTTCAAGTTACAGAGGCTCATATAGTTTTTGTAATTAACAAATCACAATTTAATCCACAGTGCATGACAATTCAATTTGTTGATTGCCCCCCTCCCTTCCCTCTGCGTCTATTTGGAAGTGAAAAGGGAGGGAAAAAAATAAAGTAGCTGAATGTATTAATTCAACATGATGAATCCTGTATTCAAGTCAGTGGAGTGAATAATTAAAATTAGCTGATAAAACTTTCAGCAGAATTACTTTGCCGAAATTGCTGAACAGATGTGTCATTTTAATGAAAATCCACAGCCAAGCTCCTTTCCTCTTCCCCTCTGTCGGATAAAAATATTATTCCCACGGCACATTCTTAATTTGGTGGTAAATACACTCTCAGCCATCTCCAGAAGGGTGGGTGGGAGCGGGTGGAGAGAGAGGAAGAGCAACTTGTCACACTTAGTAACTTGATTTCTCCCTCTGCATGCAGTAACAGCTATCTACAGTAATTCACAGCACTCCATTGTTTCAGCAAGTCCCAAGGAGGACTTATTAAAATGCAATAATCTCCCTATTTAAACAGAAACAATAACCATTAGAATTCCCGCAGATCTAAAACAGAGCGTAAGCCCCCATCTGCTGTGAATGATTAGAGTCTTGACGAGGGAATTTAATTTGCAACATTCAAAGATGAGAATCTGAGCCGATCTCTCCTCCGAGGCTCTCACCCTCATACTCATTTGCCTCTCGCTTTATTTGTATTTTTAATTATTTATTTACTTGCCACTAAAGTCGCTCTAGAGAGCGGGCATTGAATGCACCCTGGCTTGGCAGCGAGATGCTTTAAAGAGCTGCAGGCCTTTGTAAAACCTCTGCACGGTGTCTTGAAACAATCACTGAATGAGATGACAGATAAAACACGCTGGCATGTAAAGATATCATCTGTTCGTCCTCCAGCACGCCGTTAGAGCTGCACAGTGCATAATGAAGGATGTGACAGTCCAACACTGAATATTTTTAAAACTGTGCCGTCTGAGGTGCGTCTTTGGAGACTTCAGCATTTATCAGCTTTCTGGGTTCAGTGCAACAGCAGAAGTTTGTTGCATTAGCCTGAAATGCTCTTGCCTCTAAAAATTTGTCATATGAAATAAACAGGTTAGTGAGCCCTAACTCACATAGGCAGACGTATTCCCACATGTCATTCCTTTGACAATTATTTGGCTGGATTTTCATTCATTATTTTGAGTATGAGGGAACAAAAATTTCCAGCATGCACATCGTCCTTTTAACCAGTTGCAGCTGTGTTGCTGAGGCCAGGTGATTGTCAGTCTGAGTGGAACTTACAAGCATGCAAGAAAATCCCTGCTATAAAAGGAAATGTGAGCTCATTCTGTGTAGACGTTTGCCATTTTTCACCGAAGCAATCAAGCCGGCCAACATTATTTCATCAAAACTTTCCAGCATGGGGGTTGCAACTCTGATGTTGTTAGAAATAAGAAAGGTGGCTTTTCAGCAGTAACTCGCACAGAGGAAATTTAGTTCTATTTTTAATCCCTTGAACTTTTTGGATCTTTTAAATGTTCCTGTATAACAACATTTAAGATGAACCATTAGCAGAAATGCAAAATAATATAAGTTTATTTTATAATGAGAATTTGTGCATTTTCATAATCTAGAAACAACCAATTTATGTCAGCCACATTATAATTTCCCAGAAATTTGCATTTAGTGTTTTTTTTATTAATTTTTTTTCTTTTTGTTTTGTTTTTTGGTGCGTGTGCGTCCATCATATTGTACGGCTACGTTAGTTTGTTTTGTTGGTTGCAATATGCATATTAAGCCATGAGATGTCACACACCGGACCTTTAAATATTTATTTGTTTAGCTTCCATACGTTTTTGTTTTAAATTGGCCATGTCATCTGTCATCTACGTCTAGACAACTAGAATACAACTAAAACAATAGTCACTCCAGGATTAATAAAATATCTTGTGTCATTATGGCATATTTGCCATAATAAACGTGTCACCCTAGTGGGGAAACAAAGTTGGCTTATTGGATTAAACCTGTTTGTCCCATTTCCCACTAATTTGCTTTGGTAGTGCAGCTTCATGTAATGAATTTTGTAGACTCTGGCTGTAGGATATAATCCATCATTCCACTCAGACCCCCACCTTTTCACCCCTAATGTCTTTACTGTCATTAAGAAAGCTAATTCTTGCCTTGGCTGAACTTAAAGGGGATGGAAAAATTAAGACAGATGAGTGACTATTCAGTGACTTTTACCAAATGAAAATAACAGCCTTGTGTTTCTTGTACAAAAACAAAGACCTTTCCATGGATCACAATCAGTTCTCCTTCTTGCTCTGCAAACAGTGATTATCTGAAGGTGTTGAGAACCAACAAGCACTAATTATTCTGTTTATTGTTCAGCTCAAACAATTTTAAAATCTACAATTAAAAGGAAAGGCAAACCTAATGCTGTCCATTTAAATGCCACAGGGGCCTTTACATTCTCAGTGTAGCACAGCCAGCACATATTTCAAAGACCACAGCTACTCTCCAGCCATTCAGTCATGGTAAGTGATATATTGTACATTTTGTAAAACTTGGAGTCTTCATGTTTCTCTATAATCAGCAGCTGAGCCAAGTTTTGAATCAATCCCATTTTATACCAACACTCATATGTTAGTGTTTTTTGCACCAGTGCACAGCCGGCTGGAGGTGTCCTGCTTCACCAATCATTTTCTGATGGCGATAGCATCTGTCCATGGAGAGACAGAGGTTCTTCATTATTTCAAATTACTTCTAAAAAGGAAAGCTGCACCTTCCTTTCAGCCCCTCAGCAGGATTAAACATAGCAGGTGCATTTCTAAATATATATTAAAAAGTACCTTATTCTGCAAGTTGCTGTATTCCCGGGGGCTCCTTGCACTACTGATCTCTCTGCCTGGTATCATCCATTTCTGGCCGAGCAAATCCTAATTCCTGTCTCCGATTTGCAGCGTGCCCTAGAGACTTCTGATAATGAGCTTGGAGGTTAAGAAAAGTGGAGTGCCAGTCCCAGAAGGTGTTGTTGAGTTATGGGTTTGGGGTGTGGGTCCCACGGAGCCTCCAGAGACTCAGCTAGGGCCAAACCTTGGGCAGGAGGCATATTATATCCTAATATAAAAGAAAAGCTGGTCCATTTTCAAACGTAGATAAATTTGAATTCATTGTACTGGATGACCAGCCCCTGTCCATTGTGGAAGTCCAGTTCCAACATTTTTATTTAATAGAAATTCTTTGATTTGAGTTTATTTACTTTGTTATAAAAGTTCTGCGGCCATCGTTGTTTTCATGTGTTAATTTAAGTTTTATAGTTTAACCTATGCTAGGCCAATGCTAGTAACAGCAACATTATACAAAGTTTATAATTTATTTAAATAATAAATTTAATTGATTTCTTAATATAACAGCACTGGTATTGGATCGGTACTCTGTGTTGGTAGATACCTAACCCCCAGTTATCGGAATCGGACAGGAATCGGAGGAATTGGAACATCTCCAGATATTACGGAGGCAGTCTACTCAGTGGATACTGTTTGTGTTCTGGTTTCCAAACTGACAGTCTGAACAGTCATTTTAGAGGAGAGTGAAGCAAGATGTATAGTTTTGCAAGGTGTATTGAGTTTTCAGCATCAAGTTAAGTTTCTTAACTAGTATAGGTGACCATAATGATGGAGAGAGACCTCTGAATAATGCTGAGCGTTTTCGATTAAATCCGCTGTAAATTTTAACCTAAGGAGTTACCTTATCGATCAATCAATCAATCAATCTTTATTTATATAGCACTTTTCATACAAGAATGCAGCACAAACCTTACTGTGCAGACCAAGTGAGCTGCAGCTTAGCACTCTAAAAATTACAGCAGTATTCATAACTGCTGTTCGTTTGAATTTTTTCTTTTTTCTTTTTAGTAGCCATTGCTGATTTCTGCATTATTGCTCATTTTCAGAAAAATCTCATGTTTCCACTTTCTGCTTGGCTTTTAATCAGTCTGTAATTCTGAGCATTTATAGACTGTGAACCCTTTGTGTTTAAAGTAAACTTTTTTAAAAGTGCCCTGGAGCAGTAGGAGAGGCTCATTATAGTCTTTTTCCTTCAGTCAGGTTTTATGTTTTGTGCATTGAATTGTTGCAGTAGAGCACCAAGAAATCATTTAAGAGACCGAACTGTCTGATGTGGTCAATGTCGAAAAGACACTGTGAAAAGTTATGTGTGCAAATTTGCAGCTGACACAGCTTCCAATCTTTACATACCAAGATGAGAATGTTTTCACGTGAATATGCTTAAAACATGATCATGGGGGGAGGAAAGAACCGATTTTTAATTCAAGGATTCTACACATAACATGTTGTGGACAGTTCTTGCTGGAGCTACATTTTGCTGTGAAACAGTCCCAGTTTAATCTGTCTGCTGTGTACAAGTTACTCTGGGTAAAAAAGCCCTGTCTTCATGCAGCTGAAACCTGCTCTTCATCATCCTCTTTTGAATACAGTAGCGTGCCTGCTCAACAGGTTCACTTAACCATAAAGTCTGCAGACTGAAAAGCTCCAAACAGGAGCATCCTGCACCAGTCATTACTCAAATAAGTAGAAACTTCTGTAAGATCAAATACCACAATACAAATTATACTTCCAAAAAACATGACCAGATATTTTTCTTTTCTCCTCTTTAGAGGTGCATTCAACAGGATTTTATCATTAACAAAATGAGTTGACCCAGATACATGTAAAGTATCACAACATCGCCTCCCTTAATGTTTTCATGGAGTTGGTTATCTTTGGGCTTTAAGAAGGAAAATCAAAACCTAAATTTCAGATTTGGATGTGTTCAGTTATTTTTTTTAAATACTTAAAAAAAAAATTGACAAAAACCTGGATACCTAAAGATTAAATGTAGTCCTTTGATAAATAATTCTTCTTTATCTTCTCTTTTAATGTTGCCTTTCTAAAATTCTACTTATCTTTTCTCTTTTATGTTTAACAAGAACAACAGCATCCAAATCAAATAGTGGCCATAATGAATGAATTGACTCAACAGGCTACTCATCAGCTGCTAAACTACTGACACTGTTGACTCCCCTCCAGTTTTTGATGCAGCTGTGTAATGAAAGAGGAAAGTGGAAGTACCCTGTGTAAAAGTAAGGTAGTGGAACTGTGGTTAATGAGGCTAATTATCCATTGTGGGTAGACCATGCAGTTGGGCCTTTCTTTAGATTGCTTTTTTAATTTATAACACACAGAGAGCTGATGTTATAGCCTATTATAATGACTGCTTACTGGTGGGGTACAGTAGCGAAGGAATACTTTGCTACTGATCTTCTAGGGTCAGGTTTTTCCACCTCATCAGACAGATTGTGTTAGATACCTCAGTCATTCGCTGTGCTGGTCTTTGTACAGGCTCTGCACATTTTGCCTTTCTGATCACAGCACCTTGCAACATATTATAGCTAATAGGTAATTCCCACCATCTTATAAATATGTAAATAGTGACCTGTTTCATTTACAAACTATACAAAAGTCAGAGTACAAGGATGTGGCAAAGGATGTAAAATTAGGTCACCGAATCCTATAAAAATATTCAGTGTTTGTACGGCACCTTAAGACCCAGTTTAACTGATTTCAGACTAGCTTAAAAAGAGCAATGTTAATGTGCAAACACAGCAGTTTGGTTTTGGCGAAGCAATCTGTTTGGATTTAAAATCACAAATGTACACAACAAAATCAAACATTTTGATTACAAATTAGCGGAGGTCTAAGTTAGATCGTGTGTATTTGTGTTTCTGACATTTCCCTAGTCCTGCAGAGGATTTAGTGCAGATGTTGCCACAGCCTAAGCAGTTGCAGGAGGCGAATGGCTTAATCTGAGCTTTCTCAGTGAAAGATCTGTAATAAATAAAGAGATAAATGCCTGGACAAAACTGAGGCAGGTGTTGGGGGTGATCCTCGACTTCTGTCTCTGTGACTTTGCACAAAACCCACCAAGTGTCCACTGACCAATTCTGCTTGAACTTCACATGGAGATCTGATTTTAGACCTTCCTTTTACTTGTACCTCAGTCCTTTTACTTGTTTTACACAATGATTGTCTAACGCATGGGTGTCCAAAGTCAGTCCTCAACGGCTACTGTCCGGCAGGTTTTGGATGGTCCGTGCTAGGGCATATCTGAATCACATTGGTGGGTCAGCATGCTTGACAACAAGCTGTTGAGGAGAGCCATTCAGTTTGAAGCCATTCAGGTTTGCAGGTTTTAGATGACCAATCCTGGACACCCCTGGGCTAACATATTTAGCATGTTTCCATTGAAGTGATCAGGATTTGCTTTAAGTTGACTTTTCTCTCTGTATTTTTTTTTTTTTTTTAATAACCTAACCTCATAATGAAAATGATTTAATCCTACGTCTGCCAAGCAGGAGTATATTATAAAGCTGTAACGAGTAACTGCTTGTTAGAAACTGACCTCTGTAGGATGTGATCATCATTGAAAGAAATGACTTGGGACATAGAACAGATTATCAATCCACATAATTTTCTTTTTGAGGACAGCTGCTTAAACGGCTTTAAGGGGAATTGTGCGTGTCTTTCACATAATGTAGCTGAAAGCAGCAGAAAATCTGTCAAGAAGCACACTGCTGGCCTGGACTGTCACCGCAGCCGCTTGGCTCCAGCATAGTGTGGAAAATTGTAATGAAGAGAGGCAAGTGGAGGGGGACGATTCTTGACCTGAATTTTGTTGGTTTGGTGACAATGAGAAAGATAAGTGGTTGTGACAGTTGTGAATGATGTTCTGCCACGGGCCTGTGAGCTGTGCTGTGGCTAAATTGACAGCGTTGTCAAACAGGCTTTTCACGATACCCAAACCTCTGGTGAACCAGCTAATATGGCAAATGGGAGCTCTAATTCTTCATTAATTCTCAGGAAAAGGGAGATTTGGTCATCTAATTTTCTCCTCACTGGCTGTTTTAAAGATTCCAATAACTGAGCATTTACAGTTGACTGAGCGAGAATTGCTTCCCCCCCAGACCCCCTTTCTCCTCCACTTTTCACAACATTGACGTGTCGACTGTGAAACCTACTGATGCTTATAGCCAGACTTATTGCCATGGTTATCTTTAATGACTTTGAAATGTATTGGCCTCGTTAATAAACGGCGAGGTTATCAATTCCTCCAATTAGGCTGCATGCTCCCCGAAGAAATTTCACATTAAAGAGCGAAAAGATGTGTCGAGCAAGGGACGCTTTGTGGCGAGGGTTGGGGTGGAGGGTTACACACAGGGGTGGGGTGGGAGGTGGTGGTGTTTGGAGCTAAAACTCAAAGTGTCTTACCCCATCTGGGAGGATTAGCATTTAATCATTATGCCCACACCACCACCACCACCAGGCAGCTCACACACCAATGCAACACTCCCACCACTAGCACCGCTGCACCTTCTTCCTCTCCCATTGAAAATGACTGTTTCACTTACACATCATAGCTATCTGTGTGTGTGTGTGTGTGTGCGTGCGTGTGTGTGTGTGTGTGGGGAGGGGTAATCACAGCCAGGCAGGGCTGGGTGGCGGTAATGGGACATGAGCACTGCTGAGGTGTGTAATACGATCAGGAGTTACTGTCACAGAGCACTGATGTGCATATCTCAGGCTGACATGTTGAGGCCGCAGCGAGGCCATTTCAGTAAGCTTTATGTGGCGTTCCAAGGGAGCTTCAGTCAGCTGCCAGTAAGGAATATAGGCCTTTTAGATGAAATGGATGCCTGCCTTCTGTCTTCGTCACTTCTCCGAGTCTGTCCGCCTGGCAGCTCTGAAATACTCAGATGTACAGTATTGTTTATAACTTAGAGTCTCAAAGATCGTTACTCTGTAAGAACAACAAACCCAACGATGGCGTCATCAGTTAGCATCCGATAAAAAGAATAATACGAACTGCCTGCCAAAATATCTATAATTTGAATGAATACATTGTAAAATGTACTAGAAAGTAGAAATTCAACATTTATTACATTAAAGACTTCATCAGCTAAACCACACAGTCTACATCATGCTAATATCGCCACAAGATTTAAAGAACACTCCCATGTATTTCTAAATGTTACCGAATATTAATAAACTTTTGTGACTCACTGCATTTACTGTAAAGTATTTATGTGTTCATGTGCATTAACAGTGTCTACACACTATTCAACATGTGTGATGTGATGCATACATGTGAAAATAGATAACTATAAAAAAACATGATTCATTTGTGCCCCAGCAGTCAAACTAAGCTTTCTGCAAATTTATAGCCAAATGTCACTTTTCCATGATGGGTTTGTAACAAATATCCGCTGCATATTGTTAAATTAATCTTCCATTTAAAATTAATGGAGTTAGACTCCCCAGGTTCAATGTAATTTGGTGTTCATGGGCAGCAAGTAACGCAGTGTGAATACAGAATGAGTTGGGGCCAAACGGCCTAATCTTCCATCACCTTGAACCTGAGAGGAGAGGACGCCTCATCCAGCAGTGCTTAATGAGATTGTGCTCACCTCCGGGGAGAATGAGAGACAGGGAGGGAGCCAGGGTTTGGTGGGAGGGAGGGTACACTAGAAAGATGGAGGAAACAAAGATGGATGCATCGAAGTATGCCATAGCAGAAAAGGGGAACTGGATATGAGGTGAGAGAATGATGGCCAAGTGCTGAAAGAGGGACGTATAAAAGAGAGTGGGAGATATATAGAGCAGGTGCCTGATAGCAGCTTGTAGTTTTCCACCATGCTCCACCACTTGTCTTGTTTTCCTCAGCTCTAAGAGCAGCTGCAGGACATGGCTGATGTATGTATGAGAAAGCCCGGTCGTGTTCAGATAAAATGAATTCTGTATCATTATTTCACAATCCTCAGTCGGCCATGACAAAGACAGCAGACATGTTTCATGGTTAAGGATGCCGTACTCAGCAGGGGTGTCTGTCTCTCCATAATTCATAAAATGAGGAAACTTTCCCCCCGTGCAAACCTGGCCATATTATTGTCAAAGCAACCAGGGGGGATAATTTTCTGCTACTCCACATAGTGTTCCCTGCATGTCTGTTGTTTCTTCTAGTTTCATATTCCAGTCACATATGACACCTTTCATGCCGACACTAGTGGTATTTAAGGCGTGAATTTGATGACAATTTTTATTTAGTTTTAGAAACATGCACACGGAAAACTTACCTAATTCCCATTTCTGCTGTTGCAAAGACAGTTATATTGACTGTCGTTGCAATGGATTGCCCTCTAGCAGACGGTGGCAAGAGTGTGAGCCAGCCCAGAGCTGAGCTCTGCCAGCATTTAGGGTTCATATGGTTGGTTTTGGATGGGCTTGTAGCTATCCTGGCCAACTTTGTGGATTAGCAGCTATGTCCTGTGCAGTGCTGTGCTCCATTGCAAGACTGTCCCACTGTAAACACTGTGACATGCATAACAGATATATCAGTTCCACCTTGTGAAAGTGGAAAGTAAAATCTTTTTCTGTGGATGATATGTGAATTCTGGATGGCAGTGTATGTGTTAAAAAGAAAAAAAAATGAAGTGGGTTAGTAAAACTGAGCCGTACCGGTTCTGATTTTTGGTATTGGAGAAGGATAAATATGCAGTGCATTTGTGTCCAAACTAACATACTTTCCTAGGCGCCACACTAAACCATTGCATCAGTTGCAATGGTGCACAAAGTGCTCCTCTTCAAAATTTAGGTTCACCCAAAATTTTGATGGGCCTCTGCTGTAGATCAGGGGTAGCCAACGTTGGTCCTCGAGGGCACCAATCCGGCAGGTTTTCCAGATTTCATCATGCTTAACCCAAATGAGTTGGTCATACCAGTATTTCAGAAATGCATATTTGAGGTGTTCTCTCTTTTTCTCTTTCGTTCCTTATTTGACTGACTCTGAGCTGAACTGGAGTTTTCTGAGCTGGGATCAGGGATATATATATGCTACAGGCAGCACAGAATTTTGTTTCACAAAAAAATTGTGGTGTGATTTTTATTTAGCAAGTAACATCTTCATTGGTTTTACTTGTTGCTAGCATGTGTAGCATCAACCTTAAAGAATCTCTGGGTCAAAGATGAATACTTGCTCGCTCTCTGACTTTAATTAATTTGGGGTGTGGCTCAGTGGGTAGAGTGGTCGTCTTGTAGCCTGAGGGTTGCTGGTTTGATCCTCGGCCTGTCGAGCTCATGTGGAATGTTGTGTCCTTGAGCAAGACACCGAACCACAAATTGCTCCTGATGGGTCGTGGTTAGCGCCTTGCATGGCAGCTTCTGCCGCCATGTGTGATTGGATGAATGTGACATATAATATAAAGCACTTTGGGTATCATTCCAGGTACAGAAAAGTGCTATATAAATACAGACCATTAACCATTAATTATGACTGTGATATTTGTTTCTGATGTAAAAATCATACACATACGTCAATGCATGCACACACACAAATGTTAGGGGTGTGAGTAAAAATCAAAGTTGCTCTCCATAAACTTTTGGTTGTAAACTGGTCACACTCTAAGTCCCTGATACCTGATTTAATTAAATAGTAATAAGGAATAGAGTAGTGAGTAAATAAATATCAGTGCTTGTTTTAAATAATTAAGCCATCTCATATTAAAATATGATTAGCAGCTAAAATTAAAGGAGAAAAAAACTGCTAAAAAATTTGTGTAAATTATGAAGCAGTTTTACTTTTTTGTGTAATGAATGTAATGTAATGAATCTATTTTAGCTTGATATAAAATTCATATATCATTGATATCCACTTAATTTGAGTGCTACTGAAAACAATTATAAGTGTGATTTAATGGTTGTAATTGTTTGTAATATCCACACGCTTGCATAAGGCAGGATATACTGGATATACTTTTATGAGCTTATTGATTAACTTTTTTCTCAATCATGCACATGTTCCATCCCACTCTCCCTGTCCACTCCCTCCCCCTGCTTCTTTCTTATTTTTCTAAGCTAATATACACTCATTTACACAACGTCACACTCATTTGTTTATCCATTCATGCATTGATTTCATTGATCATCTGTATTGATCCTCATGTTTTCATTCTTCTCATGCCTGTGTATAATCAATGTACCTTTGTGTGTGCTTTGGCCATGTAGGAGCTAATTACCATTTCAAAGGCCCAAAGATACTGAGAGTTCTCTTAAAGCTAATGATGCTGTCAGGCCTTCCATCACTATGTAAAGTTCTTTTAACTAAATGGCAGCTATAACACAACTTGACTGTCGTCTGTGTTTTCTCTCATCAGGATATCACAGTGATCCTGTCACCTGGCTGTGTACCATACCTGGCACATCTGAGTGATGGTGTATCTTGCTCCTCTCTGCAGTGGTTTATATGTCAATGGCTCGGGCTCCCAATATTCAGCCTGCACAAAGTGATCTGCAAATAATTTTTGCCAGCTTTAAAAAGATGAGAATGTTTTGCACTTGTTTGTAAAGAATCGATCTGCCTCTTCACACTGATTATCACACCCCCTCACCACTGTTTTCCACTTCCTCTCTGGTCCAGAGTGTATTGAGTGGGATGTCGGGTTATAAAGTTCCAGCTGGTAACATTTGTTTAATTACTTAAATCCATTTGATCAAAGCTTTTCAAGCAACGCCAGTTCTTTCAAGGCCCTAACACAGCAATAAATGGATTCATTGAACAGGACTCGCACACGGCAAACATTCCTCTTTACAGGGTCAAACGGGGTTTAGGAAGGCGTAAGCTCAGTGCAGGGGTGTTGGAGCGAATGTGGTAGTAAATGTGTATTGTGAGCAGAAATTGTGCAGCAGTCTGTAGGATTAAGCAGAAATAGCAACTCTAAGGTTTTACCTGCCAATTACGTTGTGTATGGGTCAACACTAAGAAAGGAAACAAACACTTCCAACTTTGTGTGTTAAAGCTCAGGAGAAAAAACCCAAATTATAATATGACTTGTTATTTTGACAACGTTAATAAGTTTTCTCAATGCTACACCAAAATAAAGAAGATCCAGGATGTGGGAAGGTGAACCTGAAAGAAAGATGTCCTAATACCAACTTCTAATACCCACCTTAGAAAATGAGTCCACACCTTTGGTCCCCACGCTCAACTGTGTGGCTGATATAAACACAGCACGTATGTGAAGCAACAAAATAAATGGATGGAAATCTCAGTGAAATTAAATAAATTGACTTGAACGAAAATATTCAGTGAATTTGCTGACTGTATTGATTTTCTGTAGTTACATAGACACCTGTTCTTCATTTGTTATGTCTTTGAACTACTTGGTTTGGGGTGTGTATGGCTCAGAACAGAAAAAAGGAACAACTGTGAATGAGGCTTATGCTGGAATTTGTAAGGTTCAGCTATTGATATGTTCATGAATAGTTGGTGAGTGTGGCTGATAGCAAGTGTAGAAACATGGCTTATGCAGGTATGGACTCAGATGTAGGTGTACTGTCTTAAGCTAGGTACACATAAAGATTATCGGGCCGTTTTTGTCCTGATGTTTTCGCCCCTTTCCAACCAAGGACGGCAAACGCCCGAAGTGTGTCCAGAGCTAACTCTTCCAGACAATCGGCTCCGAAACGTGTCATGGCTGACAATCGAAAATATAAAACAGGCTCGATATTTACTAAATATCTTCGTGTGTGAGGAAAGCCGACAACTCCTGAGTTGTGACTGTGTGGATTGTGACGTGGAATGGATTGTAGCCAATCAGAGAGCGAGCTGACTGGGGAACAAGGAAGGAAATAAAGTCCGTGTTCACGTCATCTCCAGTCTTTTTTCAGTTCAGGCTTTTTCTGTTAAAGACAAAATAAGTAGCATTGACACCTAGTGTTTCAAATAAGAGCTGCAGTCAAATAAGAAAAAAATGGAGAGCGTCAACCCCCCGAGATTTTTTGCAGGTTGCCGCTTTGTGGGAGAACTGTTATATTTTATGTTGCGCCAGCAAACACCATGATGACGAGTGAAGATGATTCTCACACAGGAAGTTGCTATGCTTTGCAACGCACGCGCTAATTTCACACATTAATTAATGTTAGCATAAAATAGAGTGTAAACAAAAGCTACATTAATCAACAAATTCCACGCATCTGCTGTTTTCCCTTAGCCCCACTTAATAAATTAATTTGGTAGTAATTTCATAAGTTTATAAGGACAAACACAGTATTCACTCGGCCCAAACATCATTACATTTGTTGTTGTAAACTAACAGGCCACCAGTTTACTCCACTAATACGTCCATACAGTTCCTGTTGCTGTTGCTGTGTTTCTTCTCATTTTTTGTTAGATCACATTTGATAACACGAGATTTCTGGCTCGGGGGGCTAGAATCTCGATCAGTTGCGGGACAGCATCGTTGTGTGTGTTGTTCTGGGATGAGATTCTTGGAGCAACCACACACAGTATCATCCACACTGATTTTTTTTATCGTCATGTGCGAGGTCTCAAACAGATAAAAATCTCATCAGACTTAAAAAATCTTTGTGTGTACCAGGTTTTACCAGATCATGGTTTGTACAGCTTTGTTCTTGAACCAGTTGGTCTCCATTCATAACACTTTTTAAGTCAGCCGTTCAGAAGCTTTTGTCCTGTACATGCTAACTGATCTACAGTCTTTGTCCTCTTTCAATGGGAAATTGTGGGGGTGTTGATAACAGAGAGTCTCTTTGCAACTTCTCCAAACAAGAGCCCATGGTGTTCTTCTCCTCCTGAGTGTTGCTTTGACTGTCTAGTGTATTCCACCTTTTCAATGGGAGGTTGATTCAGGTGCATGTGTAGCTGGTGCACCTGCAGTGGGTACAGTACACGCAGTTATAAAGTTTTGGGCTTCATACTGTAGCGTTAACACATTTAATTATTAAAATTTGGGGCACCACCCTTAGAGGGAAAATTGATATAGCTTATATCATTAAATAAATCAGTCTCACGCTACTGAGTTCTCGTTTTGAATTTACCTTAGAACCACACAAGAAAACCACAGACAACGATCAGGTATGAGAATATATTTATTAACTATTCTACACATTACATAAGGTAAAATAAGAACATTTATAACATGAAAAAATAAAAAATATGTAAATATGATGTTTAGCTATAGTTTGTATGGTAAAGAAGTGAAAAAAGGTTGGAAAATGAAGCATGAATTATTGAAATGGTGGAGTTAATTTATGTTCAAGGGAATGAAGAAAGAAGTTTGAATCTGAATAAACTAAATTTAACTGGCTGTTTAAGAAGTAGACCTAATTACTGTGTAATAAAGGAAACTTATGAGAGGGGATCTGTCCTCTTTAGACTGAGGGGACACTTGCGCCCGGTTCTGTTGGACTGTATCCATAGGAAGCGCGATTCTGATTGATGGGTCCCCAAAAACTCTGCATGATCTCCTGAAAGTTTGTGACTCTTACATATAATCTGCAAATGCTCTCATCTTCAAAATGGAAGTTTAGGGTAGAATCATCTAATGGTCTTAAAACTTCATGAGTCATGTCAAAAGAAAGGTCTGATTTAAAAGATTAACATTAACTCACATTTATAAGAATATAAAACACATTTTTCAGCGTTTTAAAGCACGTCTGAAATAAAAGTTGAAAAGAGCAGTTTATGTAAGAAAACAAAGATGCAGGGTGGTGTTCTGGCAAGCATCGCTGTCCGGCATGTGGGGGGCATCTAAAATGAGATGCTCATGTTTAGATGGTTTATTGATTCTTTAGGTAAGAAGCTACATTTTTGGTTTGGATTGAGTGGATCATGCATGGCTCTTCTTGCAGATTTATGGTTAAGGATGGTCCCTCAGAGTTTCAAACCTCCCATATTCCATAACTTAGTCAGGCATGAGTGTCCTCTTCAGGGAGAGCAAATCGTCTGCTCATCTGTTTATAATTCAACTGTGACATTTGTTGATCAATAAAATTCCAAAACATGGCTTTTTAGGTGTGTGTCTAATTCTTTCTGGGCCCTTTTCCCACCAGAATCTGTTACAATATGAACTGCATTAAATGGGCCAATTATATCCTGAGGGACTGGAGCAGACAATGGCATTTACGTCACATTTACGCCATGTCACATGTCATGGAAACAGACCCGGAAACCAGAAAATTACCTTTAATGCTGATCTCACTACCAGCTGTTATTAGAGGTAGCTGCTGTCATGTGCCAAGTGATTTATAAAGATTTTTAATGACTTTACTATTTATCTAAATGGGTTTTGACTGTGTGACAAAATTACAGGTACAGCATTCAGTTTTCCGTTCTGCCACGCAGCAGTTTAGTTGATATACGTATCAAATGCATCAGAAGTGGCAAGAGCACAGCTGTTGGTCTTTGTGAAGCTGTCTTCACTAATCTCTGTTATTACTTGGACAGTTGTGAAGACTTGATTTGCTTCCCTTGTGGATTTAAGACTGTAAACTTCAACCAAAGACAGGCTGCAAAAGCTGCACACAATTTAAATGGTTACAGCTGAGGGCAACCACATTATATCATCGGCCCTGAATTTGAGCTGGATGTAATGTAAAAAAGACCTCTATAGTTACAAAATGTGATAAAACTTTTAGGCGTTTTAATATAAAGAATTTTAACTAATAAACATTAAGTAGATTATCAAGCAATTATCAGCAACTCGCAGCATTCGTGTGTGAGGAGATAGTTTTGTGTCAAATGCAAACAATTCAAGAAGTCTCCTACTTTTCCATCCAAAGTAATGTATATTAGCATTTACAAGGTGCACCATGAACTCCTGTTTTCACAGGTCTTGATCTGAATTTGCCGAAGCATATAAACATAATCTGTGAGTTTTTCCTGTGGAGATGGTGCACGCCGGGTGTTGAGGGTTAGATTAGCCTGCAAGACAAAAACAGAGAAAAGGGTGTTTGTGTAGTGATGAGAGAAAATAAAACTGTGCAGTTGTGTCCTGTCTGTTTGGGAGTATACTGGAAAGAAATAGGGCAGGCTGCAGGGCCACCATTCCGAAAACAGAAAATCAGTTTGTTTCTGGTACAGATTTACTAAGTAAATAAATATATTAGTGCTGGGTAACAATTAAACTTTTTAATTGCGATTAATCGCATGACATTCTGCGATTAATCGCGATTAATCTCATTGTTACGCGCAAAATGTCTTTTTCCTTTAAAGGTCCCATATTATACACTTTATTCCCAATCTGAGACCATTCATTAATATCTAAATGAAATATTTCCGCCATGGTATGGACAAATCGACCCTCAGTTTGAGTGCAGCGGCTTCTCTTCACCTCCCTCCAAAAATAAAATTAATCCACTCAGTCCTCGTGGGTTCAGTGGATGGAAGTAAAAAAACGTTTTCGTGTTCATTTATGCAGCCACAAACAGAACAGTGCTTCTGTCGCTTAGCCATGTCCGCTAACGAGGGTTGCCGAAGAGGGAAAAACACTGGGCGCTAGGTGATTTTTAGAGGGCGGGCTTTGAGAGCCGGTAGACGGGTCCATCGCTCTGTGGGGAGTGGTTATTGTCCCTTATGACGTCATAACGCACACGCTTTCAAACAAGCTCATTTCAGCGCTTACTTCCCTAGAGGTGGAGCAGGGGGGAGAGAGAGCGCCTGAAAGAGTTTCACACTTACGGGTCTCCTACACATGCGGGGGGACCAGTATGACTGTTCCAAAACCATTAAAAAGTGAATTTTGCATAATATGGGACCTTTAAAAGAATGCCTACAGCTATATAAAGAAAATGCAGTAAATTTTGGTTTACAAACACGACATCAGGGTTCTTCATGCGACTCTGGAGCCTCAAGTGGCTCTCTGGACCTTTCACAATGCTTCTAAATACGTGGCTAAAATATTTCTTGTCATTAGGTTGGAAACCAGGGACTTCTTTTTTCTTTTACTGTACAAGGAATTAAAACTGTTTTTATTTTTGTTTGCTTCTGCCTTGAAGACAGCCATTTTTAAAAAAATATTGGTTAACTTTGTCTTGACATGGTTACACCAGAACCTCTTTGGTCTACAAGTCTTCAACTTACCTCTTTGACCTTTTTTTTCCTTTCCAAAACGTCCCTTTTAATAACTTTTGTCTTCTTTCCCTCAGGCTCCATTCAGGACTATTCGTACGGCCTGAGAACAATAATCCCTGCAAGAAAAGAGCATTAGTCTTTTGTTCATGTCTCATAGGCTGCTGTTTTCTGAATGATTTGCAGACTATATTGCTATATTTAAATGATGATAATCCAGTTACATAAATGGGGGCTTTGTTTTGCACCCTATGTTGAAAAACCTGGTGAGAAGGGCGGCAGTAGCTAAGGAGGAAGAGCAGTTGGCTTCCAACCGGAAGGCCGGTAGATTGATTCCAGGCTTCCACTGACTACACGTCAAAGTGTCCTTGGACAAGTCACTTAACCCCACGTTGCCTTCCGATGTGGCTATCGGGGTCTGTGTGAATGGGAGAATATGATATGTGGTGTAAAGCGCTTTGAGAGGTCAAACTGACTGGAAAAGTGCTATATAAGTACAAGTCCATTTACCATACATCGTACTCTAATACACTCTAATAAATCCTTTATGATCCAACCAGTTAATGAGAATTTGAAGTCCCATCACGATGAACTTAAACTAAATGCCACAGCAGCATGTGTGATATTCAGACTATAAAGTTGTCATCTGTATCCTCCATGGAAGTGTGTGCAGATCCCAAATGTCTTGGTAATGCACACGAGGGCAGGTGCATAATTGTATTTTCTCACACAGTGATCCTCTGATAGCATCAGCTAATATCAAATTTAAGCTTTTTCATGTTTTTATACATTTTTCTCATTTTCTTGCATAATCTTCTTTTTATTCCTTTTCCAAGCCTCACAACTTCTGATTTAATGACCTGCTTAATCATCAGCTCTTGAGGGAATTTCCAAAGACTAAGTGCATATTCTCAGCCTAAAATGCAGGCTTAGCAGTGGCAATCTCTTCTGCCAAGAATGGATTTTCCCTGGTGACCTGATGGTGAAGTAGTTAAGCTCCCCGTTGTAGCCGATCCAAGTCTTTATGCTCCACTCTGCATTACTCTTTCTCTTTCATGCTGTAATATAATTACCAAGAGGAATCCGTTTGTGTCCTTTCCTCCTTCCTACTAAGTCTTTCATTACTTTTAGCTGTGGAAAAACTTAAGTCTTGTTGATTTTAAGAATATTAAACTGGTGAGAAATAAGCAGCTCTTTAGGGGATGCTGAATGTAGACGCATCATTGAGGGTAGCAGGCATTTCTCTGAATTATGTTTATAGTTTCTCCTCAGCTTAAACTGGGATAAAAAGAAACAGGAGGAAGAGGCCTTGAAACATTTATGAGTTGTGACTGATCTGACCTGGGGGAAAACATCCTCGATCTGACTCTAGAACCCGGAGTGGATCTGCTGTGTCCCAAGATGTTTGGAAAGGCTACAATTAGACCGGGAGCCACAGTGGCTTTCTTAATTTATACCCCTTGTTGCTGACATATACTCCTGTCCAGTGGAAAATACTGCAGCCTCACCCAAGAGAATAGCTTGTGGGTGATAAATAGCTCCTGCTTTACACTCCATTTGGTCTGAGGCAGCTCACACCCTCCTCCCTGTCTCTTCCTGCTTCCATCCTTGAGCCTCCATCAAACCCCTGCCCCTCCTGTTTCCTCTGCAGGCACTGACCTTTCAGATGATGCCTCTCCTGGCCTCCCTGGCCAGCAGCTCCCCTGGGAGTTATAATGGACTCTGTGTTAATTGCCTGTTGAAGGACAGAGGCAGTTCTGCACAGGCTGATTGCAGACTCCCCTGGGAATACAGCTGTCTGTTTGTGTGATTGTTGCTCTAATTTTGCGCGGCTGGAAAATCCACCCTGCATCTGCCTACACATATGTTCATGCAGCACAAATAATCCTTTTTCTGACTAATAACTTACTGGCAACTGTTGCATACACAATTCATAGGTTACTGAGGGACTGAACTACCTGGAGGTTTTGTTTTATGGAAACATTAACCTGTCCTGGTGGTGCAGCATTGTACGTTTGTGGCGTGTCCCCACAAAACTTCTCCTTTTTCCTTCTGTAGTTTTGTGCATTTGAGTTGAAACCGAGAGACTGGTTTCTGTTTCATCTTTTTTCAATAAAAGTACTGTGCAAAGGTTTAAGTATTGTCCAGAAAGCTGTACATACAGTATGTTCAGTATATACTGCAGCCTGTCTCACAGCGAAATAGGAAAGAGTCACGAAACAGAAAATTTGGTATTCATGCAGATAAACAAATAGGGATTTTTGTGCTCCACAGCACGAATTTCAAAGTCTTGTATTTCAGGAGGATGTTTGGTTTGTGTGTCCAACACATTTTTTGTGTTTCGCAAAGTCCAGATTTTACAACTCGATTTTCTAGGAAAAGGTATTTCGTTGCTCTGTATCATTTCAGTAAGTTGCCATTTTCATTCTTCAGTCTGGTACAAGTACTGGACTGAAAATGGGTGACAAATCGGTAAATGTCCAAAGAAAGACATTGAGCGTTATTTGGAAAGCATGCAGAACTATTGCTCAAGACCATTTTAAAAGATTAGAAGAAAAAAGGTCTGGCTTCTTGGAAGAAAAAGCTGAAGAAATGATGGTTGGCTCCGGAGTTAGGCACAGTATTGGACTTGCCCATACAAAGTGACACTGTATGTGGTTCACATCAACTTGGCCTCCCTTTGTGGTCTGGGTGTCAGCCCAATTGTAGCCGCAGACAAGAGGCAGAAAGGAAAGATTTATTACTGACTCCATGGATAAATGTTTTATTCAGGGGAAGTGAGCTGGATGTAAGGTTAACTCCTTAAGCTCTCTCAATGCCAATGGTCATTGAATAACACTCATCTACAGTGCTGCTATTCCCATGGAAACCAAACCTTGTATACCACAGCCTCACACATAAGTCCCTTTTAAACATAGATTTGTAACTTTAATGACTTTATCCATCTGTTAAAGCCCAGCTCACGGTCACTCAGACATTGGTGGCTTTAAGTTAATGATATTTCACTTCTACAGGGCTTCCTGACCACTGGATGAATGCATCCAATGAGGGAGAAGCCCAGCTCTTGATCCCAAACACAACACAGCATCCAACACATTTTACCCCCCCCAAATTAATACCAATTAATACCAATACCAGAATGCTTCTTCAGATATGAAACTGACTTGTTAATTTCCCCTCGGGTTAGTGGAAAAAGAGTGAATTTCACTGTAGCTCACAAGATAAGGTGTCATACTACTTCTATTGCAGTAATCAGTAGACAGCACATCCATCGTTTTTTTTTTTTTTTGTCAGCATTCAGTAAATTTCCTCATTTATCTTCCCAACTTTTGATTATAGGTCCTCTTTTAGCGTGCACAGTGAGAAAATGCACTTTGAAAAATGTCAGTGGTGGACAACCAGGTGAAACTCTCTCCTCTTCATCCCCACACTTAAAGAAAAGGCTGCATGCATGGCCTATGGCTGGACCTTGATCTCCATGGTTTGAAGTTAAAAGTAGGTCCAAGGGCCCTGGCGGCCAGAGAGTGATTCCTGCTAGATAAGGACCATCTTTCATCCCCTGTTCATCTGTGAGCTGTGCTGTCACGGTGAGGCTGATTTGCATGAACGGCCTGCCTCCTGGGCAGACCAGGCCAGGAGATGGAAGTCCTGGGGATTTATTTTGACATGCTGCCAAATTCCTGCAAGGCATCAATGTGAAATTTCTGAGAAGTCTGTATTGACCATGACGACCATGAATGCTTTGCCGTGGCTATGAATCAGATAGTATGTGTGTAATAGCTTACATGTTGTCAATTCTGCCATCCAGCACACTAATAAACTAAGAACTAAAAAACAAATACCCCAAGTTATGATTTACATGAAATTACTGGTAATTGTTTAATTCATGCTTGTGAATTTATTTAACCAAGCATTTCTTTGTAATTTTCCATCCATGCATTATTCATAATGTCCTCCACCAATGTCACAATTTTCAAAATGCTTGCCTTTTAGGGTAATAGCCATCATAAGAGACTTAAAACAATGTTGAGCCAACTGGAGATGCATGGTGTTTTCAAAATCCATTTTAGTTAAGTGGACATGATAAATCATTTCCATTACACACATGACTAATTTTTTTTAATTTAGCCACGGATTCAATTAGCTGGTGTCTGACGGGAGGACAGTGGGAGGAAGAAAGTCCACCATGCTACACACAGCAGCATAATCACATTAAAAAGCCATGAAGAGGCCCTTGTTAGGACCAAGAAATCACCTTGAGTTAGGAAAAGGATTTGAGACAACACATACCTCATGGGTAAATTCAGCCACAAGCCAGTTTAGACTTGAAGCTTCGTGACTCATAGTATTTTATCTAGGATAAATATTTGCAATTATATCATGGATACAGTACTTTGTGATTTGCCAGAGGGTGTAGCAGATTTTCAGAAAATTGCATATTCATGGGGCAAGTGTGTTCTTCATTGTTCTACTTGTAGAACTCCTTGTTTGCTGACAATAGCTTTTCCTGTAAACTGTCATTATGAAGTTGGTATCGTGTTAATCCGAAGTCTTTGGATGAATAAAAACTATTATGTCTAATTATTCCAGAATAACTGGTACTGTGGACATTGTAGTCGAAAAAATAATATTAAATGCTCAACAGAGTGCTGACTACATGTATTTAAGAAGATTAGTAGACATAACTGTTAAATAGGTTGTCAAACTCTTTGACTTTGTTTTAGTTGTTAAAACTGAAACAAATGTTTTTTGGTGTTTTGTTTTGAGTGCCTATTATGATGCTCAGTCAAGCTTATGTTTGTGTTGTATGTATGGAGTTTTTGTGGAACATTAAAGCCCCACTACTGAACTTTGGCAGATGTTCATACTAAAAATTGTTCAAGCAAGCACAACCGATATCTGCCTTTAAAAGACAGGTGGTTTCAGTTTGCTGCAGACAGGGGTGTACTGCTACTTATACATTCCTACCATGTTGTAAAGACAATCCTTCATCCTTTGTATGATATGACTACCAGGGAATAAGCATTGTGGTTATGGCAAAAAGACAGATCTGAAATGTGTGTGAGTGTGATTTGTTCCCCAGTGAATACATGTTTTAGTCTCTCCCTTTTTTTGCTATCCACCTCACAAAGCAAATTGCAGTAACGGTTGTCGATCAGGAGAAAGCAGAGCAGCAATTTGGGTAGCGGATGGCTTTTTGTTTTTTAATCTGCATTACAACGCCTGTTTAGGCTTTTGTTAGAGCTGTGGAATCCATAAGCATCCTCCTATGAGGGCTATAAGAGAACTAGTAGCAGGTGGCGTTAGGTGTGAAATGGGCATTTGGACTGGGCAGTCATGGGGAGGATAATGCAGCCATTCAGGCTCCCTCCAGCTGGGGCTCCCTTTGTGCCCAGAGCTGACATGCTACTTCACTGAAGCTTCTGAAAGGTTCCATTTTGTTCAATTTGTTGAAAAGCTGCTGACTTATGTGACAACTATGGATGTTAAAGTTTTCTGAACCTACCGACTGGTGAATGGCTTTTTTTTTCCCTGCGATCTGTCATTCCCCTAAAGATTGTGCTAGAAAGAAGTGGAAAAAGAAATAGAGTTAAAAGCTACAGAGAGGGCACCCTGGTGGGAGCTCCTCATAGTTGAGCAGAGCACATTGAAGAGACCCAGGTGACTTTAATTCTGTTGGAAAGCGTGAAAACTAAAGGCGAACCAAAGGTTGAATTAGGTTCCTGGGTTTGTGCAAATGTATCCATTTCCACATGAGATCTGCATTTTCAACAGCAGTGCTTGCTGGGCAGACTCCACAAGCAAACTCAATGACTTGGCTCCTGAGTTTTTAGTTTGCAGGAAAGCATGGTCAAATCACTGACGAGGCAAACGAGTGACTCGCTGTCTAATCTCTTTAAATTTGCAGTTAAGAGTGTTCACATTGTGATTTACCTAATTAAATGTTTTTGTGTTGGTTTTATGTTTTAATAAATTTTATTTGGAGTATATTCTTTGTTTTCACAGACTGAGCTATGATGTGCCAGTACAGCTTTTTAAATCAACAACAAGACAAGTGGGCAAGTTATTAAGCAAAGTCTTTGGAAATTCAAGCATCGAGACATAGTTACAGCTGCTATTCACAAATGAAATGTCGATTCTGTCCACAGGGCCATGTCCCTCTCTCAGGCTTTTGATTAATTATTACTGGCTAACCATAGCACCGTCTCTGATGTACATGCAGAACAAGAGCCACACAATAGAGGAGCAGTGAACTGTTCAAGGCTATTATTTCTTTGAAATAAAATCAGCATGGACTCAAAGTGCTGTGCTATCCTTGGAAACCATGTAGCAGTTCAAGGTTGAAATCATGCACAGCACTCTGGGTGATTTCTGGCACTCAGGAAAGGTCAGCTGAAGAACAGAGCACCTTACGTCAAGAAGGACTAAAGAGGCATCTTTCATATCGTGTTTAATAAAAGTCAAACTACAAGGTACATCAAGTAATGGAACATTAATATCAAAACCTACAAGCAGAAATTTAAACAGTACTTACATTTGTATACGCATCATGTACTTCATGTACAACTTGATGCTGCTACCATGTACTTTTACTGAAGAAAACTGCAGCGAGTCCACTGTGCCAGGGTAAACTGTAGCCATGTTTACATGCACGGATTTCTTCAATTCTAATGAGACCTGTACTGTTTACATGTTTCCTGACAAAGTTATTCCAATCATGACATGTTTTCTTCTATCACAATAAATTATTTTGACTTTCCAGAAACAGCAGTAGTGGAAGAAACTAACAAACACTGCTGTGTGCATGGATTTATAGCCGTCTTTTTGCCCCTTAATGATTTCAGTGAAGTTCTTTTAAACTCTCCAGCAGTATATTTGTAACACATACCAACCAGTCTAGCCTTACATTAGCCGTAACACACAGTGCAGGATCATGCTACAATGGCACGCGGTTGATGTAACAGGCAAGCTTAGTAAGGGTCAAATGTAATGATGGATTATGTTTGATACTGCAAACATCTTTTTCTAGAAAATAGTACAAGTCTGTAACTTCCAGTCAGGAAATATAGCAAATGCTGCGGCATCTCCTAGTTCAGCATATAAATTTAGAATAAAATTTATATGCTGGTGGTTGGGTGAGAAAACTACATCTTAACTATAATGAATGACAGTGCAGACCCCATGTTGAGCTTCAGAAGGGAAAATTAATCGTGTCTGTTATGATTGATGTCCTGTGCTCGGGACTGATCTGGAGCCCCTGCAGCTGATTGTCCAGGGAGGAATGCTGTACAGGTTGCTGAACATGATGGACGGTTGTCCTCAGCCTCTGCACAGCGCAGTGGAGGGAAACAACCGAGTGTATTTGATGGCAGGCAGGTTCTTCAGGTTCGATGCACACAGAACGGCACAGGAGGTCATTCCTGTCAATGGCCATCACTCTTCAGAACAACAACTTAAATTACTCATTAATTTTGATTTCAGATGAATGATTTTTAATTTAAAAATAGAATATCCCCTCATGTAATTAATAAAGTATTTTTAATTCCTTTCACAAACAGGAGATTTGTCACAAATGGTGTAAAATACTTAAAGCCAGGGGTGCCCAAGTTCGATCCTTGAGATCTACCATCCTGCAACATTCAGGTGTGTTGGAGAAGGGTTGCATCTAAAAGCTGCAGGATGGTATATCTCGAGGACCGGACTTGGGCACCTCTGCTTTAAACTGAGTTTTAAATTCTAGTTCATGTTGCTCCACGAAGCTTAAAAAGTGCTGAATACAACAGGATTTAAAACATGAGCAATAACTAAAAAAGAAAATCTGGAATCAGCCTGAAGTTCACTTTTATCTAATGTAGTAGGTGGTCTGTAGTTATTAAAAAATGGGTTAACAGGCAGAGATGGACCTTTCTTGCTCTCTGAATTCATCTCAGAGGCTGAATATTTCATGTGGTAATTAAAATTTGTAGGTCAAGCCTCCCATGACACCTATTTCCACTGATACAGAGGGAAAGCAGTGGTTTCTGTCTTTAATGCGCCGCCTTCACCCAGCTGAGATTTAAAGGATGAAAGGTGACATTTTCTCCCATTTTGTAAATTAATGCAATTGATCTGCCTAACAAGAACAAAGTTAGGTTTCCAAATAGCACATGATAAAGAGATTAAGCCTTTAAATGGCTTTCCAAAGGCAATCTTTATTGCAATCTCTAACTTAAGGGCATTGAACTTTCAATTAGAATTTCTAATAGGGTATTGACTGGAATGTATTAAATGTTGCTACGCAGCTATATGGATCCTGAGAGGGGATTTTTCTCAATCCAGGGTACATGACCCCAAATCCCTCAGAGTGATATACACAAACGCTTCCCATACTCACGTGATGTGACTTGAGTGTGTTCTTGAAGTTCACTTGGTTCTTATTGTAATTGCTTTCATGAAGGTGTTTACTTTGAACGGCGTTACGTCCACCTTTGTAATCTGCGGTAATTTCAGCAAAGCCTTTTGATCCTTGCATCATTTCATCTGTGGTGAAGATTTTTGTGTCTGTGTCAGCTTAGTTCATTCTTTTTCTTGGCTGAGCTTTGATGTTGTTCCAAGTTCTTTTGTTGGTCTTAATTTCCAAGCGTCTTCGTATCCAAGCACATGAGCTGTTTCTAATTTTCTTTGATTGATCTAAATCCCATTTAATTTCTTCTAATTCCGTATTAACCGTTGTCAAAATATTTGTACATGTCATTCTAATTCAGATTGAAACTCCATGAGAGGCATGGTCAAGGAATGTTCCATCTGTTTTTCATTGTCTCTGCATCCTGCTCGTCTGTGCCTCTCACTTTTTCCATCTCCCAGTCATAATTTTCTCTTTGTTTTTGCCAGCTTCTCTTTCTATTACACAGACATTGTAGCTGCAGGTGATTATAAGCTTTGAGAAAGCTGCATCAGGATACAATTTGTCAGGGCCTAACAGCCCATTCTGTTCTGAGGGGTTAACACTCTGTTTGTGTTACAGTGCATTCAAACTCTAATTAAAACAACATTACATTCCCCATCTGCCAATCTCCCATAATCTTCTTTAATTGCTGTAATTAAAGTATATTTACATGTGCAAAATACTTGTAATTTAGCAAATTGCACTCTACACTCTGCACATTTAATCAGTGGCACTGCAGCGGAATGAGTGATTCCAGTGTCTTGATTTCAGCAGTGGGCTGGTTCTGACAGGGTAAGTGGACCTCTGCCTGAGGTCTCGCGGAGGTTAGGAAAACAAGCCATTGGAGAAGTATCGTCATTGGGCTGTGATTGCAGCTCGTGTGGCTAATTATAAGCCCCCAGTAAAGCCAGACAGAGCTTAGGTACGTTAAGTGTGTGTGTGTGTGTGTTCAAACAAGCATCTGTGGCTGAATTCATTTATAGCTATCTGCTGTTTGCCTCATGATTGACATCAGCCATTCCCGCTCAGTTATTCAACTTGGAAAGTGAATTTGCTGAGGTGTGTCTGCCATCCAAACCGAGCCGAGTTCCAGCGATAAATACCTCAGAATTAAACCTGCAGCCGGCTGAGCAATTTCAGCAGTAATGAAAACATCAAGAACTGGCACTGGCTGAAGAGGAACAGTATGCTTGCTTTCAGATTAATAGTATTAGATAGGGATTAATCCAGAAGAGGGAATTTGTCAAGCAGTAGCTTTATATTTGCTTCACTAATTAGCTAGCTTTAAAGTGCCCCACACTGTGACACCGTATATCAAAAACTTTTCAATGATTTCTAACCAAGACACAATCTATCATTTAAACAAGCAAAGCGCTCATTGTCCGCATGTCGTTGGTCATTTTAAAGCTCAGGTTATCAGCCTCGCTAGTAAGGTCAGTCTTTTCTGTAGAGGGTGCTTGGTTTTCTGTGCTAAGCAACTAGCTTTATCCATGTCCTACCGGCTTAATTATATTTATGTATGCTTGGAAGAGGAAACCTCAGTCAGAACAGATGGAACCAGTTGTAACAGCTCAGCAGTTTGGAGTCAGGGGTCCTGTCCGGGTCGACCTACCCTCCAACCGGCAGGCGTTGTCAGGTGGAAGTATCTGGTGGCAGACCTGGCAGAAAGAACTGTCATGACAGCCACCATCAAGATAATTGGCATGCTCCCAAGAGTCTCCCTGTCCTGTTAGAACTGCTTAATAGTGATAACCCCAGCAGTATGCACATTATCAGGAAATACAACAGAGGACAGTGGAGCTCTAAAAGAAGCCTGTACCCAAAAACAGTGCTTAGATTCAGTGCTCTTAATTTTTATGAAAACTCTTCCCTGGGTAGTCATTGTAATAGACATTCCCTGTTCATCTGAGGTTTTAATTGCTTAGCCTTTTAGTTTTGCCAGTGATGCTCAAATTATGCTTTCATGTGCTTGGTGTGAATATAAAAGACGTCTGAGTTGTTGAGGATATTTTAAAAAGGAGTACAAGTAGCAGCGGAGAGTTCTACAGAAATGATGATTTAAGATGGACACAGCCCCAAATCCTCATTAGCTGACACATAGTTCCTTGTAATTAGTTTCTATTCACTGTAATTAGCATGAATGAAGCTAATCATCTGATGCAAAAGCAATCTAACGCTTGGCATACAATGTCCTTGGCGTCACTTTCACTTCTACTCAGGTTCTCAGACATTTTTTTCCTCAGGTAATGTATGTGTGTTATTATTTTAAAGGCTATTAATAACAGCCAGAAAGCACATTGACCGAAAATCAGTTTGCTGCTCTCCTGAACGTTTTCAACAGCCAAATTAATTTCACTTAGTAGCAAAGTGTGTGACGGCAACAACATTTAAAAGAAGTTCAGACGATTTTTTTTTAAATGCATCTCGTATTTCTGCATTTAAATTTCCAAGTTTTACTGTAGATAGGAGAGAAAAAGAGACATCGCATTGTTGTGCTTGAGGCTGTTCTGTCACATCAGCACAAATATGTATTCTGTAACACAGTGGAGCAGGACAAGTTCCACTAAAGTAAATGATTGAGGATTGCATCGTTGAAAGCACTCCCTATAACAGCGTGATTGATACTTTCGCTGCTTGTCAAGGCCTCTAGGGATCGTTTCCTCCCACTAATGTTTCATCTGCACCCAATCATCAAGTATTTTACTGGTTTAAGTGTTCCAAGCCCTCTGCTTCTCTGTATGGGTGTTTCCTTTGATACTGCACATGACTTCATCAAATTCTTCAGTATCAATTAAATAATTCTGTTTCTACCGTATAGTGGGTGCAGTTGATACGAGCGTTGGTGACATCAAACCGCATCTTTTGATGATACGCAAAAGGATTGTTTGTTTGACTGTGGTCTGCTCTCCGTGACTGACTTTTATCTTTGGTGGTTTCAGTTAGTTTTTCTGTTTATTGATTCATTCATGTAAAGATTCCTTGCATGTCTGTCTTTGTATGTGTGCTTTTTCCCATTAATTTACTCGTAGGAGAACTTTGTGGTAAGAGCCAATCAAACGCAGAGAAGGGACGTGTCTTCACCTCTGTTTAGCTCCACCTAGAGATTCTCTAGATTGATGTTTACTTTAGAAACCGCTATTAGCTACCCTGAGAGAGCAACTCATAGTAGCAGCTGGCAAAACAAAATAAACTCTAGCTACCAATAAAAGGATAGCACCCACCAGCATCTTAAAATAAAAAGAACTCACCTGTCTTCCCCCAGTCCCAGCTTCGAAAGCCCCATCCTGAACAATACACCTTTAACAGAGTTAACCATTAAGCCATCCCTTTCCTCCCTGTTCTTGGTATAACAGCAAACAGCTACCCTAGCAGAACGTGGGCAGTAGCATCACAATCTAAACCAACTAAAAATAAAAAAAAGCCCCAGAAATGTGCATTTCAAAAGACGATGGGTTTGGTAGAAAATAAGTTGTCTAATAAATGCACTACATCAGCTGCAAAGAATGCAGGCGTGAGAAAGCGTTAAACAAATGCAGGATCTTAAAGAAACGCACAACAAATGATGCTATTGCACATAAAGGAGGAATACTAGCGCCTTCATTTCTGTTTACAATCATTTACAGACAGAAGAAATGAGAAATGGCTAAATCATCGAGGTCATTGTGGTTCTAAAGGGAAAATATTTACACCTAAGTTTTGTTCCATGCACCTGAAAGAAAAGTTTGTGCACCAGTGCAACCGATGCATAACATTATTCTGGAGCCCCAGTCAGTGTTTTTATGCAGGGAATTATTTAAGACTGAGAGGAGCTACAGCGCATTAGATGTTTATATTGACCAAGTAGTATTATATATCTCAGATTTTAACATCTTTCTATCATTAATTCATTTCAGTCTCATATTATTCCTTCCATAATACGTTTTCGTCTTTCCACAGGCTGTACTTTCTATGAAATAGGGTGTTTGGCATGAACTTTTGCCATATGCCTGTAGATTTGCCAAAAAATATTCAGCACAGCTCTTTTCTTGTGCCAAGTACTTGGCCATCTGCTTAAGTCTTTAACCAGCAGCATCCAGGGACTTCATCAAGCTTGAACTGTGAAGTCAAATGGTTTTTTTTCATCTCCCAAATCATGCTAGGCACTACTGGGCAGATTTACTGCTCTGGCAATTCCAAGCAATCACACATATATTTTATCATGCAGTACATACTCACATTTATAGAATTTGCACTCAATGGCAGCAAAGTTTTCCCAGAGCTGTTTTTAAGTCATTAAATTTAAAATATGGTTTAGTTTGACAAAGTAGACTCTTATGAATCATTTTAAATCACTTCTTTAAATAACATTTTGCAGACAGGAAATCTATTTGTTTTAGTTTGATGGTAAGTGTTAAGCATCTGCAAATGAGGGTGCAGACAAATGGCTGAAACACCTGCAACAGTCATTTCCCCAAAAGGTCTTTAGTAGCCACGACTCCCGAGTTTATACGGACCACACTGCCTGCTGCATGCTGCAGATTATAAAGTACGGTGGCTCTGCTGAAGAATGTGCCGCTCGTCAAAACGGCTGAGAAGATCTGTGGAGTCTTCTGTGGGGGTGGGGTTCATTATGCAGCACACAGGACACCATTATTAGCCCCATTACACACACTGACAGCCTCACATTCATTCTCCTATACCTGCTTTTTAAAGCCTCCCATAAATAATCAGGGCTGCAGCCAGCCTCGTCTTGGAGGAACGGAAAAAGGTCATTATAGATCAGGCCTCCATTTATCAAAATTATTTCATAATTTCAGGTCATAAGGAAGGTTTTTGCTTTACTTAATTGTAGATCAGACTAACGGCATAAATTTCCATTAGCAATCAATTTGTTATTCTCTACAGATTCTAACCCTGTCTGATCTTTGTTGTGGCTATCAATGCAAGCAGGAGACACAATATAGTGACAATAACACTGATTAAATATGGAAATTTAAGTTCATTCTGTGACTCTAGTTATTGGGCAAAGAAATGCTCTCTCAGACTAAGCATTTATATTCTGTTTATAATCAAATGGTTTCTCTGATAAATTTTTACATTGATGGTCTTTAGACTGAAGCTTCATCACTGTTTCCTGTTATGTGGAGGTCACAGTGTTGTCCTGGTTAAATGTGCTCTGACTGGTAATCAGTGGTGCTGTGCAGTATAATTACCCCGGCTTTTATCAGAATGACCTCTCTGACAAACTTCCCTGGTGGAAGGAGACACCTGAGAGCTTCCACACTTCCTATCTGCCCTTGTTTTATCGAAAAGGCCCTACTAGAATGGATAATAGAGCCCCTGTTCTCCCAACAGACGGATAATGGAGGGTGGAGTGGTCCTCCTTGGCAGACTGCTGCCTCTTCTCTGCACTAGAGAAACCAATACCAGGCCTATCAGCTGATATATGACACTAATACACAGGCTGACTAGGGCCCTAAACAGAAAAGAGGGATTGTTCCGACTTTCGACTGGCTGTAGGATCCATGACTCACAGGTACCGCACTGTCTGGCCCCTGAGACCGCTCTAATTGCTTTACATCTGTACAAAGGTTTCTTGTAATCGGGCCTTCTGCTTCCATTTGTCTTCCTTTCAGTCTCCTAGTGAAGACCTTAATTGGTCTTAGTGGGGCTTTTCTTCCAGTTAGCTCCTGGGCTTGAGCAAGTGGAAGACGTTACCTCTGGGGGCAGCGGGGGTTGCAGGCTGCTCGAGGAAAGAGACATTGCAGAGGAGAGGAAGTCAATAGTTCTTTTACCTTTAACACTTTAATTAATGTTCTCCTGACAACATGTTTTTCCCATAGCTTCACATGGGGGGGCGGGGATTGAGCTTTTGGGATCCACAATAGAAGCCAGACATGTACAGCTATTTTTTTTTTTAACCCTCTCATGCAGTCTTCAGGGGCCAATCAGCATTTGATGAAAAGCAGCATTTTCTTTTTGAAATTTCTGGTGCACGTTTTTCTGTCTTTGTGACAGAGAGCTTGTGTATGTGGTCGCTGTGTTTTACCCGTCTGGAGCTGCCTCTTCTGGTGTTATGACATCATTACATTTGCAAATATTACTAGTGCTTTTGTTTTAATTTTTGTATTGTGTTGGCAGGAACATGATTTAAGTTTTCATTTTCTCACTGGCGGCCTGTGCAGACGAGTGAAGTCTATAATCCTTTTCATAAAGCCTCTGCTTTCCATCCCTGCACAGCAGAACACGTGTCTAAATGAGAACCCTGTGATTTAAAAGCTGTGACAACAATTTAAGTGAGACCTTTTAACATTTGTTAGTTTCAGCAGGCCAAAAATTTAAACCACATGTAGTCACAATAACAAATATGCAAACACAGTAGCTGAGGCTCAAATAAAGTTGGTGGAAACAGTAAGACCCAGTAAACGCAAATGAAGTGAAAGATTTTTTCATATTGAAAGAAATGATCTCCTAACTTTAAGCTTAATGAGAGCATCAGGATTACACCAGCTATTCAACAAGCAGAAAAGCAAAATGTTTACCTTACTATGCTGGACAGCTAAATATTAGATGCTGTAAGAAAACTGTCTCTAGAGGGACTTTGTTTTAACATACTCTTCATTCTTTTTCTAAAGGTCCATATTTGATTCATACCTGAATGTTCAAAGAAAATCTACTACTAGTACCTTAAGATAAATCTACTAATAGTACCTTAAGATAAATCTACTAATAGTACCTTAAGATAAATCTACTAATAGTACCTTAAGATAAATCTACTACTAGTACCTTAAGATAAATCTACTAATAGTACCTTAAGATAATGACGAACATAAAAGGAAAACATTGAGTTTATTTTGCTTTTGTTTCATTTAAAAAATTTAATCACTGCTAATCAAGTTAATTTTTATGTTCTCAACGCAACTCTGACCGTGCACTGAACTTTAACTTTGCACAAATACGCAGAACCATGAAATGAAAACTAAAGAGGATTGAATAAAAACACCCCAAACAAATGTTTAGTTTTATAACTGCTGTAAAAATAGTTAATGAAAATACACTGAACATAAAAAATCAGCCAAAACATAATGACAGGAAAGGCAAGTAACACTCCTCATCATGGCTTTCACATGGATCTAGAATTGAGCTATTTTTAAACCAAAGCAGGCTGGTACAGCTACTTAAATGAAACAACTGAGAACATTGTAAGTAGTAGTGTTGTTTACCATCAATGCTCTACGACTTACAGCTTACCCATCCAGTGTACCACCACCACCCTGGGGATAAGCCTGTTACTATAAAGCTTCAGGCTGTGTACTGCAGGCTTTACTTGGCCGTATTTTCTGATCATCCTGACTCTCTGAGATAATTAGGCACACATCAGCCCCACACAGCAGGATTGAGAGCAAGCTGCCAGCTGTCTTGTCCTCAGGTGAAATCATTCATTCTCCTCTCTTTTTGAGTTTTTGCTGTCAGTGGCAGAGCCTCCATGTGAGACATTACAGAAGGAAAGTATGGCAGCAGTACTTACCCACAGCGGCAGTCCCACTAAAGCAGGCAGGAATGGACCTCACAGAAGGTTCTTCTCAGAAACTACCCAGATACCAGTCTGATGCAATCTGATGGCGTTGGTAGGAAGCCATCCCAGTCACCACAGACCCAGTTCTACAACCAGCTGGATCTATTGCTTGTGTACTTCTCTCAGACACTAGAGCATTCACCGATGTTTTGATCAGATCTGTTTTGGGATTAAAATGAGGATCTAATCAATATTAGGCAGGTGGTCATAATGTTTTTGCTGATTGTTCTATATGGAGGAACTCCGGCATTGAGCTGCTCCAGCCTCTGTTTGCTTTCATTAAACTACTTAAGAGTGTTTACTTGTAATTAAGTGCTGCTGTTAGCCAATTCCCCGAGCGAAACGTGACCGACCTCACTTGATCTGACCAAACCCTGTTCTCACTTGTCTTTGTGCCAAGATTACATCTCACGTCCATTTTTCCACAAACCACATTTCACATCTTTAATTCAAGATGGCATGAACTGTTCCTGGCTCTGCACTTGCAGTTTTAACTGGTGTAGAGCAGCAGAGTTTTTCCTTTTCCTCGTCTTTTTCTCTGAGCACTCCTCTGCTAGGTTCTGCTCGGCTGTGCTTCCTGCATTTCCTGCTGACTGACTGATATGGAGCTCTGCTGCCAGGGCTTAAATAGCAGCTGTAAGCGTCCAGCTGCTCCCCGCCACGCTCCACTTCTCCCCAGATGGCTCAGAGACATTCCAGCAGCCCTCCGGAGGAGCGCTCATGAGGAAAGTGTTATGGAGTGGCTCTCTGAAACACCAGGGAGCATCCCTTGCTGCACCACAGCCACCCTCCTCCTCCTTCAACCCCCAGGCTGAACGCCCAATTCTGAGGAGGGCTGCTTGTGCAGCTTTTCCTGCCAACTAACCGACGGGAGGCAGCACAGATGGTGTTATCCGTAACGAAGGCCAGCATGCAGCAGGCCCTGGGATGGGATTGGGGGGGGGGGGTCTTGGAGAGAGCACATACCATGCCTGGCCCGGGATGCCATTGATATCCCTCAGGAGGCGTTCATGCTGGCTCTCAGCAGATGACCAGCAGAAGTCTGGCAGCTCAGCACCACTCAGAGATGCTGGTGTGAAATGTGTTTCTTTACTCACAGGAGCATCTTTGATTAGTGGCTTTTTTCAGAGCACTGCTGGGCCAATAGGGAACAAGCTGGATGAAAATGAGCTTGTTCAAAGTCACTTTAATTTCAATGAACAGCCAATGTTAATATATGATGCTGACTGTAGTCCTCCAGGGCAGCAGTCGCTGACCTTGGCTGCATGTTTAAGTGATGAATAGTCCATCAGCTTCATGCCACTGAGGCAAACCACAGGTTTCACTTCAACCGCGACATTGCCCATAGAGATAATATCATGTTTCCCATTCCCTGCCTTCATACTCTTCTTAAAAACATATACTTTTCTCAATATTTTATGGACACAATCTCAAAGCAGCGGTGTGGCTGATAACGATGCAGAGCTCAAAATACCAGAGATGTTTCTGGAAATATTATTCTACATGTGTCAAAGTGAATACACATAATTTAGGAAAACGCTGACAAAAATTTTTGTTGATTTTGCTGCTGGTAATCCAGTAAGTAGATAATGGTTATCTTAAAAAAAAAAAAGGTTTTGGGATCTTTTGTCTTTTATCACCACAAGGTCTTGGCCTCTTTCCAGTTCTTCTCTATTTCTCTCTTGCTCACTTTCCTTTGAGTCACAGTGGCCAGAGAGAAACGAGCAGACCTCAGGCGTGGATGTGAGACTGTTGTTGCTCCCAGCGGGGGGGTCCTTGCTCTGCTGACCTCACTGTTATCCTTGTCGTGACAGGAAACATACATCATCGTGGGGCCTCTAATGCAAAACACATTCTGCCACGACTTGATCAAAGCCAGGCTGCCTGGACAACAAAGTGCCCTGTTATCCCATGTTTTGACCATATAATTGGAGAGTAATTACAGCTGACAAAATACTCCTCTGATTCTTCTCTTTCTCTTCTAACCAGCGGGGAGCTCAGAGAAGGGCTGTCATAAACTAAGTTGGATATTGCGAGCTGAGTTAGCTTGAAAGCTCTCGAGTGGAGCTCAGGATGGGTCGGTTTTTATTGGAAGATGATTGCTTCTTCAGAGAAACTACTTGTTGTGCGACAGGTGTAGCAGTAACCGGTGGCCTAGAAAAACATTGCTGCACCACATGACAGCTAACCTCACACACCGACAAGACGCCAGTCTCCTGAACAGCTCAGTATTTTACTCTGCTGGCACTAAGGTCTGCAATATTGATTAATTTCTCTTCATTTTTTAAAAGAATTGAGAAGGTAAACTCTTTGCTTCTGCGTTTGCAATGTTTGCATTGCTCTACGTCCCCACAGCAAATCATTGCGTGGGCAAAATTTAGGAGCTTCTTCCCCCTACGTCACCAGTCAGACTGAGATCGTGTTTGCATCCTGCTTATGTTTTCATTCCTGTCCTTATATGTTACTTCTGTTATGCAAAAGATATTTTTCAGTGAAGTCTGAGTTTAGCCACAATTCTGGCTGTCATCCCAAATAATTTGCTTTGCTCCCCTCTGTTGGCAGGCCGTTTACTACTGAAGAGCTTCAGAGAAAACCTGGGATTATTTTTAATGGTACAATTGAGGATCCTGCAAAAATGTCAGCTAAAACATTTTGTTGTGAAGTCACATTTGTTGTAATTTTCTCTACAAACATGTGACACTGAATGTGTCGTTGGTTTCCCATCTGTGGCTTCACTCTGTACCTGCATGCCTGTAAGATTATCCGCCGGCTTTGCAGACCCGGTCAGGCTGGTTTGGTTAGAGTCTTTGCAGAACTGTGGTGCTTATTTGGTGGTGGTGAATGGTAAGTCACCAGTCTGTAGCTTTCAGCTTGCCATCACCACTTAACATGCTAATTAATCCCAACCAAAAGGCCATGCCAGTCACCCCATGCCCTGCCAGGGAGGCTCCCACTGGGCTCATCCTGCTTTAATTGAGCACATTTTTCAGGCGATAGCTGTCCCTGGGATTACATTAGATCCGTCTAATTCACCCAGCCTGCCACTGGCATGGGCAAAGTGAACAAGTTAGGCAGCCAGATGAGATGTAGAGCTGAGAAAATGTATAAATAAACCAACCAAACAAACAAACAAAAAACCAGAGTGTTTATTAACACCCCTGGGATGAAAAAGGAGGTGAGTGCAGGAAATCATTAGCACAGGAGAGTCAAACTAGACTCGTTTGATCTCGCTGATGGAAGAGCAAATGCAATTTAGCATGCTGTGAGTAATTTGTTTTAGCAGATAGCATGGGTTCCTTTTAATTTCATTTTGCCTTGCATCAGTCTTTCAAATTAAATATTTTTATTTTGTACAAAGCAGATCTTTGTGAGCCTTGCAGCTCAAAGACCAGCCCTCAACAACAGCTAATGTTTATTCATCTTTGCTTGTTTGCATGTGCGGGAGACAGAATCTTGACAGGAGTGTGCAGTGTCGGCTTTTTATTTGAGCACTTTCCGTATAATGAGGCAACTCAGATGTACACTGTGACAGCTAGCAAATCATAGCAGTAGAATAACAAAGTGTTGTCGCTCCAGCTCTAATTATTTGGAAGATGGTGCTGAAGAGGCTGCATCTGTTTTAGCATCTCACCTCATGTCCTCATTCTACTGTTGTCAACTGTGCAATCTACTATATCAACCATTCTCAAACCCAGGTAACCAAACATTTCCCAAGCAATCATTTCCAATGCTAGCTAAAAATATCATATGGAACCTCAGTAGCCTGTCAATGTGAATATTCACAACTACAGATGAATACTGGGTGTGTTATTTCACATGTTAACTCAAATATCTGATTTACAGATGGGATTTTCTTGTTTAATTCACTGAGCAACACTGAGGGCGTTGACTCCTCATCTGTCAGACATGGTGCAGTGTAATGTAAGAGCAAAATGAAGAAGGTTTATCTCAGCCTGTCAGGGAATTGCCACTTAATTGCTGCTACCCTCCATAACACAGAGGAGGCCTTTCGCTGCATCTGGCCAGTTCCTCCCTGAACTGGGAGGAGAGAAGAGTGTTATCAGAAGGAGATGCCTGGGACATTATTGCTGTGAAGCACCTTATCAGGCTTGTGTTCACACACCATGGAGCCTGAGCCCCGGCTCTCACCAGCAACAGTGGGGCGAGAAGCCCTCCTATGGTAACAGAGGAGCGGAGACATGAATGGGGTATCATTTTAATCTGTGGAAACATGGGCCGCCATTTTGGATAAATGGGAGGCATTTACTCAGCCTCCTGGTCTCCTATCAGTGTTATCGGTGTTCAGAGGCTAGTTTTTCTCCTTTTTCAACGTTAATGGGGATGTTAAATGATAGTAATTTTTGTTTATGCAGTGTTATTGTAAAGGACTCATGATCTTCAGATATGGCAGCATCTTGTACGATACATCGAACCTTTCCAAGTCAATGCAAACCAAGTTACCAAACTCATAAAGAGGCTGCACTCTAATGTAAGAACAGAGGGAACTTTCCGTATTTCAGCTATGTACCTGGCAGAGCCTGCAGGGGTTGTTAGGTTTGACAGTGGCAGTATAGGCATGAGTCTCCATGGCAGATTGTTGGCAGAGTGATCCACTTTCTCTCAGACGGGTGTCGGCTGGCTACAAACCTTGCAACCTTCTCCTCCTCCTCCACCTTGCTCTCCTTCCCATCATGGCAGTACCAGAAAAAGAGCTCTGCCGAGCCCCATAATGATACGTGGCAAATGTGCAGCACTGCGATGATTGTTAAAGGCAGCAGCTGTGCAGATAGCCTGGATGATGGAAAATCAGTGGGACCTCATTTTGGTTTGCCAGTATGAATATTAATGGCTCGTTTCCAGGCCATGGCTAATGATGAGGAAAATTCCCTAATAAAAACTTGATGTGATGGGCAACGACCCGCGGGGTCACTGGAGACAGTCAAAGTTAATAGTGTGCCATCAGGTGTGAGGAGTTAAGTGATTAGAGGCACAGAACCTAATCCTGATGTTTTTCTCCCCCCTCAGCAATGAATCGGTGTGGAGGGAAGGAGGGAGGGCTGAAAATGGGAGCAGATGAGGTTTATATCTCTTGACAACAGAGTGTTGCAGCTCTTACGCAGCATTCCTAACTGTGCCTATGAAGCGTGAATGTTGCAGGTAATATTAGAGGTAGTAAATTTCTTTCTGTATAAACATTTCAGAATGAATAATCAGGAAATATTAGATTTTAGAAATGATAGCATGAAGAAGCATTATTTCAGCACCAATATGAAGTCTTTACTTAAAATAACCCAATTTGAATAATGTGTATATATATATATATATATATATATATATATATATATATGCGCAAGCCAACAAGGGTTGAAATGTAAGCAAGCACTCACTGCATCTAAAATATTGGCATCTCAACAGAGAGAACAGTTATAACTTATAGCTCATCCAACTCATATTGATTCCATGTGCACATCTGATGAAAACTCAGCTGTCATCCAGCTTCTCTTCTTTACAAAACTTCTGCTTCTTGTGTTCAACCAGATTGCTGCTATGAAGTTGCCAAATTGCATCACTGTTAATGTCTCGCATGTGAGAGTAATTATAGTACATACCAAGTGGACTCATCCCAGGGGAGAGACCAAAACCACGCAAAGTATGCAATTTGCTGTATATAATTATCTTAGCATCCTTCTATTTATCTTTGATTAATTCAGCAGCTGCTTTGAGCTGCAGGCCCCTGTTGGCCGATGGAAACTGTTGATATGGGGCGAGAGGTGGTGTGTGTTTGTGGATGTGTCTGATAAGCAGTAGATGCTTCCCACCTCCAGGTGTCCTGCAACCCCACCTGTAGCGTGAAGAACAGAGTTTAAATGATTTCAAGATCACACACACACACACACACACACACACACACACACACACACACACACACACACACACACACACACTAAACTTGGTTCTTTTCTGAAAACTAGTTTTTTGAGATGGCAAAGTGGCTCATTTCAGTTCCTTCTTTCTACTTCAGACTTTCTGAGTTTTATTTGTGTTTGGTGTGTGAATGTTTGACTCTGTGACGTCTGTCAAGCGCAACCAAAGCGGCACGCTGCCACATTTCTGCTCAGCTTTGTCCACTTTAAAAAGCCAACGCAGATGCTATTGAAGCCCCGGTAAGGCTTCTGAAACAACATCAACATAAGATAAATGTAAAAGAATGTACTTCAGAATATTAAAACCAGAGGTCACAGACAATGAAGTTATTATATGATGGAGCCTTCATTCCCCCCCCTCCCATCATCCTTCCTTTAGCTCTACTGTCCCATTTACTGCAGTTCAGAGTTTGCGGTCAAATTGAATATCTTCTGGATAAAGTTTTACATTTGAAGGGAAATTGCATGCAGATGTTGGCCTGCTGGATTTGGCCTGTTCTGCACATGCGGATCAGACCCGGTTATGTTAGTCCAGACAGAAGTCTGGTCCTCCCTGACGAAACATTCTTGGCTCCTGAAAGAAGCGTTAGCTTAGTGACTATATGGACTGTCTGAAACACTCACAGTGTGCTGCCTTTTCTCCACTCCAATTCCAGTCAGGACTTTTCTGCTTTTATGTGACAGTTCGACATCAAGCATTTGCTGTGGTAATTACATGTTCACTGTCATCATCACAGAAATTTGTTTCTTGTAGTGATTTTTCCTCATCAGTGATGTCATGTTGAGTTTCCTTTCACTCAAACTAATAGACCTGTTTTAATACACTGTCTGTTATAGATGTTTTCTGATGAAACATATCTGCTGAGGACTTAAAACAAACTTTCATCAAACAAAGCCTCATGCCCATTAAGCATTTTCATGCCCATTTTCAGTCATTTCACAGAAATATCTAAATTCAATGAAACATGTTTGTGTTTTCATCTGTTAGAATATTGTTTTGAGACGTGGTGTGCTGCTCTGGCTTTATGTGCCAAGGCAGGTGCTGTGTAGCAAACCTTGAGCTCATCAGTCTCCTCCTGCCCGGCTCTATTTGTTGTTCCTCAATTCACAGTGGCGAGACTGGCAGACTGTGATGTGTGGGTGTGAAAGAGGGAGTGAGAAGCAGAGAGAGATGGATACAGGGGGTGTGGGGGATTTCAGAATATGCATGGCGCCGATCTCCATTTCACCATCCCAGAATTCCTCAGTTCACCATGAATAATGTGACAGAGCCCCGACCCAGTGGTAGGCCAGGCATGCAGCCATATCAAGCTGTGGTGGAGGATGAGGAGTCCAGCTTGGCAGGTCTGAGCTCAGATGCGATGTAGCTCTACAAGCTATCCCACCCTCATCCCCAACCTGCAGGGAAGAGCACTGGGCTCCAAGATGGCAATCAAGGCTTGATTTGCCAACACATTTCCAATGATTAAAATGTAATTAGCACAAGCGAGCACCTCCTCCCCAGCTAATTTCCATGCACGCTGTGACAGGCAGGCGGTTGGTGGCACCCAGGCCCCAGCAGCAGATGGAGGAAGAAGCACCAGGAAGAGAGAGAACCATTTTGCCATGTGACTGTTTGCATCAGAAAACCATCAGGACGTGCAGCTATATCAGGAAGGAGCTGTTAGGAGGAGGGAATGAGGAGCCCTTGACGACAGCACATGGAATTGGCACTGTCAGAGCTGACCCTGGCGATGGCTGCAATCCTTCATACTGTCTGTGCCGCTTTGCAGGCATGTAGGCAGATCGGTGTCTTCCCTGGGCTTTAACCCCTCCAGCCATCCTGCAGGATAACTTGGCTCAGGTTGATAAACACACACCTTACTCTGCACTGGAGTGGCTTAATGAAGCCCACATCTGCCATGATTAATTCTAAGGTCATGGATAGCAACCAGCATAACCTGAGGCTAATGTCACTCATGGGGGGCGACAAAATGCATCCACTGCAGATTCAAACTTAAGAGCATGTTGTTTAAGAAAATAATGAAGATGGTGCATCCCATTGGAGATGGTGGATAAGAAATTATAATAAAAAGCCTTAAAAACATTCTGTTGACCTTCATAATTTTTGCTCTTTTTTCTCCCTAGATTTGCTAAACATCTGTTAGCGTTTGTGGAGCAGTGGCTTTCCAGAGGATTATGCTGGAAAATAAAGCATGGCATACTTGACTTGCACGCATCTCTGTGTGATGTGGTTACCTCTTTAGTATAAACTTTTTTTCTGTGGGTAACTCTGAAGGAGACGTTGGTGAGCCCTCCTGCTAGAGACAACCATGGGCTACATCATTCAGCATTCGGCCCATGGCTTCTTATGTTTCCCCCTTCTACTAGGCCAGTATAACACTCAGCTGGAGAGGATTTAGTACAAGAATAATTTACTCCTACTTTCAGACCAATATAAATAAAAGGCTCTCTGCTTTGACAGAGTGTAGGGAAATTTGTAAGAGCTCTCAGCCAAAAGAGAGGCCCAAGTGAGAGCAGAGGGGCAATCAGAAGTGCTCCGGATACAGGCCAACATCAACAGCTCTTAGAGCTGAAGCTAATGTTTGACATTCCTGTGTTACTTTAACTAAACACAAGGGTTTAGCTGTACAGTATAATGCTTGCCCTGTGCAAATAGCACTGAGCCTGGATAGAGTATCACTTTACTTTGTCAGCCCCCTCCCAGGACTAATGGTTTCCTTATAGTACATCTCTTTTGTTTTAAATTAGACCCATACCCTTTGTCTCATATATATATATATATATATATATATATATATATATATATATATATATATATATATATATATATATATATATACTGTTAACCATAAACCCTGTTGGTTTATTCAACCTAACGCCTAATATTCAGAATTCTAGCAATATCTGCTAACATCCAAAAATACTGCCACACAGTAAGTAATAATGATCTGTGCCAATCTTTTCATGACATATCCAACTGCTGAGTGCAAAGCTGAGGCTTCTGCTGGCTTTCTATCTCTTTCGTTCTCATGAAAGAGCTGAGAAGTAGAAGTATACGGAGTGAAAAAATCCAGATATGCAGGGATTCTTCTCCCCCGCCTCAGGTAGCGTTTCTGCATGAGGGAGCGCATTAGTTTACTATGATCACTTATCAGTGAGTGACAGCTCTGACTTGCTTATGCGCCTGAAATGTGTTTTTATCTTTTTAGAGATATTATTATTTGTTACTTTTTTGCCCTATGCATGAGCAGCGAGTTCAAGGGAGCTTTCCCTTATCCACAGAAAGGACGATCAAATTGTCTGCCCTTGCCTGTCAGGTCTGATCTTGGGATTTTTTACTTTGCTCATTACAAAGGTATTTCCATTTTATTAAGTTTTTCTTTTTTTTTTCTCCACCCTTTGTCGCTCAGGGAAATTTGCATACCTCTATTCCTAGGGAAGAAAGTAATGACAGCAATTTCTTTTCTTTTCTCTCCCCCACTGGCCGTGTGAGTGCTTCGTTTAGTGGCACCTGCAAAAGCGACAGGCACAGGGATGAGAAGTGAAAGAGAGCAGTTGATTAAATCATCATCAAGTCGTAGCACAGAAAGTCAATTCTGCTTGCCGTCTACAATGATATCCTTTTATCTTAAAGTAATGAGCTATGGCACTTTTGCATCGGGTAATACGATGAGTTCCATTAGCATGTTCCATTTGCTTCACAAGCAAGGGCAAGTCATTCCAGCCGGCTTCTATCTTGGCAATCAAAGCAATTGGCTGCACAGCAAGGGAACCAGGGAAGGAAGGGAGGGTGAAAAAGGAAAACACAAGGCAAAAAAAAAAAAAAAGAAAAGGCTAGACATGTTTTTATGGATCACAACACAATGAAAAACTAAATGCTGTCCATTATTTAAACCCCTTAATCTCTGGTGTTCCTTGGTGTGTTTTGTTCACAAAGAAAGAAGCAACCAATGAGTGCCTCGCCGCATTACTGATGTCGCATTCTCAGAGGTCTGAATAGAGTTAATCTTGACTGCTGGTGCATTAGTTAGTCCTGTGTGGGAGGCCACATGAGAGCGATGCATAGCAGACACACATGTTTATTCCTGAGGAGCAACAGACGCCTGAATGCAAGCAGTACAGAGCGTTTAATATTACACAGATACATGTAATGATAATCTGCACTGTCTCTCATCAGCCTTACTTTTTCTTCCAGCTCTGACAGTCTGCAGGGCTGCTGGCTCTCTGCACACTGTTTCAAAATGGGGGAGGAAAGCTGTGGGTGAAGAGAGTGAGAGAGAAACGGAGCAGGCGAATGTCTGAGGAGTGTTTGCCCAGTGCGTTTATTGCTTCTGCATAATTTATGAGCTGCTGGAGCTGACCATCATGGCAGTATGCCGCGGGCAGCCCCTGGGGCCGTGTGGGACAGGCCTGTAAATTGGATGCTATGCTCCTGCTGAGCTCGCAAGGCCCCTTTTTACCATCCTGGCTGAGAAACAGATCAGCCACAGACCCAGCCAGCTACCTTTGAGCTAAAGGAGATAAAGGAGGAAAAAAAAAGAAGGGCCTTCTGTCGCTCACTACCTGGGCTGTCAGTCATTTCACTCCCTTCTTTCACTCCCGCCATACTTTAATCACCACCCACCAACCCCCTCCTTGCACTTCTACCCACACACTGTGCCAACCCCAGCCCATATCCCCCCCCAGTGCCTTCTTCATTACTGACTCCAGCGCCTCTGTGCACCTCAGCCATATGCACAACGTTGAGGGCCGCCAGTCACCCAGCATCACACTAATTAGTTGATAAAGAATTAAGTGGACCTTGAAATTGAAATTGGAACGAAAAAATGAAATCTAGCCATTTTTTCCTCCCTCTGTTGCAAAGTCCTCATGTCAGTTCACCATCCTCAGCCTCGAGCAGAAACCCACATCATTATAATTCTGGTGGGCGATTGTTGTTGAACTTCCAGCTTGGTTTTACATTTAGGTATCAGTGTTAACCCGGGCACAGCTGGTGAATTTGTAATGTTCTTATGTTTGTATCAGTTAATGAGTTGATATAAAAAGATTCCCTGAATGATGCTGTGATAAGGTCTAAAATGTAAACAGAGATCACTTATAAATCAATCAGTTCTAAATATTATTCCTGACGTAGCTGTTTCTTTTTTTCTTACAGTGTGACACCGAGAGTGACCAAGATGACAAGGTAAGCCTGTCAGTCTTCAGCTGAATGTGCTTCAGGCGTCTGTTATCGAGCTTCAATAACATTCAGACATTAGAATGTCTGTAAGAAAGAGGATTTAATGTAATTAGAATTAAACATCGTCTTAATAAGTAGGAGAAAGCCTTAATTACTTGTACATTAATTATAAATGACTTAATGAGGTACAAAATCTAAATTGAACTGTTCTGGGTTTTTAGGATTTTGATGACATTTAAATGAGGCTGCTGTGGCAGCCGGGGCTGTGGGTGGAGGCTTTGCTTCAAGTCGTAGCACTGGCTGTCATGTCTTCAGTGTAATTTCCAGGTCTTGTACTTTTTGCATTTTCTGCCCGATCGATCAACTATCTGTGTTTTTTCCTATTCTTTTAGAGGTTAACTCTTTTTCTCATGAAAAGGAGCCTCATTTAGATATTTCTGTTTCTAATCAACACCTTCTACAGTCAGGATCTTCCATGTCTTCCTGTTGATTGCCTTTTTTATTTTTAGATGACAATTATTCCTGCTTCTTCTGTCACAATTACTTTTCAAGGAATAAACTATTATCAACAATGTTTACAGATTTAAAAAGTGAAGTGGTGGGAAGAGCAGCTAGCCGTGCACCTGAGCCCGAATCATTAGCTGAAGTTTTGTCTACATTATTAATTCAGACTACCCTTTACCCCTTGTAGCACTGACGGAAAAAGCTCTTTATTTACAAAAGTTAGAATACTTCTTTTTAAAAATTAAAAACCTAATCTGATGTTTTAGCTAAATAGTAGAGATTTATTGTTGTTTTACGATGGAACGTCTGACTTTAAATCCACGTGTTGCATGTGGATTTAAAGTCATCAGATGATGCCCGGCAGCAGTGGCTTCATTAGGTTTCTGACACACAGTTTATTTTGTAGTGTCTGAGCCAAACGAATAATAGAAAACTTTGAGCTGCAGCTGCAGCACCTGCTCTGCCTGATGCAGCATGCTTGTTAGCTTCACAAACCTTTTTGTGATAAAAGAATGTTATGAGAAAACTAAGTGTAGAACGACTTGGAGGACAGAGTGCACGTGTCGGAAAACACGCCAACCAGCTGGAAATCCGACAGAAACATGAGAGTTTTCTAGCTTCTCCCAGCAGGTGGAGATGGAAGCATCTCGCTTCAGTGAGGAGCAGATGGAGGATTTCTCCAGCTCCGGTGTTACGGTCGTCACGGCAACTCTCACAGCTGAACAAGCTGAATCTACGTCACTGAAAGAATTTCTGAGTCTCGTTACGGCTTCAAATGGATCCCATATTCTTAGTATGTTTTATTATCAACACGTTACCTGAGATCTGAACTTTTAAGAATCTTTAGAGCGACTCCGCTGAATGAAACGCTTCATCGGGACATTTAAAAAGTTTAACTTTTTCTGTTTGTTTTTCTTCTTCTTCTTTTTTTCTTTTATTATTTCTGGCTCTGAATCTGGGGAAACACTGTGTTGTTATGGGTCAGATCAGATTGTTACAGTAATCTGATTACTCCCAGATAACTGACTTTGTTTGTCAAGTAAATGCACTCAGTGGTTTATTTAAAAAAAAAAAAAAGTTATCTGAGAACGTTATCAATATTCAAGAAAAATAGGTGGTGTTACATAATTAACTGTAAATTGATATAGAATTTAATTGGATTTAATCGAAATCTAATCAGAATAGGCTGCTGTGAATCGAATCGATTCAGGAAATTAGTGACGATACCAGCTCTAGTAATGAGCTTTTTATGTTTAATCTTAGGCAAGTTAGTTTGCCTTGTAAATTTTGAGCTACTCTTCTTTGTGATATTTCGACCATATAAACTGTGTAAACCTCTCCTGTCAGAGAGTTCTTCCTCCAGCTATTTTAAGAAGAGGGCAACAGAGAGACTGTTGGTAAGTCTTCTCCAGTTCAGGTCCTCAAGGGTAGTTGTTCTGCATGTTTTAGATGTTTCCTGTTTCAGCACACTTGACTCAGATTAAAGGGTCATTAGGTGACTTGAGATCCATTTAATGTAAATCATGTGTGTTGGAGCAGGAAACATCTAAAACCTGCAGGACATTTACCCTTGAGGACCTGAACTGGACATCCCTGCTAAAAGATGTGTTCACACTCACAAAATACGAGTAAATGGTTGCAGTCTGTAGCCATGGTAACAGGCCAGAAAATTAGGTATAGTACCAGTCAAAAGTTTAGACACACATGTGAAGTTTAATGGGAAGATGTGTTCAGACCTTTGAATGGTACTGTATGTTATAAATGAACGTTTAAATTTTGATGCTGATGATTGAGAAAAGTTTATAGTGTTCATTGTCGCCAGGTCTCGTCATTTTAAAACATAAATGTTGAAATTCATGTACAGAAATCAAAACCAAGACGTCTAACATCTAAAGTCAGGTGAGCACAAAGCACAAAATGAAGATTTGCTGAGCTGCAGCTATGTTGGAGGCGGGGATGGTCCAGTCTGCGTTCACTCTGAATTCAACATTCAAAGTACAAGAACTGGTGCAGATTACATAACCTTTTGTCTTTGGTCAATTTTCTAGTACATTAATGCCCATGTCATCACATTTTCAGCTTCCCGTAAAGATCATAAAAACAGCCATATTATCCACCATGTCCAACTGAAGATCTAGATGCACCCTCATGATTTAGTAATGCCATTTGCTTGTTGTGTTTAGACTCTGCAGCAAATTGAGTCATTACTCAGTGTTGTCAATTTAAATTGCTGGTGTCTCTGTGGCAATTCTTTTTGTTTCAGGAAGAGAGAGAGAGCATGGTAAGCTGTAATCCCCCCAGTGACTGTATTAATTCACCCTGGCTCACGTTACGCGCCTGATGAACAGCACCGACTACACCTTCCTGTCATTGATTAATTGTGTGTTAAAGTAACAGAGGAGTGAATTAGTAAATAGGGGACCCTTACGACAAGGGCCAACTCACGTGGTCTTCCCCGATGTAAAGGAGTAATTGGAGCTCCCACTCAACACTTTTACCTCCTCCTTTGTCCACATCACCTCTGCCACTATCTGCTCCTGCCAGGCGCCTCACACACCATGCCCCCTGGCACTGTTGTCATTTGCATTCTGCGGGTAACGTGGTCTACTTTACAACAGCGCAGCAGAGGAGGACGCAGGAGAGCAGAGTCTTTTTAATGGGTCAAATGTATTCAGATGAGAACAAACGTGGCTTATTTAGTTTCCCTTCAAAAGCAGGAAATGGAAAAAGTGTTCCCAGGAGAAATCATGTTCTGCCTGGTGTAGAAGGCTTCTGCCGTGTCGGAGAGAGCTGCCAGGCTCTGATAAGAGACAGCTATTCGCATCTCTGAGTGTGTGTGCTTGTATATTTGTGTGTAACTGTGTGTGTGTGTATATATATGTGTTGGAAACTGTCAGAGCATTTGCTCATTACAAAGTGACCTGTGGGATGGGCTCCTCTCCAGCATGACATGTTAATAGCATTCTGGGAGACAGGTGGGAGGAAAGCTCACTGCAGTTACTTGTCACATAACACTGGCATTATTAGCTCTATGTGCGTTATCGTTAGCATTTCTGTTAAAGGGCTCACAACCAGTCCTCTTCTTTTCTGCCAGTCAGCATATTTAATTGTTCTGTTAGCCCAACCAAAACAATAATTTAAATTTAAGAAGGATTTAAGAATTTAATATGTTAGTCTGGGGGTGTCAGGTACTTGACATAGCTGGGCTTGGTTTGAGTCCCAGTCTGTGGCCCTTGCTTCATGTCACCTCCCTCTCTCTCTTTATGCCCCCTTTTCTGTCAAGCTACTTTAAATAAAGGTCACTAGTGTCCAAAAATCCTCTTGAAAACCAAAGCAATGCCATATTGATTGATGCAGTTGAAGCCTTGATAACTCCAGTATTTATATACTTGAGTAGATACAAATGGACCTGTTCATTCTGCACATGCTCCAACATCCAGTGGATCATAAAGTTTATACAAATACAGCCAAATCTCCAGTAAAGCTGCTCTCATTCACGTATCTTTGGTGCTTTTGTTATAAGCTAATTGCATCAGACCATGGATGATCAGCATCAGCTCACAGTTGCATAAATCATTTCCAGATGTTTCCTCTGATAAAATCCTGATTTCAGAACCACAGTGTTATTTGACAAAATCACCATCCAAGAAACTTACGTAAATTCAGTTAGACTTGGATGTACGGTAATCTCCCACAGAGCATGTTAGAAGCACCAGAATGTTCTGGCTGCTCTCCTACACAGTCAGGCATACTTTGGTTAGTAGTCAGTTACTCTTCCATGTCATTTGTTTGTATGCATATATCCTGAGACAAGGACAGTTGTCAAATTTAATGGCCAGATCGAGTCCTAACCTCAGCTGGATTTAATTGCAGACGTAACAACAGACAATAGACAGGCAAATTTTAGTTAAAAAATTAATGTCATAAGATCATGTCAAAATCTTGTTGACATTAAACACTTTATGATTATTTTGATTGGCTTTTTTTTATCCCCTGACTATCACTTTCTTGCAGTTTGATATAATTTTCTCCTGACACATATCCAAAAAAAGAAAAACAAGAAGTATTTGTTTATTAATTTTCTCGATACTCTTCTGAATACACTTCTGGTGGGTCTAGGCACAGTGGTGGGAATATTTATGGACTGGAGCTGAGAAGTGTCCACATCCTCCGAGGTTCTGCTCACATCTGGTATCAACATGCGTTTTCTGATTCAGTCCGAAGTGAACAGTCCTAACTGTTCACACCTTCTATTTAAATTCATCCTCGCATGCATGACGAGTCACCGTTTGTTATTGGATCCAACACTCCTGCTCTATATTCATTAATGCAGGCATCATTCCCGTCTGGAACAAAAGGAAGAAATAACTTCCCATGCTTCCAGAAGAACGATGAACAACACCCTTCTTGTGTGATGTCTATAAACGACAAACAAACCAAATCAAGCCAGACAGTCTATTCCCTGTTGTGATTATGGTTAAATCAATCCAACTAAGCCATCCCTGCAGGATTTTATGGATTGTTGAAACCTAAAAGTTCTGATTTTGTGGCAGCTCATAAAAAAAAACTTGGGACAAAAGTTTGTTTTTTCTTCCAAAAGCACATTTATTTTAAATATTATTAGAATTAAGCATTCAAATTTTGATTATCCAGCATCCTTTGCTGAAATAAGCACACTAGGAGAATATTTCAGTGCTCTTGAAGCTACAACTTTTTTCTTCAGTCAGCACAAAATAAAAGGAAAAAGAAAACTACCTGATTCTCTCGGCGTTTACAGCAGATCTGGATGTTATAGACTCCATCATGATGATTTGTCTCAACTGTTCACACATTTCAGACATTCTCGGGTTTTGCTGTGGAAAAATGTGTCAGTTCCCAACTTTTGTTTGTTTTCCAGCACAAAGTTGCACGCTGTAGAAAACGGTTTACTTCCACTAACACTGGGAAGGTGTCGTGCACGGTCCTTGGCTTTTAGATGCAACACATTTCTCTCCCACATGTGTTCATAATCAGTAACATGGAAGTTCCAAAACCACTCCATCATATCATTAATTCAAGTTGTTTGCCCCATGCACATACAAGATGGCAGTGAAATGCAGTCGTACATGCGTAATTAGCATCCAAAATCCCCCCCTTCTTAGACCTGTGGGTGAGGCTCTAAAATACTTCTCCATCTTTAACACGTGTATGATACATAGCTCAGAAAAATCTGTTAAAATCCACTGGGAAGATTTCGAAATGTTTTTCTATGAACATGCAGTACTGCACAAAAGTCTCGAGTCATCCTTGGTGTCTTTGTATTTTCCTCCATGGAGCCTGACTCTTTTATAAATAACTGTAATGCTTACAGAAACTAAACTGTTCTGCAGCCTTTCTGATGGATTTTTCACTCTTCTATAGTCCAGTCTTTATAAATTACCATCCTCATTCTTTTATTAAAGCCACTTAAGACTGATCATTGAATCATTTAGGCATAAAAATGGCGCCTAGTTTGATGACATGTTGTCATGTTCTAATAAAATGCTGCATGTATTTCTTGTTTTCTTACCACACAAGAGATGGTAGCTGAGGATTTTTACACTGTACTGTAAATAAACCTTTCACTCTTTTCAAAATTCCTACCTTGAAAAATGACCTCAAACCAAATCTTTTTTTAATTGTTTAATTTTTGCACCTTTATGGTCTTTGTTATGTTGTCAGGAGTACTTAAGCCCTCTTTTTTAGGACTCGCTAATGCTTAAGTGATTTTTTTCCCTCACAAGTGGCACCTTGAAACTGCCAGTCAAACATTTTTGCATAAATGTGTGTATTGAATGACTCTAAACTGTAATGTCAGTTCGTTCTTCCTTGCCTTTGGGCTTTCTTTTTCATTCTCATAGACCAAACTTCTCCTAAACATTATTTACTTGCTCTTATCAGTTGCCACAAGCTGTAAATGCCATTTTGAAAATGCTGTGCGTCTTATTAATGGCCGTGCTGTGGAGTGCAGGTAATTTGCTGTGCTTTGCTCTTATTGGTGGCGAGGGATCTAACAAGGTGCTTTAAAGCAGCATGGAGAACCTGTTTGTCCTTGACATAAAATAAAGATGTGAACTGGTAATATATTTGCTGTTTCTCTTCCTTTATTGTTTTGCTGTGCTTGCCCTGAGGCAATTACAGGCGAAGAGTTGTGTTTCTCAATCACTCAGTAGCACTGTACATAACACCACTTTATCTCCTCCTCCTTCCCCTAAACCCTCCCTCTTTCTGCTGCAGTGGGAAGGATGAGTAATAAAAAGGAGAGAGCAACTTGTCAGCGTTAAAGGATTATGTGTTTTGCCCCCTCCAAAGGAAGAGAATAGTGTTTACAGGCTTGAGTGGGTGCTCGCTAGGCCGAGGCTGAGGCTGATTGCACTAGAGTACCCTGTCAGCCAGTGATTTGTCATGTACTTTATCATCTTTGTCACTCTGCAGAGCGTTGTCATAGGTAACGTTCCCGCCTGCCCCCTCCCCTCTTTGTGCTTTGTACCCAGTCAGTGTAGGAAATTTGTATTTACTTTGGGGGAGTGTAATTTGTTCCTCATGGATAATATGACCCTTAGCGGAGCCGGATCACGGGTTAGTTGAAGTGATATTTTCCGGTAATGGTAGTCGTACATCATGGCTGTCAGGCCGGGTTAGGAGGCGAGCACATTACAGCTCCATTTTAGCACTGCAGGCATCTGGGATTATTTTCCATAACCAAGTATGACATGACCGCTCTGCGGAGTGCATTAAATTTTTACTAGCTTTTTTCCCTCCCCTGGCAACTTCTGTGGCTTTTCCTCGAGTCTTGGTCCCAGGGCTGCCACGTTGATGGATGCCCCCAGAGTCTCAGTGGTCCTGGCCAAGGTTAGCGGGTGTCACAGACCTACACCGCTCCCCTCCATCCAATAACCAGCAAATCCTTTTCCCTCTGAGGTGTGCACTACCAACCCTAAGCCCCCTTTTTCTTCTACACAAACACAAAGGCAAGGAAGAAAAAATAGTCCTCTTTTATTTTGAACAAGAGAAGAAAAAAAAGTCAGATTGAGATTTTTTTCAAGGAATGACCCACAAACCGATATATTAAAAGCTCATCTTCCCGTCACTGACCAGAGATTTTCATTTTGAAGTGTGTGTGACGGTGTTGCATTCCAGAGCTTGTGATTGCTCTAATTTCCTTTTCTCATCTTTCCTACTCTTCCTTGTTCTCCCACATTTTGATTTCTCTCTCCTTGGCAGCAAGGTCAGCCGTGTAAATGCCACCTCTTGCCATTGACAAATGGTCGCCCCCCTGTCTGATAATCAGTAAGGTCTCAGAGGTGGACGAGCAGGCGGAGCTCATTAGGGCCCCACAGATGAGAAATTAATGTGGAGATTCCAGGTCTGGCAGAGAGCCACACACTCTGGGTGCTTTGGGTGAGGGGAGGTTGGATGGATGGACCCCATCTGATGGATGGCCAGGTCAGCAGGCTGCAACACTCCCCACACAGTCCCACACATACACAAATATCCACACACCTATCATCTGCCTTATAACCTGCCCTCCCTTGTAGCGCAGCTCATCTCACCCACTGTGCAATACCGATGCTGCAGAGTTTAGGGCTGAGTGGGGGTCAGAGGAGATGCATTTCACCCCCTCACTGACACAGTGGTAATTAAATGGAAGCAGCCTAACTGACACCAATGTTTTCATCTCCCTTTTTTTCAAATCTGAACTCCGATTGTGACACAAAGCAAAAATGTCAGCTGGTACTTTACAGTTTATTTATAGTGCACATGATGTCCCCAACCGATTGCATTTTATCTACATTTACACTTGTTACACCATTACTGGAAATGGGTCCTTATGTGTCGGATTGCAATGGGAGTGTGGATTTGTAATTAAACCTTTCAGGCTTATTTTGAGATATTGTCTTTCTTTGGACTTCAAATTTATTTAATCATACTTCTACTGATTTCTAAAGCTCATAAAGGTTTTAGTCCTGAGTATCATCAGACTTGCTTTTAGTTTACAAGCCTCCCAGAGCCCTCAGGTATTTTATTTATTTCAGCTCAACATCTTTTATTTAAACTTCCAGTGTCTTAATTGGTCAGGGACATCGCTTTTAGAGTCATCATTTTATGTATGTGTGTGTGTGTGAGTGTGATTATGTGTGTCTGTTTTGTATTTGTGTGACTCGCAGGTTTGTGGTCTGTGTAATTTGGTGTGAAAAGATGGGGCTTTTTGTTTATTATGGATAGACGGACGGACGGATGGAAGGAAGGATGATGGAAGGATGGATGGATGGATGGATGATGGATGAAAGGATGGATGGGTGGATGGATGATGGATGGAAGGATGGACGGACGGACGGATGGAAGGATGGACAGATGGAAGGATGCATGGAAGGATGGATGGATAGACGGACGGACGGACGGATGGACGGAAGGATAGATGGAAGGATGAATGGATGGATGGATGGAAGGATGGATGGATGGATAGATGGAAGGATGAATGGATGGATGAATGGATGGATGGATGGATGAATGGATGGATGAATGGATGGATGGATGGATGGACGGATGGATGGATGGACGGACGGACGGACGGATGGATGGATAGATGGAAGGATGAATGGATGGATGAATGGACGGATGGAAGGATGGATGGATGGATGGATGGATGGATGGATGGACGGAAGGATAGACGGAAGGATGAATGGATGGATGAATGGATGGATGGATGGATGGATGGATAGATGGAAGGATGAATGGATGGATGAATGGATGGATGGATGGATGGATGGACGGACGGACGGACGGACGGATGGATGGATAGATGGAAGGATGAATGGATGGATGAATGGACGGATGGAAGGATGGATGGATGGATGGATGGATGGATGGATGGATGGATGGATGGATGGATGGACGGAAGGATAGACGGAAGGATGAATGGATGGAAGGATGAATGGATGGATGAATGGATGGATAGATGGAAGGATGGAAGGATGGATGGATGGACGGACGGACGGACGGACGGACGGACGGACGGACGGACGGACGGACGGACGGACGGACGGACGGACGGACGGACGGATGGAGAAAGCTTTATGCTGTATAATGAAATGAAAATACTACAACTGAAGGTGCATTTAAAACAAAGAAAGTTTTGTGAAACAAAGATAATGAAAAGTACAAAGAAGTGCCACAATTAATGTGCCTTTTATCCATTTACAACAAATATGCAAAAAAATGAATAAATGAAGCTGTTTGACAAGCTTTTGTAGCAAAGTCGTTGCATTAGAACAAACTACAAGTTGTGAAGTGACAGTCATCGTACCTCTGGGGGTTTGTCAAACCACATTTCATCCCATAATGATTATCATGTCTTCATTTTAAATTTGTACCACTAGTCTCAGTTTAAGCTTCTGTATTATTATTAAACTGCAAAGGTAAAACAACCTTAAAAAAAACTGATTGAAGTAAGACCATGAAGATGATAGACCTGAATGTTTGCTGTATGACGTCAGTGAGACGTTTTGCTTCAAAGTGGTGTGAAAAGTAGTTGTTGGTCTTTACACTTTTTGTCATGACACTGGTGTTAACTGTCCATCATGATGTATGATCATCTGCAGCTTCAGTTCCAATTTCAGTCACTGAGAGTAAAAAAACTGGAAGTTTTCTGATTACAGATTTCATTCATGCATGAAAGTAAAGTAGAGGATCATCACAGGTGGAGTTATTTCAGTTTAATTTACATTTTACAGTTTGCATTAAAAACAAAACTCAATAATTTAGCATCTCATGTGGTGTCAACTGTTTCAAGTGGTGTAATGGTGGTTATTCATTCGGTCATTCGTTTAAGGTGAAATTTGTCGGGTTTTTTTCTCCCTTCATTTTTGTGCTAATTCCATTCATCTGTGTTCTTTTTAGCAGCTTGGCCCAGTTCAGGGTTGTTGGGGGGCTGTCACAGAGCAAGAGGCAGGGTGAACATTGATTTTTCTCTTTGGAAGGAGGGCAACACTGAAATGCACCTCTATTCAAAATAAATGGAAAGGCATCTAAAGCTTTTTTTTGTTTTCATGAAAAGCATTGCTCTTGCCTTTTCAGTTGCCTGCTGACTCTGTGCGATAGCTTGCAGCTTAGCTGTTGGTGGTGAAACTCAGCATTGTCAGGAGTGTGACTCTTACCTTGAGACATAATATTATACAAGCCATAATGTGTTACACTTGCCTCTGGAGTGCTCAGCCTCACCATTCATTTATGGCCAACAATAAAATGTAATAATGCACATGTTTGAATAGGACAAGGTTGCCAAGTCCTTGAAATTGAATGGGGGGGAAAACAGTCGCAGCAGTGAATCATGTTTCTAAGGCAATGATTCAATTCCCATTGCAAGCTGAGAACACAGGGAATGGAAAATAATTCCATCAGCAGCAAAAACCATAAATATGCTCTTTGAGTGAGATGTTCACTCCAGTGGAAAGAAAAGCTATTTCCATCTTTCCTGACCTGGAAAGAGTCCCAGGCAAATTGTTTACATACAGAGAGTATCAAAGATTTTATAGGATTGGCCACATATAGATAGTCAAGTTAAGCTACAGTTAACTGGACTACTCTCCAGGAAAAGGGAAACAATTTATTGGCCAAATCTACATAAGTTTAAACACACCTCAACTCACCACACAGTTGTCTTTAAGTTACTTGAATAGTGATTTTTTTTTATTTTTTTTTTTTCAGATCATATTACAGGTATAAAACATAAAACAAAGCAAAAACTTCTAAGTGACTGAACAAAAGAAATTAAAAACAAAGATATATGTGAATGGGAGCAGCTTTTTGGGGGATTTGGCTGTATAAATCCATATTTATGATTTACTGTTTCATAAAATATACACTTAATTCCTTATGGTTATTCTTTGTACTTACCAGCTTCTTCTTTTGTGTACTAGATGAGGACTTTGGGGCATTAATGGACCATCTAAGGCTATTTCAGTCTAGTTGTGTGGTCATACAGGATTGATGCACATTGCACATGCATAAATCCCAGCTGCATTATCTTGGTGTGTTAGTCTGGCTTTGAGAAGCTCGAGTTCAGTACAGTTTTGGACTTGCATAATTCTTAGTTTTTCCTCATGTCATACGAATGATTAAACTAGCTTGAGCTGCAGATTAAAAATAACACTTAAACATGTTATGAGCCGGCTGCTTTTCAGGCACAGTAACATAACAGGGCTGCTGAGTAACAGAGTGTGCTGTGGTGTGTTTTGGAACCTTTTGGGTCATGTTAGGCCGGTGGACTTTTTTTGGCCGATCAAACATAAGCAGCGCCCTGGCTGCTTGGGTGTGTGTCCTCATCTCTATTTATGAGGCATGGTTGCCAGTTACCAGTCTTTAATAATGCATGGAGTAAGACCTTGGGTTCAAACCAGTGTCACTGGAAACGGGCCACTTATATAAAAAAAAATTGGGAAAAAATCCTTGTTGATATGCAGGAAGCCTTTCTCAGCACCATTCTCTTTTCTCCCACATGCTCTCTTCATCCCTCACTGTCTTCTATCTGCCCCCTCTCCCTGCTGAGCGATAGTTCTCCTGCACACCAAGGTTAAATTTTCTCACTGTGCTCAGCGGATGTCAGTCAAGGCCCACCTCACCTGCACATAAGCCCCCCCAGCGACTGGGCCAGTGACTCTCACACAAACCTTCTGCCCCTTCGTTGCCCTTTTGTCAAGCCCATGATTTCTGCAGGCAGCTTACCTCAGAATTGACTCACACTCTCTTTTTCCTCTCCACAGCAACCTCAGCTCGAAGAAAATGGCTTCATCCCTGCAGCCAAGTCATAGATTTCTTTCTCTATTTGTCAGATGGCAAAAGCAAATTTCAGTGTAATTTAATAATGGATTCATCATAATATATTCATACCAAATGAACAGGGTTGTGCTTGTGGAATATATACCAGATATGTAAAAAAAATAATATTAATCTAATATTAATTAATAGAAAATATAAATTAACCATGATTTTTACAGTTTTCTACTTCTATGAGCATAGCTAGGTTCTCATATTGTGTGTTTAAATCATTGGTAAAGCTTCGCTGTATTCTTTACCTTTAGTGGTCACTAGATAAGTTTTTCAGTTTGTGTCCTGTTGGGTTAATTAGTTTTAGTATTGTATGCATTACTTATATGGAATTATTCTGTAGGTGCAATAACTGCAATAATAGAAATTAGATGAATAGAAATCAGCTTTTAATCTGCTAATACAGCATTATACGATCCTTCTCCCGGCCATATTTCCAGCGATGGACGTAACATTATTAAACAGCATAGAAATAAAGCTTGTGAGCAGAAACACAACCAATGTAGAGGACCGTTACTCTAAAATCCTGCTGTGTATCCTCACCAGAGGCAGCAAGTAACAACAGAAGAGGACCCTAAAAGAGGGAAATAAAGAGAGAGGCTGTCCCTGCATTCACGGCGGCAACCACAAACTACGCTAATGACATCAGGGGCTCTGAAAAGGGGCTGCATGCTGTCGGCTCCTGGGCTCAGGCCTGTCCCTTAACCCCTCCTACTTCTTTTCTCGCAGCCGCCACCAACACACTGCTTGTTAGAGGCAGTGTAATTAGGTGACTGAGCTTGTTGCAAGTAGCCCAGGTCACAGAGGCATGTCCAACCCTTGTCCTGATTGCTCCTTGGGGGATTATTGACAAAACACAAGGAGCATTGCATGTTGGGCTCTAATTATGTGTACAAGCCATAGATGGCCCCAGGGAAATTAAATGAAATTCCCCAGCTTGATGGGTCCTCCACACAGGGGATCCATTCTCTTTCTTATTAAGCTCAGCCATTGTCTCCCTTTATGAGGCTGTTGTGTGGAGCTAGGCACCAGTTAAATGCTTTTAAGTGTCTTTCCTTTCACAGTGGCAATACATCAGTGACTCATGGTGGAAAATTGCCTGTCGATTGTGATCTACACTGAAAAGAGTGCAAGCAATAAAGCTGCAGATATATTTAACTAATGCTCGCTAATATTTTAAATGTGCTGTGTGAAATGGAACACCTGCATGGCATTTGATTTTGTAATCTTTTATTTATTTTTTATTCCACCTTGGCTTAGTCTGGACACATCCAAACACCTCTGCTCTAATTCCCCTGGCCCAGATACTAGACAGGAATTGATAGTCTCCTGCTTGTGCAAATGAAGTGATAAGGGGTCTCACCCAGATTACACAAGGCCTAAGTGGCACTGAGAAAGCTTATGGAGATGAATGAATTCATGAGGCTGGCTGACAGATTCTTAAGAAGCTATGTAATAAGGGATAAATCAAACAGCTACCATTTTGCCTCTGACTGATTTCAAATTAAAGCTAAGGGATGTGGCAGACCTCCCAGGAGTGGGTGAACTTTAGCATGAAAGTGTGGTCGACCCCTACATATATATTTCACTATCATTAAAACACTTTTATGGCTAATGGAGGGAAAAGCTGCATAAGCAGTAAATACCCCATTCCTTTTGATTCAGCTCAGCCGGATGTCAGTGGTCTGCTCTTTGAATTTCTGGCCTGTGTGTGTGCTGATCATGCCTACCAGCATTAATAACGGAGTATATGATACAGTGGAAGATGGACTATTGTATAAAATATTTTAAATGTGATTCTAGTTATCAAGTCATCATTTAAGCTGATTTTAAAAAATAACACTAAAAAGAACAAAGTGAATGTTTTATGCAGGCAGAGGCACCAGCTACCAATATAAAACACTGAGCACCATTAGATGGCTATATATGTGGCTCCATCTTGCAGCACACAGTTAGGTCAGCTCTTCCACTACAATCCTCTGGAGACCAGTGTTGCCCACTGTGATCATCTCCCATCGATTCCTCATATGAACGTTTGTTCAAGCAGACACCAAGCCTCAGACAAACACGGGGCTTTATGAAGCCTGAATCATACATGAAAAGTGTCTCATTGATATGACCCGAATCACAACAGTGCGTAGCCCTCAGGTCAATTAAGTATAAGCAAGCACTGTATTAGCTCATTCCACCCAGTCTTACATGCCCTGTGGCCATGCAGACAGCCAGCTTGCTGGTACAATGAGTGCACACGTTCTGAAAATGTTACCCAGCCCAGCATTCAGAGAATAATTGGCAGAAGATGCAGATGTGCTGGCTGCTGCAGTCCAAGGCCAGAGAAAGGATTGTGATGTGTCTTGAATGGCAAGCGGAGGTGAGTCATACTGACACTGCTGGCCCTAATGATATTTCTGCTTGGAAAGGCCACAGCCAGGGGAGGGAGACCGAATGTCAACATGCAAACTAATGTGTGGATGGCATTTGGTATTAGCTGTCACGCGTTGGTTTGAGTAACATGATTTAATGTGTGCAGTTGCTGCCTAGACTCCAATTTAGCAATGCTAATCTGTGCCTATATCTTAACTCACTTTTCCTAAATCCACCCCCACATCTACATACGAGGAAACAAGCCATGAGAGTCCATGAAGCACATGCTCACATCAAGTCGTAGGCATGCAGTTCTAAATAACAAAGCAAAAGACGTGCCCTTTGGGTGGTGAGATAGCTCATTACCTATGAGCGACCTTCCATCTGCACTCATGGCTGCTCAGGGAGCCATTATGATTATGATGGAAATCTCACAAGCCATTACTGGGAGACAGCGCAGGGCTCACTGCAGACACACTAATGGACTCATTTGTAATTGGGAGAGAGGGAAATGACTGTGAGCTAGCAGTGGCTTTGTTTGATGGTGTATGTGGGAGCACATACTCGATTTGACAAATGGAACGGGTTAGTTGTCTATGTGAACCAAACTCATGTGCTGCCCCACGATCCTCGCTTTGACTCCCAGAAGACTGTTCAGACTTGGTGAATTTTGGGATTTGTGGTGGATCTCATGAAAAAGGACAAGAGAAGACCTCCAAAAGATTTATGAGTTGTTTTTAGTTCAGCTTGTTTTGGTCATATTTCTGCATCTCTTCTCAGTGTTTACATAGATAGTGCTGAGCATTTTTCAACCTACTGCTGGTTTGTAAAAACGTCTGTTGAGGGTTATTTCACATCATTCGAACTCCCTTCTCTTTAAATTTTCTTTAATTAAACTGGTGCTTTACTGGTAACGTTGAGTATGACAGTGATCAGGATCTGATGGTATGCTATCCACTGTGCCTGTGCTCCAATATGTCAAAATGAGTAGAAGCAAGGAGAATGGCTGACTCGTCATATTTTGACATGCACCAGATTTTATTTTTACTGCAACATCACCTGATTGTTTAAGTGTTGGTACAGTTGGCGACTGTATAATCCATTAAATTGCACAAGGCAGTTTGTCAGTGTTGTTAATCCACATCCTACCTATTAAACCAATTTAACATTTAACTGCATGTTTATACAAGGAAGCTCCCTCAGCAGGAGCCCGGCAGGGGCAAATCAGAGGGGGGAGGGCTAATAAGATTGCGTTGACCTCTGTGATTTATAGATTCATTTGTGTGCTTGTTTAGAAACCTGATCTGCATTATTCATGTCGCAGAAGAGCGGGGCCAGGGACATTAGCTGGTTAACCCCTGCTCAGGTTAGGCCACATTATTTTAATGGCCATTGCGAGGGCAGGCCTCTCAGCCGCTTTGTCAGACGGGGGGGAGGACGAGGACGAGAGCGTGCACAGCTCATCTATCCCAACCCAAGTGTTATATCTCCCCTACACTGAGCAGGTGGGATGAAGGCATTATTATTCAATTATGTCTGTTAACTGTAAACAATGCACAGTGCTTTAATGCTCACAAGAGGAGGATAATTGGTAACCAAATGCCTGCCGACTTTTGACTGCCACACATTCCATTATTTATATGTTGCACGCCACCTGTCATACATCTGATGCCACCGCAGCATCCCGTGTTTTCTGTGCATGTAATTACTTTTCATCTCTGTAATGATCATGCCTTGTAGCCATAAAATAGACTGCAGCAGCTTTGACACAAGGCCACATTTGTCATCAGCCCTGTAGACTGATGTGACAATTATTAGCAGCAAACCTGTCTCTGCAAGCTCAGCCGTCACAAGGAAAAACAACATAACTGCAATATCATAACAGTTTAATTTCAGTGTTGCATGTTGAATGGCTTTATGCCTATATTTATCCTTTTCTTTAATATCTTTTTTCAAAATAGATTCAAAGGACACTTAAATTTAAACAAAAAGGTTTCAAGCCTTGAAGCAAAGAAATCAATGTTGGTTACAATATTTTTATAGATGTTTTCTTAGCTGCTTAATCTGTTCATCTTATAACCATCCAAACGGTTAATATCCAGAAAATATCACAAGAACACCTCTAATAAATGACATGCAACAAACACGCCCCAGTTTATTATTTTATTTATTTATTTTTTTCTGAGGATGAGATGTGATCCTTTTCCCTCCATCTTCCTAGTGAGGATGATCCCCTCCTTTCTGCGCTTCTCCTCCGTCTCTGGGGAGAATGCCATCGTGCATAAAGACAGACAGACAGCAGCAGCATATGTCTGTGGCGGAGGATGCAGCACTGACAGGCCGGGCTTATCGTCTCTGCAGCTCTTCACTACAAGCGTGATTACCGCTGACAGCTCCGACTGCTGATAAAAGCGGGAACATTAAAGAAAACAGAAGAGGCGCACAGTCGACGTACCAGTGTTTCTTCTCATCAAGCCCCCACCTCCTCCTCCTCTTCCCAACCACCACCAGCAGCAGCTCCTTCTATTCCTCGTCTTCCCAGAACCCTGCACTGGGGTGTCAGAGCTGTCGAGAGGGGGAAGTGACATCACAAGAATTTGCTAGCAGTCTCGAGGCTCATCATGTCAGCGGCAGCCTGTCTTGTGTCAGGCTTCCCCCAGGCAAGCTGTGATCCAGCCCTCGTCTCGGCACATCAAGACTCCTCGCCAAGGAGGGGAGGGAAGGAGGGGGAGAAAAAAATTAACAGAATGTTTTTCCATCTTGTTAACTGACAGCATCGTTTGTTAGAGCACTGTCTCAGCAAGCGGTAGAGTTTCAGATTGGCAGAGGAGTGAATTGGCAAGTGAAAGCATGGTGAATTATTGAGTTTGGCTGAGGTGTTAGAAATTCCACGTTGCATTGCGTGGGTTTCCAGAAAGCATCTGAGGTGTGATAGAACACGCGCGGAGGAGTGCTTGATTAAAACGAACACGGACAAGATTTTCCTGGGCTGGTCAGAATATTGGTATTTGTACGTCTGCACGTGTGTATGCACTGCATGTAATTACAATGAACATCCAAGCGGTACAAAAGCTCGTTTTTCCCCAGTATTACTTTCTTCTCTGCCAGACTGAGACACTGCCTCTCGAGTCGTAGAAAATCTGCTCCATCTCCTGGGTAAATCTCCATCTCGCAGATCTGGCCCTCTGTCAGCTCATTTGGACAGAAAAAGGGGCTGCCTCGGCAAAGAATGCTTTTGATTCTCTTTTCATTTATTTGAACTGATCTGCTGTGATTAAGAGCTCCGTGTCTCATTATTCTCTCTTGGAGAGGAGCGGGGTATTGCCTTTTGCCAAAATATTTGAGTGATTAGGGCCCAGGCACGGGCCATGCCAAAGCGACGGGAAGCATTCACTCTGCTTATTAGATTCACTTAAATGCTGTTGTAAATCATTGCTGCCAGTGCATGGTGCCAGACTCAGCCTCTACTTCGAGAATCTTCCACTGCCAGTGCTAGAGCACAGTGCAGAGCCACTAGAGGCAGCTGAGACTGTTGGTCTGTGCTGGTGTTTGTTTAAGCTTGGCCCCCTAATACAGAAAAACGGTTGTTTGACCAGTTTTTGGACTCGATTCCTGGATGAAAATGCAAGTAATCAAGCAGCTGAGACTCATGGGTACATTTGAGAAAGCTGATGTGGCTGAAAAGCAGCTGGAAATGATTTTTGTCTTGGTTCTGCAATTTAAAAAAGAAAAGCAACACATAAGTAATGACGATTTCAACTCATGGAAACATTTAATACTAGGACACCTTTGTTTTATTATTATTTAATTGTCATTTAAGAGACAATTGAAATGTGAATGTTGTAGATGAGCGGCTGGTTGATTGTAGCCCTGAGACTGAAAAAGTGTGATTAGCAGCAGATTAAACCTTAGCGTTATCCTATTCTGTCAATTTTAAAATTGCAGGGTGAAAGAAAAGCAGAAAAATAGCAGCTTGCTGAGCACTCAAGGAAAAGTACAGGCTTTAGTCTTCCAAGGTACCCCTGGAAGCTCAATTATGCCTTCCATTTTGGCACATTGTCAAGAAGCAAATGCTACTAATCAGAACATATTGTTCCACAGGGGGCATGATAAGAGCCTTTGACCCATGAGCTCCACTGCTCTGCTGATGCCCTCTGGTGACAAACTGACTCCAGCATTTTTTTATTCATACTGCCCCAGTCAGCGTATGTCACCAAGACCCATCTGTGCTGATACTGCCTCCTTGTCATTTGGTCACTTCCCTCACAAATAACATGAAGGATGTGTCATCTCCCCGACTGGTGCAGTAAAGGTCACTGCGTTACAATGGAAGAAACACGAGGAGGATTTCTTCAGTCCTGAATGCTCCATAAACACTCGGCATCAGTTTGGCTCCAGCACAGCTTTTCAGTAAATGCTTTGGTGTAAAAGAGGACAGATGAGGATCATGAGCTGTGACTGCAGTTGTTGAGGTGGGGGTTGAAGAGAAGGAAGAGGAGTGAAACGGATAGGCAATTTAACAGTTGCTGCGACTTAGAAGAAGCAAGGGGTGGGATGGGGGGGAGATGGCACCCAGCCAGCAGAGCTGTGGAAAACAGTGGTCTAGACTAATGATCCACAGCGTGATCGTTATGGCCCTCACAGAAAGGATGGGTACAAGGCATGGCTCCCTGGAAATCAATTCCCAGGAAGCACATGAGTACTAGTTGTAAATCATAGTGGGATGGCGGGATGGATGGAGGGCACTGGGGATGAAAGGAGAAGGCAGTTGTGTAAGAGGAGAATGGGTGGAGGGGGAGCGTTCCATGGTGGATAGAGCATGAAGGGAGAACTTTTTCAGTCCTAAACCCCTTAAGACAAAAATATCTCACCACCCCCCAACCTCTTCAACACACACACACAAACCACCTACCTGAGCTAAAGCAAACCAATGATGTGGCTGCCCCCCGCCCCACCACCACCACCACCTTCTTCTTAATGGCTCCATTGCAGGTTTAGGCTGAGCTTTAAGAAAAGTGTTCTCAAATTGATTTATATCCCACAGAAGAGCCCCATCAATCCTAATATGAAACTAATGAAATCACTGAGTGTAGAGGGGAGAATGGTATGTAGGTGTGAGAAGGCATTTCTGCATGTGTAGGTGTGTGTGTGGTGGTGTGATGTCATTTTAGAAACATACTGCAATAAAGAAGGCATTGATCAAGTAGACTCGAGTGATGACAAATGTCACAGCTGTTGAGTTAAACCTTTTAAAGCAACAGGTATGTGACTCAGCGTTATCATCTGTTGTGTTCTCAAGGCTTCTTGAAGAAGAGCTATCTTGCGATTTTTCTCTTGGTTGATTAGCTTCGATTTAATTGCTGCATTCTACATTTTTTTTCCCTAAACTTTACAATTTAATGAAAATTTTTTAAGGACTACAGAAATGAGTTACTGACATAACATGACTTTTCTAAAGAAAACATAAGAAATATGGACAGTAATACTCTCAGACAGGTTTTAATCATGTCCTGTATTTACCATCTGGGCACTAGCAAGCTGAAAATGTTTATTATGTGTAACCATCACAGTCACAGTGACAGAGCAACACTAAAATGTAAATCAAGAATAGTTCCAGCAGTTGTGGACATTTTTTTCTTAATTTCTGGATTATCTCCCAATTAAGCTATTTGTTATATTTGGGATTTACACAAAGGCCTTAAACACCAAGCCAAAAATTCACATCAGGCATGTTTGGAACACACGTAAATGTCTATCTCTTGTATTTTTGGTGTTTACACTTTGTCATCTTTAGGCTATTTCATGCCTTCATGGAAGCATCTGTCTGTGACACCCTCAGGCCCCAGCAGATGGCCATTTTACCAATGCAGACGGAGAGTATTTAAAGCTAGCAAGGCTTAGGCTTTGTAGACGATGCTATGCTTGGTAGAGAGTCAGTTCATAGCAAGGAAACACTAAAAACCATAGATTATCAAGGAACTGACGGAAAACATGACATCTCCACTGATCTTCTCTTCACCACAAGGCAGATCTTTGTCCACTTCTGTCTTTTCCAGAGCAGAGAAAAAGCTAAAGCACCAACATAAACAAGAGCTGCTCTCAGTTTAGTTTTTTCTGCCCCCACACTGCAGCAAAACACTGTTCCAGGTGTGTTTGTGAGGCACCAAAAGAGAGTGTTCTTCTGCCCTGTCGCTGGACACTGGCAGAAATGACAACAGAAACCTAGCGGCTAACTTAACACATCATATTTCAACTGTTTTTTGTTTTTTTTTTAATGAATGAGGTCCTCCAGTTTCCCTTGCTGCGTATTATCACTCTTCTTCATAGACAAGCTATGTCTACAGCCTGTTAGCGGTGCGAAGGTTACACACCAGAGCTGACTATGTATGAAAGTCTCCTTTGAATCAAATCATCTGAAACCTGTATACACACACTCCAGCAGGAAGAAGAATGTGAATGCACTAATAATTAATCAGTCCTCAACTTAATGTTTCATCTTCTTCTGCCTATAAGCTGAGGCTCCTGCTGCTTTCCAGTCTGCAGTGGAGCGGCATCAGTTTCAGCAAAAACAAATGACATTCTCCATTTTCCTTTTTGTCAGTTTCCCACCGTCGTTCTCCTCACTTCATTATGCAGGCAGCCTGACGCTATTTGACAGAATGTGCTATCTTCAGCCCCCAGCTGCAGTTCCCCTCTCACTATCATTGCATCGCTGGCAGCTTAACCCCTCTGCTGCCTGCCACAGCAAAGCACCGAGGAGATGTCGATGCTGCTGTCTGAAGAGACTGAGCGGAGAGAAGGGTGGACCTCAAAGCCTTTGTTTTGATATGTGTATTGCCAGGGTTTTAGCTACCTTACAGTCTATAGTTATAGTGAAAATTAATTTCCTCTCAGTTTTGAGAACCTTGTACTTAAAATGTGATCAGCCAACAGAGTGAATATGAACATACACTGATTGCTTAGAAACATAATTAAACATTCTGGTTGGCTCTGAACAGGAACATCAGCAGCACAGTCATGAATAAACCCTACATTTTTACTTAACTTGGGGGTATATCGTTTACTAGAATGCAATCTGCATTCCACTGAGCTGAGGTTGCACTTATACAGCTGTGTATATGTAGGTTAAAAATATCAGCATTTTGTCTCATTCAAAAATAAATACTTAAGCTTGCAGATCAGTCTCTAGAGAAGTGGGAATTAGCTTAAATAGAAACAAGCAAATGGATTTAGGGTGAGCCTCTAAAAGCTACAAGTCTGGAAAGCATATTATATTTAGTTTGTAGTCTAATATCAAGACAGGCCTGTTTATTGGGGTTACGGCTGACGCCATGTAATTAAATGTGCCCGTGCAGCATTAAAGACAATACAAGCAGAGGACTTGCCTGGTTTTACATCTGTAGCCCTTGTTGTTCTTGTTTGCTATGGGAGCATATTACAGCTGTATTGCCAATATTTTTACTCAGTTTGTACTGCATGGAGACTGCCATGGTTGCATTTCATTATTATATCATTTACTAGAGCTGCCTTTGAATTCAATACTTGAAAAGATGAGAATCCAATAAAGGATGTGATGCTGTGCGACAAACCCTAATCAAATGGCCACTTAGACTGTAAAATGAATTTGTGTATCTTTTACATATTGCTAGCACTAATGATGCACGTTGTTGAATCACATGCATGGTGCTGGCTGTTGCATTGTGGGTAGAGGCGTAATGAGTTTGGTGTGATATTTGCCAGTGACAGGTCCTCATTCCCTGGACTTGGCTCTGGTCTGTCTCTCCCAATGTGTGTTAACTGTCAGGTGTTGAGAGCCAGACTGCGGTTGAAGTTTTTTTTCATGCTGTCTGCTTTTGATTTCTTTTCCCAGGGGTGTTTAAAAAAGCAGCTCGATTGTTAGTGACAATCAGCCGCTCTGGCCCTTTTGAACAGAAGGTTTGATTTAATCGTGAAGCTGTCATTTATTATTCTGGAGCAGTAGACGCCCCGGTGAGGCCTGGGCCTGATCAAGCACCTCTGAGCTGTCCCCAAGATCTTTCTCTTTTCCCTTTTCCCCCTGTTATGTCTAAATCCTCAATACAAATCGCAATGTTTCGGCTCTCCCAGAGGGGCCTATTACTGCCTGTGGGGCATTAAAGATCATTAATAGTGCTGTCAGAGAAAGCGAGGGAGAAAGGAGGCAAAGAGGAGGGAGAGTGGGGAGCAGCAGTGAGTTGCTTAGCTGCTCATAAATGGGAAATTAATACATCTGCTTCATTAATGCTGCCTCGTGTTTGATGTTTGTTAGCTGGCAACTTTAATGATGTAGGTTTCAGCCGACGGGGCGCTTGACTAAATTTGATTCCTCCAATTAAGTAGTCAGGCTTCTTTTCTTTTGGGAAAATGGTTAGAGAGGAAAAACTGCTGCCTAATTATGGACTCCAGACCTTCAGTTTTGTGGCTCCTGCTCTTTTTTCCTCCCTCCCTGTCTTTTCTCTGTTTCTCTTACTCTTCATCTGTCAGCCACTGATTGCAGCTACACATCCATCAGTAATATCCTACACCAAGTTGCCTTTCATTCACTAAATAGCATGAATTATTTTCAATTAGCATGTTTAAATTTCAATCAATAACATTACTAAACAGTGTATGCTACTGGGGATGTAGTACAAGGTGATGATAATCAGCATTTTAAATGAATACAGTTTATTAATACTACTATGTAAGAAAGCACAAGTGCATCTTAATACTAACTTTGGAAATTAAAGAGGCAGAAAACATGAAATATTTTATTATGCTATGCATTTAAAGCAAAAACCACATGTATCCTCCTGACTGGGGTTCAGGATCCGCTGTATTTAAAAATCTAAATAAAACATTTATACTGGGTTTACAATTTGTGATTCTTTGCTTTTGTATTATATGTAAAACAAATCTTACAAAAGCTTTAAACTGCTTGGACAACCCATGATGAGGGTGACTACATTTCCATATGATTAATGTACGGGCTGCAGCTGCTTTTTCAGGGCAGATTAACAGTTTTTCCAGCCTTGACATTTTTATACTGTAGGAGATCAGTTCTGTAGGAAATATTTGAATCTACCACCCTACACACACACACACACACACATATATTCCATATTCCTGTATGTAACACATTCTGTTATTATACATAGATGCAAACAGATATGCATTCACCAAATCACAGTAACTGACACATCCACTCACACTAACCATTTACGTATTTATAACTTCTTTAATCATCTGATGGCTGAAATCGTGCAGTGTCGGGGTCAGTGTACCAAAATGAGCAGATTTTAAAGAAGGTCTGGTTGCATAAAAAACAAGAAATAGCAACATTTGTTCTCATTTGACCGAATATGTAACTTAAACGTTGAAACAGTGGTTTACTCTTTATGTTTAAGTGACATGATACCTACCTTTAGTCTGATAATATTTAAACCTGAGCATCTGTTCATAAATGAAAAGGTTTGTACAACATATGGTCGGGTACGGTGGACTGGAGATCTGGAAGGGTTTACCCTGCCTCTCACCTGGGTTAGAGCAGGTATGGAAAATAGATGGAAATGGTTGGACAGGGCTTGTTTCTCTGTTATCTGGAATGACAGTCTGTTGATAAAACCACCATCCACCCCTCCAACCTCTTTGTTAGGACTTTTGTTTGTTTGGCAGAGAATAGATTTGCTTTTAATTACGTGTTTGCATGTTTATCATGGCTCCCTCATTAATTCTGCATTTGTTTGAAATGTCATTTGTGCACGTCCTCATAAATTAACATTATGTGTTTGCACAATATGCAAGTAATGACCAGGAGCAGTGTAGAGACCCATTTGACCTGATGTATGGACAGTGGGTCAGCAGCAGCAAACTGACAGCAAGTTTTAAAGATAAGACACAGCATGCCTGGTTTAGGGTACCATCTCTAATACCGCTGCTATTTTTTGTTACTGTGATCTCTAAACCAAATGCTTACACCATCCGTTGTTCCCACATTTATTGTTGTATTTGCACTTAACAAATTTGGCAACTCTGTCCAGGCCGAGTTTTCTAATGTGCCCCCTAGTAGAATCCTCCGGTAACAAGCACACAAGCATGTGAACAACAGACCTAGATGCCTTCAGGAACACGGGGTTAAAAAGCAAATACGCTCTCAGTCCTAAAGTTGGTCAACACCACTTTGGTTGCAGTTTCATGTTATGGACAAAATTAAAATGTAGGCATGTAATGAATTCTGTACTAAGTTTCCTGTTTTTAAGATGATAATTACACGTAATTCAAAAGTTAGGCATCTAATTTAAAAGGAGAAGGTAGGCACATGACAATTTAGGATCTGTAACGTGTAGGAAGTTCAGTGGCGAAATTAGGTCGTTACCTGAGACAGAAGTCACTCCTTTTGAATTTGTGTTGTAATTTAAATGTCATCCAGTCCAACTGCTTATGCATGATGGTTAATGAGCATCATAGTTAAGAGGACACAACTTTTAAACCAGACTCTTTGGTTAAAGCAATTCCCATTTAGAGAAGGAATAAACCACACTGCTGTTAAAACTACAGCCAGTCCAAATGACTGTCATCTTAGCTCTGGAGTAATTCAGCATATCAGTACTTGCTGTCTGCGTTGCGGAAGTGTGTCGGCTTGGGGCAAAGGTTATATAGGCTGGCAACCGAGGGAGGATATCAGAGCTGTGGGGCTCAGGTTCTGCAGACTTAGAATCAATGATAATCACTCAAGACGTTTTCCCTGTTGATGTTCAGGCTGTCCTCTGCATTTGATTTGAAAAGAAAAAAAGCTGAGACATGACTGATTCACTATATATGCAAATAAAATTGTGGTCAGAGTCTCGCTGTACTGCACCAAAGCTAATAAAACTGTACAGCACTGTTTTAATAATGAAGTTTTTTATGAATTCTGGTTTGGCTCAGAAGAAATCAGTGATACGATCTGATGCTGACCATGGAAAGTTTTAGTAAGCTTCAAAATCTTTTATGCAATTGCAGCATCAAAATTGTGGATTTCCAATAAAAGCGTTCCCGCTCACTAGCGACCTTTCAGGTATCCCCTGCCTCAGGCCTGGTAAAGAATTCCTTCTGTTGCATTTATTTATAGTTCACTGTGTCATTTACATGCAAGAGAAGTGCAAAACCATGTAAACTCTGATTTCTTGCTGATGAATAACCAACATCTATTATCAATGTAAATGAGCCACCAACTTTGTTATTTAAATTGGAACAAAGTGGAATGTGCGCTCGCAGGCATGCTGAGGGAAAAAGAAGAGAGCAAAGAGGGAAATGAGAGCTGCACACAAACAAGCCATTATTAAACACATTTCTACTTTAAGCTGCTTTCTGAAGAGCATCAAGCCTAGAGCACTTTAACGTGCCAAAAACAAGCTCCTATTTTGTGCTTTGAAATCAGGAGGTAAGATCAACGTGGGATAAAAAGCTCAGCACACAGGAAAGCAGAAGGATGCTTTATTTGTTTACCGTGCGGCAGGCCGAGGGCGATAGTCAGGCTTCTCTTCATCCACAGGAGAGCTCCTGCTTGGCGGCAGCGCCGATGCAGCACAGTGCCTCCCACCAGCATCGCACACAGCGCCATCTGCTAGGACCTGTTGGCTTGTTTGTTTTCCAGAGCAAACAGCAAATCACTTCTTTCCTGTTCCTGCTTTTTACCATATGCCACTGCCTGTGTATCAGAGCGAGGCATGTATATTAATGAAGTTAATCAAAGACGCGCATACAACCACATCTGCCAGGGGAATTTTCAAGTGATTGCGCCCGCTGGTTGATTCATCACGTCGCTACCCTCGCCTGCCATAGTGGCCACCTTTCATAGTAGGTGAGAGCATGGTTATGGCATCTTATATAATCTATATGAAGGAGGTATCAGCGTTGAGGTAAACATACCGTACTTTAAGGATTAACCAATTAGAATGATAAATAATATTGTAAAAGCAGCTGCATATTTCTCTTGTAGGTCACATATATTAGATTGTTTATGTCTTTTCAGGGTGAACAGCAAGCTCTGAGGTGAGCATGAGAAATTTTAGTTTCTTTGCTTTTGAAAACTACTTTTAACAGCAGGACCCACAAAACTGTACAGATGGTAAATTACCTAACTAACTAGTCGCTGAAGTCAAGTAATCACACTGGGTTGTTGTTTGAAAAGCATCTCATGTACAGAGATGAATTAATGACACTGTTTTTGTTAGACGTGGATTTGATGAAAGAACTAGTGACACTTGGCAAAATTGTTTATCTTCGGTCAGCTTATGCACTAAAAATGCAGCTTCTATTCAGATTATATTGCCAATCTCACTATTATTTTTTTCTTCATTTGCAACCAACTAGGCACAATAAAATAATAAACAAATCAGTTCAATTTATGTGACTAAATTAGAAGCAAAGGGCCTTAAAAATGCCACTCAAATCACATCAAAAACCAGCAAGGTATTCTTCTTATATGATTAAAGTATCTAATTAGCATTTGTGTCATGAAAAGAAGCTTTTTTCTGAGATTACTACTTTAAACTGAGTGAAAAGAGGACTGTTCCTTTCAGTTTACTTCTCTTCACTCTCACTTCACAGTGACTGTGTCAACATTAGTTGATGACTGCAGTCTGTGTGTTGATTTGTTTCTACTTGGTGTGTAATTACACTTGTGGGTTTGCTCTAAGGAACTTAATTTGATTGTTCTGTCATTTACTATGAAAAAAGACAAATATGAAATAGCATGTTTGCGGTTGCTTGATAATTGGCTTTGGTTTGACATAATTGAGGACATGTTTCATAAAACTCAGCTCTGTGGTTTCTGGTCCCATCTTGCCAGCTTTTCAACCACATTCTTACTGTATGCATCTTGAACACATCTTTTATCCATGTGGTTGCTTTGGTTTTGGGCTGTGTTTTGTTTTCATGCAGCATCAGTGCTTTTCCTGAGATATCTAGCAAGTATTTGCTGTCCTGTCTGGTCCAATAAAGTCTGTTCAAATACAGACATGGATTTTAAGGGCTTATGTGCCAGAGCTGGACCCACGTGTCTATACCTCAGGCTGTGTCATGCATGATTGCCTACATGATGCCTACAGGAGTTCTAGAAAAGAGACTGCATCAAAACACTATACGCCAGCCTTTCAGGGCTTAACCCCACACCTAGATAGATCTGAGGCATGAAAGGATGTACTTTGTCTATCTCAAGATGTCCTCCTGGGTGATTGTTGATGAGTCAGTTGAAGGGTTGGCAGGTTTCCATGAGCCAATTTTACCACCCCTCAAGCCCCACAAAGAAACAAACTGATCTCCTCCCACCACCATGGCAGACTCTGGGCAGCAGTTAGCTGAAGGCGATGCCCTGATCAAGCGTAGTAGTGGGCTAACATCCTCCGCTCACACAGGGATCCATTGTGGGCTGCAGTCTAGGGGCTACTGACCTTTTGTCAACTTGAGTGATGGATTTTTATACTTTCTAAACACAGTATTTTTGCAAACAACTCCATCAGATACATGTTGGACACGACAGACAAGTATCTCCAGAGTTACTTCCCCATGTTTACTTCATGGCATTGATGAGTTATAAATTTAAAATGTCATTTAAAGCATAATATCACTCTCTGAAAATATTAAACTTTCACAGTGTAAAATACACCTTATACTGTTATTGTTTCTAACAATAAGCTCTAAAGAAATGACACCTTCAGTTGCAGATCAATCACCTTAATTACCTAATTATATCATTTGAAAGCGTTTGACAAGCAGTCAAGAAAGACCGATGTGTGCAGCCAGGAGAAATCCTCTTCATTTGTTTTTTATTTTTACTTTTGCAAGCAAACACATATCATGTAGGAATGATGCTGGTATTTAAGTTGCAGTATTAATGCTAATGTTAATTGAAATAATGAAATGTCATAACTGTAATTACATGTGATAGTTTGTAATAAACTGCCAGAAAAAAGAAAAAAAAACGTGAAAAATAAATTTGTCTATCAATTTTTTATTTATTTATTTTAATTTTCTATTGAAATTGTGATAAAATCGTTATCATGAATGTTTTTAAACCACGATAATCTTGCAGTGAAAATGAGCTGTACAATATTAGGAAAAGGTGACATTGTTGAATATTACGACGTCAATATAGCTGATGATGTGTAATGATGCTTTTTTTCAGTACATAGTACAATATGGTACGATGGGGCTCACTTTATTTTTTCTTCTTATTGTTTATTTGTTTGCTTTTTTATTGGATGCAGTAACATGGAACCACTACCGTCCTATACTTTTTTGGTACCAGTCCAGCCGTGATTCCAAGTGTGCCGAACAGATACCGTGCAGGAACACTGAAACTGATTGTTTAGAGCAGGGATGACCAAGTCCAGTCCTCAAGGGCAGGTATCCTGCAGGGTTTGGATGTGTCCCTGCAGCGACACACCTGATTCAATGATCAACAACAAGCTGTTGGAGGTCCATCTCATTTGAGTCAGGTGTTGCAGTAGGGAAAAATCCAATACCTGCAGGCTACCTGCTTTCGAGGACTTATGATCGCTGGTTTGGAGTCATCACTTGAGGGCATAAATATGCTGCTCTCCTTACTGGTTTATACAGATATTTATAGACTTTTTCTTTTTGTTTTGTATGGTTATGGTTTCAGTTTTTAATGTCTGTAATGATTGTTGAAATGGTTCTGCAGTTCTACAAACGGTTCAGCATTTTATCTAATCATGCTGAACTGGTTACTTAAGGGGTAGTGGTAGTACCCAGAAATGTGTTTTTTTAGCTGTAAACTACACAGAATTACTTAATTGTGATGAAAATCACATTTACTGTTGATAAAATTTGTATTTTTTTTTTATTAACAGGATTTTGTGGTTAAATAAAAGCTCATAACGCCCTCTACAGGGTAAAACCAGGTTATGTTTCTCGTGACATAGACGGGTTATCTACATCACAAGAAAATTTTAAAAACCCACAGCCCCTCCCTCCAGATGGAGGTAGGCGGGGCCTTGCCTTGCAGGATTAGAAAACCACGCCCACCAACACATATGAAGGGATGTGAACTTATCTGGTGTAGATTTACTAGTTTCAGACTTCTGTTCTTTCACAGAGTTTCTGATGAAATCTTCCTGCAATGGGACAGATTTGTGCTTCTGAGGGTGTAAAAGTAACACCTGACTTTATTGTTTACCTGTTGATCCTCATCTGGTGACAGACAGCAGCTCAAATCGTAGCAGCAGCAACTTCCTGCAGCAACTTCCTGCAGCTGCCACAACCTGCCGCGAGTCTCCACAGCTTTCCAGAGCTGCTGGAGCTGCTGACAGGCAGCTAACAGCTAACAGCGCTAACGGCTCACACTGATACGCTCAGGACCACCTGGTTCATGTGTAGCTGAGGAGATTCAGGAGGGAAAGTCTTCCTCATCAAAGATGCTCTGTGGCGTAGCTGCTTTGTGAATCTCGCTTTGCATCTTGCCAGTTAGCTGAGCTACTGTCTGTCAATCATTTCTGCCTGTGTATCCTGTCATATACAATCTGATACTCGTCCTCTGTTGGATACCTTTTACACTACAACAATTTTGACATAACAGTATGTGCTCATTATTTTTTGTTATTGTTGCCTCATAAAAACTCCAGGTTAAAAATGAAATACATTTTCTTTTTCTTATTTCTTAGGTCAGGTGTTAAAGGGTCAATGCACTTGTGATTTTCTTGTTTCAAGTTACAGTGTCTTTGTGATATTTATATTCCAGATATTAATAATGATATTTTTATATATTGTGCAGCTCTAGGTTAAATGACATGCTAATTAGCTATTTCATTCCATCCTAAACCAATAAGTATACTGGTGTTACTAAACTAAATACTGTAGGTTTTTGTCTTTTCAAGATATTTTTCAAACAGCTCCATCCTGCAATATCACTTTTTCAGTTATCCTCACAATGTGAATGACACCTTGGTTAAATCACAGCACCTTGCTGTCTGGCCTACATGATCCCACCCACTTGATAAAAGCCCGTAGGCTGTCAAAGAGAGATGGATAACATAAACATTGCACCTTTGCCTTCATGCCATCACTTTAGTGTCGACCTCCACCCCCATGATCAGCATCTCAACCCAGTTGTTTGCTGCTGCTCTGCACTGCCGCAGGCAAGGCCACGCGGTGAATCCGCCATCGCGGTGAAACCTGAAAGCAGAGCGGAGGGTCAATATGAGAGACATGCCCCTCTTTCAATTCCAGGTAGCAGCACATTACCAACTCCTGTTTTCTAAGGCTCATGGTGAAAGAAAATTAATATGCTGACTAGTTCCTTTTCTTTTTTATATAAAATTAAATGAAAGGTTTTTCCTACTGTTCTTTTCATACAACTCCATGATGTAATCAGAACTGCAAAAATCATGACATCAGTGCAGCTGAATGTCTTTTGGTTTTTCCTCTTTAAATTTATCCAATCTTTGTTGCTTAAAACAAGCTTGTTATATTTGTTTTTGTGAACATTAAAGGTTTTCAGTGCTTCCTAAAACCAAAACAGTGTGTTTCTAATACCATTTAAAATGGAAATGTGCACAGCAGTGCATCTTTTTGGTTAATGTACACATGAAAGCTGTGCGAGTTGCTCAGTTTCTAATTTTAGAAATTGCTTTTGTTTTTTTTCAAGTTTAATGCTTTTTGGTTTACAACCTGCTAGTCTTTTTATAAGCATATTGTTTCAGGAAATTAACTGGAGGCTCTTTTAACACCATGGTAAAGGCTCATTAAACAACCCAGATGGTACTTTCTAGTGTCATACTAATAATAGAGCAATGTTTTAGCTCTCATCACCCTGAAGGCCCTTGTGTCGCCTCCCCACATCTTCCCTCTGTCGCACACATTCAAGCTCGCACCCTCTGCCCCTGCTTTGACAGGATGAGCAGAACAATAACCACGCGCCAGCTGATGCATGATCCATGGGTTTGACCCACTGACCCCAAGACACATTGTTACAACCTGTTTACATTGTGTAAATTGACAAATGTTTTCATGAGGCCTTTTAACTGGCCTCATATTTCTAACATGCACGCTTCATGCTGCTCCTCTCCCCTTCTCACTTCCTCTGTAACTAGTTCATCCTTTCTACCTTGTTAGCCACAGATTGCATGCAAGGGCTGCAGATGAGGACAAGCGCAAAATATAGGCAGCAGAAAGAGCACATTTGTATTCTTACCTCGGTCCGAGACATTAGGGGGGCATCAAGGTGCAAATATGAGTCAGACAGCTCTCATAATGAAAGAATCGAGACACATTATGAAATAAGTGGAAGTGACCAATGAAGAGAGACGCTGCACTAGCTGCTTTGAATTCCAATTACAGCAACCGATAGAAAGTGAGGTGCCTTTTAATGTCTCATGAGCAGTTACGGAGCTCAGATATGAGAGCCAAGCCTCAAATAACGGTCAGCGTAGCAGAGGTTGGCAGGTCACAGAAAATAGTCTCAAGCCTCTCAACTGCATCAAAATGGGGAGATGAACCTGACACTCCTCAAATAGATGAATACACACCAGATATTCAGCAATTTCTTCGCCCCGAGATATCTGCAGCAACCCCACAGAGGGGTGGCAGAGGTGAAAGGGAGTGACGAGGACCTCTACTGAGGAGAGTGGATTATCTCATGAAGGGAAATCAATTAGAACGTTACGGTAGACTCTGAACATTTATCCATTTCGCTTGACCACTATTGAATTTCCATGATGGGCTTTGACTGTTCAGAGGGAGAGATCAGAGTTAATGGCAATTGTTCTGCACTCCTCCAAATGTATTATCTGCCTTATTCAATGAGAGACACTTCATCAAACCAGAGAGAACCCTGCAGCCTATTGATAGATGGGCTTTGTGTGGGGTTTGAAGAGAAAAGATGAGGCATGGGGGTTTAAGGCTGAAGGGGGAAATGGGAGGGAGTGTGGTGTATGGGGATGGGGGGTGGGGGTGTCACAGATGTCCAGCCCTTTGAAAGAAAATTAAACAAGTACCTCATTAGCCAATGCTTCAGTGCTCCCTGGAGGTGACCACTGAGCCAGGCTTTTTAATGAGCTGGGAACTTAAACGCTGCCAAAGTTTACCACGGCCTTGCCTTTCTCTGTTAGGCCACTGGGAAGAGCCATGCCCTACCCCCTCGCCCCTGGACCCCTCCACCCCCCACCTCACCCTGGTCCTCCTCTTCCATTGAGGGCTGCTCATGCAGAGGAGAGAGAGGCACCACGCTGATTCCCTGCCTTTCAGCTCCGGAGAGGGGGATAATGCTGTTTTTGTACCACGCATCCAGAGGAATTATGTGCGCTAATTTGATTAGGGGAAGATTTGATTAACTGGAAAATGAGGGCTTTGCTTAGACTTTCACACGCTTAATTTATCCCTTGCAAAGCAGACGCAACATTGTGTCATGAAACTCAGAAGGCATATGAGAAGCCCATTCACCAGCTAGATGGCCCTTTCAGACTCCACAATATCTGGGACTGCTACGGTTCAAATTGGGATAATCAGTTTAGAGCTTTTTGCCTGGCCTCAGAATACAAATTGCATTTGGCATTAACAGTGAAAAGGTTCAAAGGATAATGAGATTAATGTAGCAGGGAATTGAGCTAAGGCAGAAAAAATTCAGAAGAAAATGCAAAACTAGTGGCATTGTTGCGTAGGGAGGATGTGAAGATTTCTTTTTTTTCCCTATGATTTATGTTTGTGCGATTCCTGCTGTGGTTGCTAGGAAATTATGATAATGCTCTGGCTGCAAATGTCAATCAAAGATACAGTGTGTCAAACACAGTGTTGAAAAAATAGACATTTTTGCAGCATTTCACACTTATGCACTACATGCACATTTCCATTTCTTTGCTAAGTGAAAGGCCTATTATTCTGCAATGCTTTGAATTCATTTGGTGGGTTTTGCTTGTGTCTGTGATCCCTTTGTACGCTCTGAAATGGCCACAGGGACTGAAGAAGCTGAATGCTTTGCTTTTGCTCCTTTTAACATGCAGCCATGAAGGTCATATTACTGCGCGGTGATGATTACATTTGAATGAAAAGTGACTTCTTCTCAGAGAGAGGAGGAAAAAAGAGCCACAGGCAGGCTTGATCTTTTTTTCTGATCTAAAACCCTACACTGTGTGACCTTCCCCTCTGCCTGGCTGCATCTGTGGTTGGCTGCTCTCTATTTTAAACAAATAGGTCTGTTATTTTACACAGGGATTGCCTGGATTACCTTTTAATAAGGGCTTAGCTACTCTTGAACACAACATCCCTGGCCCTGGTACTGGGCTGGCCAATACTAACCCCGCCCATAATTATCCACAGCAAGCAAAGGGCCTGAATTCCCTGAAGAGCACACATGAGTTGATCGACTGTTTTTTCTTTCTTTTCATTGTTGTTGTCACACTGCCAGTGTGAAAGCTTTGAATTGGTACACGCTGAATGCCAAGAATTTATCTAAAAAAAATAGCAGAGATGAGAGAGGGAGGCGGAGGGGTAGAGATGGAAAGATGGAAAGAGAAATGTGGAAACCCAAACAGATGAGCTGTCTCCTGTTGGTCTTCGCTCCATCTTCCCCATCTGTTCACCCCAGTTTTAATTAAATCTACAGAGATGAGGATTTTTCCCTCTCATGGCACCTAACTCTGGCATTTTCACTTGCTGTCCCCTTCTTCCTTCCTCGCTCCCTTGCTGTACTTGATTGAAAGTGGGTTGACGCCAACGTCCACTCATCTTCCTACCTTGCTGCCAGCTGCTAATGAGAGTAAGCCAGGGTGGCGTGAGGATGTTGCCAGCCATTATGAGCTGTTAATGAGGAGCTTAGGCCTTCTGCCATCAGCGAGTGCAGCCTTTATCCCCTAAAAACAGAGATGCACAGAGGTAGACATGCATACATTTACAAATTAAATCTGCCTGTTTTTAACACCTCTGGATATGACATTCACGCACCTTGTAGCATAACACAAAGCAGCAAATTTTAATGAGCTACTTCTTGGAGTATTGTTTTGTTGATTGGCTTACTTCACCCAAACTCATACATACGTGGTCTGCTTCTTGCTACCACCACATTCCAGACAGACCACTCTCATTAAAATAATAGTTTTCACATATCTTCTATTTCTGAGACGACCACCTGTCAGCAATTTTCTGCCTTTCTAAACCGCTCTTGGCTAGGAAGAGAGTATCAACTGAACCTGCGCACATGTCTGCACCGAGGCCAGCTGTAACGCAAACCTAAAACGCCCAGCGGCCTCTGCTGATCGAAACAAAAAAGTCTGATACACACATAGGATTTTTTAAATATGATGAGATTTTTATCTGTTCGAGGCCTCACACATGAAGATAAAAAATCAGGCATTTAACAGCTGTGATCGTACTGTGTGTGGAGGCTCCAATGAACTCATCACAGAACAACACACACATAACGATGCTGTCCCGCAACCGATCTACAGTCTAGTCCTCCGAGCCAGAAATCTCACGTGACCACACGAAGAAGAAGAAGAAACATAGCAACAACCGGAAAACACAACACACAGCATGGAAGAGGATGTACAGGATGAGGGAGTGATGGTGGTGCCGGGACTATTGTTAACAGAAAAAAATAACAGACTGGAGACGGCGTGAACACGGACTTTATTTACTTCCTTGCTTCCCAGCCAGCTCGCTCTCTGATTGGCTACATTTCGTTCCACGTCACCATCCACACAGTCACAACTCAGGAGTCGTCGGCTTTCCTCACACACGTGAAGACTTTTGGTCATAAATATTGAACGTGTTTAATACTTCAGATTGTCAACCTGTTTGAGAGCCAGTTTTCGAGAACAATTCGGTCTTAACACATCTCAGACCAAATGATCATTTTATAGGAAAATCTTGAGATAATCAGGTGTTTGCCGTTCTTGGTCGGGAAGGGGCAAAATCGGGATAAAACAGCCCGATAATCCTTGTGTGCCTAGCTTTAGGGGTTTAGAAAGAGGCCCTTCTTCTTTGCCTTCTAATTCTGCATACTGTCATCTCACTACTGCAAATCTGACTTTAAAGCTGGTTTCACACATGCACAGCAGCTTTGAAAGTTTCCAAAGAGACTGCATGTGAAAACACTAATATCCATAATACTTGCTCTGGATTTGTTGCTGACATTTTCCTGCCAGCTCCTTTGTAATCTCTAGAAGATCCCCACGTGAGAGAACAGCTAGGTTTACGTTAATGTTTTTGAAAAGGATGGTGTAGATTGTTTTGCATTTAGAAGGTGAGTGAGAAAAGGTCACTGGAAATGGGGTAAAAAATCTAAAAGTTCACTTGGTTCAGGTGTTTGTCTGTAAGCAGACGTGGCTTACAGAAAAATTTTTGAGCATCGTTATCTTAAAGTAATGAGATAATAAGGATTGTTTTCCTGAGATAACAAAATAATTTATCTGTTATCTCAAGAGAACGGGTTCATTACTTTCAAAATCTGTTATAAAACAAAGAAGTCTTTCTTCAAGGAAAGCCGTTGCCAACACATGCTCACCTCAGTTTACTGTCATTTCCCCACCGTTCAGCTGCAACAATCAGCAATCAGATTAGGTGCTGACATGCTAAACTCGATCGTCTTGTGATCTCAGACACACAAAGCTTTTAACCAGTTACAGTATGTCCTTATCTTGGGGAAAAAGATGAGAAAAATGCAAAAACAAGCTGCATTATCTTGACTCAATAACTCAATAATTAACTTGTGATTTGAAGATAATGATATGAAAAATAAAAAATGGCAGAAATCGCCACTGGGCTTCCGTAGTTCTTAGCTGTTTCAAAGAAAACATGATGTGCATTAAGGAGGAATCTGTTTCCAGTCTGATCCAGCAAACAAAGTCAGGTGGTCCCAAATATTATATTATACTGAAGATATTCTCATATATAAAAGTAATAAAAAAAGCTTTCTTTATTTTATTCTTGTTGATGTCCACAGCAGTTTCTTTCTACTTCTTTGGTGTTTGTTTCTGGTTGCAACAACTACTTCTTCTGAATTAGAACCACTAGCAACAAAGCTTATACTGGCGCTTTGAAGCATCACAGTACAGCCAAGTTTATTCTCTTTCAACTACTCAGTGTAAACACGTCTGTTCCATACTTCTTTTTTGCAACTTTTCCAAAAAAATGTGTGAGGATGTGACCGTTCGCGTCCAAGTTCACCCACATATTGCTGTCCAGTCACTTATTGATATTGTAGGTATCAATAGATATTTGAATGTTTGTGTTGTTTGTATAAACACATGAACAGTCAACAAAGAACCTCATTCACCATTGTCAATGTTAACAAAACAAAGCAATTTCCATAATGTTCTTTTAGCATCAGGTCCTGCCTTCTTTCCACTGTAGACATGCTCGCCCCTCCCTCATAATGTCAGCAGAGAGCCTCCTGCTGTGGAGTGTCAGCAACAAATGGAGAAAATACAGAGAATTGTTGGCTCATTTTCCAGAAAATCTTATATTCATATGTGATATACAGCATAAGACTACATGTTACTTCACATAACATTTGTACCTTTGCATGTCACTGTTTTTGTCTTATAACATCAAATAACATCACTTTCATTTGCTAAATGTGCCCTCCTCACCCACTCGTAAGTGCAAATAAACATCTCATGTGACCCTGTGCAAACCACTTCTTCAATTCTCATTCGGTATTATTTCTTTTTCTGAGTGGTTTTACCTTTTACTGTGCACCTCTCATCCTCTCTGGCTTGGAAGTGCAGTCATCTGCCTTTTCCCTTTGTCTCACCAGCCTACGCCAGACAGCCCTTGCACTGTGGAGAGGCTGACGCTCACTTAGCGCTGGAGTTGCTATCACTTCATTTGCATGGTTGCAAAGTGTAGCAGCACTTAAAGCTGTGTAAATGCTTTAACAGCTTGCCGTTAGCAGTGCAGATATGAGAAGGGCCACAGTTTTAGCACCACAGGTTAAGAACAATCGCCTCACACTTCTCAGTGTGAAGCCACACTTTTTATGCTGGCTGAGAAAGCAAGCTCTGTCGTTTCATTATGTGTTTAAGGACCAATTTCACCTTCTTCTGTCCAGTGCCGTCTTTTCAAATGCTTTTCCTTCACAATTAATTTAATGTGGTGATTAAAAAAAAAAGCTTTTGCTGACTTTAGAAAGCTATTTTAGATTATTTTAGACTTATTAACTAAGACATATAAGCTATGTTGAATAAAGTAGTCATTCTTAAGAAAATGTATTGTCTGTGTTGTCTGTCAGTTTATTACATCAGGGTCATAAATATCCAAGAATGTCCAGAACACTGCGGCCCGACGCTCACCTCTTTCAGACCTGACATGCACCCCTGCTACGCAGACGGTTACGAGGATGTACTCCCTTATGATTGGTCAATTTGGGATTACAAGTTTCTGGATTTCTAGATTTTCGCGCTGAATTTGTGTAGTAACCACCATTTTTAAAAACAGCACCCAATTGATGAAGTTGATGAGAGGCTGATCAAATTATTAGTTTTTTCTTCCATAAGCTAAAAAAGACACTGAACCGTACCGGATGTCCTTGTTGTTTTAAAACAGAAAATACCCTACGTTCTGGTGCATGAGCAAACTCACCAGCGTCAGCTAGCCATAGCTGACCACACGCAGACGGCGCGTGAGTATAAATCCGTCTTAACGCTGTCCTTTACGTTGGCATGGTTGTTAAGTAATACAGCCACGCAACAGCGTTCAATCTGAGTTCTAACATCAGTTTCACACAGTAGCAAACATGGCCATCGTGGAGGAGATCATGACATCTACATTCTCAGAAAGACATACAAAGAGGCTACAGAGTAAACGATGGTGATCTGGTTGGCTATTAAATACATTGCAGCTTTTTATCATTTCGTGGGTCACATGTGTGCTGCTCTGCTCAATACTGCCTCCATGGTTTCCGGTAGTACTGCTATGTTTGTTACAACTGCATATGCATCCACAAGCTCATTGAACCCGGACTTAAATGGGCACATAAAGGAAGCCAAATAGGGACAAAAGGCTCTGCATGCATGCACATTTAGTGGAGCGCATAAATTAGGCTTTAATGCTGTTGGCGTTTGATGTGCCTATTCTTGGCATGTGATCGACACCTTTGGCTAAATCCACTCCAGTAATCCACTAATTCAAAGAGTGCAGAGAAATTTCTTTTTTTCTGATTTGTGTGATGATTTACAAACCACTGGGATGCAAAACCAGTGTCGGATGCAACTGATTTATGATCGACAAACTGGTTATTAATCAGTTATCTTCATTAACACATTAACTTTAACCTAAGTGTGTATTCTTAGTTGAGCTGGAATTTTTATGAGTTAAGGTTATGACTGTTCAGAAGGCTGTCCACCATAGACACATAGATGCACTGATGGATTTAAGATTTTACAATTACCATCCAAGTGAGATAATATTACTTGAAAGGTTTACAGTTTGCTTTTAGGACCATTGTGCCAGAAGGAAAATGAGAAGGTGCTCTGAGGCTTTACAGAGACGGTAGCTAAACCAGCTTGTCTCAGAATTGAGGGGCTGCATTAACCACCAGTACAACATAACTGTGAACCATGCAAAGCTACTCTTGTAGAGTCCCAAAAATAATGAGGTGGAAATGAGCATAATAGGACCCATTAAGAGCCAGTATGTGCTTATCTCTTTCAGGCTGCAAGCAGCATTCTTGTCACTACTGTTGTGTCAGTTGGTGGCAGAGCTCATTTTTCCACGGTGCTGATTAATATCAACTCTGACAAGAGTTGTCATCTTTGCACAAACCAGGGAAGAAGAACCAAAAAGCCTGTATGTCACAACAGCCTTTTTTCTTCTGGGTACCAGAGTTCTTTAAGTGAATTCAACACTTGAGAAAACTGTTGGACTTGCTGCTAATCATTAAGACGTTGCCTGGAAAAAGTCTCTTAATTGCAGATGTGCTCCAAGTGCAAATGTAACCATTTACTTTCTGTAAAAAAAAAAAATACTACAACATTAATATAGATATAAAGACAAGTGGACTGGAGTGGCGGTACTATCGCTGCAGGCCTACCACTTGCTGTTTGATTTACCTGGAGGCAGGATCACCCATGTTTATACTAAAGCCTGATACACACATAACGATATTTGGGCTGTTGTCTGGATTTTGCCTCTTCCTGACCTCGGACTGCAAACGCCCGATCATCGTGAGATTTCCCTGTTCAATCATCATATGGTCTGTGGTGTGTTACGAGCTGATTTGTCCTGATTATCCGCTGTGAAACAGGTCGTAACCGTCAATTGGGAACACGTTTAATATTTCAGTACGATTTCTGAAGAACGCCGACGACTCATGCACTGTGACTGCGTGGGTGGTGGCGTGGCATTAAACGTAGCCAATCAGAGAGCGAGCTGGCTGGGAAGCAAGGAAGTAAATAAAGTCCGTGTTCACGCCGTCTCCAGTCTGTTATTTGTTTCAGTTCTGGCTTTTTCTGTTAACAATAGTCCCAAGACCACCATCATTCCCTCGTCCTATACATCCCCTTCCATGCCGTGTTGTGTTTTTCGGTTGTTGCTATGGTTCTTCTTTGTTTTTTGCCGGTTGTTGCTATGGTTCTTCTTCTACGTTTCAACGTTTTTCCAGCTCGGAGGACTAGATTATAGATGAGTTGCTGGACAGCATCGTCATGTGTGTTGTTCCGTGATTACATTTTCGGAGCACACCACACACAGCACGATCAAAACAGACCTGTGAGAAAAAATCTCACAAGATTTAAAAAATCGTAATGTGAGTACCAGGCTTAAGCATGCGTTCACACTCTGAGCTGCATGGCTATTTTCTTTATATGAAAGGGACGTTTTTCTATAAGGGAGGAAATTTGAATATGTGTTAACAGCGTCTGAACGTGAAACTACATGACAGTTTACATTTCATAGTGAATGGGGTTGCATTGTCCAAAGGTGCAACACAAGTTGTTTTATGTGTTTGGTTTCAGAACTTGACATTCCACTCTGACATTACTTTTACTTCTCCCGTACTTTCTGTTGTCCACCGCCCTCTCCCCCTTCCTACTTCTCTGGTGTTCTGTCCAAAGTGGATAATTGACAGCAACAGCAGCATGAAGTCCAAGCCAAGAGCTCTTCCAGCATCAAAACTTCCTCATGTCCAGAAAAGCTCAGACTTAAAGCCCTTGTGCTGTGTCTAAGCAGCTTCAATTCCTTTCACACACATTGGGAATCATTGATTCTTTAGTCGATTGTTCTAGTCTAGTCATCTGGAAAAGCCTTGCCTTTGTTGTTAGTGAGTACAGCTGTGTGTGTGTGTGTGTGTGTGTGTGTGTGTGTGTGTGTGTGTGTGTGTGTGTGTGTGTGTGTGTGTGTGTGTGTGTGTGTGTGTGTGTGTGTGTGTGTGTGTTCCTCTGTGTAAATGAGTTCCAGCTAGATTTAGAGGAGGGTTTTCGTTGTAGGCGAGGCTGAGCCCATGGCACAGCCAGAACAGGTTGAGTTTCAAAGGGGCTTATCAGGGGAATTAGGCAAGCCTTTGGAGTTTGAGCATAGCCTAATTCCTGGTGACCTTTCCCTGGCTCTAGTTTGACTTTTCGTGGTGATCAGCAAGTGCTCTAACAAGCTTTTCCGTCTGTGTGGCTGGGGATTACTGTGGAACTGCCGTGCCTTCCCCTGCACTCACAAGAAGCCATCTGTGGTAAAGAGAGATTAGGTGAGGGAGAGGGAGAACAGAGGAGAGAGAGTGAACAGAAGTAAGCAATAGCCTGAAGCGGCATTGTCATGCCTGTCTGTGTGTTGGTGAGGATTTTGCGCTTGTCAGAGTCGTCTTTTGTGACAAATTGGTATGTTTTGTTCTGCCGTTTTAAAGTACCAGGCACTGGCAACTCTCTCGACTTGTTTTATTCAAGCAAGCATGGACATTTAAATTATTTTTCTTTTTTTGAAACGGGAATATCATATTTAGAGTTCCTTTGGAATATTTTTGGGGAATAAATGTTAAAACTGTCTTCAGCACCAAGGCTAAAACATTATCATAAGCAAAAGTTCTTGGTGGAGTGAGGTAAGGCTGCACTTTTCTTTCATCAGCGTTTTGAATGCTGCTAGTACTTTGGCCTGCATCAGCCGAGCGTCAGGTGCAGACAGTTTTCCCTGATGGCTCTGTGGCTCCACTGTTTATTGCCAAACAGTGCCTTAAGCAACATCATTATGAAGAAATACAATGTCTGTTTTTCTAAAGATGTACAGAATTGGCATATGGTTTAATCAGGCTTCACGTATTTATTTTTTTTGTTTAATATAGCCATATTAAAATGAGATGCTATGTCATCTGATTACATTCATTATGTTTCCACAGATGATCGTTGTTCAGAACCCCCTGCTGTGTTAACAATTGAATTGATTGCATTTAATCAGTTCACTTTTGAATTAATTATGGAAACACAGAACGTCACATCACTTGTAATTAAACATTAGATTGCTTGTTGAGCAAATGAAAAAGATAGCATAACTTATTTCGCTCATTAAACAAGCATATGCAGAATATTAGTGCTTGTCTGAGGTCATTTAAAAGGTACTTGTCTAGAAAGTTAAGAGTAATAGTTTTTTTTTTTTTCTTTTTATTTGTCAGCAGATGCACTTTTGTAAGAGCAGTTGTGAATGTATTTATTGCAACTAACATCTGATATCAACATGATATCCATGCAGCCTTTACTCAGTAATGAAACTGTGACGTTACTACACATTTTAAAGAGGCCCAACATCGCAAATCTACATTTGCCTTCCTATGTTAAGCATTTTCTTATTTGTTAAATGGATGAGAACAGATTAATTAAAGCACACTGAAGTCTAGTAGTAACCAGAGCTACACAGCCCAAAATCCCATCATTACATGCCAGCAGAAATATCACCCGTCCTGCAAGGGTGAAGGTTCCTGAAGTTTGTTAAATCGTACTAAACACACCACCTGCTGACACAAACTGCTCAGTTACCGAATTGCTCCTTGATTAAGTTTAGTCTGTATGAATAAAAGATATAACTAATATATGGCCTACCAGCTATGCTGTTGTTCTGCTTTTACGACATAACATCACTGATCCAAACAGTCTTTCTGAACCTCTTGGCAGCACCGCCGGTGTGTTGTGGTTCTTGTCACATGTCATACTTACTGATGGTCCAGCCCCCACTATCTCCATTGGATAGTATTTTATTATTTAATCATAAGTTTTTATTTTCTCTCTATCACACACACACACACACACACACAAAGCAGTGTAGATTATTTTAAACTTGCAATATAAAGACAAAACATGTAGCTGGAAAATTGTAGTCGCATGTAAGGCCTTACAAACTGTTGCTGTGAAAAACTCTTGAATTATGTTTACGTGCAGAAAATCTAAACACAAATTGTGCTAACAGATGTGTTTAGCTGGTCTTTGACTTCGTAATGGCTCATTATCTGCAAATAAGGTTCAGTATGGGCTTCCTGATACAGGAATACAGCAGGGGAAGTTGGTACCTGCTGATGTTTCCCTTTAAGAATGGGTGCAAGGGTGGGGAGAGCGCCTCATCATCATCATGCAGAAGTCATCTTGGTTTCCTTCCCTCCCTCTCTGCTGCATTATCATAAAAAGTGATTTAGGCCTGATTGATGCAAATGGCCCTCTGTTCTTTTTCTATCATTAACAGGCCCTTCGCTGTGGCCACAGGCGGTGATTAAAGCTGTCATTTCCAGCTACTCATTAAAGGAGAGCGCCCGGCCGTGGGAGGGAATCACAGAGGGAGGGAAGGAGGAGGAAAGGAGCCATTTTATTCCTTAAGAAGTTCTATCTAATGAAACTACCTTTCTAGAAAAAAAAAGAAACTCACACACCAATAGTGTTTTCATAATTGTTGTTTCTCCCCGTCTGGTGTATAAAGAGGAAAAATCTGTTGTTCGAAGCCCATTTTAGCATGTTTATTGATTCCCAGAGTGCTTCTTGGTTTAGGCTGCTTTTCAGGGTCCTTATGAGAGAAAAAAAAACAACAATGAACAACAGTAGCGTTCAAGTCAAAGCCACTTTAGAGTTTGTATTCATTTTCACTTTTTTTTCTTTATTTTGGCCTACCTAGAAAAAGTTGTGACGCACATAGACTAAAGAAACGTATGACTATGTTTTGTGTTTCAGTTGTGTTGCTTTCTGTAGGTGAAAAACAAACAGTATCTCCAAGAAGGTGGAACTATTGACAAACAATCCCAGATACCGAAGTGTGTCTGCAGCCACCCCACGTCTCCTGGCAAAGACATTACTCTCGCACTTGAACATGAATGTGAGTGTGTTTGTGTGCTGCTTGCTGATAGGAACCTTATCTACTCTACCGGGGATGAGGGGGTTCTTGGCTGTGAGGCAGTGAGATGTGAAGCTCCAGCTGAGCTCTCCTCTGTAGGAGTCTGCAATACCACCATGTCCTGGGGACCTGTGCTAATGGCCAAGTGTGCCCTTACTGCTATTGTGCCCAGCAGGCCTATCTCTCCATGGATACACACCAGCCCAATCCCCCATCTGCCTCCCCCACATCTCCTTAATCTTTCTCTATGACTCAGTCTCCCACAGATAGCATGCTGGGATTCTGGTCAGGGGTGCACATGGCTTATAGCAATAGGACTGGGGATTTGGGGGATTGGAGAAGACAATGGGTGGGAGAAGATGTGTTTTCTAAGTGCTGCAGCTCTGGGGCAGTAACCTTCAATCAGAGGTGTCCACTGGGCAACATAATTCTGTAGCAAATGTTTCCTAGCCCTAAGACGTGATATCTTCTGCAGGGCCCACCATGCTGGACTACTGAGGGTTAGCCTCTCTTTCGGGTAATCACCCTGATCTCTTTCTGTAGCCCCCTTATACAGTATGCTGCCAATGTTCTCATTGTATAGCATTATCCTGGCCACACGAGATAACAGGGAAAAATGGCTTGCTGCAATGCCCTTTTCAGGAGCAAAAAGCAATCAGGATATGCATTGCACTGTTTGAAAACTTTACCTTTCGACTTTTTCCAACTGGGCAAACAGTATGAGCGCATTGTTCATGTGGAAGCTGCCTTGTAAGCTTTCTTGAGCATCTCTTGTGAGATACATTAGTAGAAATAAGATGCCTTAAATGAAAGCCAGACAAACCTGTGTAATTAATCTCCTTAGTAATTGCAATAAATGTGTATTAAAGCATAAAACCAAATAAACTTAAGTTTACATCTATTATTCTCCTAATTAATAAAACTTTTAGGCTCTGCCTTATTGGAGCAACAAAAAACCTTCTTGTTTACCCATCCACATTCTTTTTGGTAATTCACACATAGCATGCAAAGGTGTCACAGCCCCACATCCGTGTGTGATCAGGCCCATCAAGCTGGCATCGCTGGGAATCGCTGCATGCAAAATGATGTTAACAATACAGGCTTTATACTTACAGTTCGAAAAAGTTGCAAGTTTAGGCATCAGGTTTCAGCCATTTACTGCCCAAAAGGCAAGAAAGAAAAGCAACACCAACATTTAGTTCTGTTTAGGTTCTTTGGTGTTGTCATTTCATAGAGTTTTGATGTGTACTTTTTACTAGGGGGATGGTTGTGAAGGAAATGTTAGCTTTCCAGGAGCATTTGTTATTGTTGGAGTTTAGCTTTTTACTCACTTATACTTTTCTATACACTCTGCTTGCCAGCATTTTGTTGGTAGGCTCCTCTTCTTCTTCTGCGGGCTCACTGGAGTCCAAAGACTACAGGGACTCCTGTGGTTCAAAGTGGCATTACATTCAAATATTATACATCCCCAAATGAACTGAATTCTACATCTCAGCTGCCCAATACAGAGGTTTTTAATACAAGTATTACCTTTTCCAGTTCTGTTAATATCTCTTGTTACTCTTAGTACAGATTTATACTACGAAACTAAAGGACCAGTGCTTTGCATTTCAGTGGAAACTATCATGTTCTTTATGCAGTAATCAGATATCTAATGTTGAACTACACCTATATTAATTACATACATTTGCATAATTATTTTTAAGTAATGGTTAATCTGTTTAAACAAACATGCTGCATATATTGTACATCCATATAACCCACATATCGTCCAGTGGGATTATCTGAAGAAAAGGACAAAATATACATTTTATTCCCATACAAATCTATATACTAAAAATATTCTGGTCATTCGGAGTAATGCAGTCCTTGCTTGTGTTTGTTGGCCATTAAATCAAAAATTTTCTTTTATGGAAAATGATGCCATAATTGCCTGTTTAAGAGCAACATAGAGACACGTGCATTTATGAAAGAAAAACACCATCACTAATGTCTATTGGGGGCCTAATGGTCCAATTAATTTAGTTTCCTCTGTTCTGGAGACTTTTGGGGAAAATTGATGTTTTTTTCCCTTCCCTCTTGCTCACAAAACTGGTTTTAATAAAGAAGATAAAGCGGTTTCTCGGGTGTCTCTCAGGCTCCCAGTAGTCAGTTCATTTGACATTATTCTAACGGAGCCAGCAGGCTGCTGCTTCCTCGGCTACATGTTGACAAGCCTGCAGCTCCCTCCTAGGGCTGTGTAATAAGAAACTTTCTTCCTTCCAGAAGGCCTACCATTAGGTAGGGGCCATTACACAGTCACCATTGGTAAAGGAGGGAAATGGAGGGACAAAGCCTGAGCTATCCATCCTCCATTTGCAGCTTCACCTCCATCTTAACATGGATTATGTCATGTGTCGCGTCACTCTCCACTGCTGTTCCAGACTTACTTGCAGTTGGTTTAAGCCCTCAAGGTGCCCAGACAGCTGATGGTGGGATTATTACTCTGGAGAATATGCCTTCAGGGCTCACCTCCCAAGAGAAGCTCTGCCTGCAGACGCTGATGCTCATTGAGGGGAGGGTCTGACAGGGTCTTTATGACTAGACACTCTCCCCAAGGACCACTCAGGAATAAATTAGCATAGCCACAACCCTTCTGGCATAATGTGATTGGACATGAGGGAGGCAGCCCCACCCCTCATCCCTCCCAGAGGACAACTATACTCAGTGCTCAACCTTATCTTTGTTGAGCATTAAAATACATGATTGCACCTCCAGGGCATGCACAAAATCTGTCCTTTGTGTGCATTCACCTCAGCATCCACTGAGTAATTGTAGATCATAAACTCTGAACACGAACCACTGCAGCCTGAAACAAGATATTGTTTGTGAGTTAATAAACACATTCGCTGATGTTGTAAAAGTTGTTTTTTTATTGTCTAAAGAGTCATTTTCTGCTTGTTTGATGACTGAACAAGATCCAACAGAGATGGGGAAGAGTGGAGCATGAGAGCAAAGCGGAGAGTAGCTTAGTGTAAGAAGTTGAGTCGCAAGCTAAAATACTTAGCCCTCAGGAGGTGCAGAGTCTTAACCTCAGCTTGCTTGGCCTGATAAGAATGTTTCTTTGTTGTTGGCTAGAGAGTAACACAGACTTGCCAGAGGCTATTAAAATGAGGTTTGGTGGTGCTTATCAGGAGAATTCATCACTCTGTTGTGTATTAAGACCAGAAACAAAGTCTATTATGGTTACCCAGAATGAATAGTGTTCTGCAATCAAACAGACCAATAAGCATATCTTTGTTTTTGTATGCTTACATCCCAAGGCAGCTACCTAAAGGTACATCCTGTTTAATCAATACAAATCCCCTGCCAGGATGACACTGTCTGTGACCTCCATCCAATATTACAGAAACTGTTTCACAGGAATTTGCTATGGTCTGTTCCAGCTGTTTCTATGCAAGTTAAACTCCCATCTGCCAATGATTACCACTGTGGAGTGTGCCCTTAGCTTTGCCGACAGCCCCTTTTTGATTAGTAATTATCCTGAAAAAAGGCAGGAGAAACTCAAACGTTCAGGAGAACACGGTACCAACCTGTTTTTCCACTAAGTAAAGTTCTGTCGGGGCAGGCCGAGGTTGCTGCGGTTCACTGAGGTCCTCAGCACCAGTTGGCTTTGATTCTCCCATGCTGCCCAGATGTTGGGATCTGGCTCTGCATTGGCCCATATGGTTCCACTTACTCTCCGGGGGATGAAAATAAATGGTTTGTTTTTCTATTGTGGTCTCTCTCATTACGCACTTATAAAACCAGCTTTTGAAGATTAGAAACTTGTGCCTGTGTTGAGCCAGATATAAGCTGGCATGTTAGCCTGGAATGTGTGGCTTTTCCTTTTAAGCTCATTTTCCTGAATTCAGTTTTATACTAACAGGAACAGAAATTAGTAGCAGTGTAGAACATCATCTATTCAGTCGTAGTCGTAGTTTTAGCTGTGTGCTTTACAAACCTAATAAGTTGGTCAACAAGGAATCAGCTTGTATGAAATTCATGTTTTCGTTGCTGAATTTTTTTAAATAACCATCTTTTACCTTTCCATCATGAAAGTTCTACTAGATAAAACTCAGTCCCGGGACCCCTCCTAGCCTTATCTGCTCCTCACTCGGAGAAGGAATTTCATTTCTGTTTTCCATTCAGACTACTGCTTTCAACTTTTCCTCACCAACAACTACTTTGTTTTGCTCCATAGCGTTTCTGCCCATCCACAATAACTTGATCCATGCTCCCACTGCTCTCCCAAGCACTTAGACTAGAATTAAGACTGTTGGGTAGCAGGTGTTCCCACCCTTTCATGCCCTGACCTTTCAGGGGTTAGTCGTCTATCAGTGAGTGTCAGGCGTATTTCCTCTGGTCACCCTTCTTAGTGAAAGGTCACACACCATACACACTGAAAGGAAAAGGGGGGGCACAGATGAGAGGGGAAGACTGACTAGAGAAGACTCTCTGGATTTCTTACCTTGGACTTTTTTCAGTTGTTGAACAATGAGAGCACATCTGGACGCTTCGCTTTGTTTTTGTCACAGTTGTCGTTCACTCTTGAAAGACATTGCCTGGGAGGAAATCAGCCAGTGTTGTTCTTCAATCTCTTTGGCTGCTTGACAAAGGAGTCTGTGGTATGTGAGTGTTTCCTGGGGTAGTGCTGTAGGCAGTGTTGTGCCAATCAATATAACATTGCACTGGCACAAACATTTTGGCATTTAAAACGCTATTAATTGAATCAAGATAATGCTATGTGTTGGTTTCTCAGAGCTGGCAACTAACACAAATGACAACACAACACAGGGGTGTAAAGAACTTTAACCATCAATTATTTAAAAGCCTATTTCTGTGATAACCTCCTTTCACCAAGTGTCCTCTTTTCTGATTAGAGCACCTTGTCAAGCACGGAGGCGGACAGATGTAGACTACGTTCATTAAACGTTCTTTAATTGGCTTTGAAAGGAATAATCTTTCCATCTCTCTGAGCTCCATCGTTGGCAGGCAGGCTGCATAACGGCCCGCTCATCTGTCAAAACGTCAGCACGTCCTCAAAAATGAAAGCGACACATGCCAGCAAGTTGTTCAACGCTGTGTACAAACACTCCACATCACACCTCAGTAAAAAGGCCTGTCATAATCCTGTTTGAAGGAAATTGGAGTTTGGATAAACACAACTGTCATGTGCAGTGCTCCTTAGAAAAGTTATTTTTTCTTTCTTATCTTGCAATCTTTAAAGGACCCTCGGCTTAGAGTAAAGGCACATTTCCATTCATCACATGGCTTTTCTGCTATTACTGGTGAAACACTGACAGTAGCCACAAATTCTGAAGGCCCTGGAGCATTGGTGTTGTCAAATTGAAGCATTGGAAGCAGATTTGCTGCCCACCTGCGTAGCTCCAAAAGCCCTCCAGGTTATTGCCTTGATGTGTGACAGAAGTGAGGTACCTCAGAACCAAACAAAACATTGCATACCTTCCTCTGATTAGCAGACAGCAGCGTGATCTTCTGTGTCCTAGGCTGAGTTTACGTAGTCACAAGCGCACACTGAAGCCCCAGTAAAATAACAGTGTGTGACTCGCCAGCTTGTCCTCTGCTTGCTCCATTTCCTGTCGCTCAGCATTCTCCCTCTCTGTAGGCCGCGGTGTATCCTGGAGTTTAATAGACTGAAGAGGTCTCATTTGAAAATGTGGACATGCCCATAAGAATCTGTAACCTCACTCGCCCTAGGTATTTAACACAGGACATCTAAAGGCGATGGCTTGACCGAGGCACGTCAGGGACAAATGAAAAGCTATTACTGAAGACATGCCTTTGTGTGCATGTGTGTGTGTTTGTGCCTGGCAGCCAAGTCTCCAACAATTTCCAGCCAGTGCATCAGTCCAAGCAGTAGTGACATGCGATGGCATTCTTTGTTTATCTACTCCAGGGCCACGCTCTTCATGTCTCTTTGTGTCGCTGTCACTTGTGCAGTAGGCTCTGGAGGAGGGATGAAAACACGGTAATAACAGTGAAGATGCGGTTGTTTGTTAAGACAGCTCCGGCTCTCCAGGCGAAGGGAAATGCAAGATTCATGAAACATGACAGCTGTTTAGAAAGGGAAGAAAAATAAGAGAGATTCAGCCATCAACAATGCCGCCAAAGAATTTGATCCTTTATAGTCTGCAGACTTTGTAATTCTGTTTTAATGTAAAACTTGTTTGTCGTGCACTGTACATGTACATCTATTGACTGTGGTAAGACTCTCACTCCATTCCTTTGAGGTAAATGATTGTACACAAATATAAAAAAGAGCTAGTCTACATTTCAATTAAGGTAAAGTTGTGACTACACGTCAAGATATGCAGGTACAGTCAACAATCAACCTGACAGTCCAAAGCTAAGCAATATAATTTGGTGCAGATATTTTTTAGCCCATACACTGAACAGCAGGTCAATACATACAGTAAAACAACACACATATGTAATTGTGTGCTGTTTGTCTGCAGTACTGCATCATTTTGCCTGCTACACGGTTACAATAAACTGCAGCGTTTTTAGCGTTAGCTTACATGTGCACTTTTGTATTTTTCTCAGGGCTATACTTTCCACATATTTTTCCCCACAAAAAAGCCAAACGTTTAATATGAAATGCACGTTTTAGTGTCAAATAACAGATGGTAATGATTGGAGTTTGAGTGTAAACCATTTCCACCTCCCTGGCACAGTATTTATGCACGTTGTTTTGCTCCAGACATCATTAGCTGTTTACGAGCACATCAGCTAATAGAACTGTATTAATGCATAAACAGAAGAATGATGCACTCAGACTCATGAGGTCCTGTGTTATTTGTCATTAATCATTATGAATGTGGCCAGAGCTTTCAGTGCAACATTACGCAGGGCGGAGCAGGTTTCCGGTGGTGGATGTCTCCAGAGCATTCTGGGTATGCAGTCACACAGGGGAGGGGAGAGGCCACACCAGCACTCAGCTTTTAATGAGGATAGCAGTGAACACATGCGTTCCCCTGTCATTGCTCTAAAGAGCTTGATTGCAGATGCTTCCGATGACAAAAACGACATCTGCGAACATCTGCTTTGGAAATTGAAGCTGGCCTTGGAACGGAACATTGACTTTGTTTTCCGTCTTTGAGGACCAATTAGAGCTAACGGATTCAAACAGCCAGATCAATCTGAAAACGTTAATGGCATTTCTGTTATATATTTTTCTCATTGATAGCTCTGCAGCCCCACTGTGCCCATTAACATTAGAAAACAGCAAAACGCCCTGACCTCTAACATCTTCCCTCCATCTTGTTTACATTCCTGGAGATGCTTTTTCCTTTAATCTATAGAGCACACAAGGCCATGTATGTGAATGTGTGAAAGTGTGTGCGTCTTCCCTTCTTTGCCTCCTACTTTCCAGCATTCTTGCTACAGTTAATTAACAGTTATTAGTGTTAGCGAAAAGCACCGGATAAGATGTCACAAATCATCAAGTCTCTAGGTGCAGTTCCAGCAATTAAGAGCTCTGTCGCACCTTCCCTCTCCACAGTCATTTGGTATCCATCCAGGTTCCTTTTTAGACCTGAAAGCACTAATCAAATTATTTCTGCTCTGAGATTTTGTCGTCATTAGTTCACAACTTAACAATGTGAGACTCTCAGCTAAGCACCTCTCCCATCCCCAACTTCTGTTTGCAAAACAATGCAAAGCTGCACTTTCCTGAGTTCTGATGAAAGGGAATAAAATCCTGAAGCTGTTTTCTTCCTTTAAGCAAGGCTTCTATTTATACCAAGTGAGCTTTCTATATCCTGAGATACTGACAATTTTAGGTACAGCTAGAATGTAGTGCCCAGATGAGCCTAAACAAAGTGAAATGATGTGTAAAAACTGCGTTGCATTAACAGCGTGCGTTGCATTAACAGCGTGCATGCTCTGGTCAGTTAGGCATCTCTCTTAACTGAAACTTAATTACATCTGTCCGAAGAAAATGGGCTGAGCTCTGTGTTTTGTTTTAAACAACCAATTCTTGCTTATCTTTCATATTTTTTATTTTTTCTATTTACTGTTTCTTTTGTGGCTGACACCAGCTCTCTTAATGCTTTCAGAACAGAAGTGGAGGGGAATGGAGTGGCACTCAGTGGTGGCAAGTGGACCTCTGCTGAATGAGCAGCAGATGTATTAGAATCAGAACCACAATTCTTTGAGAGTTAGGAGTAGACGTTAGTGATTTAAAACAAAGGTAACTCAAGAAGTTTCATATTTACAACCTTGATTAAACCCTACATCTGGCTTTAATCATAGAGGATTTTTGAATAGACTCTCCAAGGTCTGCAGTCTTTTGTTTTTACTATTTGGTTTACTGTTGGCAATATATCAAACCTGAAGGAGGAAGATTTGTTCAAACTCAGTTCAGATGGAAAATGACCACATTACAGGGTTGTGTCAGCTCCAGTCCATCTTCACAGCTGAAAGCAGCAAACATCAGCCATCTTTCTCTCACTGCCACCAATCATAAGACACAAATAGAATAAAAAACAGACCAGTAGTAAAAAAGATTTGTGCATCAATAAGCCATCACATTTAGCTTCAATTTTGAAAGGTCTTTAGTAGATGTGCTATTCCTATTAATTTAAGCAGTGCACAGTATAGAATGGCTTGATAAGGAGTTTGGATTACTGTATGAAAATGCAAACTTTTCTTATTGTTGCCTGTAGAGGGTTTCTAATTGTAGCACATGTGCAATTCAGCTTTGTCTGATTGCAGAGTGCCAAAACGATGAATCATAGTTCTTTAAAACAGTAGAAAATTATATTAAAGTACAAAGAAGGAGGGGGACAAAAATCATGCAACATGTTCAGCTGTGCAGCTGAATAAAACCCACAGGGAATATCAAATGTTTTATTCCAAAACAAAGCAAAAAATGAAGAAAAAAAACAAAACAAGCATAAAATCAAGACAAGCTTAAAAAATACCGATTTACATAAATGGATTTTAAAAGACGTCAGAAATACTACGGAAAGATGAGCAAACGTGTGATTCCACAAAAATGCAACAAGAAAAGGAAAAATATTTAATCCCTGAACTCCCTGATGATGCTAACATAATGTTAGGGTGTGTTAGTGTGATAGATTTTACAGTTGCATGTCTTCTATAAGGTTTCAGTTCTTCTGCAGATGTGGTTTCAGTCTGGATGTAATATGGTGATATTATTGTTTACACCTGTTCAGTGAGTCCTGCACATTTTAGCTTCATTGTTCTCTTACAGTACTGAGAACTGGAGATAGCAAGTATCCGTCCTACGCTTATTTTCAAATTGTTCCTGACCAGGGTCGCGTCCTGTCAAGTGTCAGCAAAATAATCCCAAGTGAGAAGATGTAAGAAATGACAGGAGGGGGCTGCCATCGATCAGCCACCATGAATCATCAGCTGGACAGAAAGAGACAGGCAGGCAGTGTGTTCAGGAACTTCATACAGCAGAGGTCGTAGCTCATTGCAGACAGGCTGCTGCCACGACTCGAGTGGTTTGCCGTATCTGCCCGTTTTTCATTAAAGCCGAAGATGAGATCAGGGAAGTGCAGTCAAGTTGTGTGTGGGCGAGTCTCCGAACATGGTCAGCCTTTTGTGTGTCCACAAGGTGTCATCTGGTGTGGCTGTATTAGCAATAATGATAACTATCAGTGTTGTGAAGAGTGATATGAAGGCTCATGGTCCCTAGGAGACGTTATTATCCTGCAGTGATCTGGACTGAAGGGTCACACCCCGACAAACACAGACTAGAGGCAATGAAATGAGAGCAATGGATGCATCCATGCAACGTGAGCTTTTACATAACCATGTGTATTATATATATTTATGTACATGGAAATAGCCGTGTTGTTCAGCAAGCCACCTGCATCTGTTCATGCAAACTATTATTATTATATTATAAACTATATTACTATTACCTTACTGGATTAGTACAGTACACATAACACTTGTGCACAAACACCCGTAGGTGGTGCCATGAACCCATCCATGTTGTTCTTCCCCTTCAGCCTGTTTGGGATCATAGTTAAAAACGGGAGAGTTAATTTCAGCCTTCTGTCTGTCAGTCTGTTTGTCTGCCTTTCTCCAGCTGATGAAGGTCTCATCAGTGTGTTAGAAACTGAGGGAACAGTTTCATTTTCCCCTCATTACAGCAGGCACTGGAGAATCATTGAGCTTCAAAGCTGCTTGATTGCATTATCAGGCATTTGGTGTAACAGGCATAATCAGTGCCATGTGACAGAGGAGCCTGGCCAACATTACAGAGCTGGGCTGAATGCGGGAGCAGTGGACTTTGATATCTGGCCTATCTGGTGTTGAATCACAGATTTTAAAGAAATGTACTGAACATGTTGCACTGGAGATTATTCTTTTGTACTAGTTTATTTATAACTTCACTCTTGATATGTTCTTTATTTACATATTTCCTATAATCCATATTTCATGTCATCGCTTATTCATAAAAGTTTAGTATAGATCTCATTTTCACTTTAATGTGTTATTTCAGTCTTATCACACTTAGAGATGATCAAGAAAATGTACGTGTTTCCTGTCACAAAAAGAACGAAACTGGAGCTAGGAGATGATAGAATAAAAAAAGAGCCAAAAGGATAGTATACAGCCACCAGCCACTTTATTAGGAACCAGTTCAGTTGTTAGTGCCAGTACCTAATCAGCCAATCACGTGTCAGAAACTCAGTACATTTATTCATGTAGACATGGTCCAGACGACATGCTGAAATTAAAACTGAGCATAAGAATGAGGAAGAAAAGAGGTTAAAGTTGCTTGGTTGTTGGTCTGAGTATTTCAGAGCCTCTGATTTTCACACATCTCCTGGGTTCCTGGAGAATGGTCTGAAAAAGAGAAAATGTCCAGTGAGCAGAAGTTGTCTGGACCAACGTGTCTTGTTGAACTCAGACTGGTTGGACATGATAAAAAACTCACTAGAACCAAGATATGTAGAATACCATCACTGAAAACACAACACATCCAATCTTGAAGCAGATGGGCTACATCAGCTGAAGACCACACCAGGTGCCTCCTGCCAGCTGAGAACAGGGACCTGAGTATTGTTGCTGACCATGTCCATCCCTTTATGACCACAGTGGAGCATCTTCTGATGCTACTTCCAGCAGGATAATGCACCATGTCACAAAGCTCAGATCATCTCCACCTGCTTTCTAGAACATGACGATGAGTTCACTGGACTCCAACGGCCTCCACAGCCACCAGATCTCAGTCCAGTAGAGCAGCTTTGGGATGTGGTGGAACGGGAGATTCTCATCATGGATGCAGCCGACAAACCTGCAGCAGCTGTGTGATGCTGTCATGTCAATGTGGAGAAAACCTCTGAGGAAGGTTTCCAACACATGGTTGAATTAAAGCAGTTCTGAAGGCAGAAGGTTTCCAACCCGATATGAGCAAGCTGGACCTGATAAGGTGGCTGGTGAGTGTAAATGAGACTCAGATCAAGCACTGATGTTTTGTTCACAGCATTTATTCTTAAGCTGGCCAAAGAATCCGTAGTTTCTGTTACTTTATATAATGAGGTTATGTTCAAACATTAGTAAATGACTTATTTTCCTGTTTATGATAATAGAAGTAATCTAAAGGAAGATCCTTGTCTCATCCTGGAGTGCTTGGCTAGGTCAGTGATTTCAAAGGTCAAACGCTGACAATCATTGTTTATCACTCTGACAGTCATTATCAAGATCGTCTGCAGATAAAGAGCTATAAAAGAATTGTAATTATCACCATTTTAGAAACTGTAATTATGGGCATCATTAGCATCCATCATCATGTTTAAGTGGGTCCACCGTCCACTAAATGAGCATTCACCCTGCTCTCTTCATCTGCCCTGCTCCGTCGCTCTCAGTGTAGTGAGAGGAAATATTAGAGGACTTTTTGGAATCAGAGCCAGTTTAAACAGGAGTGTCTGGTCTGCCTTTTCCCACAGGCCCACAGCTCCCTTCATTTTCTAAAGGCTCACAAAAGGCTTCACCCTAAATAATCTTGGAAAGAGATCAGTGATGTTCACATTAGAATGCGACAGCTCTTCTTTCTCAGTGAGCTGAGCAGAAATGTGCAGATGGATTTGTAGAGCGAGGTTCACAAGGACAATTCACAGCTTGTCTAAGGAGCATTGGAAGCAGAGCTTTAATAAACGGAGAACTGATTAAAAAAATCTCACATTTAACAATCCCTGCTGTTGAATATCTGCTTGGTATGTGCAATTATCCAAAGCTGTAAAGCGTGGCCCCAACTGCATGTTTGTATTCAGCTGTGGAGTCATGAACAACATCTCAACCACAGCTTTCCTGCGGCTGAATTAGTAATGCTAAAAGATTCTATTTCGTCTATCTAAACGCTTTGTGCAGCGCTCAACCTGGTTAATATAAGGAGCCTCTCAATTTTTCATGCCCACACCAAGTGTAGCCTTCAATTTAACATGCGCTTTTAATCCTGGGAGTGCTAAATTGCTTTTTAATGTTGAGGAACATGGTGTTTTTGGAGTAACTCGTGAAAAATGCATCAGCAATATGCAGAGAAAATTCAGATCCAATGTGTTTTCCATTTTTTTTAGGGTTGGGGGCAAAACCAATATGTTGTTTTGACACATCTGTCACCTCAGGGGTCTCAGGAGGACTCCTCCTGCAGGCAGTGGCAGTTTGTGCATTTGTGTGCGGTGGTGTGATTAATTGTGTGCCTGTTTTCCCACACATCTGTTGGAGATGTTTTCAATGCTTACATATATGCGCACCACCAGTGTCTAGCTTTGCATAGTCGGTCAGTATGTCACATATGTACTGCATGTGTAGCCCTCCGTGTGTGAATTCATGAGCAGTGTCAGGTGTTATTGCGCCTGAAGCGCCGGCAGATGACAGGTGTTTGCAGGCCTACCTGGCCCTGTTAGATTCCCCTGTACGCCAGAGGCTGTAGAGAAGTCTGAGTGTGGACTCCATCAAGCATGACTAAAAGAAACTCCTTTAATATCCCTGGTCAGCAAGTCAGTGAACTCACTCTGAATGACTTCCTCAGGGCCAGCCAACCATCCGCCCTCTATCACATAACAATGTGGCCATCGGAGCAGACTAATCAGTCGACTGCAGAGGAAAACACAGCCAGCGCTGCCTCTACTAACAATTCCTTTCACATCCTTATTGTCCTGGCTTACAGACAGCCTCTAAATGGAAGACCCAATAAAAACACATTGTAAAAATGCAGCAGGAAGGCATTTGAAATCTTGGTTTCATATGCCATGTATTTAATGAATATAAAACATCAGAAAGTGACTTTGTAGATGGATATGATGTTATGAAGCAGTTAATTGTTTAATACATGTAAATTATAAGGTGTAATTCCTGCAGCTGCAGAGGTTTGTTTCCTTACTGCAGAGTTAAACTTATTAGCATGAAGCCTTAATTAAGTTCAACTAAAAACTATGTGGCCATTGTCCTGCAGGGTTGTTCATTCAGCCTTTCATTAAACCGAATTAAAACTTTATTATACAGTAAAGTGTTTACTCACACACCCGGCAGAGCTCAGGCCAAACCGCAGCTTCCTGCAGGGAAGCACGCCTGCGTTGGTGGATGTTTACATGTGCATCCAGGCATGTGAGGTGGGGTCAAACTGTATGTGGTGCTTCAGCTTTCTCTCTGGATAAATGACACAGCTTGTTCTTGTGTCCAGCCTAAATCCTCTTATTTGAGTGTGTGTGTCAGTAAGACACACCAACGCCAGGCAAACATACACATGCTGAAAGACGACTATAGACTCAAATCCACAAAAGATTTCAGTCCAGCAATGACACGTACTAAACAGTTCCTCCTCTTATCACTTAATTTTCCTTGAAGCAAACTCAAAGGCAGATTGTTTAACACAATTACATAAACACAAACAAGACACCCGTTTATGAAGTATCACACATACTTTAAGAGAAAGAGCATGCTCTGTGCCCTGGAAGCCTGGGTCCACTCAAATAACCCCATGGTAAATGTGCTGCTGTCAGGCGGCCAGCAGGGCTGCTTCACAATGTGCACATTTAGGACCAAGAGCCTGATGGCGGCACAGAGTTTGTGGAGGAAAGCGTGGAATGCGTCCCGCAGGCAGACGCGAGCTGCTCTCAAAGACATCTCTATTACAAGCAGACAAGCAGAGCTTTATGTCATGATCACCAGCGGTGGAGATGCTCTGCAGATTTCCACCAGCGCTCGCCCTGGTGGAAATCTACTGGCCCACACCGCCGGAAAAATACATCTTTCTTATTTGTAGATGTGATAAGCAGGACACTTTACCACCAGAGCAGATCCATGAGTGCTTCTGTCGTAATCTCAGAGGTTTTTTTAGACCTGGTTAACACATCTGATCTGTCTAAAAGGATCGCAAGCAGGCAAATTAACATACAGTATGGCATTGCAATCCTGAGTGATCAGTTTGTGATCAGATCTCAGATCTCAGCGTGCAAATAAATCCGTAGTCTACGTCACACAATCAGCTGAGCAACAAACAGGACATCAGCAGGTCCCTGATGTTCCTGAAAAAAACAATATTCAGTGATCTGAACGTTATTATTGAGACATTACCATATTTCACATTCACTGTCGTATTGCTGTGGAATTATTTATTAGAATTTCAGTAAGTTCAGTTCTGTAATAGACATGATATTAAAGGAGTAAAGGAGCATAATATGAATTATTTGTGATGTAAAGCTCAGTGTCAGTGCACCTGTGACCCACTGAATCTTTAAACGGCTGAATTTCTGACAGCAGCAGAGCATCTTTTGTTTTCTGCCTAACGTCACTGCGTACATAAATGCTGCTTTGCTCTCTATCGCTGCAGAAATTAACATCAAAGATAAGCAGGTGGTTTTCTGTGAAAAAATGATCCTGTGAGTTTTGATGCTCTTTTTGCACAATGTAGGTTTTCCAGAAACCAGGAGAGTGATGCAACGTGCCAGCAGTAGTTCAGCTGCCTGCAAGTAATCATGTCAGGTCCATAGGTGGTCCCGGAATGTGTCCCCAGCATGGATTATGTTCAGTTAAGGATGCAGACAGGAACATCCAAGACCACCTCTGAATGTGGCCTGAGCTATCAGATCTGAACATGTGCTCAATCCATCCTGAGTGTGTTTACTAATGTAATTAGCACTGTCCACTTTTGATTGGATCACCAGGACAGATGAAGAAACAAGTCTGAGCACTGAAAAAATGTCTGTGACAGGAAGGGTGTTGCACGTTTTCTCCATTTTCATATTTTTGTCATCGCACCATTGATGTCACATATTGTACAGCCTCCCATTAAACCCGATGTAATTTAACTGAGGCTTGGTTCAGAAACATGAGCTAGTGGTAAGTGTGACAGCTCCACTTAAGTCTGTCTTCAGCTGGTGGCCCTTTATCGATAGTGACAGATAAAGAGCCCTGTGATCTTGTGAAGCACCAGGCAGTAGTCTCGATTACCATCCCTGCTGATAAGTCTGCATGCTAATCATTGTAAACATCATGTTGTGGCTTTGACACACTTAGCCTTATCTGTAATTGGTGTAATTGTTACTAGCATTTAACGAGATTGTCTTCCAGATATGGCGAGTGCCAAAAAGGCCAAGCTATAAGAGAAGATCTGCTTCAGATCTGCCTCGCTGATGGGGGCATTAGATTGACACTAACCCCTCTCTCGCTGTGCTATTAATGAAAAGCAGCCGCGAGCCAAAGCGCAAATCCGATAAAAGGGGCTGGAGATGAGGGGGTCATGAAATATTTAAATATACAGGGCTTCAAAGTGAAAGAGGCCTCCCGTTCTTGTCAACAGACAGACCCCCTGCAGCCCAGCTGTGGCCCCAGTCTCTGGCCCAGAACCAGCTTTACATGTAGGTCACAAACCATCAGCTCATTTTTCCACACTGGGATGCCACCGGGGGGAAGGACAGGATAGACTGATGAAATTGCTTGTGTCTCCAAACACACATGGACTTGCACACAGTCTTCTCCTTGTTCAGCCACTCTCCTATGATCTAGTGTTACATAGAGGGGGATATGAGCAGCAGGGGGGGGGTGACCAGGTCAGGGAGGATATCTAAGTCCTGTCTCAGTGGAGCCTGACTTGTTAAAACACCCTGTCACATGATAGAGGCTCGTATCCCTCCACAGCACACACACAGAAACCTCTCCAGTTGCAAGGAAAAGCTAAAACCAATGAATGGAGGGTTCTGGAAAAATGTTCCTGTTGGGAATTCTTGAGGGAACACAACACAGATCAGCTGACAATCAATGAGTGGCAGGTCTGAAAATGTCTAAGATTATTCCACTCTTGTGATATGACAGATTTCTTATGTTTTCCTTGCAACGATTGTCTCCCGAAATTCCCATTTCTCCCTATTCCATCATTCAGCCCTCCAGCAGGAAGGCTGTTGTAGGCAGAACAACCTTATTTAGCTCAAAATACAATTAAAGTGGTTGGTATGGGAGGCAGGCAGTGCACACACCGGGATGTGATAGACATGGAGGATGACAGCGACAGAGTAGAAGAAAGGTTGTGGGAGGATGGGCAGACACCTCCCTGCTGTCTGTCACCCTGCTGGCTTTTGATGTCCAGAGCCCATCTTGTATCCCCAAGAGAGCCTATCATTGGTTCCCACTATGGAGCTGTTGAGAACAGAGAGAGCCTTGAAGGGGTTTGTTTGAGAGGAGCGTGGGGATTGAGGTGGGGGTGGCTGGGGCTGCCTTCACTGGTGCCTGACAGAATGGTCTTGACGGAGCATTTCAGAGGGCCTAATCCCTCTGACCATACTCCCCTGGCCAGGCAAATCGCTCGGGGGGTCCGAAGAAGGTCAGACAGGTTTTAATACGACGTCTTAGTGGTGATTTCCTGTAGCCATTCCTTTTCAAAAAGACACAGCAGGTTGTTTCTTTCCCCTGCTTCATCCCCCTGTTCGGCTCCATCACCCTCCCCATCTTGTCTGCCTCTTGTCGTCTCCTCCTGTTTTGTTTTCTTCTCCGCTCTCTTCCTCTCTAGTTCCTCCTCCTTTATCTCCCTGCCTCCCCTTGTCTCCTCGCTCCCATTGCGCTGCTGAGAAAAAAGAAACAAAAAGGGAAAATATTATCCCTGCCAGCACAGTTGCTCTTGGTTAGCATTAAATCGTGGCCTCGTGGGGAGGTTCCAGCAGCACAACTCTTTGGTTATAGATGTCTGGTGGGTCTCCACAAATATAAAGACATGCAGATTAGGAAGAAAAATTAAAGAAGGGGGCTCACCATGTTGTATTTTATCTGTTAGGAATGTTTCGGTGTGGGATGTGACTCCACTGTATGGCTTCATGGAGAAAATCTCATTTCTAGTGAGCAATTGGCAGATTGGTAGTAGAAAAAAATGACATTCAAGCTACAGTTAGAGTTGGACCCGACTATTTAATTGGATAAAAGTCTTTGCCCCATTTTCCATGAACAGGAGAGACATCAAGTTATATTTTAAAAGACAGATTATTAACTAAATGTTTATGATTATTCATTAACCTCAGAGTATTAATGATGGACTACTTCTGTATAAAAGGTTTTCTATCTTGTAAACAGATTATTGGTTATTAAAATAGTCCAGTTTGGATTTAGGAATTAGGAATTATCCTGACATTAAAAGAAATCATTATGAAAGATGCTGTGTGTTTCGAGGCAGGCAGCAGATATTCTCCTTTCTGTATGAAGCAGAGAGGGAGTGATGGACTGACCTGAAATGATCCGCAGCGTTGTAGGCCACAGCCCGCATTCCAAAGCAATGTCTGTAATTTAGGGTGAAAAGGTCTCCCATTCTTCTTCTGGCTGGGCAGCGAACCAGTGGAGGAGTACAGGTGTGTTTGGAGGAGGTGGCTCGGTTGTGTTTGTACGTTACTAAGCCATCTAATGCAGGAAAGGTTAAACCAATTTTCTTGTCTGCATTGTTTTCTAAAGTGAGTCCCACCGCAGCGACGTCAGACTGACGGCTGGTGCGGCGGGTTTGTTCCCGCTGACAGGCCAGTTCTTTCTGCAGCCGCAATGTCAACTGGATCTGATTATTGCCTACCAGATCCAGATAATGTCTGCCATTGATCAGGCCATTTATCTTGAACTCTTACAGCCCCGGCTTGCTTTTAGGGGCCATTGGGAGATAAACAGATACTGATAAGCAGATAACATAGTCTCTACAGGCTTTTAACAACCGGAAGAAATACTTTTCCGCTTAACTGTCTGACGTGGTTTGAGTTCCATATCTCTTGGCTCAGGGAAGCTTTATTATAACACAAAGGATCAGCTTTTAGAGGTAAAGTCATCGAATCTCTTAGACACTTTCATCCCTGCGTCCGTCAATCTTTCTTAATGTTCCCAGAATGCCGGTCACATCCTTCAACACGTCTCAAATCCCTCATTCTCTCTATGACATTTGATTGATGCTTTCTAACAGCAGACTGTGAGCTTTTCCAAAGCTTTGTTCTACTTTGGGCATGCTGTAGTCTCCCAGTTTGTGTTACAGTTTTTAATGCTAGATGCATTTGTCTTCATGTGTGTTTGTGTGCAGAGATGTGTGTCATCCCCACATTAATGCTACCAATGAGTGACAGATTAATTTATGTCTGGCTATGTGTCTGAGGAACTGGGAAGAAAAGGCCTGTCAGCGCTGCTTGTCAGAAGGGGGTAGAGATTAGAGCCAGTTGTCATTGACAAACCGGTGCAGGCTCGGGGAGATAAGGTCGAATGTAATGACTTTGGGGAAAAAAATGTTTGCGTATGATATAATAAAATTAATAAAAATAAATAAAACAGTCACCCCGCCTTCGTATGGCTGGAAGAGGAGGTGATGTTGGCAAACGTATACATGTGTGCAATTAGAGAATTTCACAGCTGTGCACTGGATTTGGTCGTCTCTGATCTGAAGCAACAAGGAGGGTATGATCTAATCCCACCCACTTCACTGAGAAGACGAGGATTTATTTAAGACATCCTGATAAAACGGGTTTTATTTACTTTGAGTAGCATACATGCATGTTTAATCATATTTTATTCTAGTAATTCCAATAGTCAGAGGAAAATTGTGTGTAAACAACCCCATGAACATAATATAACGTGCTCTTCTACTCTTCTGCTTGTGATTCGCTGTCAGTCTTAATATTTGCTGCCTATTCATTTTTTATAATCACAAAACCAATTAAATAGCTGTGGCAAACCTGACTGTTATGTCCAGATTATTATGTGAAGGCGACAAAGTCAGATAAATGGTTTTCTGTTAAAAGTCAGAGTTTTCGGTACGACAAAGGCGGATTTTTCACTTGACTGCATCATCATGGTAATTCAGACCAAACTCATAACCTGTTTGTATTAGATCAATTTCAGAGTTTCAGCTTAAACCATCCGGAAAAAAGTCACATCCTTTCTGTAATTCTGGCCCTGATGACATCCCAGACATAAAATTGTGTTCACAGGGCATTTTACTAAAAATAGAATTTAAATTCTTTTGGTCAGAAGTAGTGAAAGTTAACATTTGATGTGTTTTAAAATGTTTGCACTTACATTTAACAATAATCTCAACTACAAACCAGAGGTCAGTGTTGAATTAACTCACAATATCAAGTCTCAGCTGCAGAAATATGAAGAATATCCAAACCTGTTAAAACCCAACATGGTGCCAACTTTGCAGTGACAGTAAAAACAGTGTAGGTTCTGCATCATGTTACCATGGAAACAATACATTTAATAGCTGACACAAAATGTTTTATGTGCTTTTACATCTTGTCCAGATTTGCCAATGAGTGTGGTCAATAGGCAGCTGCTAATTTCTGATCTAAGACACAATGGAAATTAAATAGAATTGTTGAATTTGTTGAGGTCCATGAATCAGCCAATATTTAGTCAATAAATAGTCAATGCAGTATGTAAGTTACCCATTATTGTGTGTCAGAGTAAAAAGTTCAGAGTTTTCTATGAATGAAATTACCAACAGCCATGTATTAATAAACTAATTTGTCCAACTAAATTTTCTGGCAGCGTTCCCGCCTCGTCGTAGCAACACGGCATCCATATACAGCGTTCCGGTTACGAGCCAGCGGTGGTGTTGGTTACACTGAGAACCAAACCGAGATAATCTCTTTAGACTTTTTTTGTTTCTGTGAAGTGTAGCTTGATTCAAAGATGGATGACCCTGAATAATCAGGAAACATTATTCACAGTACAACTCATACAGTGATGCTCATATTGATCATCTTATCCTGTCAGACTGCTTTTTGTCAGCTTGTTTTTAAGAGTATAAATTCCTTTACGAACCTCATTTCTAGTCTGGATGATGGATTGCAGTGAAATTCAGTTCACACTTCCATGTTTCCCTCAGGATGAAATGTAATAACTTTTCATCCAGCACCTTCATCAAGTAACATTTTCATTTGCTCAATACTCCAGTTTATGAGCAAACAATGGCAGGCTAATAAGATTCCAGTTATCCTCCGCTGGCCTTTTTGTCTTATTAACAAATATTGGGATGCCGTAACATTAACATGAGAGGGTAAAATGATCAGCATTATATCAGGCATCAGCCTGTTAACATTATTACTGAGAGTATATTACTTATACCTCAGGGCACAGCTATGCTTAAAGCTAATGGGGCACATTTTAATTCCACATTTAAAAATACAAGTTTTGCAGATGTTCCAACACCTGCACTCAGAGGTGAGATTTGGTGCAACATGGATATGCTGTAATTCATGGGTGCTTTACGCTTACGCTCTATATTTGCACCTTAAATAAAACCTGATATTGATTTTGCATTTTTAGCTTAAAATATCTTCACCCTGTGATGCTTTCTTAAGTGTAAAATATACTGTTGTCTATCTCTGACACGTCATTGTGAGGTGGAACTGCTGCCCACTCACATGAGATCACCTCTCCTCACCACTCATTATCCACATCTTTTAAATGTTAGCTTTAATAAATGAGGTTTATTTTTGAGGTTCTGTAAATCTAAGAGATTTTAGTCAGTAAGCATCCATAAAAAAGCTTTTAACATATCACATTTCCAGCACTCATGTTACACTTATCAGTAATATTTTAATTGAGGTAGAGTTTTGGCGTAATGGCAGGACAGCTCATTATCTAAAGAAACAGAAAAAAAAGATTATAAATTGTCAATGTGAAGCTGATGGTCTATAGATAGAACTTGCCTGCCCAGACAGCAATTACAGAGATACGTAGCTCACATCCAGACGATGTGTTTGATCTCAGTGCCTCATTTTCTTGCAGACAATGTTTTTCAATTTGAAACTGTGCAGGAATCTCATTTAAACATGCACGCTCATTTTTGTCAGCATTTCATTTGAATTAGAAATAATGTGCCGTGTGAGATCCGGACGCCAGTTGTTGGTAGCGTGGCTGTAATCACAGACTTGTGGTGGCTCTCAAATCTGATAATGACCATATAAAATGGAGAACAGCAGCTCATTCATAGCTGCTCCTGCTGTACAGGCATGTGAGAAGGACTGGTGGCCATTTTCCGTCAGTAGCAGACGTGTAAATACATATCTTGAAACAAGCCTTGTCATGCGTTTGAAGCCAAACCACAATTCATTTTTGATATGTCATCAGAAACGCTGCTTTAAACGTTAGAGTCCGTGTGATCTAATTACGCGTAACCACATTTGCAACTTGTTTACTACATAATTGATTACATTTCTGCTGCACATGCATGAATCATGACAGTGGAGAGTTTCATTGCCAGTAGCAGGGATGTTTTTAAAGACTGGGAGCAACACCAAGTTAGAGGTTTATTATTTAAGTAGCTGAAGCTCCTCAGTGCAAAATGTGTGCAGGAGCCTGTAACTTGATGAACATGTTCAGCTATTTCTTACTGACTGTTTGGGATCAAATCTTGATCCTAGCTGGATCAAGGGACAGGCCTTTACTTGGTCTTCTGAGGTCAATCCCTTCTGTAGCCTTTACTGCCTTATGGCACATAATGTTTTTGTGTTCTTAACGTACGCCATCAGAGGCCACGATCAGCCTTGCAAAGTATATGGAGCAATTATTAAAGACTGGGAAACTAACTACAGTTTAAAGAAAAAAGTTGCTGTGTTGACTCGAAGCGAAGATTTGTTTTGCCATTGTAAAACACGGACAACTGTATATCCCATTTCCCATGACCTCATGTTTGTATGGCTGATCCAAGCCAGTCAACGGACCCTCGGTCTCTCCGTTACCGAGGGACGGATTAGCATCTTCACTATGAGCTAAGTCTGTTTTCTGCTCTGCAGTTGCTCGGACAGAACTGGCAGGGAAAGACCTCAGTAATGTCTCTCTATTGTCCTTCCACTGACCTCCCAGCCAGTAGGTTAATGCTCATTAGACAAGCTAAAGGCTGCAAGGGTTTGCACTGTTAAGAGGATTTTCCAGCAATGTCCACCATTAGATTAGGACTGCCCAATATAAGGGACTGCGGCAAAGACGGATGAGTTCCTCTAAGCTAAACATTATATTCACATCTGCAGTGTGAATCTTAGCAGAATAAGACTTTAAATCTGTGCAATCCTTTATAAAAACACAGTGTCTCAACACGGTGAAATAACTTAGAAGGTGCCTTGAGGGTGCCAAATGATTTGCTGCCTTACAATCAAAGAGAAACAAAACCTCAGGAGTCTGATAAAACCATCATATAATTATAAACTTGCAAGCAATGACTTATGCAGAGGTGGCGACTGCTAAGGTTTTTGTTGTCAGGGTGGGCCATGGAGAGCTCAAAGCTCAGACTGAAGGCTGGATGACCCAAAGTGTCTTTTAAATTTCCAGTTGACCTCCCTTCAGGCCAGTTCAGTGGGATCTGATACAAGTGGAAGACAGCGCCTGTGGGCTGCAAGGAGGTGCATGCTGCTCATAAAGAAGCGTTTTGTTTTTCCTCCTCTCACGGTAGCAGCGCCCTACTGGGGAATTCATTAGCGACTGACATCATCTCAGTCAGTATGGAGTGAAAGAATATCTTTCTACCCCAGCTCTCCCTCCCTCTCTCGTCTCTCTTCTTCCCTCCCTCCCTCGCTCTTTCTCTCTCCGTCTTACTGCCCCCTTATGTATCTTTGGATTGCCGCTGTCCCTCCTGTTGCACGCCATTTACGCAAAAGGTAAAGCTTCGACGTGCGCCGCTGCAATCGAGTTCCAACCTTTTCGGAAACCCAGAACAAAAAAAGAATACACGAGTGTGTTTATCCTCAGAAGGAGGCTACTGAGGTTGAATCCAAGTCCGTCTGGAAATCAGGAAGTGGGAGGACCCGACCGTGAAGGCGGCAGCAGCAGCTCACAGGCACTCAGTCGTTGGATGAATGGGAGTTTGTCCGGTGCCTGGGAGCGGATGGGGAGAGGCTTCTGTGTTCTCATGATCGGGATCTTTCAAAGAGAGCACGGCAGACAGGTTTTGCAGCTAAACACACAGCGACATTGGGCCTGTACCTTGTAGATATATATATGTCTATCCTGCTGTCTGTCTTATTTGCCTCCGTCGCTTGTTTCTACTGATGCGCTTTGTTGGATTGGGTTGCCCCATCAGACGCAGCCCCCTCTGCGCACGGACACACACACCCTCCCGGATCCTGTTTGTGACCTCTTACGGATAATTCCGAAAGGAGAATATATGTGAAAAAAGAAAAACCGATTGCGACCTGAGCACGGAAAGAAAGCTGGATCAAGGGCTTTTTCCTCTTGTCGCCTCAGCGCTGTGGTAGAATCTCTCCTGGTGAGACACATGGTTCCCTTTGTCCAAAAGGCGCAGTAGCGTTTAAACGGCTTGGGAATTTTTTTCTTGGGAAGGCTTCTTGTGTCTCTGCATGGCTATCCTCGCTTTAAAAGGAGTAGAGTTCACCGATTCCTGTGTGGATTATATTATTTGAAAAGCAGAATGTGAAACAAGACCAGACTGACCATACAGAGAAAGTATTTCCTCACTTTTTCTCGCTAACCTTGCCCATCAAAGGTAGGCGCATTACTTCTTACCCGCTATAGTTTTTTGTTTTGTTTTTGTTTGTTTTGGGTTTTTTTGTTTGTTTTTTTGTTATATTTTGCCCAATAATCAGCATTTACCTTCATGACCTTTATGTTGTGCAGTTTATATTGTGTTGCTTCAGTGAAAACCTCGCTTGCCCTCAACAGGCTTTTGGAAACAAAAACATGTTTGTATGGTGTCCAATTTTTTCTAATGTACTTTGCTTTTTTGACGGCCTAAGTAGCAGCTATACGTGGAGAAGACACGAGTGCGCTTTCAACTGAGCTGTCACTGGATGCACATTTTGAATTTTGCAGTCACTGAGATGATTATAGAGGAAAATCTTCCACTGAAGACAAAGGCGGCTTAGACATTTTTACCTCATTTTACTAAAAATTCTGTGTCGAATGAATCCCCAAAGTCTGTTGTTAGAAATTAATTTTAATTCAGAGTATTGTCAGTTTTCCTCTAATACGAGAATCAACGGGTGTTGTTCAGTTTTATTTCCATCTCTTCAATATCTCTTTAATATGTAACTAAATGCAATTTTACCACAAAGTCACAGATTAAATTCACTCGATTCGTGACTCAAATTTCTCAACTACATGAATATTTTTTTCTTTTCTAATTCGGGGTTAAATCTCATCACTGCACATGCTTTTTGTGACACTGATGGTGGTGCTGAGCCGGACAGGCTGACTCACTGGGAAGCTCTATCACGGCGCCACAGTGCCACCAAGTGGTCTGAATATAATGAATTACTTGTTTTGTTTTGGCTTTATGACTAGGTTTTCTTGATGATTATTAACAGATATAAATAATAACAGAAAGAAATTGCTGGATATTTCTTAAAATAATTATGGTTTTGCATCTAATGTCACAAACTCATTTTGCTTTAGAATTTGTGATCTGTAGAAATGCAATGAAGAATTACATTAGATAAGTTTGTCCTCTAAAAAAACACACTTCAGTTAATTTAAAAAGAATTTTAATTTTAAACAATTTAGTTAAAGAAAACCAACGACATGCTTTGTTGGGATATTGGACTCATTCAATTTTCTTTTTTCCAGGTTTCCGATGCCAGTTCAGAGAAATTTTTCAGCACAGCCGCAGTTAAAGGTAAAGACCTTTTTATTCATTTTTGAAATGTTACTAATGTGCTGCTGCAGTAATAATCATCCTTATGTTGATACCTGTGTGCAGTCTCCTGATGCGGAGATCATCATGTGCATGGAATGTAATTTAAAAGGTTATGACTATATATGCAGCTCTGTTCTTTGACATTTACTCATATAAAAATGTGACAGTAATCATTCTATAGCTTTATTAAAATGTAAATCTGTGAGTCAAACCCTGCATGCGCCTCTGTAGTTACAGGATCAAACGTGAAGTGAAGCCGCTTTAGTGACCTTTTGTTGCAAACACGCTGAAATGCACCAGAGCAGGAAGAGGAGGATGTGCTAATGCTACAGGGAATGAAGTGAGGGCAGGAAAGGCATCTGTTTATGGCCTCAGTGTGCCAACACCACATGTGACCTCATTATCAAGTCACTAATTTGCTGTTAAAAGCAGCCCTATTTTCTCTGGCTCAGGGATAATGGAGGTCCCCCCGCGTGAATGGACATTCCTCTGTAATAGGGGGGAGTTACCACACAGGCCAGGAGGGAGACTCAGAGACGAGGGTTACGACCCCTCCAGGGCTGTGGTTGAAATGGTGCAGATTGCTGATGATAGGTCCTTGTACTACTACCCCCTTCCACTGTTCCTCGTGTCCCCGGCACTTTCCTCTGTGCAGACCTCCAGACACATTTCCCACATTCTGGCCTTTGATTCCTTCCAGGGTTTGATTTGTGGTGTGCACTGGGGAGCTCAATGGGCATGCTTGACAGGGAGGTTTCCTTTTGAATGTGCTCCTCTGTGGACTGATTTGGATCCCTTGAAAGGATTAAGGCTTCCTTTGTGCAGCCTAAATCAACAGAGGGCCACCCTCTTTCCCCTTCTATGAAAGGACCTGACTCGGGAAACAGTACACAAAATATGCTTTCTCTCTGCTCCATGATAGACCACTGTCTTGGCCCCCATTTCCATTTAAATATCTCCTCTTTTCTTCCTTTTTTACCATCTCTATCCCCTCCTCCTCTCCTGCCATATGCTAATGTCTGTCACTATTGCAAAAGGCGAGTAAAAGAATCCAGGTGCACAGACAGCAAAGACCTCTGGTATTTTTATGAGGGTGGTGTTGAGATTAAAAGAGTTGGGTGGGTTTTTGTTGGAGAGGATTACCAGAGCTCTAAAGCAGCCAAACCTCGACTCGGGCAACAGCTCCAACCAAAATAGCGAGAGAGTGTTCGTTTGTGGGATGATTAGTGTCAATATTTGCCCAAAGGCAGGTGCAAAAAGTCTCCATTTGTTTGTTGGTTTGCGCACTTACATATATATATATATATATATATATATATATATATATATATATATATATACTTATATATATGAGAGAGATAGATAGATATATCAATTAATTTATTGGGTTTTAGGTTCCAGCATAAATCAGAGAAAGTAACAGATTTTAACAGAAAAACTTTCCCTTATTTTTTATTGTATTAAGTTCTGAAGGAAGGAATAGATACGATACTTTTCTCCACAGATGGAGAAACCCTCATCCGAAAGAACTTGCAAAATTGCCAAATATGAAATAATAGAAAGGTTTTTTTTGTTTGTTTGTTTGTTTTTTTTGTAGAAACTTGACTTGAACACAAAATGCATTTAGCAAATTTGCCTAAAAATGTGTCAACTTGATTATTACAGTGCATTCTTGTATATTTCCTAACAATCATTTTAAAAAGGAATCTAAGTCATGAAAATGTTGTTTCTGTGTGTTCAGGACTGGATTTGTTTTTGTTTTTTTTCTTCGGTCGGCCTGGTTGTCTTTAATGCAGCTTGAAGTCACCACCAGTCATTGATTGCCTCCCTGTTTTTCTCCCTCTTTTCCGTTCGCTCTCGGTTCACTTTGCCCAGGAATGGATTTCATTAGACAAGAGCCATTAAATGTTATCTCTAATTACTATGGTTGTCAGTGCACCTGCAGGTGTCGGCTAGCTAACCTGATTCATTTGCTCTGCCAGAGAGTAAGCAGCAGTCAGAAAGCTGAGGCCTGGTCTGTTGGCCGCTTGTGAAATAAACAACTATTCTGAAGGCTGAGCTGCTTCCAGGGTGGAAATCAGGAACTGAGCCTTATTAGCGCTGTGACTGCTGTCCAGGGAACGGACGGAAGTGCAGATCCTGCTGATCACAAACCAGCCACTCTTGTCACCACAAAGGTCCGCAGACATATCTGTCAGATGTGTCCAAGGGTGTTCCTATCAGTTTACCCGTCCGAGGTGGAGCTCACTCTCAACTGTTTGCTGATTGCATCCTGACAGCGAGATGTAGATAATACTGGATGGCTTTTAAAATGCTCTGCTGTTCCATTTATCAGAATTAAACCTGGAAAATTTCCCATCAGTGAACGGTTAAGCCTACATGCACCTTTAAATGGATTCATTTAGAATGCATGATTGACTCCAAATAAAAAAAAGAAAATGGTCATAGAAGCCTTAATGTAAATATTATCAGCTTTTATCTGTGTAAATGAGATTTACACCATGTCTACAATTAGAAATGACCTCATCCTGTAGGTTTTCAGTTAAGGGCGTACCAAAAGGTACACTTGAGATTTCTTTTTAAGAATCCATCTGGTAGATGTATCGAAGAATTATTTCCCCCGTGAGACATCTCCTGCAGCTGTCTGTGATGTGAGGCGGAGTTCAGTGCGGGGGTGAATTGAAGTGCACAGTGCAGAGATTCTCAGTTTCCCCCCTTAGCACAAGGCTGATTCCACCATGCTTTGCTGGAGTTAATGTGAAAATGAAGCAGCGCTATAGCGAGACCCGGGGCCGACGCCAGCGTGAAGAGCGCCGCTAGTGAAGTGTGTCAGGCTTGAGTACGTCTGTCACCAGGGGAGAGAAAAATGTGCCATGTGGAAGGTGTAATTTGCAGTGCTGATGGCATTGTTTAAAAAACTAGTGGAAAGAGAGAAGCGGAGGTGAACTTTTGTGGCAGATATCAGAGCTGAAGAGCTCCCTGGATTGTCATAGAGAGCTTTGCTGGCAGCGAAATTGCCTGTGAGCGTATCGCTGGTGTGTGGGAGGGAGCTGAGGGCTTGTTTTTCTCTCTGCCTCATTCTCTCTGTTTCCTGAGAGGAGGACTGGTGATAGAGCCGTGTGTGCTTCCAGGCTGTGGGCCGCCACCTGCTGTAATCTCAAGTGATATAGAGAGCAACAATCACGCCACAAATCACCCTGGCAGCTTCCTAATTCATTCAGTCGACTGGAAAGAGAGGATTGGCCTTTTGCAGCGCTAGTGTTGGTTTACTGCCCCAGGCTCCCCGCTCTGCCCTCATGCTGACCTCTGCCGTCTGTGTGGGTTTGAGTGTCAAGAAATCAAGGCTGCCTGTGGAACTTGACCTGATGCACAGTGGAAAGATGACCTGACTACTATTGGCCTTTTGTGCATTCTGAGAAATGGCTGCAGTCAAGGACGGTCTCTGTTTCCCTAACAGGGGCTGCGAGGTCACAAAAACGTCCAGAAATAATTGCTGGAATAGATTCAATTTAAATAAAAATTCTCATGTGATATTCAGTAGCTGTTTGTTTGGATAAATAAGACGCAGGTCCAAAAGGTTTAAGTCTGACTGATGCAGGTTCCTCTGTTTTGTCTTTGCTTCTGTTGGCTGACTGTCCCCTGCTTGGAGCATCTAATGTATCTCTAAGGGGTAAAGAAAGCTCAATGTCCTGTGCTGCACAGAGGGAAGCCCCCCCCCCCCCCAACTTAATCCCTCCACCCCCTTCCCCAGGGCTGGGACTACAGAGAAAGAAGCTGTATTTCATGACCGCTGGTCCTGCTATACCTCATCTGCTGACACAGCCAAACAAAGGTTAACAAACCAAGGGAACCACAGGCTGATTTACAGCTTTGCTGTGGTAAACAATGGGCCCAGCCCCCCACTGTTGATGAAATATTGCAACATTTCTAATTGGACATAGTTCAAAATCAAATTTGAATGCTTGTATTGATTACAGCTCATCAGCCCTCAGCACAGCTGCATGGGAATCTTTTTCCAGATTTCATTATTTAGTTTAAAAGCAAGCATTGCATCAGGCCTATGAGCAGATATTTCCAATCATTTCTTTCTTCGGATCCCACATTTGATTTTCAGAACGTAATGATTAACTTGCCATCTGATATTCTAAAAATGATAGAAAAAAAGTTTATATTCAACCTTTTTAGGCAAATAATTGAAGTAGTTCATGTGAGACTTGAAATTTAGAGAAAAGATACTGTGAATAAGTCTGTTGGTGCTGAAGGCACACACAGACACACACACACATTCACTCAGCAGTGTAGGCCAGACTCCCTCTATCCCCTCCCGCAAGACAAAGAGGTCATTCAGAGTTTGTTCCCTCAGTCCCTGAGGTTAGAGACTAAGTAAATCCATCCATCTTAATGCACTTATTTCAGCACCAGGAGAGCTGGAGGGAGACTGTGTAAACACTCCTATATCCGACATGCCACGCTAAATCCAAAGAACCTGGAACCCATCAGGCCTAAAATTAAAGGTCTACATCTCAAACACAAACATTTAAATGGGCTGAACTCCAGAGATCAAAGAGAAAGGCCTTATATTTCCTGCTGGCCCCCTCGGTGTCTGCCACGCTGAGATATGTGGCGGTTTAGCAGCCAGTCAGGGTTGAATGGTGAGCAGCTCTATACTGTACATATCTCTACATCTCAGGTGTCGAGGGGTAATACCATAATGTTGTGTAGAAGGATTAATGTAAGCATGCTCGTCTCATTTAGAAATTTATCATGGTTGCAGGTCTAGTATAGAGGATCACAAGGACAAAAATCTGGTTCCAACTAAAATCCTTTGGGAGGGTGGAAGAGCTGGGGTTCTTTTCATCATAAAGATATCTTTTTTTAGCAAGCATCTTCTGTTTCTAGGTGTTTTATTGTCACCATGTCATATCCTGACACTGAAGATGTCACTGACTAGTGGAAGGGAAGGGGAGGTGTTGAAAGCACCACACTCCTCATCCCAGGAGAGGTCCTCCCGTCTCCACCACCAGTATCCACTGATCCAGTGTGGCATTAGCCACTCTCCTGCCAACTGTGCAGCATTAACAGGGTCAAAGCACCACACACACACACACACACACACGCCACTTATCAAGATTCAGCCATTCCCAGTGCACTGTTGGTGTGTTCAGGCCAATTATGCCTGTGTCAGATTTTGGTCCCTGCAGCTGAGGTGACATTGCCAAAGAGGGAGAGCGAGCCGACCGCCCTAATGAGGCCTCATGGTGCCTTGGAGGTGCATGTGTGAATGCATGCATAAGAGCAGAACTGCTGGTTTGAAATGAGCCACTCTCCTAACATGATCTACCATGCATGTCTGACAGCACTCTCACTTCTCGGGGTCTTTTTTAGTCGTTGTTATTGCCCCATGATGCCATTCCCACAAACAGATGTTAGCTCCAGTGAATAACTTGAGGCATCTGTCTTAGAAATGCAGACACATGTAGTACAAAGGAGACGGGATTAACGCAGCGGATAAGCGGATATGCTGTGAAATGATTAAGCCGTGCTGCGGTGCTGGTGCTTTGAGCAGCATGGAGTGGTATTTAGTTTGTTGAAATAGGAGGAAAAAAGCACCCCCATGTCTCAAAGTTTACAGAACCACCATTTTTGGATTATATGGTCACAGAGAGTTTATCAGATAAAACCAGAATGCCAGTTTTACAGAAAATGTTTAAACTGTTAAAGATTAAAGCATTAGCTGTAGTTTTCAGACACTGCAGGGGTTGTTGTCATGAATTAATTTTGTTTTTGCATCAAATGAATGGTCACTGTTGTAATGTTTATGATCCTGTTTTCACTGTTGGATTCCAGATGTAGGAGCTTAAAGTCAGATTCTTTGGTAATTCACTGCTATTTCACAGCCGTGCTGTTGGTTTTCAGGGAAGATGTTAGGTGAAAGGGTCTCTCCATTCCCCTGCCCCCTTGTAATGCCAAAGGAGGGAAGTGAGAGTGTAAACACAGTCTGTAAAGACAAAAAAGCTAAGGCAGAGCAGGAGCACCAAGACTCTGCTCAGGATTAATGAAAGCAAAGCTGTAATTGCTCCCAAAAGAAAAGAGGTTAGCTTTTCCCCCTTCTTACCCTCTCTGATTCTCATAAATATGCAGTGCAGAAATAAAGCCCTGATGAGCCTCAGGGCAGACTAGAGAGGACTACAGAGCAGGATCTTGGTTTGTTAGCAGCAGTCTGTAGATCCCTTGCATGTGTTTCAGCTCGACACGCATATTGCATGGCTTTCATTTGTCTCAACCCACATGTCGTGAATTTACCACAAACTACTGATTCCCCTCGGACAGGCGTGGCGAGCTGGGAAGCTGTAGCTGCCAGACCTTTAGCTCAACACCACCCTCTTGTGTTGGAGGTGCTCTCCAGATAGTGCTGTGACTTCTGAGCAGAGTTAGTGGAGAGAACATGTTTAATTTGTGGTGGATGTTTTGCATGTGTGTTTAAAGTGAGATTGGCATCATGGAAAGGAAATTTTAAAGCATGTGCATTCAATATAAACAAAGTATAATGAAGAGCACAATGTTCCATTTTATTACCATCTTGTGCTTCATCTTTACAGGCTTTTGGCCACTTTTCATAGAAGCCTGTCCAAACCCATCAACATCCCTCAGACTGTCACCATCTGTTACAGATTAAGATGCTTCTGGAGGGAGCGATTTGATTTTAGTACTCTAGCATCCCCCTATTCCACGTGTCAGATTTTACTGTAAACACTGTTGTACAAAAAGACCCAAATCTCAGAAGGGGGGTGTTTCAAGCCAAGAGCAAGCGGGCCGTTGTGGCGGTATGGGCCACACGTCTGGTTTAGCTCTTAACGTTCTGAGACGGGGGGCAAAGCTGGGAAGCCGTGTTCTCTAAACCCTGCATTCAGGCAGTGTGCAGTGTTGTGATGCGTGAATCCCCTGGCCAAGCCTGACACTAGCGAGCCTGTCTGAGCCCATGTCTTCACTGAGTAGGAGGCCGTGGACAGAGCCTGCATTGTTCCCCTAAAGTAACCCAAGCTCAGAGTTGCCTCTGCCCAAAGGGGGATATCAAGTTGTTCTCTCCCCACCAACACCACAATCCTAGCTTAAGCTCTGGGGCTTGACGAGGGAGAAGGGAGGCAGCTGACTGTTTGGACGACAGCACAGTTCAAATAAACAGCTCAAATCCTAACCAGCCTCCCCTACACTAACCCTCCCTTGCCAAGTATTGCAGTCCCACACCCATAGCTCATCACAGTGCAGCTTGCCAGCAGCCCTCAGCCAATTTGTGGTGTTATTCTGAAAAGGACGTTGATGTGGCTGCACTGAGGTTTCCTGACACACAGGGCTGTGAGCCCAGAGAAGAGGGTGAGAACTTGAGCCTGTTCTAATTGTCCTGTTTCCCCATTTTTTGTGAGTGATTGGTGCTTTTGCTACCACATTAGCAGACCACACAGCATTTCCAAACTAAAGCGAGGGACGAAAGTAAAAGTGGCTTGTAGAAGAGAGGCGGCCGTTACCAGCTTTGTTTCTGTCCTGGGTGTCCCGCTAATCTGACTGCAGTGAAACCTGAGTGAGGGGGTAATGAGACAGCACTTGACATACTTGCTCATAGACACACACACACACACACTGGCAGCTTCTGTAACGTTGGTGAAGATTTAAGAACAGAAAAAGCTACATGCAAACTGATACTTCACCAGATTTTTAGACATTTGATCCATCTGGAGTTAGTACTTCCTGAATTGTTTTAACACCAAGGCTGTGTTGAATCTGATCCTTGCAGCTTGCCTGATTGTGCTGTGTAGATGCATGTAAAACCAGTTGGCCTATTTGGGAGAGTAGAAGAGGCCCAGACTGACGACACCCAGGGGACAGATTTTTCTTTCCAGCCCTCCACGCCTCCCTCCCCAGTGAAATCATGGTGGTGTCAGTGTGTAAGCTCAAGCTGTCACTCTTCCTGCTGCTGCAGGCCAGTTGCTTCACACTTTCCCTCCTAGCTGAAGACATATGGGGGGGCAAAGAGCGGAAGCATGAAAGAAGCAATAGTGGGCACCTCTACTTAACAAGACACATGAAGCATCGTTGCCCCTCAATGCAATAGAGAACACTTGAAAATAAGGAAACAAGCGGAGGCAATCAACTCAGAAGAGCCCCAACCTCCACCCCCTCATGGGATGGTTTGGTACAGTCCTTTTGGCTTCATGGAAGACAGTCGACAAAGTCCTGCTGGACATATTCCTCAACCAGGGTGGCACTGGACCTGTTGACTGGTAGTTTCCTGTGTGTTTGTGTGTGTGTGAAAAAGACGAAGGGTGGAGGGTGTTTGATTGGGTGTGGGTTTTATGAGCATGTGATTATAACTGAGAATAACCATGTCTGTGTTTGAAGTCTGTCGGCTCCACAGACGATTGTCTGCTGTGTCACTGAGCTGCCAGAGTGACTGACAAGAAACATGTGTTGTAAAGCCAGCCGGTCTGTTGTGAAATGTTTGTGCCGACACGCATCCCGAAGGTTCTTCACTATGAGAGCACAGTTGTATTTTAGATATCATTACTTTTGTCTGACTGGCAGCAGTTTAATGATTTATGAGTTTCATTTGCATGTAACGTACACACGTAAACAAACATTGTTTACAGTGTAGTTTTCAGATAGGACTGTGACTGATCTCCGCTGTGTCTTGTAGCTGGTGGTGTTATTTAGCTTTACATGTTCGCACACATATTTACTTCAGGATGAGGCGTTGAGTAGAGTACAAAGTGTAGTTGTTTTCTACCTTCCAGCATACAGAGTTGTTACCGGTCACAATGCTATGGAGCAAAGAAAGACTCCAGTCATAATTTAAGGTGTCTAAACATGTTTTTTCCATAATAGAATAATAGAAGACCATAAGCTTGTAAACAATGAAATTAATGGAAGGTGATATTTTCCCTCCAACATGCCTGGTTAGCAGTTAAATATGTAATTAACTATGAGGTTAAACTGGCAGAGAAGTGACAGTTTAATGGCTGTAACACACTGCAGGCCTCACGGCAGCTTTCACACAAAAAATGACCACCTACCACTTTTCACTTGCTGAGATCTTATACCCCGTGAAAAGTCCAATCAGCTGGCTTATGTGTATGTGACATGTTTGAGGTGAAATGGTCTGATTTGCTCTGCAGCTGCTTCGTCTCTCAGTGTAGCTTTACAACACTGACAGCGTGTGTGCGCGCCCACCAATTGCTGTGCCTGGATGGATTTTACACATTACACGCTACTGTTATTTCAAAGCCTCGGTGAGTCTGGACATGACAGCCAACCCTGCAGGGAATCTGTCAGCCACCGGCCTGAAGAGTCCCCCTGAGAGCTGCCCTGCGCAGACCTCTGGGTGGACGAGTCTGGCAAGGTTTTCACCCTGCTGTTCACCTGTGCCAGCTTACCCGTCATCGAGTCCCTGACCCAACTCTTCTCCCATTACGTCCCCTCCAGCCTGACCATGGGGATATATAAAGATTTGTGCTGAAAAGCAGAGCAAGAAATGGGACACCCTGTTGCCACCGATCCCACTGCTACATCCTCATGTGCACATAAAGATGGTAATGGGGGGGGGGGGCATTGAGGCCCCAATAGCATGTCTGCAGCAGGGAGAGTTTCCACATGTTGTTGGGGTGAGAAGCAAGACAGATGCAGTTAGATCCATTACAGGAACAGCTGTAATCAGAGCCACTGTGGGAGGAAGATGATGTTCACTGCAGCGCTCTGTTAGTAAATGGCTTCTTTATGCCTTGAGAAAGAAGAGACGGAGCACAATCCCTGTACCAGTACGAATGGAGCACAGATGGATATTAGCAAAGGTAGGAGGCAGGGCTGAGCAAGTTTCTTTCCTATTTTTTAAATATCTCCAGTCACTTGTGTTTTTCCCTCCTCTGTTTGCCTCTTTTCTCTGTTGAACTGTAAACATGTGTAAGCGCTTGTTCTCTGCTGTCTGGCAGCTGTCCGTCTATGGCTTTGCATTTGTCAGTGGGGCTCAGAACTTTCCGTGGCTTACTACACCCAATTACCCCAGATTGCAGCCATTTCATGGAGAATCCCAGTCTCAGACAGTTTATCTGCCTTAAGTCAAAGGCTTGTGCCTCGGTTAACCACTTGCTCCGCGAGCAATGACATCACTACATTTAACACACTATTTATACTTGCAACTGCTTTCCAAATTGTCATGCAAAATTCATAAACCAGATGAGACGAGGATGAAATATAGATGTTCAGAGAGACAGATTAACAACTCCCCCTCTTCCTTTGGCCTTTTGCTCAATCACAGCTTGTTAAAGCAGCAGTTTGAATTACTGTGGGGTGATATTAGCGTGCTGTGGTATTCTCACTGAAAAACTACACATGTCACGCTCTCACAGCCAGAATAGTTGTCCTGCTCCCCCAACCCCTCCTACCCACACCATCAACTTTACTTCTATTATGTTTCTCACTCAGCCACCCTTGGGAGTCACTAATAAAGCAGCTCCGGTCCAAGACCCTCCACATGGCGGGGAGTCCGAGCTGTGTAACCCAGCACCTCTCTTGGCTCTTGGTTTAGAGAGCTGCTGACATGACACAGAGTCTGGGTGGGACAGTAGGGGAGTGTGTATCATTGTCAGCCCCCAGTGCCCTTTAACACCCCATTTGGGGGACATCCAACAAGCATGCTTGTGCACCGTGTACTTCTAACTGAGAGGTTCTCAGACACTCTGGAGACGCAGAGAGGTATTACTGTCGGTGGTGTTTTTTGTTTTTACCTGTCCTGTCCAGCATCATGATGGCAGAGTGATAGTCTGGCAGCGTAGTGCACCGCACAAGGAGCGTTTTAGGTATGGGGCTCCCCTTGAATCTTAAATGTTATTCTTTATTATTATTTTATTTTAGCTTTATATATATATATATATATATATATATATATATATATATATATATATATGTGTGTGTGTGTGTGTGTGTGTGTGTGTGTGTGTGTGTTGTTTTTTTGTTTTTTCTTTCTTGGTAATTTTACTCATAACTGCCGAACCAGAGTAACAACAGAAGGAAGAAGGTGGAGACAGAAGAGAGAAGGGAAGAGATAAGATGGATAAAGGAAGAGCTGTGGTGGTGTTACTGCTCATGGAGAAGCTAATGCTCTTTAAGTCTTGAGAGCCGAAGACGGGAGGGATAAGGAGCTAATAGACCGGATATTCTCTGGGGCATTTGCTATGAGATCAGGGAGAAAGCTTCTCTAGCTAAGTTTACTGTCACAGCTCCGCTGTGAGCTGATATCATAAGGCCAGAGTGCATATCTGGATTCCTGAAGATAACATCAGACCTTTAGTAAAAACTTGGTTTGCAGGTTGCCATTAGCATAGCTGGTGAAATAAGAAGAAGCTTTCTATGGGAGCTGTGGGAAGCAGCCTCCTAAATAATATTCTTTCTCAGGGAAACTTCTTCCTTTAGGCAAGGGTTTTTAAAATGCCCTTCGTTTCCACATACATGACAGATGTCCTCCACTAATATCACATCAAGGGTAATCCAATCAGACAGACTGATTCTCTTCAGTGGATGAACATCCAGTTTTTCACAGGTTGCAACACCTAAGAAGCTGTTGGCTGCTTTATTGTTAGTCTGCACCTAATACACTGGACAGGTTTCAGGACTTCCAGGACTTCCAAACACACGAGGGGGGTCGGGGGGGTAGACTGTGTTGTGTATGGTCTTGCTTGGCAAGCTCTGACAGAAACCGGTGGCCTGCTGTTTATTGTTTTCTCCTGTGTGGGAGGAAGATCTGTTAAAGATGTCTGCCATTAATGCAACTGCAGGCTTCATTAAGAACAATAAACAGAGAACAGTCCCTCACCGAGGAGCTCTTGGGGAACATATGCTGGATAAACCTCTCTGGAGGTCAGACAACTGTCAACACTTGCTGCTCAATTACAAGTCTAATTTTGTTGTCAAACAAAATCTGTAGCAATAAGAGGAGCAAGGTTTGCACGGCTTTCTTTTTATTTATTTATTTTTTGCAGGAACTAAATGGTTTCCATTCTGAGTCCAGAGGCAACATTATCTTTTAAAACATCGGAGACTGTCATTACTTTTAAAGCAGGTTTTATTTGACTAGTTTCTGAGCACTCTTTCCAACACAGAGGGAGACCCTGATTGTAATTACTGTTTACAGAGACATACCACTGCAAGATGGAATTTTCAATGCAGGCCATGAATATTTATTCAGTGCAGTGAGTACTTAAATTGATTCAGCTTGAGCAAACAGCCCGTCTCCGTATGTTTATTTTCTTGTTTTTTTTTTAGAAGAGGTAGTACGATGTATGTGGATGAAAAGAAGTGAAGAGCAGTTGTAGTTACCTCCTGACAAGGCCGTCATTGTTTACCTGTTTTAAAATCTGTTACACAAAATTTATCAGGCCTGTGGTGGTGGTAGTGTGGTAAACTGTTTCCTCTGCTGGAGCAGTGTGGTCAGTGAGAGGTCTGAGCAAGGTTCTGCTTACACAGGTTAGATGGACAATATCAGAGATGGAGGAAAGAGATTTATGGATGATGGTGAGTGCGTGCATCTTCATAGGTCTTTGGCAGCCGTGACAGACAGCTCAGGGCTTCAGAGTGAAAAGTACTTCTGTTTTTTCCCCTACAATTCCAGGCCACAGATAAAGTACTGAAAGCCTGAAGGCAACATTTTCAGCAGTGTTGACTAACTCCATCAAATTTCTTACAGACAATAATGATCCTTATAGAAATATCTGAACAGCTATATGTATGATCTATTTAAACAAACAACTATTCAGATGTTCATAGTTGCTACAGGACGAACATCTGGTGTCCTCCACTGAACAGATCTGCACATTTCCATTGTGCTGGTCAGACAGTGGTTGCTCTCCATAACAGACTCTCTGCTCACTATGACACACACACACACACACACACACACACACACACACACACACACACACACACACACACAGCAGTCAGGGATCAGCTGCCAGCCTTGTGGCTCCTGCTTCATGTTAGGTTGATGGTCTTGTGTCATTGGAGTTATGTGACTCCCACTAGGTTGCAATCTCATAAACAAGTACGAGGGTATAGAATGTATGAAGGGGCTATTTTGAGGTTGACGAGACAGAAAGATTGATGGCAAGGAAGGGAGGCTTTGCATATCACAAAGGTCTCTACGGCCATTAATTTGTCAGGATATCTCTGGACCCAGTTGTAGGCTGTCATATTTATACACAAGCAAAGCAGTTTTTGCCTAAGGTGGTCAATGATGTATTTTTCAGAAGGGCAGGTGCTGGTCTGACAGCTGCCATTTTAAAAGATGATGTAGTTGGAACATGTTAATTATTTCTGTGGGGCTGGCCGTATCCAGCGATGACACTGATATGTGATACTCTGAAATGATCAACTCATGTACCGCAGTTATGGCCTAACAGTGTATTAGCTTAATGTTGTGCAGTGGATCACTGCTCAGTGTGAAGGCTGGTTTAAAATTTGACTCATTTGGCTCTCACATAGCTGCAAAAAGGCCACAAAGTACACATGCACACACACACAGGCCTATTTAACCTTGCAAGCTTATTCAGAAGTAGATGAAGGCAGTTGTGTGCCACTGCAGGACCCCAACAACACAGGTGAGAAACAAATCAAGAAAGAAGCTTGCATGTCAGCTTGTCAGCAACAGCACATTTCTGAAGGTTTTTGATCTACATTTCTCATGTTGTCTTTCCCATGTTCATGTAATCATAGCATATCTAATCATTACAAGCGGCCCTGTAGCTTTCACCATGTAGGGAGATAGAAATCAGAAGTGCTGGGGTGTGCAGCTAATGCACTGTGAACTGCACAACATGGATCACCCACAGAAAATGAGTCATTCCCCAAAGACTCCACTGGGTCCCCTGACATCCACGCTTAATGAAAGGCTTGCCAGCACAAACTTGCATACATGCCCAGCTGACCCTCACAAAACCACCCTGTTCTCCCTTAAATCTCTAGCCAAGCCGCTCCCCCACCAGCCTCATTCTCTCCTCTACGCTCCACCGAGCATCGTGTGCTAGTTAGAAATTGCAATACTACTGAAACACTAAGAAACAGCAGGGCTGTACATTTTGAGAATCCCAAGTGGGAATTGCACTTATTTGTTTTCAGGGATGAAGAAGACTGACAAATGAACCCTCACGGGAGGGAAGCTGGTGTATACTCCTCTTTTCTTCGTTCCTGCTCTGCGTGGCCCTGGAGTGTTCATTATGACCAGAATAGACACCTTCTTTTTAGCGTGTTAGCACATTCTCAAAACAAGCTGTGGACCTCTGGGACCTCGAGGTGCAGCGGGAGACTTGGGAATTGTTTTTTTCCTCTCTCCCGTCTGCTGTGGTAAAGTTGTTTGCCAGCAGCAGTCTCTCTTGACCGGTAATAGCATTTGTAACTGGAGAAGATTGACAAGGATTAGGGAGACAGATATAAGAGCTGCTGGGCTTTCTTGTTTGTTGACGCACATGAGGGTAGAAAAGAATAGACTTGTTTATGTGGAGACTGTGGTAGAAAGATGAGCTATAGTTTCTAACAGGAATTGGTTATCTCCTGCATTATAATGAGACTTTCTTCTGTTTGCTTGCCCAAAACCAACCTTCAAACTTTGGAAAAATTTGTCTACCGACAAGCTGACTGACCTCCTGCTCTCCCACACAGAGCAGGGATCAATTGTTGTTTTTGTAGATATTGATTGTGATCTTGCACCAGAAATGGCCTCCTCTGACCTTGGACTAGAATTTCGCAAGCACCTGGGGCTGCTAATACCTCACTTAGCATTTTAATGCTAATGATGGATGTCCTCCTAGAGCCCTGCTGGCTCCGCTTGCTCTCAGTGGAGTCGGTCTGAGGGGAGCAGTTTGTCAGGGAGATGGATCCCTCTGTGACAGGTGGCTGCTTCACAGCGTAGGCTGCTGTCTCCACCCAGGGGAACTGTGGACCCATCTACACCTGTTTAGCAGGTAGAGGATTTAGTTGGCTTCACGAAAGGGAAGGAGGAGCCCTTGCTGAACCCTCCTGAGGCTCCAGGAGTGTTAATTACAGTTTACGAATGTGCTGTCATTCCTCAAGAGCCCCTCTGACTCTGGAGCTGACTGCTGATGTCTGAGCCCTTTGTTCTGTTGGATGAGGTCCTTGCAGATAAATAAATAACATGGACAGATTTTATTACCCATTGCACTCTTATATCTGCATAGTGTAGATATTATTATTCATTTTCTTTGGATTAGGTCACATTTTGGCCATATGGAGTACAGACAGGGCTTTAGCTGCAGGGGGTGGCTGTTTTTTATCACTGTAACTATAAAATGTATCTGTAACGTGTCTAATGGGAATCATACTTCATGCAAAACTGAAGTCACTATTGGAGCGTTTTTTATCCAGTAGTATCCTTTTAATATATGCCACACTCATTACTGTAAACTATAAGGGTATATGTATAATTTTTCCATTACATTACCGTAATGACTTTGCAGGCAGTAAAGAACTATAAGTATTTGCAAAGATGAATATCATAAGTGTGTTGTTTTTATTGCCCCCCCATTTAATTGTTGGGAAGGTGAAATGGACATCCAACAGCTATCTGACAAATATGCATGTAAATCTGCACGATTAGCCCGATTCTGCTCTAGTTTGTTTCTGTTTCAGATGTCAGAAAGCAAACTTACCAGCAGATATTCCTGTTAAACAAATCTGACCACAATATGGGAACTCTGTCTGCTAGTGATGGTTATTTAGGACAAAACTTAAATAATTGGTATAATCACAGTTTCAATTAAAGTGGCGTTTTGTTGTATGCAGCAGAAACATTAAAACATGTTTCCCTCTTTCTTTTCCACAGTTCCAGATTTTGGCCTTGATGTGCTCTCCACCAATGGCAGCCAGGAGCCTAACGGCCCAGGCCTCCTCAAGGTGTCAGGCCTAGAGCGGAGTCAGGAAAGGAGCCAGGAGAGTTGCAGAGAACCCCAACCCCCTACACCCAGCACCCCCAATCCACCACTGGCTTCCCAAGCCCTCCCTCTACCACAGCCCCAGGCTTCTGTCTCCCAGGCCTCATCCCCTCGTCGGACACAAACAAACAGAGTTGCCCAGGCTCCACCTTCAACCCACTTGCTTCCACACCCAGAGGCTCTACCCAGGCCTCAAACCCCCGCAGCCCTGCCTCTTGCACAGGGCCAAGAGCCCTCGCCAACCCCCCCTCCCCGGCTGCAGCACCAGCCTGAACAGCTGCCTCACAGCAGGCCTCAACCTACACCAAACCCTCACCCACACCCACCATCTCCTGCCCTCCCGACCCACAACCCTCACCAACAGCACCCTAGTCAGGCAGGGCCTCACCGGCCCCCATCACGCTGCCAGACCCGGCCTCTTTCTGCTTACAACGGCCTCAACGTCAACGGTCACAGGTAAAACTTCAGTTAGTTTATTCCTTAATTTCTCATGTTCACTAGTGTTTTGATTGAGCAGCAGTTCACACAGACCTGTTTATCTCTTGGGCTAAAGGTAACGTCCGATCTGCACGGTGGCACTGATTATTACCAGTGGAGGAAGAGTCACTGGAGCTCTACATATACTGCGGCTAGCTTAGAATAGCCTTGAATCAGACTCACATTGTTCTCATTTCATGCATGAGAGGTTTTCTGTGACTGAAACAGAAGGAAAGATGGTGCCCTAAGGCCTAATTTTTCATTTTAGAAAAAAAAAAAATAGGACCTTAAAAAAGCATATTAATTTTCCAGCACAGTAAATAGTTCCACTTTTCATTTTCAAAAAGATCACAAGTTCTTTTTTTCATTTTGTTGGAGAGTTCGGGTTTGGCCATTGTGTTCTACATCATTTGCAAAGCACTGATGCCTATAAGACCCCTCATAATCTAAGACTTGAAGATAGATTCTTTAGAACCCACTCAGTCCCATCAACAGCTTTGCCTCGCAGGCTCTCGGGACTTGGATCTGCCTGCTTCTCCCTGTGCCAGCCCTTCAAGTCTGCCAACGCGCCAACACGGCCTGGCACCCGCTGTGCATAATCACAGCCGAGGCCCACAGCGAAGAGCGAGCGCTGCAAATGAGCTTTTAGGCTTAAGCGTGGAGCTGCGTAGACGCAGGCTCTGTGACTACTCCCCCGCGGAAAAACCCACACACACACAACAAAAGGCTGTTTGCTAACACATGCACACACACCCTGTATCCCTCTCATCCCATTTCCGATGCACTACCTGGTTCTGGAGGAAGTGCCTTAACAGAAGCTGTTCAAAGACAGATGCTCGTTCTGTTGTGTTTGCAGCGGTGATTGCATCCAAGGGTGTTGGGAATGTGGTATTTTTTGTGGATCGTGTTTGCCCTGGATTCTGTGAAGCAGGGAGGCATTTGTAAATGGAAGTCTGTTGAGGTGTGAAAATGTTCTGGGAATTGAACGGTGGAGCAGATGGAGATGAGGAGATGTGCAGGAACGAGTGTTAAATTTGATTGATCACAGTTGGCTTAACCTGGCTTCTTTCTCTTGTTTCTTCGTCTTTGCAGCAGCAGCAGGAGTAGCACCCCTGGTACCAAGGTCCACGGGCCCTCTGCTCCATCCTTGCACCTTCCCCACCACCACCCGCCTGTGGCAGCAGCGGCCTCTACCTTCCCCCTGCCTCTGGCCGCTAACCAGAGCACCCCCCACAGCTTCCCCTCTGCCTTGCAGTCCTCGCCTCACCCACATCACCCCAATATGTTTGCGCCTCCAGCAGCATTGCCTCCACCACCACCACTGACGTCTAGCACATTGCCAGTACCTGGACATCCTGCTGCTGGGAGTGCCTACTCAGGTACACCAAACCACCCTCAAGTGGAGTAGCAGAGGGCTACCCATTCTGCGGGGGGGGGCGCCCACTCTTATTTTAGCCAGTTACTGCATCATGTTGCCAGGATGTGTGAGGCATATGAGAAGCAGACAAAGAATAATTTGAGCAGCATCTGATTGGAAAGCTTTTGATATGAAGAGACAGATGTATAAACAGAATGCTACTGTGGTAATTATTTAAAGAAACACATATCTGAGTCCAAAATTATCCACATGCACTCCGTGCCTCTGGTGTTGTGTGTTTATAGTCATGCAGACAGTTCAAGTTCTCACTCTGTTATGCTGTGATTGATCAACTACACACCAGTAATGTCCAACAGCCAGTCAGCCCACCCTGCAAAAGCCATTACAGACCCCTTGTATTTCCACGCATTGCTGTCCAGCTAAATGTCAGGGTCAGTGTGTTTGTTGCCTTGAGCAATGTTCCCACAAACTTCCATTTTCACCTTGAACAATGTTCATGAGCAAGAAATCAATTTCTTCAATACAGAACGGAGCAAGTTGGAGTTTGTTCAAGAGATACTAATGAAATTTTCATGAAGAGAAAATTCCGCCCACAGTCCCAGCCCAATAAAGTTAGAAATGAATGCAGAAAATATTGTAGTCAGTCACTGTGGATTAGAACGGGTAAGGTTACTCTGGGGGAGATACAATATCTCATGGCAGGTTTTGTTGAATTTGGAGGAAAAGCCAATGATGGCTAGAAGTCTGTTCTTTTTCCACAGGCTGCGTAAAGGTTATTAGAACCACAGACGCTGCTGTCTCTGGAGCTGTAGTGTATCAATCCCAGCATTTGACAGGTTCAGCAGTCAGACAGTTGTTATCATTTCCAGCTTTACTTCAAATCAAAACAACGTGCAGATAACATTAATTTCCTGCTTGTTTCCTCCTTTGACATAACTTTAACTTCTGTTTGATTGCACAAATCTCACATGGATTTTACTTTCCTCAAAGGGTTTACAGCACAGTGACAAAAAGAAATACCAGATTTTATTTGGCTCTAATGTACTAAAATATACACAAATTAAAAATGAAATAAAAGTGTTTCAAGATTTAGGAGATATCTCCACATGCAGCCCGTTCCTAATCACCTGTTTCATTTCTCTAGAGCAAGATCTTCTTCGCCAGGAGCTCAACACCCGTTTCCTAGCCTCCCAGAGCGCGGACCGCGGTGCCTCTCTGGGCCCCCCGCCCTACCTGCGCACCGAGTTCCACCAGCACCAACATCAGCACCAGCATCAGCACCAACACACCCACCAGCACACGCACCAGCACACCTTCACGCCCTTCCCCCACGCCATCATGCCCACCCCAGCACCGCCCATGGTGCGTACCCCTGCCAGAAATGTGAGGATAAGTAGAACGCACCTGTGTTGGGTTTGAGAGGGTCAATTCACCAACGCCAAAGATTTGTTGTTATGTCTTTGTTCTAATAATGACTTTTACAGAGGAGTGGGCAGGCATGGCACAGAGAGTGTTTTTACTTTGTGGTTGCGAGAGCGAGGATTTTATACAGTCTGGACATGTGTGTGAGCAGCAGGCCACAGGGACCTGTGGGTTTCTGTGGCGGCTTTTCAATGATGACCATGTGTGTCCTTCCACGCCACAGCAGTGCCTTTATTCTCCCAGAAAGCCTTTCTAGTGTTTTTTCTGGCATACTTTAAAACTCCAGACTTGAATGCTGTTATTTCCTAAATTGGCAATAACTTGCCCAAAGCATGTTAACTTCAGAGCCAGCTTTCAGAACATAATACACTTAATTCATTCTGAATTTAATGACATCATTTGGTCCTGTTTGGGGGTTTTCATTACTGGCAAATGCGCTGCATTAAAAACGCCCGCTGTCTGTTGGGAGCAACCACAGGCAATGGGTGCCTCGACCTGAAACTCACATAAACACGCACACATTCATAACTGCCTGGCCCACAGAGCATTCGCTTGGCTCTGATGATACCTCAAAGGCATCATGCCGAGGCCTCTGACAGCTAATGAGGCCATAAAAAGGCTCTTTATGGCTGCAGTGTTTAGTCTTGACAGTGGAAATGTTTGCCCCGAGCCTGCAACCAAATGAAAGCCAGCCCACACTAGTTTACAAGGTCTTCACATGATCACAAAAAAGAAGAATAAAACCAGCTAGCTTGGGGAGTGGGAGAACTGGTATCTTGATCTGGAAGCATGTCCTTAGTTTAGAAATGCACTTTGTGATGTATTTTATGTTGGATTGAAATGAGAGAGGTTAAAGTCAACCCGATGCAGTGCATGTAAAGGTTGTCCTCTCCTCTCTACATCTCTGTACTTAGCTTTCTTTCATTTCTCCTACAGTTTGACAAATACCCAACAAAAGTTGACCCCTTCTACAGACACAGTGTGAGTTTACCGACTGCATACATCTAGCTGCAGAGCAGTTTGTCACCTTCTCATTTTGCCTCTGCTGTTTATGAAAGTTGCAGCCGTGTGTGTGTGTGTGTGTGTGTGTGTGTGTGTGTGTTACATTCCATGCAGTCTTTCATCTGCTTCTTAATGGCTACTCTGAGCATCCTGTACCATTTCACCCTCCACCCCCCCACATGCTACGATTACTTAAATACTGCTGCATTTGTAGGTGCTGGATGTGCAAACTGTTTATAATGCTTACATTTACATCATCACTCACAGGGAATACAACAGTTCTCATTCCCAGCTAACAAATCTCGGTCCCAAGAACATTTCAGGCAGAGTTCTGCAGCATAAAATTTGCTTGCAGTAGCTTTGGTTTCTTTAATTAATTCTGAACATCTAAAATATGGAGTTGGTAACCTTTAGGTAAGCTTTTCAGAATAGTACAGTTTGTTTTTGGTTGTAATGTGGTTCACAAGTAAGGTTTTGTTCCCTGAAACTCTACAAAGTGGAAACTTCTTTGGGAACATGTTTGCAAAACATTCCCGTTTGGTAGCACTGACATTTCTCTAACCTTTACACTGCAATAATCATAAAAAACAGTTGGTAATCCTTAGGTTTTTTTCTTAATATCAGGAATTTTTATCACAGGGTGAAGAGGGCAAACAATCTGCAGGCATTAGTGAGCGAACCTGCAAACTTTGAGATGTGGTTAAAATGCTTATTTACAAAACTGAGTAAATTATTTGGAATTTGTGTGTGCACATGAGATATTTGACCATGTACCACATAACTCAAATATCCAGTCATTTTAATATAAAATACTGGAAAGAGAAAAGACAGCAGACCTGCAACAAGCCACTGTAAAATTTTATTTATTTATTTTTGGCCCATGAAGCTATCGCCATCTCCCAGTAGTAAAGAAATCTTTTTTAAAAATTCCTGGATCTAGGTGGTGATCCGGATCTCCCCTAAAGTCTAATCACGTGTTCCTTATTTAGTTTCTGAGATTTCCTGAAAATTTAATCAAAATCTGTCCCTAACATTCTGAGTTATGTAGCTAACAGAGACAAACCAATGCTGCTGAATACACGACCTCTGCCTCCGTAATATCAAAGTTAACTCAAAAGGTACCAACAAAGCACCAAAGCTCAGTGCAGCTACTTTCTGGAGTTAAACATCCAACAATAGAACAATGTGGAGTGGATCGGCCTATAGATAAATAAAACTACTGTTCACGTTTGAAGATTACAGAGTCTGGCTTCCTGGAAGAAAAACGAAGAAATGATATATTAAAACTTTCTTGTGGACCACACCGCCGCCATGATGGAATGTTCCTGTAACCAAAAACAAACTGACCATCTTCAGTCCTGAACAGTGAAACTGGTTAGAAATATTTTGTTCTCATTAAACTTGTCAACCTCTAGGAATATTCTCTCATTGTTGACATCAGAAATGTCAAAATCCAGCAAATTAGGAATGTTGTGCAAGAGCACACAAGTACAGCAGAGCTCTTAGTGCTGCAGATGTTCCTACAACATTAGGCTGTCTGGGAATTCTAACCTCAGGAGAAAAACAGGCTAATATTAGTTAAATGTTCTGTACTTGTTAAAAAAAACTTCCTATTTGTCATTTTGTCTGCTAACAGCAGCAAGTGCCTCTTTATTAATTATTATTCATCAAGAAGAACTTAGTTTTAATTGCTCTCCTGCTGTTTAAAGCATTCTGACATTGCCTCTGCATATCTGAACAAGGACGTCTAATTCTTCACAGACCCTCTTAGCTGGGAGGAAGTTCTTATTGATAACGCACGTTTTTATTCTGATCTTTCACCCTGTTTCAAATAGATGTTACTAAACTAGTTTCTAATGCTTCAGTATAAATAATCTTCACCCTGTTCTTATGGTTGCAGCTAAAACCCTGAAGCTGCTTCTTCTTAATAAAACAGCTTTAAGTGTGGTGCTCTGCACGTCTTCCAGCGTATCCCCGAGCTGTTTTAAGAAATCCTGTTCAGTTCTCATGCTTGGAGAATACAAGCTTGTTCATACAAGAAAAACATGCTCTGCTTTGGAGAATATGATTGACAAGAACAATTATAGCAAGTAGCTGATTACATATCTGTTTCTCTAAAGGAGAAATGTATGTAAGCCTTCAGCACTTGTTTGATTAACACATGTTTTGCTGGTATTACAACACTCTGCTTTCCATATCAAAAGGGTGTTTTCCCATTTTAAATCCAATGGGAGCAAGCAGAGAATTTTCTTTAAACAAGCAGTTTGTGAAGTATGGAGGCGATCATTAGTAACGTTCTGCATTTAAGCAGATTTGGAAAGACCTGATTAATGTCAGAATGCTGAATGTCCACCACGACACGCTGTTTACTCCATCTACACCACCTCATGAAGCTGCTGTCCTGGTTCTAGTTGACAGCCTGAATAACACTCACACTTCCTCTTCCTCAGCTCTTCCACTCCTACCCACCAGCCATGTCTGGCCTTCCCCCCGTCATTCCCCCCACCGGGCCCTTCAGCTCGCTGCAGGGCGCCTTCCAGCCTAAGGTACAGTCAGACACAAACACACCACCTTCGTATCCACAGAGAGACTTACTGAAACAAGTTATTTACTACGATCCATGTCTGGTCCTTTGTAGACGTCTAATCCGCTGGATGTGTCCACCAGACCTGGAGCCGTCCCACACACTTTCTTACAGAAAGACCCCAGGGTAAGAAAGAGCACATTACATCTGTAGACGTTAGCCTTTAAGTCATCACACTAAATATGCAGTTTGTTGCTGGTAGAAAACCACACGTGAGCCCTGTTTAACACTGGCGTGCTGTTTCGCTTTAAACTGAGCAGAGTAACATGTAAACTGGATTTATAATGAAAGCCACACACACCAACCGGAAGTGATTGACAACCCAATAATGCAGCCTCTTTTTCTCCTCTTTTCTGCAGCTAACGGATCCATTTCGGCCAATTCTTAGGGTGAGTGCTCTCACGTTTACTCAGACACAGAAACAGCCGTGGTACTTTGAAGGGTTTCTGCTGATGGAGTGGATTTCCTTTAATTAAATGAGGGGTGCACTTGGAGGCTGAGTGCACCGGTTTATAATCAGACTAATTTTAGACAACAGGCTCTGCATTTAGAAATGTTTTTAGACTGATTGTCTGCACTGCTTACATGTCACAGACCACCACATCTTTACTTAATATAATTATTTTACTATTTAAATAACTCATTTAGGGTGATTGAGAGGTGACTCAGTAAGGATAAAATAATGCACCGTTTCTATGACTCAACAAATTCACTAAATCAGCCACATTTATTTGCTGTTTTGTATTTTTTTGTTATTAAAGAGTCTCATTTCCTTTGTAATAATTTGATACAGGAATTCTTGTTCTTGTAAAAGCAGAATGGAATAATTAACAAATCATATAAACTTTGTTTTGGATTAAATCTGCACAAAGATTTTTCCACTAAAGGTTGAAACCCATTTCAATTTTTACTCTGATCTTACTGAACTTTAGAGACTTAATCAAATTACTGGTCAGATGTTCCACCTGGTATTATTTTTCAAGCAAGTTTTCCACTGTTTTAATGCATGTGTCTCAGCTCTCTGAAGCGTGCTGATAACTTGAAAATCATAGCATAGTTTTAATTTACACAAAATCAATCTTTCCCCTCCTTGTGGTTTCAGAAACCAGGGAAGTGGTGCGCCATGCATGTCCACATCGCCTGGCAGATATACCACCACCAACAGAAAGTAAAGGTAAGGACTCATCGGACCCCTCTTGCTTTCTCTATTGTGTCGGACTATTTTAACTCTTGGTAAATTTAGCTACACCCTCTTCCACTCTGAGGTTATACTATACATACTAGTGATTATAAGACAAGAGGTCAATAAGTCATGTAAAAATGTGTAGCTTTGTCTTGGAGAAAAACAAAAATCACACAACAAAAATGATTCCAAAGGGTTTACATTACAATATGCAGAAGTTTATAATCTGACTGCCAGAACATATTTATTCTAAAGTTTACCAGTGATGCTTTTGGGTGCAGACAAACACAAAAAAAGAAAACAGTCCAAAAAAGACTGGAGCACAGTAGCTCTATAGACTCTCACTCTGAGTTTAAATTAAGTGCACATATACATGTTGCTAACTGCTAGCATCAGAAATACATCGTCTTCCTTTTTCAGCTCTAAAAAGTTAGTAGAAATCTGCAAATTGAGGGATTTCTTGTGACATAGATGGTGTCTTCTTATATATGTTAAAGGAAAGAACACAGTAATAAAAGGGTAGAGATTTGATTTTCACCACAGGCAGTTGGAAATATAATTTACATGCAACTTTGACACTTCTGCTGTCAGTCATTATCACTTATTAAGGTTTTAATGATGAAGCCATTATGAAAGCAAAGCTTCGTGCGGCTCCATCAGCCCTGGAGGTTTTCATTTTAGATTCCTGTGAAACCTCATAACATGTTCTTGGACACACATTCAGCTAACTGCTGTTAGTTAATGCAGTATTTTTAATGAATCCCTGCAGGTGTGAAATTAAAATCACCCAAGTCCTTTTCTCTCCAGTCGTCCTCAGATTCAGTCTGTCCTACTCAGGCATCTTCCACTGGGACGTCTTACTTGCGTAGTTTTTACATGCGTTTCTGTGTTTTGGTTTGGCGTCTTTCAGCAGCAGATGCAGGTCGACCCTCACAAGCTAGACTTCGGACTCAAGCCTGAGTTCCTGAGTCGACCCCCCGGCCCCAGCCTGTTTGGCGCCATCCATCACCCCAGCGACTTGGCACGGCCCGCCACGCTCTTCTCTGCTGCAGGTGAGTGTCAATCATTCTGAAAAGAGATCGCTCATCAGAAAGACGTTTAACATTCACCAGCAGTGGGTTACTTCATGCAGTCCAGGATGAGATGTGAGATTACACTGGAACTGAACTCGGCTACAAACAGATAAAACTAAATTAGATTTCCTTGTCTGGCCATCATAAAAACAAAACCAAACCTCTGGTACTAAGCTGAATATAGATGCAACTCTGGCAAGTTGTGACGGTTTATGATTTTGCTCTGTCTTTTTATACACCAGGTGTACCTGAAAATTACTTATGGATTTAGCACAACTGTTTAACCTGATAAAAATGATTCTATTGTTGTTTCTACATCCACAGGTCCTGCACACCCATCAGCTGCTCCCTTCGGCCATCCACCCCACCATCATGGAAACTTTCTCACCCCAGCATCACATTTAGGTGAGAAAACACTTCAGCTCAGTTTGTCGTAGTTTCAACAAATGAAAAATGAGACTTGACTGAATTTGTAGTAACTTGTCTCCTTCCAGAGCCTTTCGGTAGGCCGTCATCCTTTGGAGGACTGGGGTCTCTTAGTTCTTCTGCCTTTGGTGGACTGGGAAATCCAGCACTAAGTGAGTTTCAGCCTTATGAATGATGCTGTTGATTATCATACTAAAACAAACTGTTTAGTTGTGAAACTATCAAAAATTGTTTTTTATATTTTCAAATTAACCTGATAGCATTTAGACATTAATACAATGAATTAAACTACCAAGATTCGCATTTAACTTGAGTCCTCTTGGTTTTCCACGTATTGAATCCCTAACAGCGGCCAACTCCATGTTTGGCCATAAAGATGGCCCCAATGCACAGCAGCACTTCAACAGCAGCAGTAATAACAGTCACCAGGAGCCGTGGAACCGCCTGCACCGTACACCACCCTCCTTCCCAACACCGCCCCCCTGGATGAAACCCGGAGACTCTGAGAGAAGCGCCTCCGTCAGCTCTCATGAGAGGGAGCGAGACTCAGAAAAACGCGACACATTGGTCAGTAAAGACGACAAAGACAGGTGGGTGATGCAAAACGTATTTACAGCTTTGTCTCTAGTTTCTGAGAACATCACAATAAGGGTAAAATATCATACTTAAGTAATGCATCAGTCAATGGAGGTTGTATCATGAATTCCCATTGTGCACCATGAACTAATGACAATCTCAGTGTAGCTTAATGATTAATGAACACAATACTTTAAAAACATGTCCTATTGGAAAATTACTGCATGGGCAATTATCTTTCAGCTGGCAACGTGTTCGTCTGTTTGGCATGCATCTAGCTTGGATCGTAAACTAGCTAGATAGCTACCTGTGTATGCCGTTTCTCCCTGCTTCTTCTTGTCTCTCTCAAAACAACACGCATGAGCGCAGGAGAGTTTTCTGGATGGACAGGGCAGTGAAGCCATGCCACTAGTTTCCCTCTGACCAGCAGACAGCCTACTGGGGGTCGCGGGGGCAGCTGTTTAAATAGGGAAACCCAGACTTCTCTCTCCCCAGCCACACTCACGAGCTCATCCAGGGGGATCCCGAGGCCTTCAGCGACCACCAGATTCAGATCAGGGGGGCCGTTCCTCCCAATCACGCCCCTCCAGGTCTTGCTGTCACTGCCCACATGAGCATTGAAGTTCCCCAGCAGAACAAGGGAGTCCCTGGAAGGAGTGCTCTCAAACACTCCTTCCAGGGACTCCAAAAAGGGTGGGTACTCTGAACTGCTGTTTGGTGCATAAGCACAAACAACAGTCAGGACCCGTCCCCACACCTGAAGGTGGAGGGAGGCTACACTCTCGTCCACCGGGGTAAACCCCAAAGTACATGCGCCAAGTTGGGGGGCATTGAGCATGCCCACACCTCTCTAGGACAGTAGTTCTGGAGCCCAAGCCGTGCATCAAGGTGAGTCCAACTATATCTAGCTGGAACTGCTCAACCGCGTGCACCAGTTTAGGCTCCTTCTCCGCCAGAGAGGTGACATTCCACGTCCCTAGAGCTAGCTTCTGCAGCCGAGGATCAGACCGCCAGAGTCTCCGCCTCTGGCAGCTGCCAAGCTCACCAAGCACTCACCTCCGTGCCCCACCTCCAGAGGGGGGGTCCCAGTGACCCACGTCCGGGCAAGGGAAACCCGGGTCCATGATTTGTCGTCATCATAGGGGTACTCTGAGCGGCGCTTCGTCTGGTCCCTCCCCTAGACACCTGTTTGCCATGGGTGACCTTACCAGGGGTACCAGTGCTGGATGGAAATAAATTGTGTGACATTGAAGAAGCTTATAGAAACTGTGTGTCTGTGCTCAAAGCTAAAGGCAGACAAACAAAATATCAACGTGAGACTTTTTTTGGCCAGACAGTGCCTATTCATCAATGTTTATCATTTCTGTTCATTAGTATGTCTAATAAAATGCACCAACATGAAAATTGTACAGTACTGTGTAAATACATACATAAAGGGGTGGATGTGACTGATGTGGCTTAAGAGGGTATAATTTTTTTTTTACTTGATGGGCCACATTTATCCTGAACCCATTATTGAGTAATGATGAAATCTTTAAGTAGAGACTTACCTGTAGTCAACAAGAATTATCACCATGTGGGTGGTGGAAATATTTAATATTTTATATTAAAACATTTTTCTACATTTATAGTGTTTTTTGTTTCCTTCCTTGTTGTTCACTCAAAGTATTTGCATAATCCTAGCCACCCATTCATGCACATATCCACTGAGGACTATACAGTTAGCATGTTGTTTTCAGTAGACACTAATGAACGCATCAGACTAGTTCAGTGTTTCTCAATCCCCATCGCCCTGCATGTTTTAACTCCAACACACCTGATTAAGAGGAATGGACCCCCTCATCAAGCTCTTTTGCAAGCCAGTTAATTAGCTATGTCAGCCCGATGTGTTGAAATAAGGAAACAAACATGCAGGGCCTGAGGACCAGGATTAACAAACACTAGTTCATGGTGCCTCAGTCACCAATCCAGGAGGATATAGCAATATAGCAATATCTCAGCCATCAGCTACAACAGGGAAGGTGGCCTACCTGTAATGTTCCAATCCCATGCACCACAGGTCCACCTGATCCCATCTACAGGCACTTGGCCAGGCCTTGCTGTGTCTCCCAGATCTTTGCAGTAACAACTGTTACCACTTCATTTACTAGACAAAGAAAAAAAACTCAAATTATGACCTGCACTGGGGTCACGGAGAGGAAACGTCCTCTATACATTTATGACCATAACCTATAGCAGGTCTACTCAATTCAGACCTGCAAGTTTTCAATGTATCCCAAAGCCTATCAAGTTCTGTATATTTACTCATTAATTTGAGTCAAGTGTTTTGGAGCAGGGATACATTTAAAACATACTGCAAGCCCTAGGACCTAATTGAGTAGCCCTGACCTACAGCATGGCGTGACGGTTGTCAGCAGCAGGAAATATATGATAGATTCTCCATTAATTAATTAGGTCTTCATGAATCTTGCATTACATAAGTATAACATTTGTACCTGTATTGTGTTGTCATCATGTTTAGGAAATAAACTGAAATTTGAGTACATTTTTGGATTATTTTGACATGCTGTCTGGATGCATCAACATGATTGTCTTAAGAATATTTAAATCCTTTAAACAAAAATTTTGAAGTTTTTTTGTTTTTTTTTTTGGGTACCTCTAGGGACTCTGCAGAAAAACGTCATTCAAGCCATCCGTCCCCAGTCCCTATCAACCTCCATGGCCACAGCCGGCCCCCAGAGCACCACAGGAACCACCTTCCTCCTACTGCTGGAGAGGCTCCGAGGGACAAGGAGAACAAGGCCAAAGACAGGGACAGGGAGCATTCAGACTCTTGGAAAGACAGCGGTACAGATGACCACAAGCTCAAAGACAACCAGCACAATGACAAGGACACACCTGTTATCCATGATGGTCGAGTGTCAGAGGACAAAGTTTCCAACAGAGGAACGACGTCGCCTTATGTCCGGCAGGCCAGTCTGGAGCGTCCCAATGGTGGTCTAAACAGAGAGGTCCTAGAGAAGAAGGTAGAGCTTTCTTATGATCACCAGAAGAAAAACAGTGAGGTGAAAGTGAAGGAGGAGAGGAAAGAGGAGCAAGATGGAGCCACAGAAAGGGCAAGTGAGCACCCAACACAAGCATCGTTGACACCAAACCTCCACCCCCCCTCCTCAATGCCTGTGCCCATGGGCATGGCCGGAGTCCATCCCATTAACGGCATTAGCGGTCTAGAGAGAACTCGCGTTGTGGCACCTTTCATGGGTATCAGCCCCATCCCAGGAGCTGAGAGGTTCCCTTATCCCGCCTTTCATTGGGACCCAATGAGGGACCCTTACAGGGGTCTTGACATTCACAGACGGGACCCTTTGGCCAGGGACCTGTTGCTGAGAACTGATCCTCTTCACCGTCTTGCAGCACCTCGCCTCTATGAGGCCGAGCGCTCCTACAGGGACCGTGAACCTCACGACTTTAACCGTGAACACCCCCACCCTCTGGCCCTTGAGCAGAGAAGGGAACAGGAGCGTGCCCAGCTGGAAGAGCGTGACCGCCTCAACATGCTCAGAGAAGACTATGAGCACGGTCGCCTCCAACCCCCAATGCACCATCCCACCCTGGATGGACACCTTCCCCACCCTGCCCCAGCCCTTATGGCCCCTGGACTCCCAGGCATGCACTACTCCAGGGTTAGCCCCTCGACTGCAGCGGTGGCAGCTGCTGCAGCCCACCAGAACAACATCCTGAACAAAACTCCACCCACTGCATCTTTGAGTGCTCCACCCCCCCTTATCCCCACATTGGGCGCCCGGCCCGGCTCACCCAGACGGACTACTCCCCTGGCCACTGATATCAGAGACAGACCGCCTCACAAAGACATCGAGGCACGGTGAGCTGGACCTCAGCAGACTCTGTGCCCCCTGCAGCCCTGTGCCTCACCAACACTGAACTCACACCAAGCACTTAGCTCTGGACAAAGCAAAACTGTAACATAGCTGTGAATAATTTATGTGGGTAGAAACATGCCTACACAATGAATTGTTTTTGTATAAAACAACAAAAAGATAATCTTTTTTCCTCTATTTGCTCCAGCTTTTTGTGTGCATTCTTTCTCTTGTATAGTAAAGTAATGTGGAGTAAGACTAAATAACTTGGGAATGTACAGGTACTTTAAGCACTGACAGATGTGTAGATAACGTGTACAGTCGCTGTGCTCACTCTGTATGGATTTAAAAATCATGGTACAAAAATATGCAAAAGAGTGTTTTGAAAGCTTTACTTTGAATAAATGTAATATAGGAGTATTAAGGCTGTGATTCAGAATGTGCTTTTTTGCAATTTGTTTTATTTTTGACACAAGTGATTAGCATGTGCCAGAGACCCCCATATTCAACTATGCAACAAATGTCTGGGTTCCCTTTCTGAAAGCTGGCCTACTCAGCACTGCTGACTGTGCACCAATAAAGGACAACAAGGCTGCAATCTCTCCACAACTCAAAGTACGCCTACAGATACGAGCTTTAACTGACACATACAGGGTTTGACTTAACAAATAAAAATCTTTCTGGAAACATTACTATCACATGATGAATTGTAGTGACAATCTAGATAAAAGTATTGAATTTAAATGGATTTTTAATGTAAAAAGCCAGCAGTACAAATGTTAATTCTTCCTGCTAACCACCAGTCTTGTTTTGGGGAGAGTGCAGCCCATTAAACACCATGACAGCACATTAGCCCTACTGAAGGAGTGTAAAGTACATGTTTTGGAAATGAATTCTGTTGGTGAAACAGTGTATTAAAGTGCTTTCCTAAGTTGTTGTACCTACAAAAATCAAAAGAAAAAAAAAAAGCAAGTCTCAACTATGGGCAGTTTGTTTCTAACTTGCAGAGATCTATTTTAGTAGTCTACTGAAGGTTTAGTTGTGCGCTTCAAACTCTGTGATATCATGTTGTGCAGTGTTTTTTAATCCAACATTAAAATGTTCACCAGAGCCATAGTGGTTAGTCAATGCGTATTGCAAAAAGATTGTTAAGAGAAATGTTTTGCTGTTTACCATGTACAGGAGGAAAAAAAAGGCTTTCTAGATCATGTACAAAAATGAGAAAAAAATGAAGCGACTGAATCTTCAGCATGCTCCTCATTTAAAATTGTGTTATGTAAATTGTGCCATGTTATTAAAAAATGTGTACTAACTCCGACTTTGCACGGTTATTTCTCCATCCACTTTCACACACTGGGAAAAATTCCATATTTTAAGACATGGATTCTTTCCACAATAGGACTCCATGGATAAGCTGGAAATGTCTCGCATCTCTGCTGAACCAGAAGGCGCTGACTTCCAAGGAAATTGCCTGACACCTGCTCTCCTGTCGAGTGAGGACACATGCTCGGTTCAATAACAGTGCTTTTAAAACATCAGCAGCCTTCACTGATGAATCATGGCAAAGTAATTGTGTATTCATCAGAGGATGCAAGAGTTATTGACATTTCCATTACGCTGAATAACCACAGCATTCATGCAGCCCTCTCTGACTGATGTTTAGCTCTGAGTCACCCAGGTCGCGCATCAATCAAATAAAAGCTTCATCCATTACTGGTGGGAAATGTGGGTTGCTTTTATTACCTACAAGTAAATACCTCCAGCTCTGGGACTAACACTAATTTTCCTTTCCCCAGACATAAATTTTGTTACAACCAAGGGTTTAAAGTGGGAGGCATGTTCAGAGCTGGACTGGGACCCAAAAAATAAGCATCCCACCAGGCGGTTCAGAGAAACCCTGAAGCAATGTTTCACTGAACTTCATACTGAGATGGAATTTATCACTCCCTCTCCTAAGGTCATTTTATACCTCAGTGGAAGTATCCATCTGCATTGCTCTCAGGCCCTGAAGAGTGAAGTATTCTGGGTATTTTTTCCCAACATAGGCAGACAGACATGCAGCCCTCCAAATCCTAACAACACAGTATGAATGCTGATTGGCTATGAGTTAGCTCAAGGTGGGAGGGGCTGTCTAGGATTTACAAAAAAGATTTTACAACAAAGAGCTTAAAGCTTAAAAAACAGCAAACTATGGATGAAAAGCACAGACAACAGCTGCACTTGATCATCTTCCACTTTCAATAACTCAACTATTTCAGTCCCAAAAAATCTTGTCCACTTTAATTCATCTTTTCCAAAGCAAAGCTAGAAGTTCAACAAAGAGTAGTCCACATTTTACACAGTTCTACATGTTTTTTAGATTACCAACAAGACACAGTAAAATGCTCTGGCTTGAAATTCAGCACAGGACACTGGAAGCGGTGCATAATTTTAGATTTTCCTGCAAAGGTACATTTCCAGAGATATCCTTTAAGTTTACTGCATCATGTCAGCTGGCAGACAGCAGTGTCGACCCCAGGAAGAAAGAACAAATGTAAAACGGCCAGACTTGCGACTTACTGAGCAGTTCCCTCCTGATGTACAAGACTGAACTGTTGCTATGTTTCTGTAACAGGCTGAAATGTCATCAGGCCTGGCTGCTTTGTATCCAAAAGGCTAATTTACTTTTGTATGAGACACATACAGACATGGACAAAAGTTGGTGGCACCCCTTTTCATTGGTTAATTTTAAGTCATTTTTTATTACTTTTTTTAGTTCCAAGTTTTTTCAGTGCCTATTGTGGGTTTTTCTTTCATTAACAGAAGGGTGTCAACTCCATGTCTGTACTTACCTGGCATCATAATAATAAAACTTTGTTTAGAAAAGTGCTGTATAAGCAGCATTACAACGTGTTTAAAGCAATACTACATAAATTTCCCACCATATAACTGCACTTTCGACTCATTTTGCTGGCATACTGATGTTCACTGTGCACATTCTGAAGCCACTGTTGCCCTGCAGCAGCCTGAGGCCACAAAACACATTTCACAACTTTTTTTCTCCACAGCCCTGGGCTCCATATCACACACTAGCAACTGGATCAACAACACAGGTCATTCTGGATGCACATCATGGCTGATTTAGCAAAGAAACCCAAGAGAACATTATCCTGTGGCTACAGATTATTTAGTCGTGGCCACGGATTACCAATGCAAGGGAACGAGACAATTAACTTCTAGCTTGTGGTTAGTTAAGCATATATTTATGGGCAATTATTGTTTAATGAATAAATGAATGAATAGAAATGAATGAGTTATAGAATTGTAAATCGAGTTTGGCTGAATAGTTTAACAATAAAACACACAAACGTAATGTGGTGTCCAATCTAGAGTTGATACGCGGGTACTACCTGCCAAAGAGAAGGGGAACGGATCGGCAAGTAGTTCTGTAAAAACGCCAGCCGATACCACGGAAACTGAAAACACACCACACACAGACAGAGGAAGTTTCACAGTCTAGCGTGATGGTTGTTTTTAAATGTGTAGGCAGAGAAGTAGCTGCACATCGTTCGCTGTTGTGCTAACATTTAGCATTAGCTTTATGTCAGGTGTCACTGGTGTCACTACTCATTAGAAAGTTCTACCAGTAAAATAGAGACATGCTGTTTAATATGCAATGTCGAAGTTTCCAGAGGTGGCATGAATGCTGCCAAATTTAACACCACCAACCACATAAAGCATTTAGGTTGCCACCGCGTGAAAGAGTGCAAGGACTTTGTTGTTGCTGCAGTTTGTTGCACTTTTCCTTTAATGCCACAAACACTGACAAATGCTTTTTAAAAAACCCGCTAGAAATTCACAAAAGAAAGCCAGAAAGCCACCACAGCAACAGTTTTAGAATTCATTGTCCTGGGCGACCAGCCCCCGAGACAACACTCACTTCAAGTCAAACTCCAAGATTTTTTTAAATAGAAATCCTTTGAGTTGAGTCATCTTCTCAATAACTGAAAAAGATTCTGTGGAAAATTGTTTTTTTTTTTTTTATTTTGTTAACTTATGTTTTATAGTTTAACCTTTGCTAGGCCACTGAATCATGACATCATACATCAAAGTCTATAATAAAGAAGTAACAAGTCATTTAAACTATAAACTGAATAGATATTTCAGTAAAATAACACAGGTATCAGAAGATACCTAAAAACCCTGGTTTTGGAATCATGTCGTCTATAGCTTCGAGGTTGTACAGTCAGTGGCAGCGGAGATTAAACTTTTGTCCCCCAGTATCTGTAATGTTTTGAGCACCTGTGTTTGTAGTGTGTCATCTCTCTTCTAATCAGCGTAGTTCCAAAAAGTCAACATGCTGTTCTGTTTAGCCACAAGCTCTTCTGCATTCACATTTTCTTTGCTCCTCTCATTACCTTCCACCATCAAAATGCTCACTCCATGCACTCTAGTACTGCAGCCGTTAGCATCTACATCGAGCACCCAGGACGGTTTTGTTCCGACTCCTGTGGCGCGGCAATTTTTACCGGGAGCGTGTCAGGTGTGGAGCGCCCGCGAGTGCAGTCCACCTAGCAGGATCCGCAGGATCATGAAATCACAGGTGGAGTGGAGAATCTTGTGATTCTCCACTTCCATGATAAATGTCTTGTGACTTCTGGGAAGCTCCTGAGATGCTTTGCGGCGCACCCGGTATAAAACAAACCATTGACTAAAACGGCTGCGAAAAGCAGCAGAAGTCGCAGCGCAGCCGTAATGTGCTGCACACACACCCGGTGTAAAACACTGACAAGCACAGAGCATGATGTTCAGCAGCGTTTGGAACAACGCGTCACTTCTTAAATATGAAAATGGGGATGACTATTTATCGCAGTTTAGGCTGTTGCTGCAATATGTATTTCGTGAAGGGTCAAATCACAATAAAGGTCATTTTTCTATGTGATGTGCATCCCTACCGAGAACCAGATTTTACCATCTATTAGGGCTGGGATTAAAAAAAAATTAGTCAATTTTGAATTCATTTAAATTTAATAAATCCAATATTGATTCATAAACTTGGAGATCACTTTTTTTATGTCCTCTCTTTCGATTACGTGACCCTACTCTCGCGTGATTAACCGAGACTCAGAGAGATCTTAGCATTTATAGAAAAATGGTTTCCTGTGTAGCCGCCATCCAAGATCAGCTTCTGTTGCCAAGATAATTATATTCACTAGTAAACTATTTTGCAGCATATTCCCTCTCACATTAGCAGCTAACGCTAAGACCGCGGATGCCTCCACGTTCAATACCAGGAAGTGATGTCACCATGTCACAATATGGTCATTTAGAGCCACATTTCCTCTAGAACAGGTTTACACTTCGTCCTTTAATCAAACAGTAAACAGTCTGATGCTCTTTATCGGATTTACATGATGGCATGTCATAGCTGCTCTGTGTCCCCGGCAGTAAACACACACACACAGACACACACAGAGGATCCTATTACCATCAGAGTGCACACGTCGGAAAACACGTCAACCAGCTGAAAATCAGACAGAATATGAGATCAGTGTTGTTTTTGGCAGCATCTCAGTTTTAGTCTTAGTTTTCATCTTCAGGACGAAAATGTTTATTAGTTTTAGTCACATTTTAGTCATGTCCAAGTTTGATAGTTTTAGTCCAGTTTTAGTTAAATAAAAAAAAGTATTAGTTTTTAACAAATTAATTTAGGTCAATAATACTTATTAAAAAGTGTAATCAAGGTTGACAGGTTTTAACAAGTAATTCATAAAACAAGTTAACCTTAATGCTTTTACATAATAACCAGACCCTTTACCAGACTGAAAGCTTTAGCCGAGACTTTCCGATCAACAGGGATGAAATGCTGCCGTGTTACTTAACTCCTGTTGGTCAGAAACCTTTTATTTCTGTATTTCACCTTTTTTCATGAATTGATGCCCAACTTCATCATACAAAAATGTTACACAAGAAAACAGCAGATCTATAAGTTCATCATATATAACAACACATTGTGAGCTTGTTGTTTGGTTATTTTCATCAATAATTACTAAATTAAAAGGAATGTTTTTAGACTTAGAAGGTTTCCAACCAACAGCAGATACTTTCTGATCTACTTAGGGTGATGCTTTACACAGATAAAGTTCTAACTGTGGAATCAATTACTCCTAAAAAAACAAAGAGCAACAACATCCTGACTTTGGTAACTGTGGTTTTATTTCTGAGAATTTACTGAAGTGTAAAACTCCACCCTGAACACACACATGACCAAAATATGAGCAAAGGATGAGGAACGCACGCTCGACTTGACCTGGTCTGCCAGAGAAATGATGATGGATTATAGTTAAAATATGTCCATACATCGTTTCATTGCTTCCACCAAACCCCTTCATCGATGATGCTGCCATGATTCATCTATGAATGAACTGCTTGTCTGTGTGCGCTGAGCGTCAGGTGGTGGGCGTGGCCAAGGTGCAGCAGCACTGATGACTGACAGATCGCGCTCACAATAGACAGAAATGTCATGTTTTTAATGTCGGACAATCAACCCTTGAACATTTTCTCACAAACGTCTCGTCATGTTTTCGCCACAAGAGCCATTTTTAGCTCGTTTTAGCACCATCTCCTTATCGTCATGAAAAAAAGGTTTGTCAATAAATTTGTCATCATCACTGTTGACAAAAACAACACTGTATGAGAGTTTTCTAGATTCTCTCAGGCAGGTGAAGATGGAAGCATCTTGCTCCAGTGAGGAGCAGATGGAGAGTTTCTCCTGCTCCAGGGTTACACTGATAGCACCATGGTCGTCACGACAACGGGCACAGCTGAACAAGCTGTATTACAACTTGAAATTGATCCAATGTTCTTTGTAGGTTTGATTAACATCAACACATTGTCTGAGATCTGAACTTGAAAAATATTTAGGTCGCTCCCCCTAAATAAAAATGGTTTAAGACGTTTAAAAAAGTTGAACTTTCTTCTGTCTTGTGTTTGTTTTTTGTTGTTTTTTTTAAACTTTCAGAAATGCATGTAGATGTGTTAAATCAGATTACTACAATTATCTGATTACTCCCAGATAACGGATTTTGATCAGTCACGTAAATGGACTCAAGTGTTTTATAAAATAAAAGAGAATGTCTCATATTATAAATAAGTGGCATTACACAATTAGCTGTAAATGAATTAATATTGAATCAAATCAGATATAATCAAAATAAAATCGAAATAGGCTGTTTTGAATTGAATCAAATAGATTCAGGAAATTAGTGATGATACCCAGCCCTACCATCTAACAAAGCTCTGAGCTCCACCAAAGCTGGTCTAGAAACAAGATTAACAGAGTATTTTTGACAGCAGGTCACTACACTGAGGGTGAATTCACACCAGCCTTTTTTATTCTAATCCTGGTCCGTCTGCTCAGACGATCTGCTGCATTTGGGGTGTTGTGAATGTGCAAACCAATTCTGATTCAAACCTAAGAAGTACTCTGTCTGCCTACAAAGGCAGGTCTTGGTTCATTTCAAGCGGACCAAATACAGGAAGCAGACTGCAAAACAGGGTACATTGTGGCATCATGGGTAAACAAAGACGTGGAGGTGTTGACGCTGTCCCTTGGACAGTGTGAGGAGGACACTCAGCAGGATTGATGCTGACAAAACGTCTAGTCCTGATAACGTACCTGGTCGTGTGCTGAGGGACTGTGCCGGGGAGCTCACGGATGTCTTCACGGACACCTTTAACATCTCGCTGAGCCAGGCTGTCGTCCCCACATGCCTCAAAACCACCACCATCATCCCCGTCCTGAAGAAGTCGTCGCCCTCCTGTTTCAACAACTACTGTCCGGTAGTCCTCACTTCCATTCTTATGAAGTGCATCAAGACCACATGACCGGCCAGCAAAGCCAACCAGCGCATCTTCTTCCTCCACAAACTGAGGAAAGCTAGAGCCCCTCCCCCATCATGTGCGCCTTCTTCAGAGGCACCATCGAGAGCGTTCTGACCAGCAGCATCACCGTGTGGTACGGTGTCTGCTCCACGTCCTGCCGGAACACATCGTGAGAGCATCTGAGAAGATCGTCGGTGCCTCTCTCCCCTCCCTGCAAACCATCTCCACCTCACTTCACTCGTAAAGCCCTCTGCATCGCGAGAGACCTGCCCACCCATCACACAGCTTCTTCAGCCTGCTGCCATCAGGAAGGAGACTACAGAGGCTCTAGGCCAGGACCAACAGACTGAGGGACAGCTTCATCCATCAGGCTGTCAGGATGCTGAACTCTCTTCTTGCTCTGCCCCTCTTCCACACAGCCATACCCTGGACTCCGACACCCCCCATCAACAGGTTGACGCCTTCAGGAACAAGCACACAGCCACTTGAATCACTTTAAACAGACCATAAGCTCACTCCATCTTCTTTTTTGCCCTATAACCATAAACATTTATTGCACTGACTGTAATTTATCTTGTCTGTCTATTATTGTGTTTTATTTACTTAGTTATAGTACTTGTTTTGTTTATTAGCTTACATTCTTGTATTTCATCTCACCAAGATTTGAGAGAACCATAATTTCAATTCTCTGTTTTTCCTGCACATGCTGCAGAATTGATAATAAAGTTGACTTGGACTTTGAGATCATCTGTAGATTTGCTGCTGCAGCATCACCTGAACAGGTGTCTGTTTTTCAGACACCAACAACGCAAGCGGGGGCTCCTTGTAGAAACTGCCACCCCACGTAAGTTTGATATAAAAGAGGTCTAAAATGGCCCTTTTCCATTAGTACCCACTTAGCCCTACCTTAATTTAGCTGACACCACACCACCCTGGTTTTGATTGTTCCCATGACAACAGAGGCCGCTTTCAGTGTGGGCAGGATCATCTTAGCAAGGTAAGTATCATGAAGTCATCTGTTTGCGACACACATGGAACAACAACATCGAGCTCATGATTTACATGCTGCTTGGTTTAATCCCAGTGTGTGTCGGGCTGGGATAAGTAGGTACTCATGGGAAAGGGCCAAAAGAGGAGAACTGCAGTGATTTTCTTCACTGAATAAAGTTCAAAGAAACGCTCAGGTCTGAGGAAAATGGGAAAATGTAATGTAAGGGCGCATTCACACCAGAATTATTCATTAATTATTCATTAAGAATTATTCTGTATATTGGGAACTTGGTTCAGTTGGAGGTTGCAGCATTCTTCTGGACAGAACTAAAACAAAGTGGATCTTTTAAATTATATATTCCAAGCTGCTTATAACATATTAAAGCGGCACTGCTTTAAGAATTACTGTAGGAATAGACAAGACACAGAACAAAGAAGAAAACTTGTTAATCTACTGATTAATGCGAGATAAATTCTCTGGATCAGAACCTCTACGGAGTTCTTCCACATCTGACCACGAGCCACTTCTCCAGCCCAGAGCCACCTATCATCCCACACACTCATGTTTTGGTTGTGTTTTAACTACAATGCCCTGTGCTGAACCCACGATGCCCATTGATTTGTAGTCCGCTTCCTGCATTTGGTTCACTTGAAGCAGACAAAGACCCGCATTTGTAGGCAGACCAGAGTCTGCTTCTTTGATCCGAATCAGAGTCAGTTTGCAAACTCACACCTCCCCAAACGAAGAAGACTTTCCAAACAAACAGGGCTGGTGTGAATTAGAGACCGACCAACAAGGACTTTAATCATTTTTATAACCGATTAATCGCCGATTAATTTAGAAAATATTATGTATGAAAAAATAACTTCTATTTCTTTTTATTTTAAATTTAAATTGTGAACTCCTGTGATCAGAGCAGGAGTCTCGATTAAGAAACGCGCTGCTGAATTGATAAATACACTCCCTCAAGGTATTTGGCTGAGAACAACATAACATGTAAATAACAACATAAATGTATCTTTAGATTTAGGCCACAGGTGTTTGCTATATATAAGCAATACATTGAGTGATGTTACTGACAAAATATTATTTATGCAACTCTCTGATGACATTTAACCTATTTCATCATTTTCTTTGCCATGAAGTCATGACTCATATGAACCAGAATAAAAACCAGACGCTTTTCCCACATGTCAAAAATGTAATGTAATCGTCACAAATACTCTGGCACTTATGTTACTCCACAACAACACACACGGTGAGTTGCTGTTACAGCCTGAGTCATGTTATGGTATTTTCTTATCAATTAAAAGTAGGAGTGTCATGACAGTTGCTGAAGACAGACAGTAATGTTCATCATTTTAATTTTTTCTCTCCCCTCTGCGTTCACGTTGCTCCTGCAGCTGATGGAGAGATAAACGCTCGTTCTTTTCTCTCAAACATTATTTCTGCAGTCGCTTAATGCTAAAATCACTAACGCTATGCTATGCTGGCATAACCACAGCAGTGTTATTGCTAACATAGACAGGGAGTAACTTAAGCTAGGTTAGCACAACTTTACCAATGCAACATAAAAGAAAAGCATGACCGACAGAAAGAAGCACGGATCACTATCATGACATATGGCAAACAGAGTTAAACTGGAAACACGCTGAGTCATTCTTAATTTCACCACATTGTTACAGACATACCTGTCGTCGAGCTCCGCTCTGCTTGGCTACTTCTCTAGTTACTGACAGCGGTAAGAACTGATGATTGAATGGAGTCAGAGCTCCATCTAGTGGAAAAAGGGTGCAACATTCAGCACAACTCCAACACTTGACAACATTTACTGTTTTATGATAAATTAATATATCAGCATGTCTCCGATATATTCTGGCCAATTATGATTATTTTGAAATGGGCTATAATCAGCCGATTTAACCAACCACTCCATCGTTCAGACTCTAGTGTGAATGCGTACTAAGGAAAAAACCACAGACTGTATAAAAGATGGACGGAGCCTCCGTGACGTCACCCGTAGGTTTCTGAGGAGCTGAACTGAAGCTCACTGGGCGGTTCCCACCATCGCCATCTTGGCAGCGTCATGCATGTCGTCATTCCTGTGAATGTGCCTGGACTAAAGAAACCAGGACCTGGGCTGCTGAGCAGGGGTCCAACGTGCTCTTTCTTATGACGCAAATTCTACATCTCATGTGGAAATCCAGTACCCAGAGACTGGAGGAAGACTGGAGAGACAACAATCCAAGACCCTTAAAGAGCACCGTGAAATTTCCACAGTTGGTGGTGATGTGGGAGCCATGTCATCTGGTGCTGGTCCACCGGGCTTTTTTAAGTCCAGAGTCCACGCAGCGTCTACCAGGAGGTTTTAGAGCCCTTCATGCTTCCTTCAGCAGAAAAGCTTTGTGGAGATGCTGACTTTATTTTCCAGCAGGACTTGGCACCTCCCCACACTGCCACAAGAACCAGAACCTGATTCATAGACCAAGGATTACTGGGCTGGACTGGCCAGCAGACTCTCCAGACCTGAACCCCGTAGAAAATCTATGGAGTATTGCCAAGAGGAAGATGAGACACATGAGACCGAGCAATGCAGAAGATCTGAAGGCTGATATTCAAGCATCATGGTCTTCATTCCACCCAGCAGGACCACAGGCTGGTAACATCCATGCCACGCCGCATGGAGGCAGGAATTCATGCAGAAGGGGTCCAGACCAAGAACTGGTTCATATGCAGGACTAGACTCTTCACATGGTCACATGGATTCACAATCCTTTTTTTTTTTTATTTCATGTAATATTCTAATTTTCTGAAGCCTGCTTGAAATATCTCACTTTGCATGCAATGAGTTTATAAATTAGTTTCCCTTTTAAGTTCAATTACTGAAATAAATTAAGGCTTATTCTAATTTTTTTTTCACCTGCAACTGCAGTGAGGACAACTTCATCCCACAAACGCTCATTAAGCGACGAGGGGAATTATTTTCACAGTGGCTCCAGTATAATAACGATCCACATACTAAGAGATTACGGATGCAGTTGTGTTGCTATCTCTATGTATTAAGATTATACAATCAGTTTATACAGTGGAAAAGTTATTTACTTATTTACTGTCATTTACTCAAATAAGTAAATAGATTTTGCATGCAAAAACATTAAGTTTATTTTTCTATAAGTTTATTATGTTTTTAAGAAAGAAAAGGGGAAAAAAATCTATTAAAATAGGAAATAGGATTTGGTTTGAAGAAATTCTGACATTTTACTTTTGGCCCATATTGACTAGTCCTACATAAAATTGTGGGGAAAAGTCTACAAAATTAATTTCTTAAAATGGTGACCTACTAAAATAAAACTACCATGCACAAACACCTGACCTCTGACCTTATAACAAAGACACAGCAATGTAAGAGTTTGTGTAGCGAACTGCGTCCAATAACTGGCTGGTATCAAAAATGGTATTGAGTGTTTTCCTTGGTATCATCATCAAGTTTGAAATTCTAGTATCCTCACAAACCTATGATTTAATGCTCCCTGACAATGGCGATTTTGGCTGAACCATAAGCGTCTTGAAAGCAGATGTATGATTCACCTGGATTCATAAAGTTGTATCTTCTCACGTGTTGTACAGTAAGTAGCAGACTAGGAAGCCTTCGATGTATCACTGGCATCACCGCAACCTTAACTTTACGGGTCAAGTTAAAGCTTTGACCCATAAACTGAAAGGTAGGTTGTTTAATATCTAACTTGCCTCCAAGCTGGGAAGGGAAACTGTATTTGTGGCTTGTGTACTCTCAGAGCCAAGATTCAGCTTACTGCTTTGCTTGTAGACATTTCTCCCTACCAAATACCACAGTATCTGTTTTCACATCACCTCTGGGCTTCTGCCATTGAAAAAAGTCCATGTTCAAAGATTCTGAGTTTAAACTGCATGAAAGTCAGAAGGTCATATCAATGCCATGTTTGCATGGGGTGAGCACCAGAAGATGGTACTCACCAACTCCTTATTGTGTGATGCCATTAATGAGGCATATAATAAAAAGTTCAAGAGAACAGAAAATACATTACAACAGTGGCTGACATAGCCCAACGCTGTCACCGTGAAACTGAAGAGGTAAATAACAATGGGAATTTTTTAGAAATGTTGGAGTTGACTGCAAAGCATGCCCCTATTGTACAGAAAAAACTAAAAGGAAGGCAGAATGCTACATATACAAGCGCTGTAATACAGAATGAAATCCTGGAATGCTTGGCAAACATGGTCCACAAACACATAACTGAGGAAGTGAAACAAAGTTTTCTCTGTAATTGCTGATGAGACCAAAGACCTGAAAAAGAAGGAACAACCCTCTCTGGTACTTCGATACTACTACAATGGGGCAGTGCATCAAAGTTTTCTTGACTTTCAACAAGCAACTAGATTAGATGCAGAAGGAGTTAAGGACAAACTAGTCCAATGTTTATAAAAATATGGACTTAAGTACAGATCCAGTCTTGTTGGATGGGTTGTGATGGAGCACCTGTGATGAGTGGGAAACATTCTAGAGTGGCAGCTAGAATAAAGGCTGAAGCAAAACATGCAGTTTATAGACACTGTAATGCTCCTTGCCTCCACCTGGTACTTGTTGATGCTGTGAAGGTAATCCCAGAGGCTGACTGTTTTGTTTTTTTTTAACTCCAGAAGATTCACACGTACACATCTGGATCCTACGTTCACCAACAGTGGCTCGATGTTCAAAAAGAGACATACTAAGATCAGCCAAGGTAGTTACAGAAAGTCAGTGATACAAGATGGGCATGTAGATACATTGCCTGCAAGAATCTAATGGATAGATTACCAGCTATACTTCATGTCCTCCATGAAATTGCCACAGAAGATGGTGAAGAAAGATCTGTAGATGCCAGAGGTTTACTGTCTCAGTTAGACCTTAGCTTTCTCAGTCTTGCAACATTTCGAAAGCTCCTTGAGATGCAAAACATCTTTCTGACAACCTCCAGTCTCCATGTCTTGACCTAAGTATGGCAGTAAATTTAGTCCATGCACTCAAAGACTCATTACAGGATTACAGAAGTGACACATTTGTTCACAGTCTGTGGGAAGATATTGTAGAAACTGCCACAAAGTCCAGTATAACAACTGAAAATGCAGAGAAAAGGACGTCTGAAAACCTCAGCTCCAGACTTGGTGGGTCTGTTATATTGTCTACATTAGGTCAATACAATGCAACAGTGGTGATGAGGATATCTTCAGAAGAACAACCATTGTAGACGCCATGCTTGGAGAGTTAGATAAGCGTTTCTCCAAAGACAACTGTGACATGATGAGAGGAATACAAGCTTTGGATCCAAACAGCACAAGTTTCCTTGAAGATGAGGTGCTCTTTTGCTTTGGAGGATTTTATGAAGGTGGTTTGGAAGATCTCAGACACGAGCTCCACCAAAAACTAGGTTCACACTGCAGGGTAAGATGCTCAATTTGGATTTTTTTGTGAAATCTGATTTTTTTGAGAGTCCGTTCACATTTCAAATTAAATGTGACTTGTATGTGATCTCCTGTAAGAACCTTATGTGCACCAAAAGTGTCCCACATGCGTAGAAGACACGACGACGTGACAGCGAGCGTGTGTGTGACATCTTCATGTTTGCGGTAACAGCTTATGTTGCTCTTTTAAAGTTATTTTCCAACCGTAACCAGCACATTTTCAATGCCACAGTTTTAACAAGGACATTACAAAAGAGGAGATTTGTGGTCATGGCATTTTGCGGAGCAGTGACAGCAACGTCTGTACAGAGAAACGTTGGTACGGAGTCGCAGCCAGGAGTGGTCGAGAGTGATGCGAGCACCTTTACAGATTACAGTTTATAAACAATGATGTGTGTGACGTGTAGGTCGGATTAATGCGATCTGGCCGTTTAGACTAAGATCGCATGGCAAAAGATCAGATACGTATCGGATTTAATACCACATATCCAAGTGGCCTGGGTCGCATTAGAAAAAATCGGATCTGTGTCGTTCAGACTGTCATGAAAAGATCGGATACAGGTCGAACAGGGGCAAAAACATCAGATTTTAGTCACTTCAGCCTGCAGTGTGAACCAGGCCAAAGAGACTTTTGCAAAGAAAAGAGCACAGTGAAATGCAGACTTTGTCGAGTATCGTTGACAGTATCCCTTGAGCCTCATAAGGACATTTTTCATGAGCTTTTTTGTTGTGTAAGATGGCCATAGCTGTACCTGTAAGTGCTGCAGCATGCGAGCACAGCTTCTCTGCTCTTAAACTTATCAAGACTCATTGGTGCACAACTATGTCAGACAACAGATTGCAACTTGGGATTGAGGCAAGAAGAGCTAAGACGCTCCACAGGTTCATAAAAGTTTTTGCAAGTCATCACAAAAACAGGAGAATTCATCTTTTTTAGGATGGACAAACAGAGAATCTGTCTAGTGTGGTCTTTGTGAGTGTGTGATGGCAGAAGAAATCTAGTCAGTGCAAGACTGAAGACATGTTTTTTTTTTATATCTGTGTATTTGAATGTTTTCCATGGCTCTGACAATACTTTCAGAAAATATCAACATAGAAATTTAAAATAAAAACAGCTCAGTAACTGTAAACATGAGTTTGTTGTGTTTTTTAAAAATTCTAGGCCATGTGTATGTAAAATGAAAGACGGATTATATTCACACAATATGTTCTGATCATTAAGGTTTTTCCTGCCTTGGCCACCCCATTAAAATATCCTGGATACGCCACTGCTGCCTGAGGGAACAAAGATCACCGGTTTTACACTTTGGCCCTTTAACGCACTGAAAATCCTCCAGATGGCTTAAGTGCTTTAATTATATTCTGCTTTTCAGAGGGAGAAATATACAAATCCCATCCAATCTGTCTTCGAGGAACACTGTTTTGACCAACTTCAATTATTTTCTTACACATTTGTGGACTAAATGTTTTGCCATTCTTTGTAGAATAATGAAGACTTTACTTTCATTTAGTCACACCTACTTTCATCAAATCCCTCTTATCACAATTTCCTTGGAACGTGTTGCAGGTCTGAAATGCAACAACTGATTTGTATTAAATGGCACTGACAGCAGGAAAAACATAAAATATGTTTTCTGTTTTTATTTTTGTGCATTTTACATACTGTTTAAGTTTTTCTGATTTAGGGTTTTTGTTTATTTTTATTCATTTAGATTTTTATTCGTTTTTATTTATTAAAATATTTTTATTTAAATTTTTATTATTTTTCTACTTATTTATCTGACTTATCCCATTTTAATTTACTTATTCTCTTATTCATTCGTGTCTTCTATCTATACTAGGATGGTTCTGATCCTGAGGTGAACCTTCCACGCTCACTGATGAAGATGACCACCTGCTACTGGACACACACTGACGATGATGAAGAAGGGCCTACCACAGCGGCCATTCAACAGACCTGCATTAGACAACCTGTCCATTTGGTGGACACCGCCTCCTAACTTTCCAGCTTCTTCGCAACACCTACACTTTGGTCTGCCAGTTGCGGCTAATGGCTGCGCGTGCAAGCACATATAAAAGCAGAATAAAACATACAGTCGGTGGAAAGCAGCTTTGCAGTGTTCTAAGCAACACTCGCACAATTCAGATACACACTCAACACAAGTAAACTCATATATCTTCAATAAAGACCAAAAGAAGCCAGTGCGATGTAACATGCTATCCTGGAAGAAGACCTGCGTACAAATCCAACAAGTTTCAATCTGAACATGTGGCAGAAGGTCACGAGGCTGCGGCGAGCCAGTTTAGCAAAAGAGAAAAACACTCACCAGTCCACCGTCTTTAACTCCAGCAACACTGACGCCAGAGTCAGTTTGTCGGTCTTCCTTGGTGTCCTGTGTTTTGTTGCGAAGTTATGTTTTCCGTGCACGCGCATAACCTCGCAGCTGAGACGCTTGTTAGCATCGGTACTTGTTAGCATTCGTTTCCAGTTTGAGTAGATCGATGAAATGCTGTTTTACAAAAGTCCCCAAAGTTTTTATCTGTAGCTGCTGAATCGTGTTTAGTTAAGGAGATAAAATCTTTCATTCTGACCCTGTTGTTCAAAGTTTAATTTCCTAAATTTATTGTAAAGAAAAAACTATTTCACAGTACGGTTATTACTTCAAGCTAGCTTAGTTACGTTACGTTACAAGAGTACGCGGTGACGTTTGAAGACCTTAAGTTCTGATTGGTTAAAATTTAATTTAAAACTAATTCAAATTTATTAACTTATTAATAAACAAATTATTAGTTTCCAGAGGGAAAATGTTGTATTAGTTTTGCTTTGAATAAAAAAAAAAAATAGAGGTCCAGGTGTACCTGCCTCTCACCTACTAAAATGCTGGTGAGAGTTTCTGAGTAATGCAAAGCACGGACGATCTTTTGTACTGTAGTGTCAGATTAACTGTCAATAAATTGAATAGTATGGTTGTTTATTTCTTCAAACCCACGAGCTATGTCAGTTTTGACCAGAAAAATCAACCTGCATGATGAAAGATAATCTAACGGTACGATGATGTTAAAATTTGTTGTTGTTGTCCATGCATTTAATAAAAACAGGCATCAAATATGGTATTGAAAATAGTTTTTTTTGTTGGGCAGCAATATTTTTTTACGACATTTGAGTGTTTTGGAAACCATGATAATGTTTTATGATACCTTGGAGGAGATGAATAAACCTCAACAAGAGTCCGTGTGGGAATTTTTATGAGGGGTTTCCTCTGGAAATACGGCACACAGTAGTTCAGTGTTTGTACCACGAGAGGGCGCTAAACCCCAAGAAATATAATCCTGTAAAGAGTCTTTGTTATTGTCACAATGAATAGTCTGGCCTGCAACAAGTTATTTGTTCGAAATTACAAAAAATACTCACTTAATCAATAAAAAAAAAAAAAAAAGATAAAAAAAGAAAATTAATCTGCAACATATCCAATGCGTCTTTGACAAAATTATTTAGGGAAAATAAAAAGCTACTTCGTTGTTGTTGTTGTTGTTATTATTATTATTATTATTATTATTATTATTAGGTTTTTTTGTAGATTTTGGTTTTAAACTATAGACTGAAAATGGTGAAAATAAATTAGCACACTCCAGAATTTAATATTTTCTGATGCCTTACAACTTTTCAAGAATAATCATTATTATACAGACTACTATTTTCAGCACAGATGTTCTATAATAATTATTCTGCTTATAATCAGTACAGAAATATATTAAAAATAATTTCACATTATATTAATTCTTTAGCAAATCTACCCTGTTTATTTTTCTCAACTATTATTATAAAACAGTTGTAGAAAACAAAGAAAATAAGCAAAATGTCACCTTCACAAAACTAAAACCAGATATTCAGTATTTTTAAGTGCAAATTATTAAAATTGTCACAGTTTAAGTGACATACTTGAGTTTAGTAATTTTTTAGTTAATCATCGCTCATCATCATCATCAGCAGTTCAGAGACCATCTGCTCATAACTTGTGTCCCTCTGCCTCAGTTGTGGCATCAGCTTCAGAATCTCTTCAGCTGTGGTTTCCTTAAGGTGTGATGATAAACCGTACACAATCATCCACCGTGTAAATTACAACTAGATTAAATCTTTAAGAAGAACCTGATGAAGTTTGCTTTGGCAATTAGTCTGCAAACAGAATTCCCAGCCAGTTCTGCCAGATTCCAGCGGCTGATTAATGAAGTCTGACAGCAGAGTCTGATGGCATTTTCGTGGGAAGGGATCCTGTGAACGCAGCTTGTTAATCGATGAGAAGCATGATAGGACAGAAACATCATGAAGCCAGTCAGCATCTCAAGAGAAAGTGGTGAATTTTCTCTGTGTGCAGGTTTTGTGTAGTAAGACAGTTTGGGGAGCTCGTTATTACTTTTACAAGCTCTTTCCTAATCAATAGACAGCTAATTACATGCTTATCCAATTACTTCATCAATGAAACAGTCTGCAGTTACATCTGGAGTCAAATCAACACACTAATGAATTTTCTGTGCAGAGTCGCTGGTATTCTGTACACAGTTTGTCTGGACATGCCAGTTTAGTATAAATTGACTTTAGATCTAGAGTATTGGATTTCATACAATTGCACATATTGATCTTTATTTTTAGTCCCAGTGCTAGATGTATCTGCTGCCCACCATATTGTGTGTCATCTTCTTCTTCTTCAGAGTCGGGGTAGACACTGTGGGGCACGTGCAGGGTGCTAGTCCAGTTTGAGTCCACTTTGAATGCATCCACACAGGAGGAAAAGACTCTTGCAACTCCAAATATTTAGGCAAGTCTGTTGTTCAAAATTTTGAATTCAGCTGGACTAACAGGTTTACATGTTAGCATTTTAGAAAAAGTGTTCAATTCTTATCCTGCACTTGAGCACAACTTTTCCACCCAATGAGACGCCTCATCACAGTTTTTAAACTACTGTCAGATGCTAAAAGGTGGTCATGTCTGCTCAGACCAGCAAGACTGATTAATCAGAGCAGACTGGCTTTTTATGGGATGGATGGTCCTGCAAGTTTTTATCCAAAACACAGATTAGAAGAGAGCATCTTTTAATATATTTTTTAATTTAGGAAAAGCCAGAAAAGTTGTGAACAGTTTCATTTTACCAAATATGCGTAAAGAACAGCTGGAATGTTTCATTTCAGCCCTTCTGTTGTTGTAACTGCAGTTTTCCAGCTGGTGTGTGTTTTGAGTTAAATCAGATCTGTTGGGAAAAAAACCAGCAACCACACTTTCTGGACAACGCCACCTCAGTGGCTTGAAGAGAATTATTAATTATTATTAAATTATTAAATAAATAAATAAACTCCATTTTACATGAAAACAACAAACTCTCTCTGGTTTAAGTCCCCTCCTCTCGAACACAAGGTGGCATCAGCGTTCACTGCTGTCAGGTGGAAAAGAACCAAATGCAACAAAGAGAGCTCTTCTGTTGGGATGCTGTACTGTGGCTCTGTCATTTCCTCTAGCCTGAAGGAGAACTGGTTTGGCAGGTTGACTCTCGATGGCCATCACCGTGTGCTTGGTATTTGAACACTGTCATCACACATGCTGTCAAACTAGAAGAGCCACATGATGTGTTGCTGTAGACACTCCTTATGTTTAATTTTTGTGTTTCAACTCAGCTGAGAATCAAATAAAGCCAGTCTTCCCTGACAGTAAGACCCGGAATTCATCCGGATATTCGTCACATGCTCACCTGACTTTGCCTCCAAGATCATCTGATGTCAGCAAATAAACATGGACGCCTCAGTGCTTCTGTAAATAAAACCCATCTCTAGGAAGTGACTGGTTTCTGAGTAATGCAAAACACAGAAGATCTGGTTCCACAAGATAAATAAAGCTACTCACAAACTCATTACATCGATATAGCACACTGTAAAAGCTCCACCCATATTAATCTTTTTGCAGCACAATGCAGTGGATCCAGTTCATACACCTCCTTTCCCATACATATAAAAAAGCAATTCCATGGGAATTCTCTTTTTTTCCCCTGCTCACAACAACTCTAATCACCTCTGAACAAACATACTAGAACGCTCCTAAAAATACTTTTCTGTTTATAAATGGGAAGGCATCCCATTCTCAGTGGTTGCATTGCCCCTGGTGTTTCCACTCTCTTGAGGAAAAAATGCCTGTAAATAGAAGCCGTACCAGCACTGCTGTCAGTCCGGGATTAAGCTGATGCTCAGCCTTTCACAGTTCGTTTGCTCATCATTAGCCGAATCACTTAAATGGGGAAGCGTATCCACATGGCAGGGGAGGAAGAAAAACTAATATTACATTTCTGAAGAGGATGAGATCAAAAAACGAAGAGTTGGCCCCAAAATAAATGCCGTATTAGAGAGCAGAACTCTACTAAACCAGAGGAAAATAGCATAATGCTTTAAACACACAGTATGTATCCAGTTATCTTTTACACTGACTCTTGGCACTGGTCACACCATCAGTTGAGGCTGGTCTGGGTGTTAAACCATCTAACAGAAAGAAGAGTTTACACTTAATTATCAAATCTAATGCCAGCTGCTTCGTTTCTAAACATGTCTGCATTGACTGAAAATGATTTTAAGATATAACAAAGATGGAAAAGATAAGTGCAGATTGGTGACCAGAAAAGATAAAAACATGACTTTGTACACAGGTGTAGGTATCGAATGAGCCAATCAGAGCTACAAAGATCATCCATCTAAACTGCACCATGGATGGTGAGCCACTGGCACCGCCCAGCTCAGATGGAAGAGTGATTGAGCCCTGGCACTCAGTGGAAACCTAAAACCCAAGTGTCTGGAGCGAACATCAACCTCAATGGACATTTCAGGAGAAAAAACATTCCTCGCTTTCTCAGTGGCATCAATTACAAAACTAAACATGCAAAGAAGCCCGAGGATTGCTGGGAGCGGATTCTTCAGTCCGCTGAGGCCGAGGTAAATTTGTTCAGCTCAGAAGGGCTGCTGCATGTTTAGCATGCACCTGGTCCGGCCAACCACGGTGAATACAAAGTCCCCGACTGGGGGGCTCAGATACGGGGGGCAAAGGTGCTGACATTTATAGCTGGCACTGCGAATGCCTGTGGAGGCACAAAAAACACAAAAGCACGCTCCATCTCTGGAAGAGGCAGCAGATAACATACAACTCCAGCAGAACAACCATCCAAGTACGGAGTGAAAATCACACCAGAAAAAACAAAACATTTAAAGTGATCATCTGTTCAAGTGTCGCATGACTTGGATCAAGTCACCGGTGGGTGTGTTTTAAAAACCAACAGGGAAATTAACTGCATCATCAAAGACATGAAAAGAAGGATATAGTTTAGTAAACTTTTATTTTCACTATTATTGATTTGAGAGACTAAGGTGACTCTAAAATGGGATGAACCAACGTCTGGTAAACGCGGTCTGCCTAATCAGCTGGAACCTCTGAATAAACACAATCTAACTCCAGGTTCAAGTCAGCTGGATCTGCAACAGCCTTCCTAAAAAGGACAGCGGTTTTAGTCTTCAGTAGCTTCTTTTGATCCTCTTGTTGATTCTGCATGAGAGGTTTGATGTAACTGAGAGGATGAGAAGCTTTCGGCTCTCTGAATGATTTTCTCAACTAATTGAAAACTGGGACGTGTGAAAAAGTGAAAAAGAAATGCAGAACAAAAGCTGTGTGTCAACATGCTCTATCTGCAAAGGAGATATACTCAAGCTTTTCTGTAGGCTGGAATAAAAACAGGAGTGTTCCCAAACAGCCATGACCTTCAAAAGCAAACACACGGTGACACTGCGGCAAAGGAAAGCAGAGGAGTGTTTAAGGAAAATAGCTCGTCTGCTCAACAACACTCAAGAGTCTCTAGCAGGTTGCATTTTACTGCTGCTACTTCTAATCTTTAATATGTAAATATGAAAGCAGTGCAGCTTAACCACACCGGTCTTTGGGTTATCTTTCCACCAGGACACTTTGCAGACAGTTTTCACACACTTTGGTGCACATGAACACATTTAGCCAACAAATGTGAAGCTCGTTATGAAGGGAAAGGACGGCATGAACAGAGCTGTAACCTCTAAAAGAACAGATAAAAATAGATGTAATGAAGGGTTATACTGAATATTGCCTCTTTCTAGATACATTACTAAACTTAAATAATATCTATGACAGCAAACAAAACAGCTGTAACTACCTGAAAAGGTTTGCAGATCAGAGCAAAGCTGTGAAGGAGAGTCGGGAAGAAAAACTCAACAAAACATTGTGAGAATAAAACGCTTTCACGTCTGCACAACATAAAAATTTCTTTCTATGTTGGATTTGTTTGCAGATTTAGTTTAATTTGGAACAAACAGATAAGTAGGTTCTTACAGAGTCAGTGCAACAGATGAGGTTTTTAACCCTGTAAGCCGCTTTGCTTTACCTTACCATGCCATACAGACATTTTATAAAGCAGTAAGAACCACAGCTGAAACAGTGCTGCACATAAATACTAAAAACTAGAAGAACCAACAAAAAAACTAATACATAAAAACATCAGACCTGACATAAAAGCAACTATAATCCAACAAAACAGAACCAATTAAAACAAATTAGATCAAATAAAGAAACTGAGTCTTGCTGAAAGCAAATAAATAAAAACGGGTTTTAAGACTCATTTTTAAAGTTTAAACAAACTCCCGACCAAAAAAAACACAATGTTGTTGAAATGTTGGGTAAAAGCCCTGCTCTGCTGTTGGGTTGAGCCATTTTTCAATGACTAGAATTATTTTAATAAAAATCTGTGGAAATAAACCTGTCGGTGTGATCTCTGCCACTTGGTTTGGGTATGTAGAGTCAAAAGTAAATGTTCGTTATCATATTACTGTTTCAAATTTAAACCATTTCACCATTGTTACTATATTATCAGCTGCGACTGTGACCAACTATTTGTAAAAGACACGCGATGCAACTTTCCAACCTTAAAACTGAGTTCCTGAGGCTCAGAAATCGCACTTCACTACGTTTCTTCCTGGATGCCGCATGATGTTACAGCTGAGTTTCCCTTTAGTCACCACGACATGCGCTATCAACTGGATATCAACACACCAACCATTTTGGACACGCACAGATTCAGTGATGAAATGTAAGAGCACATTATCGGAGGAAGAGATGAAAAGAAAGAGACAGCAAGAGATACGACAAATGTCAGCATAAGGCTGACTTGTACTGACTGGTGAGAGCTCACAGTAGAGGCAGGATGCAAGATGGATGCTGTTGATAGGGGGCGTGTCACTGAGAAAGTCTCCCAAAGTTCCTAGTGTTTCTTTAAAAAGCCTTGAAATTCTTCTTATGCAAAAGAAAAGAAAAAATGCTAACATTTTCTCTTGCTCTGTGGTGTCACCCTTAAAATTCCTCAAGGAATTACTGACAACACACAGTTTCTGTGGTGCTCTTCGATTTCAGCTCATCTCAAATCCGTGGCGGACAATATGGACAATTTGGTGATTTTTATGGCCGTAGCTTGTATGGTATCTATAATGGTTTCCACTTTATCGTTAGCTGCTGTTTGGTCCATTGTCCATACCAAATTGTGGTGGTAATAAACTGTTTTTTAAAAAGAGGAGCACAAATAATGTCTAGGGTTGTAAAGTAATTAAACCTTTTCTAGCTAATGTTTTGTTCAGATCCATGATAACAATGACACTTCAAAGCATCACATGACTCTGGTCCATCCTGAGCCTCAGCCTCATTCAAACCTGCGACAGCTGGAGTGCGGCATGAAGGTGAGGCTTCAGCCTGTAACGGTGGCCTCAGCTACGTGTCCAGCATGGAGAAAAGACATTGTTTAATTGCTTATCTGGAAATAGCCTGAGGTGGGCGGGTGCTTGCACGGCTGGTGCAGAGGAGAGAAAAGGGACTGCCCTAACTCGTTAAATCACCACCCTGACCTTTGCCACAACTGTGTCCACTCTGGGTGATGCGACTCCACATGGATACACTCCCCTCAGAGGTATACGTACGAACACACACATGGACAGACAGTGAAAGGCACACATGCGATACATCACTGTGGTAATAACAGAGATGACCCCAATCACCAGGAGGGAGAGGACAGGGGAAACTAAGGCCCATCACCTCGCCAAGGATACATTTTATTGTCTGGCTCCCATGATGACCTGGCATTGAGGGTTGATCAGCTATAATAGAGTCCAGCAGAGGTTCAGATTAAAAGTACAAATCACATTGTTAAGGACTGATCTGTGTAACCTTCATTTTGGTCTGTAAGGTTTCAGCCACAGTGCTGACCTGCTTCCAATCTCAGCTCGACTCGAGGAAGATGACGGATAAGAGCACAAAGCTGGGACAAAAGATCAAAGGAAGTGTGATGAGCGAGGCTCCGGTGCTCAGCTGAGAGGATATTAAACCGGGTGTCCTGGATCTCTGCCTTCTTACGCTCTCCTGTTTCCACTCAGCACCACATGGAAAACACTGAGGAACAAGTCGACTGACATCAACTTCCCAACACACAGGGTGCTTCCGCTTTATATAACATGCAACGTTCCTCCTGCCAATGAATAAAATGTCAAACCTGCAGATCATCTCACTGATCCACGTCGGCCCAGATCTTTGAAAAAGAAAAGAAACGTGATGGTGTTGGACTGAGTATAATCACAGCGTGAATCTGCTGCTGTTCCTTGTGGCTCCCCGCAGCGCGGAAGGGAAGGTCATTCATCAAAAGTCATGTATTAGTCATCGAAATGTGAGCAGCGCGGGTGCTCATAGGGACCCAAGATGATGTTGAGATGCAACGGCCGTAGAGGTCGACCCTTAACAGATGACTCTGTATCATCTTAAATGGAGAGACAGGAGTGGCGGGGGGATGCTGGACGGTGTGCCAGCGCTCTCCTCCTCCCAGTCTGGGCAGAGGAACGAAGACTGACAAATGAGTGCATGGCAGCTGGGCCGGCCTCATGAGAAATCTGGGCTGTCTGCAACTGAAGCAAACAGACTGGGGGGTGGTTCAGGTTTGGACTGGACTCCCTCTCAACAAGCAGGCTGTTCAAGGCGACATACGGTTGAGTGCCATGAATGCTTGCATGGTGACACATTGACGTTATGCCTGCTTTTCCTATTCCTTCTCATTTGACATGGCACAGTGACTGTGCATTTAAAGTTCAGACTGTCAGCTTTAATTTGAGAGTATTCTCAGACAGACTGTGCTGTTCTGCGCTTCTGTTTATTTATTTTACCTTAAGAGATCCCACATGTGATAGTATTATATGAAAAAGGATTTAGGTTTGAAAGCCATGTCTAGACTTTACAGTCTTGATTATACACTTTAATAGACTCATCAAAATACGGCTGAGACCAAAAAACAAGTGGCACTGTGTCCAAAACTCCTCAGACTCCTCAGTCATTCATCCGACGTGGCTGTAAAAGCTCACATTCATGTAGTAATCTCTGTCATTTTACATCCAGAGAGCAGAGCCAAAATGTTAATGTACTGCTGTGCCGATGGAACTGATGGAGCTCACTCTTCATACATATGCATATTCTACTACCCAGAATTCCCCCTGCGACGTGCTCCCAACCTGACTGAGGTTTCTAAAAACGGCAGAAAGCTTAACGCCTGTGACAGCAGACGTCACCCTGGAGGAGAGAAACTTTGATGAGACCCATGCTTTTAGAAGCCTCTTTTGTTAGCAGGGAGTGAATCACGCTTTACAAGATAAATCATCCCCCTAGCAGCCTGGCTTAGACTGTGTACAACCAGATAAGGTTGCCAAGGAAACCCTCCTGGAGAACCAATGAGCTTTTTATTATTATTTATTTATTTTTTTGCCATACCAGCCTTCTTGATCTGTGCAAACAATTAATACCTTTCCCAGGCAGAGAGGAGGGAGACGGGGAAGTGGGAGGAAGGCACAAATCCCCAGGTGCTTAGCAAACGCCACTCTGTCTCTCATGTGAATGAGGACAGGAGGTATAAAAAAAGAAAGAAAAAAAAGTCACAAATGGATATTGGGCTGGAGGACACAGAGGGATGATGTATGAGTCATTGTACATTAACTCAATGAGAGAACAGCATTTAGTCCATAAATCTAATCTGTACACGTGCAGCAGCACATATCACTAATGTCCTTTTAATGAATGTTTTGAATGCACAGCCATAAAAGTGCCATTATGTCCCGCCACATCCATTTGTGCAGTTGCGCTGGTATCTCTGCAGCTACCTAACCGAACCCCCGAAGAGCAGAGCTGCTATGGAGCCACGAGACTTCGACAAGTCACAGATCAATGCTCTGGGGCCCTATCTATTACTGACATCCAATTATAGCAATGGACGTCCGCTTAGCACTGCTGCTAAGTGCTTTAGTCTTTTTATTGACTATATGTCAGCAGGCTACACATAGTGGAGCTGCTGGCTAATAATCAGGCATTGATCTATCCAGATGACAAGATCACCAGCATGTTAAGTGTATACACAGTGAAAAGAAGGTGGTAGTGGTCAAAATTCACACACATGTTCATATATTAATTTGTGTGATTTGTCTATAAGTCATTAATCAGACGTTTTACATCACTCAGCAAACTTAATTAGAAAGCCAATTTTGTACATCCATGATTAGTGCTGGCTCGCAACGAAAGTAATTACCCAACACATTAACCGAGGCAGGAAGAGGGCTCCAACGGTAAAAAAAAAAGCCAAGCAAACACTGAAACAAATGACCAAGATGCGAGAAGTAACCACAGCAGCAACAGGGGTAGACCAATGAGTCAATGAGGAGCTCAGTGAGGAAACCTTTACTCGGAGCTAAAAGAACAGCAGAAAAACAGATTTAATCTGCAACACAGCGTCTTTTTTTGATCATTAAACTTGAATTATGTCTATAACAACATGGAAGCACGTCAAACAAAACAGCTGCAACGAGCTGCAAAGGTTCGCAGATCAAACCGAGGAAACTTGTGAAGGAGAATTCATAAAGAACTGGAAAGAAAAACCAAACAAAAAAAATTTGCACAAAATACTTTCACGTCTGCACAAGATAAAACTTTTTCCTCAGCTGGATTTGTTTGCTGATTTAGTTCAATTTGGAACAAAAAGATAAGTGGATTTACACAGTCAGTGGTTTTAACCCTGCAGCCACCACGTGCAACAAAAGGAGCTTCGTCCCTAAAAACATGGCTGATGGAATGTTTGGCTCTTTAACAACCTTTCCACTAATCAGCAGCTAAGTTTCAGAGGCTGAAATAAAAACATTTTCCATCAAAAGTTGTGAAAGTAAACCTGCCTGAGCCATCTCTACCACGTGCTTCGAGTATATAATGCAGAAAATGTTTATTTCATTAGTTTCAAATTTGGACCATTTCACTATTATTTTACATTTATTCATTTATTTAAAAAAAAAAAGAAATCTGTACACGTTGCAGATTAGATCAGTGTCTTCTGAGCAGCAGACACTGAAGATGGCAGGTGGCAATTCCACCTGCTCCCCCTCATTGATTAATTACAGTCATCAAGTGGTTGGAAAGTCACCTCACCTGGCGCAAAGGCTGGAATTCACCGGCTGATTAAAATTAATCACAGGCAAAAAGCAGCAGGAGGCTGAATCCCAGGAGAACACGCACCGCTGGAGAGGAGAGAAATTAAGTTTTAGTCACGCTCAAGACAACAGCAATCACGGCTGCTCGTAGTTCCTTTCACAGACTTTTATTATTCAAAAATACAGCACAAAAATACACACAAAGAAATTGGTTTTCACACAGTGTGCACCTTTTCATAGAGTATTAGTACGCTCATTTCAAAGCTATTAATATTGTTAGTAGTAGCTGATGATGTCTCGAGCATGGAGGGACAGTAGCACGACTATCTCCCTAAGAGCTCTGTACACTTTGCTGCCAGGTGATGATTAACTAGATTTCTACAAGGGCCCCCATTCTGATTAAAAAATACGACACACCTGCCCTCTCTCTCACACGCATTCAGAGTAGAGTTTAAGTAGAACTGATAGATGTAATTTTTCTTTGTCTATGCCAGCCCGGCCCCTCGTTTCGTGGTGTTACCAAATAACTGAAATTAAATCTTAATTACAGGATCCACAACGCTGTCACGGTCACTTCCCATGCATACGTACACACACCGACACACAGTCCAGAAATTCCCAAACATACCAAACAGCCTCTGCCTGCATCGACTAGTCCCAACTTTTAGATACGGATTCGTTATTTACGGCACATCATCACATATACGTCCATTTAATCATCGTATCATTCATTCAGCATCACCAGCTACTGTCAAAGCTCATTTATATGCAGACAGAACCATTTATTGTCTAAAAGAAAGCACAATCACTGAAATTAATCTTACGGCAATAGTTAAAAAGCCAACAAAAATAGAAAAATAAAAAGGTTAAAAATTTAGTCAAGGTCTAAGAATCTTACATGAGGTGTGGGGGTATGGAAAATCCAAGAACAGACCCAATCACAGCAAGAGAAAACCAACAATAGCCTCCCTGTGCAATGATTATACTTATTCTCAAGACAGTGACGGCCATGAAGAACGATGCTACTGCACAGAGCAGACTGGCAATGTGGTCGGCACAACTTAACGGGGGCGGCAAGGCACAAAATAAGTCATCAGAATCCAGCTGACAGGAGGTGAACTGAAGGGAGAAGTAAGGCTAAAAATAAGGAGAATAAGGCATCAGAGAAAAAAGAAACGGTTGTAAAGGATGGGACTGGGCAGGAAAACTTACCCAAAGACTGCAAAGGTTGGCATCTGCAACCTAAAGTCATAGAAGCGGCACTGAGACTCCAAAATTCAGGTCAAACCAAAGTGGCTGTAAGATAGATGCAGAGAAACAGTCTAAGCCCCAACACATTTATTCCACTCTGTGGGAACTTTCTTCATGCCCCCGTAATTAACATCCTTCATTTAAATCTCCAATTAATGCTACGAAAGCCTCGAAAGGATTTATACTGACTACAGAAACAAGGTTAATCAAGATACAGCCTCCTTATAGAACAAGAACAAATACGGAGGATTACATATGCTGCACAGAGCGATAATAAATTAAGATTTGGTGTTTTTGTCCTGCTAATTTGCCATGTTGTGTGTGTTACTGAGGTGGTCTGCTTATCCTGGCTGTCATTTAGGTTGTATGTGTGTGTGTTGGGGGCTCAGTCAAAGACAATCAAAGCTGATTGCTCAATGAACCTTGCTGTCCAGCTGCCCTTTACTGGCCAATACAGCCCATCAAAGACCTCAAGAGGGATTGGAGCATAGACAATGGTCCCTTTTTAAGCTTGGTCAAGAGGCAATAATCCACCAATCACAACCAGTGGTGGGTAAAACCGCCACCTCGCTAACAGCCAACCAAACCCAGAGTTGGTATTTCAAATGACAGCGTAACGGTTTAACAGAAAACAGCTGACCTATATGAAAGCTTTTCAGCTTCATCAAGGATTAGATCACATTTTTGTTCTAATGAACCATCTAGTTTTTTTTTCTCAAATATGAAAGAATCCAAGAAACTAGTAGGATTGGGTCACCTGACATGTAATCACACTTTTACACAGATTAAAGAAAATAAGTCAACTACATATCTAAACAAAAAGAAAAAACAAGATGCATTCATGTATGTACAATACAATTTGACCGTTCTACTTTATATCCCCACCAATTCATATTTTGCGTGAGAAAGTCCAGGACATAAAATGCATAAAAGATTTTTTTTTTTTTTTGCATTTGATAAAAAGTTAATGTGCTCTGTTGTGATTCCAGTACAGCACTAATTCTCTTGTCAGCACACATCAGAGCCAGGTCTTCATAAGAAGAGGGCACTCCCCATTTGTAAATAATGAAGAGGAAAAAAGGTGAGTCAGCCCGCCACAGCTTCTGCTCCATCTTCATTGGCTCGTGTCCATCTTCTTCCCTTCGTTCCTCCCCTCGAAGCAGAGTCCCTTCTCGAGAAGAGGGGACACGCTAGACAATTGAGCCATCCCTGTTCTGGGCAGGGATCATGACAGGAATGGCACCCATGCGGTTGAGGTTAGGGCCACCCATCTTGATAGCAGTGGGCGGGGGCAGAGGGGCGTGGCTTGGAGGCCTTTCATACTCCTCCGATGAAGGGATCTTGTCGTACTGGGGCTTCAGGGCGTACTCGTGCAAGTTGGAAGGCGACATGGATCCTAGGGAGGAACGCTGGCTGCCCACGAAGCTGCGTGCTGTTGAAACACGACTCTTAGGAGGAGGCACATCCTCCCTGTGAGGGAACAAGAGACAGAAGGATGTTTAGACAACAACACAGGAGACTCACTTTAATGATGAGCTTATGTGCTGCAAACAAGAGGAAAGAAAATACTCAGTCTGCTTGAGTCATTGCAAGAGCGACACATGATTTGACTTTATAAAGAAGGACAAATTATTTGACTAGGCCCAGTTGATTGGTCAAGCGCTGTCTGCACTGCCAAGTCACACTGACTGCATAATAGCCTGTAGAGATGGAGCAGAGCATCCAAATACAGCTATGCCCTCTATTCCCTCTGCTACCACATTAACAACTAATAAGCAGCAATAATCCAGTTAAATGCTCAATCAAACTGAGCCTTGGGGGATCCAGCTTGTTGAGTCCATAGATTCATGCTGTGGTGTTTTAGCAAATGTGTGTCTGTGTGTACGAGACAGGACCAGCGATCTAATCCTCTTTGTCCTACAGTGTAGGCAGCGTCACATTGTGGTCTCAGACAGATTCAGTCCACAGCAGAGTGATAGTAAGCCCAGTGGTTTGCAGAGCCCATGGGCCGGATGGAGAGCTGGACAAGGGGGGTGGGAGGGCGGATGGATCTGCAGCGGGGGTGGGTGGCAGCCAGAGGCAGACGTGACACAGGATCCAGAGAGCAAACAAAGCTTTCAAACTGATTACCACAGCTGTTTATTTGAGGAGAGAGAAAAAAAGAAAAACGCTGATGGAGAAAAACCATTTTCATGGTTGTTATGAGAGTTGGAGACGTGTGTGTGTGTGTGGCACTATGTGTGTGTGCCAATCCAAGATAACCACAGGTCATAGTAAACGCAAAGCTGTGAACAATAGTCACATATATTCCATGATTTACTTATAATCCAGCATTATACAACAGACTCCTCGTTATCCAGGAAAGACCAGACAGTAGTACAAAACATCCGTCCATCAAAACTGAGCTCTGAGATCTGAGAGACAAATCTCATTGACGTTTTAGAGAGCGTACCTTATCTCGTTGCAGATTTCCTTCTCGTACTTCTTCTTGTTGCGAACACGACAAAAACAGAACAGGATGATGGCAATAATGATGAGGATCAAAAGAACAGCAATTATGGCTCCGGCGATGATGCCTGCAGTGTTGGGGGCTGGACAACGAAAAAGAAGAGTAGAAAGGTTTGTTTACTGTCATTTAGGTCACTAAAGCCATGTACAAATAAAAACCTTTAAATGCAGTCCTGTGTTTGAGTGCACATCAATCATAAAGACTAACACAGAGAGTGTGTGCTTTCTGCAGTACATGTGTATATCGATGCACAATAAAAGGCAAAAACATGGTTTGAAATATACAGGAAGTGTTAAAGTCAGGGAAGAAACGTCTAAACTGAGGCTGATAAACAGTTCTCACATGCAACAACCTGCTCTTGCATGCAGGATGACAGCACCATCACAGCATGCGGCACCCGAGCTGCTAGCACACAAGAAGCCGACACACCGACTAAATCAAACTTTAACTATTTTTATTTTTATGCAACAGCATCACTGGAGAAGTAGAGACAAGCTCCATCTGCTTTCCAGGGTCCATGAATTTTCTCTTTACGTAATATAAACATTTTTTCAGTCCCTCATGCTTCGTCTTGAGGAAATATAAACATGTCACTGACATAAAACTGTGGGATTTGATTTTAGCTGTACAAGCGATATGACATACTAGTCAGTAAACTAGTAATATAGTTTTGTGCAGGCTGAAAACTCAGAGGGGGATTTGAACACTTATTAATCAGCAGAGGAGTGCAAGTTAAGCTGCCTTGAAGCTAAATCAGTTAACAATAACACAAATCTAATAACATAACAGCAGAGAAGGAGCTTTCTTATTGTTCTGGGTAAAATTCTAACTTACTGGGAGGAGGTTAAGGGAGGGATGGATGCTTTGTATATTTTAGGGCTTTACCAAACTATGTAAAAACCGAAAGGAGGTGGATGCGTGTCTATCGTCTGCTGAACCATGAACTTACTGGATGTGAATTGTGGGATATAATTTATCTCTGTGACAATGTTCAGATATTTGTTATTTATGTTAAACTTTGTATTTTTGCAAAGAGAAAAATGCAATAATTAATAATTGTATTAATAAAGGTTTGTGCTACTAAAACACAAATTCTGCCCCACCTGTCATGAGTGCACCATATTTCTGTACTCAAATGACCTTCTGACAGCAAAGCAAGTCAGTAACAGGTCTAAATGTGAAACAGGCTTAACGCAGCTCATATGTAAACATTACGTTAACTGAATACTCACGAGGTGTCACATTGAGATGGAGTACACACTCGTCTGAGCCAACACGGTTGCTGGCAACACAGCGATAGGTACCAGATGCACTGGCAGATGCATTCCTCACATTAACGGTCCCTCCCACAGGATCTGTGTTGAGGGCAAAAAAGACAAACATTAATGAAAAGATAAGACTTGATCATAAACCGGCTCCATGGGTGAGACTATAATAGTTTTAGATTAGTAAAAAGGTGAATTACCCATTATAGCAGAGGCAGGCAGCAGCTTGCTGTCACTGGTCTTTTCCCAGCTGTATTGCAACGGTTTGGTTCCCTCACTACTTGAGCACCTCAGCACAATGTCTTTGCCTTCCTCTGTCGGTCCTTCGGTGTAGCACCTCGGCGCGGTGGGCCGCACTGTGGAGGGAAAGAAACAGTGTGAAATAACTCAGAGAGGTGGAAAATGGCTAACATGTCCATGTTCGCCCACAGTATAAAGAGCCCTGCTTCCCACAGCTCTGTGTTCCTTCTGTTTTGCATGTTGTGTGCACTATGACTTGTTTACCTGCTCAACCAGCAGTCATCAGCAAAATGAGAGCAGTAATCAGATTAACTGATACAGCTGCTGTCATTCAGAGGGAAGAAGGGAATGTGTGTGTGAAGTATTCAGCATTAAGGACGGGAAAACCAGGTTTCTGTCTGGAAAGGAGGGCAAAGACCCCTCGGTCAGCCAGTGTGTAGGCAGGCGATGGGATGGGGTGATTTTAAAACAAACATCTCCAAATTAAAAACAGGCCAAATGCCTTGAAACCAAGACACACAGCGAGCCAGGCGAGGAGGTAAATGAGAGAGGGGGAAGAGAAGAAAGGCACTCTGACAGCCAATGTTAGCATAGAGAAAAATCCGAGGCCAAAGTCTGTGCTGTGTGTTCGCTGACAGAAAGCTGACATCATGGTGTGGTAATGGACTCTGGAACAACAGGAGTGGGCCCTCCAGATTTGAACCAGGTCCAGGGAGGAGAGGCCAGCTTAGCAGACATAAGCATAAGGATTAACAGTACACAGACAGCACTGAATGCTCTTACTAATCTAATAAAACACACTGGGTAAGGACTTTGGGGTGCAGAGAGAGAAATTAAGCGAGTGCTGATGGACAGATGGTAGAGTGATGGGAGCCAAGGCTACATGACTCCTGGCTCGCTGGCCTGCTCTTTGTTGCTGCTGTGTTGCACCTACATGCATATCCATGCCTCACACAGTAAATGTCAGAGAGCTATGACATTTTAAATGCATCTTTTAAAGGTGAAAGTCAACACGTCTGAGGGCTATAGCACACAGCTCCTCAGATTAGGCTGGCTGTCTGATGATCAGATTTATTTGTTTGAGCTATGAGGTCAAAGAAGAAGGTCGCAGCGACAGAGGGCAGAGTGCTACAGATCTCCGTTAGATGAACAATGAGCTGAAATTTATGAGTTGCACAAGGCTATCTCGTCAACGAGATAAATAAAAAAAAGACTAGATTGAGGAATGCATTACTGCTAAGAGATGCACAGCTTCACATTCTGATGACTGATTGTTGAATCGTAGAGTGAAATGCGAGTTGTTAATGGGCACCAGAGCCAGGCAGACAGAATAAATGAGACTGGCTGTTGAGCTCTGTAGTGAAGCCTGAAGTCAGGCACAGCCGAGTGGCTGGCTGTCCAGAGTACAGGTAGTCGCAAACAGTTGTAAGAGCTGCTGACGTGCAGAGCCGAACTGCAGGTGGACTCTCTCCTCCTGTTAACTTCAATGTCTTGCTGCAACCGCAGGAGAATACAGAACAAGGCACGCCGCCTCTTGTACAGTATCTGGTCAATGTGTAGACATGTGTGTACATACGCATGCGGCACCGTTGTGACAAGCCACAGCAACAGCCAATGAACGCCTGCTATGTTTATGTTTGTGTACACTTATGCATGCACGTCTCCTCTGCTCTTAGGGACCATCTACCCTGTGACAAGATCAACCTCAAGGTAAAATGCAGAGCAGGCAAGTTGTCCCCACCTCTCCTTGTCAATGTTTCTTGGTTCGGCATGCCGCTGCACCTGAGGTCAACAGCTAGCAGCCCGTCAGCTTCTGTAGCCTCCAGTAATCTTTCATTCTCGTGCACACACTCTTTTATCCCCACACATAAAAACTGGTATGTCATAACAAAGACCTTTTTATTGTTTGTTTTTATCCCAGATATTAGTCTTTATAACTGTGCATCTGCCAATACTGAGTCTCACCCAATACCTGCATTTTCCTACAACACACAGCTGCAAACTACACACACCGATACCAACAATGTCGGTAGAATATTCACCAAACCCTGTAAAATTTAACCATGAAAAGTTGATATAAACTAAAGTGTTTTCTTAACAATTCAACAAACAATTCTTCCAAACATTAACAAGATTAAATTAGATCAAACTAATTGTTCAGTAATGACCATAAACACAGCATTTTGTGCTGCGGTGACACTGAACAGAGCATGTCTGGGTTACTCTTAAACCTAGCTTACACTACAAGACTAAGCCTGATTTTCACATCATAGACAAAAAGCCCAGATCTGTGGCAAACAAGCGTGTTGAGTACTGGTCTTCAGTCACGAAGTGTGAATAACAACAAGTTAAAAAGAATACCACAAACATTCAACAACACTGAAAATCCTGTTTTGTGTACTTGAAACATGCATCACTATTATTTTATTGTATTTATTATCCCTTAATCACACCATCTCCTACTGATTCAGTGATATTAGTGAGCTGCAGCCATTTTACTCATGCAAGAAAAATGTGTATCATCAAGGATATACAAAATTATCTACATACAAAATTATCCACTCAGAAATGTGACTGGTTTGATAAATCAGCCACGTACCAGTTACCTTACAAGAAGAGCTACTGACCAACATAAAACTAAAGAGTGGAAGTAGAATAAACTCAGTCATTCCAATACTGATCAAGTCAAAAACAACAAAAAACCACTTTAATCAGGACCCTGTTCCAATACTTGAGAACGGATCGAGACATCCTTGGCTGAAATGATCAGTTTTCACCAAGGCTGTATTTAGTCTCGGGTAAATGACAAAGATGTCAGTCGCATCTACGATAATTAGATCAGATTTACTTTATTTAATCTGATAAGTGGAAACTTGAGTGTGTTAAACTTGATCATATGGGTCAACCTAGACACTGACCTTGTTATACAACCTCAGTGTTTCCCTACATCGCCTCAACCGCGGTGGGCCACCAGTGCTCCAGTGTCAGCGCCACGCCTTCAAAATGCTGAGAATGAAATGCTTCATGGACAGCGTCCAGCAGCGCTGCAGTGGTAAGCTACTCTGCTGTCAGACATCTGCTCTGTGGAGTCCTTTACTGGGAAATGTAGCTGCAGATAATTTGCTTTAGATAAACGTTCCAGTATGGCGTTTCCAAAAGGAGCGCACTTGAAAACTGACTGCATGCATGAAAACGGAGCACACGCATGGTTAACACCGGCCTGTGTGAGCGATACGAGCAAGTAAACTAGTACCTGCAAATGAAAACACAAATCGTGAGGAGGCATTTCTGCACGGTGAGGGAATAACGTGGTATTTGCAAGCAGAGACTCACCCTGGTGACCGCCCAATGTCCTCGTGGCGGTGACCAGCGCGCTCTGAACTCGGCTCGGCTAAACAGTCCTCGGTTTCCGACCGATAACCGAGCTATGTCAGAAAGAACTTCTCCAAAGTGTTTCAACACGTAAATAACGCTGAACATGTGTGAATTCTTGGGAACCGGGACAACATTAGACCAGCCTCTATGACGTGCCACAACTTTCCATTTATTCATGAATCAATAACCTTATTACCTGTTTGCTGTTCTATAAAAGATATTTCTCTAAACAGGTTTAAAATGCTAAATTAAAAAAGTCAGACAACAGAAAAATACAAAAAAAGCCAGACAACAGAAAAATCTGCAGTCTTGCTGATACAGTTTTAAGGAGGAAGAACAAGAAGGAAAGAAGCATTATATAAATGAGCTTGCATTCGTAATGAGTTAAGTAAACACATTTTAATGCTGCTTCTTGTTTTGATCACATTTTCTGTGTGTTAACCAACAAAAGGTTGTATAAATAATTACTGCCTGCTATGGTGAGTCACTTGTAAAGACGTTCATACCTTTTAATAGAGAAATGTTTAATCCTGGAACACAACTACTGACAAACCCGTTTGTCTGCATGTCAGTCCCTTATGCACACATAACACCCTTTAAGCAGGAAGCGAAGCCATTTTCTTGGGCTCACCCGACTCGTTTCAAGAGAAAAGCTATTCTGATAACAGAGAATCCATAACAACATGCAGCCTGCGTCACAGCACTGAAGAGTGTTTCACATGTGGCTTGTTTTTTCCATATGCAAATGCCAAGCGAGTGTCGGGAGGCGATTCACTTTCGACATCATTTAGCTGGTTGACTGACCAGCGAGGCCACTGCGTGAGTGTGTGTTTGCCAAAGGAATGAATCATAGGACTTATACAACTTTTGATGTGTCACACATTTGTTTTCTCTGTAGAAAAAAAAGAGTAGAACAAACTGAGACACAGACTTTATTTCCTGCTGGCTGGCTAAATGATTTTCAATAATCCAAATTATATTTGACTTTATGCCAAAGTTTAGACAATTAAGCTAATATAAATAAAACTAAGATGTATTTAAAGTATGAATTTTATTACTACAAAAAGGCAATATGATCATTTTGTTCATCAGTTCTAGTAGTTATCAATTAAAATAATAATAATAAAAAACAGAAAAAACTAGATGAGCATTTTAGACACAAATCACACACAGAGAGTAAATACATCACAAAGGGGACAACGCTGTAAAGCTGCTGGGAAGGTTACGCTGTATTTTTGAGTGGATTACATCAAAACAGCAGCCATGTGATTTGGTGCGTTTCATCAGTGGGGGAGAATTTCCCTGTGAGCATTAAAAGACTGGAAGCTTGACATTCAGCGGTCTGAGTTGTTCTAATGTTCGTTTCCACTCACCCATGACGATTAGCAGCATCTTCTTGCTTTGAATACCAGGAGCTTTCTTCACTTTACACTGAAAGGTGCCCGAGTCCGACGACTTCAGCCCCGTCAAGTTGATGGAGGCGTCGCCGGTCTTTGGGTCCGGTGAGTTGAAGTGGACTCGACCCTTCATGGGGGGATAGTAGTCCTCATATGCCCTATCACCTGCGTACAGAATCACCTGTTCATGGAAAAAGGACATAAGGACATTTATCAGATATAGTTTTTTTGACTGTGAACATCTATTTTCTGGAGGGACCTATAACATACAGGCCATGAAATGAGAGCTGTGTTCTTTCATAAACAGAAGCCTCGCTCACTGAACCAACCAAAAGTATATGAAGAAAGAAAAGTACCCGCACTTTTATCTCTGAAATGGCCTTCAACCTGGCAGCTTGTGCCATTTTGGCCTTTTTGCACACAAGAAAAATGAAGGTGGAACAAACAAAGACATCACTGTGAAGCTAAATCAACACCTGCTGTGTCAACAAAGCACACACACACACACACAGTCTGGGTCTTAAAGGAAATGCCTGGAAATAAAGGCCAGGTGGAGGTAACAAGAAGCCTCTTCGCTAACAGTGGGGTGAGGGTGGAGGAAAAAAACAAAGCACAAGGATGAGAGCAGGGGGTGCGAAGACATTCAAATAATAATGAGAGGAGTTCTCGTCTGCTTTTATAGACATGTTCTCTCATATTCCTCCACATTTCTATGGAGACAGTCATCAGCCAGCTTCTGTGGCACATTCTACCCCAGCACAGCAATACCCCTGAGTGAAGAGCAGCAGAGGAAAAACTTTCATGTCGGGAGCAGAGGAAGAATAATGAAACCATCAGAGGAAGCAGAACACTTAAAGGGAGCAGGCAATAAGGCCTCGGTATGTCTGCAGCTGCTGTGCTCCATTTCCAATAATAAGGTAAGTTTCTAAAGTTGCAAGAGGAGCGAGCATGCAACGGGGAGCGTCTTCATCTTGTGCACATTAGCCATGTAAACAGGTAAATCTGATAAAATTCCACATTGCTCTCAGGGGAGGAAAAACAATCCATGCAACTCCACTGGGGATTGAAACACCAGCAGTAATAACAGTTGTGAGGTGAGACCACTAAAGAAAGGAAATTAAATCGCCCTCAGCTCTGACAGACAAGAACTCTCACTTGGGGTTAGTCACTTCACAGGCAAACAGACTTACAAATGCACACCTCAGTCTAACAAAAAATGCACAATAACCTTGAGAATTATGATCCAACAGAAGAAAAAAAATCTCCTAAAGCCTGGGAAAAGAACATGACAAGGGCAAATGACTGGGCAAGCTAGCGGGGGTGGCGACAGGACAAAAGAGCATGACTGTCTGTGTGCTGCATTTTATAACAGGTAGCACACTCGGTGATACGACGACCACCTGGCACGGCCTTTGTCAGTGAACAGATCACACTGCAGAGGTAAAAGCCCTCCAATGCTCAACCTTAGTTTAATCAGACACATTAGGATGACATCACTGTCATGTGACTTGGCTGCTGCTCAGGGAATTAAGAGGAAGAGGTGCTGCTGATTTGAGAGGCAAAGCAAGCGCGGCGTTACCTGTATACTCCAAACAACCTGCAGAGCTTAGTGAGAGCAGCACTGTGGCTCTGCACTCCCACTGAGGCTTTCAACGCGAATGGCTCAAAATGCTGCTGCAACAGCTTGCACGGGAACATTTCTGCTACAAATTGCTTCACAAGGTTAACACTGAAGCTTCAGCTGAAAATGGAATAAGGGTCAATATTAAAGGCTAAAAATAAAAATGATAGAAGATGGCTATGAGTATGAGCAAACAAGCAATTTTCACCAAGCCTTGTAACGGCTTTACATCCAAATCCTCCATCATTTTGTTATTGTGTACAAGTTCCTTCACAAACAAAAGGCTCTGTTGTTGTACTGAAGGACAAAGGAGGTAGTCGGACTGACATTGGATAAAAGTATGCATTTTTCTAAACAACGTCATTCTGGATTTGGCCTCCATAATTGTTTTTGTCATAGTTCTCACTGTGGTCGTAAACATTCAGGGCACACCCTCCTTTCAGCTAATCTGTAGCCAGGCAATGAGAGCAAAATGCAAATCACAAGTTGGTGTAGGCATGCCTGGCATCTCACATTCAAATCCAACAAAGCAACATGCATTAGCTATGCTTCACCAACCACAAAAAGACACTGATGATACGTGGGATACGTCAGCCGAAAGGGGCCATCATTCTCCTGTAGACACTGGACTGAATGGATAATGTAATTAACGCTGAGGCATGACTTCTAACTGTATCAATGCAAAGTGTACAGGTGAAATATATGACATAAATATTGGCAAAATTCTTTAAGCACTGGTCATTTGTGCATGAAAGACATAGCAGATAACCCACTTAATAAAAAACAGTGATTGAAGTTCTTATTTAGCGTGGTTAGATGCAGTGGAGCAGCTCTCCACAGCATAAATGTATCCTGCAATGGCTGTGCCTTTAAGTCCAAGCTGGATTTGCTCATCTCAAGCCATGTGAGCAAAGGTTCACCACGGCTTCTGAGCATCTGGGAGCCTCTGGCTATAAAGTTGAGCTTTCATCCTTTTTTCTTTTCCCAGCATGGTAACTTTGGTCCAAGCAAATTGGCCTAATTCTATTGAACCCTGTCACATTTATCAAAAAACAGCCACTTGGAATTAATAAGGCACTAATTGCAAAGAGTTTAGCCATGCATGACTACATGTTGGTTAAAGGCTACAAGAATGTGAGCGAGTGATTATAGCGAGCAAAATGTAATAGGTCAAGGAGAACAAATCCGTTCAGAGAGATGTCTGAACTGTTAAAATTCCTTCAAATGTTTGGCAACAAAGTGTGTGGACACTGGACCACACACACGTAATAAAGACAATAACATGAAGCATCAGGTAAAATTTGGAAATATCTGATATAATTATACAGCTGCAGACATGAAAAGGAAGAGGTCGTCCATGGTAACCACCTACACCGAACGCTCTTGTAGCATCATTAAGAAAAATAAGAAAATATTTCAAGCTGAAGACAAAAAGAAAAACTTTGGTTCAGCTCAGAAGAGAAAAGAAGCTAAACAATCATCTGCTTAAGAGCAAGGTTTGGTTTGTTGGATTAGTTGACTGACGGTGCAAAATGTTGAAGCTGTGACCAATTTCTAATAAAAAAAAAATATATATATATATATATATATATATATATATATATATATATATATATATATATATATATATATATAAAGCCACAGGACGCCGGAGAAGGAAAAAAGAGTACGGGATGAAAAGGCTTTGTGACAGGTGGGCGGTGGGGGAGCAGAGTGCCAGGGGAGCTGACCACACCACAGAGACAGGAAACCGTCTCCATGGCTGGTGAAGTCCTGAGGGTGAGTGGAGATCCTGTAGAGTCGTGCAGTCCTCCCTGTTTATGGCTGAGGGCAATGTTGCAAAGTAAAACTATCTTGGTTAAAAGCAGCACCTACTGCTCCAAATGTACGACGTGGCTGTGAGAACAAAAGTTCCATAGAGGTGCATGCAACTCATATTACATTTGCCTTGCTTATTGTGTGATTATCTAACAAGACAATGCCTAAAACAATGCCTACCACAGAACCTGTATTGCGTTTCACATGTACTTCAGCAAATGATGCAACACTTCATACAATTTAGATTAAGAACACCTACAAACAGTGTACAATAAACAGCTGTGTGAAGTCTTCAGCCATAAATATCAGTGTCCAAAATTAATCAGTGTCCACCAGCCAAACATATGTTTTACTGGCCAAATTATTAAATTATTTTACACACACACACCTCTACACACATGTTATTTTCTATAATACCATGTTTTGTTGTATCCAAACTGAAAGTGGAAGTCACAGCAACATTAAACCAAGGCAACAAGAAAAATGGTTTTATTTGATAAAGTGTTAATGTCTGAATTCATGAACTAAAACCTGACCAGACCCGTCCCTCTCTGCTCTTCGTCTGGCTTCCTAACAGTCTTTGTGCTACAGCATTACAGCCTTGGTGGGATCATACTCCCTGATTCTTGCTTTTTATTTTATTGTTTAAAAAAAAAAAAACTTAATTCATAATAAATAAATTTAAAGCTTACTGATCTGATTCATGACAAATCAGTAATACTGAATATAAATAGCTTATCAATAATCATCAAAGCTGATTTATAATAATAATGAACTTAATAACTGATCAATATAATAATAATAAGCATCATTATTATTATATTGACAAGTTAATCGGTTGACAGCTGTTCGTAGTCTCACGGAGTCACGCCGGTTATGCAGCTGTCGTCACCCTTCAGGTTGAAAACAGCTAAGCTAAGCTAACAGGCTAACATCACGTCCAACAGAGTGCTGCTGTGCTGACAGGGCGCCGCGCGCAGGTGCGTTACCGCCTACAGTCGCCGCCGCAGGTGCGTTACCGCCTACAGTCGCCGCGAGCAGGTGCGTTACCGCCTACAGTCGCCGCGCGCAGGTGCGTTACCGCCTACAGTCGGCGCGTGAGAAGCGAGTGGAACGGGGCCGTGAAGCAGACAGAAGGCGCCGCTTTATCCAAACCACCACTTTCCCCTGAACTTTCTGGTTGGGGCTGCAAGCTGCTGGTTTATCCTCCAGTTCACCGTGCTTTCTTTTGGAAAGCTGGCCCTCCTGCTAAAAAGCTCCATGTATTTACCTGCTTCATTAGCCTGAGCTAAAAACATTTACTCGCCATTTGGTGGATAGCCCTCTGAGATTTACTCGCCAAACAAAAACATTTACTCGCATTTGGTGCCTGGCGAGTGTTAATTTCGGACCCTGATAAATATAAAGTAATGATTACTGGTTTTGACGTAATGGTGAGAAGATGGGAGATCCTTGACCTGAGTCAAGTGAGAGCCAAATAAAAATGAGATGTTTGAGAACATCAACACATACCACTTTGTCCTCTTTCTGGTTGTCTGATGGCAGCAAGCTCCATTCTATATCCAATGGTCCAGAATCCTCTGGGGCCAAGGTGAACTGGCAATCCAGCTTTACACTTTGACCGCTGGCCTTTTCTATTGTTGACTGTCCAGAAGGTGTGATCTCTAGACCCCAAGCCAAGCCTGTACAGAGGTACAAAGACAATAAATTAAAGCCAAGGCTGAAACAAACATAAGATAGCAACACTTAAAATCAAGATTTGCAGACAACGCAGGATTTTAAAATATCAAACATCAGTCTGCACCGACTTATTCAACCCCCGCTACACTGAAAACATTGAGGAGAGCAGGTTGAATAATTTTGCTGCTGACTGGAATACGGTTAGATTTCCTATCAGCCAAAGGTTGACCTTTGTGGTGCGTATAAAACCTGACCGGCCATACCATACCAAGTTTCTTTATAAAACAACCACAGGAGAACAAAGAGCTGCACACAAGTTAAATCGAGCTGCGGTAATCGATGGAAACATTTTATAAGTCATTCTGCTTTTTTGTTCAGTTTATCTGGTAAAAGGAGGTTTATTCTAATCTGGAATGAGCATAATTGGTGCTCAGTCTGTGCAGTTACAAGCAGTCAGCAGATCGGTGCAAATGACAAAACTTGAAGGACAAATACAAAAAGGGACACAGCTATCAAAAAGTGGCTTCTTTTCAATATCAGCAAATGTCCGAAATTCTGATCCAAGTATCACTGAAATGGGCTGAATAGGCATAATACTGATTTATTTATATCATAGAAAGAAAAAAAGGAAATAAAGTGAATACCATTCTCTCATTTTCTACACCCACTTTAAGCTGTTCATGGCCATCAGGGGGGCGAAGCAAACTCTAAACAAAAGGCCTCGTGAATAAAAAAAAATGTTACTTCAAATTTAGTAAAATATTTACTTTAACTCTTTTATTTCCAACTACAGGGACAACTTGGCTTCTTATAACTAGAGTATTTCTGGAAAAATATCAGCTATGCATCCTAAAATTTTTAATCCTGAAGCAAAAAAAAAGGAGACATCTCTGTAGTCTGCAGTTAAGAGCTAAAGAATAAAAACAAGACAGTGTATATAAGTCTTTTGATTTTTCTGTTAATAGGTAATTTAGTCAGTAGTAAAACATTTTAATTCTGGGAACGTCACTAAATAAATGCATCAACTTGTCCGCTGATAAGACATTCAGCATAAAAACATGTATGATGTAAATCACATGGAAAAGAAAAACCTAACAAATAAAGGCCAACTGTGGCCGATCACAAAACAGTACGAGACTCCTTCCCATTTATTCTTAGAACGACATAATATTCTGGTGGCATCAACTAGGTCAAAATTTTGTTTTCACTATGAGATTTAAGCTCTGACAGGAACACAGTCCGTAGTGAACGGAGTTGTCACACGCTGCTTTAATGTGTTAAAATCCTCCTGACAGCTGCCACCTTCCAACCAACACGCGGGGGCAGAATATCAAACAAATTAATGAATAAAAACACTGCGGCTGAAAAACACTTTAAATAGATAACAACCGCGGCATAAATGGCAATGCACGCTCAGAGCTTAGTGAAAATTATCTGCTGCCAACAAAAGAACCTTTTCACCAACGGCATTCGCCTCATCTGGATTCACTGAGGTGATTCAGCGCTGACAGATGAGCCGACGTCAGTGTGTAAGGATTAAGAAGCCAAAACCTGCAACTGTAAACACTTTTGTTAACAGAAACATTAACCACTTTTCTCTCCGTGAGGTGTTTTTTTTGTGTTGTTACGGTTTCCGAAAAGCCAAACAAATCGAAGTGCATACATACATCCATGGAAACAAAAGGGAGAATTAACTAGTGTTTAATCGTGTGTTTGTCTCGTCTCCTTCTGTATTAGCTAGAAATATTAAACTTAGTTTCCTTGTTTAACGTCCATCTGACCACTAGTTATATTTTTTATCAATTTGACAACTAAGTAAAATCTAATACAAAGCTGGTTGTAATGGTTTTGTAATGATTATGATACTGATTTAAATTACTTTACAGATCGAGTTTCAAACCTGCCCCTTGGGGTAAAGGAGGTTTAGGTTATAGGTCTGAGCTTTGGTAGATAACCAAATGAGATACACCACAGGGGATCATCCACACGCAGTCACATCCTCTAGTGTTGAAGCTCAGAGCTTTAAGCATTTCTTATTGCAGGCATGGTTTCATTACCCAGCCGCTGGTGCAGCAGCTGGTCGTTTGAGCCCACAGATTCTGACAGACACCCTTGACAGGAGCGATCCATCGCCTTCAGCTGGAGCAGGAGAAACGGGGAGCAGAGAAAACAGAGATATGTGCCGATCACTGTCAAAACAGATATTCAGCTTGTCATCTGCATGAGGGAAAGCTGTGTCAATTCATCATGCGTTTAGTGAAGCCTGGGCATTATTCACTAGTACTCTGAAAGGGGAGGAAATTGTATTCCAGGAGGGGAAGAAGGCATCCAGCTGGAACAGCTTACCGGAGTGACTGATTACGTACAGGTAATAAAGCACACTGTCAGATATATCTGTTAAATCAATGACAGACCTCCAAGACTTTGGGCACCATTTGTTTAAATTTCAGTGCAGCTTGACGTGTTTTCAACTCAGCCGTAGAAAGACGAGGAAAAGGTGCTGCTTCAGGATGTCCTCCCATCGACAGGCAAACTGATGTGTTTGCTTATACAACTGAGAGGCTGAATGCTTGCGTGACAGTACATCCAAAAGCATCCCAACCAAACAAAGAAGTAACACGGGACTGTTATCTCAGGTTGACTTTCCATCAAAATCAGCACACATTTCTCCCTCAGCAATAACATGATTTTATTAAATCCTACAACTGTAAACTGAAGTAGAGGAAATGCATGGTAAATAATATTGCTGAAGTATTAAACAGTACATTTAGCACTGAACACTAGTTTCCTCTTACTTTAAGCCGCTCCTGTACAAACCTACTATGCTTCTTTACCTTCCTCACTAAAAGGAAGCTGACAGTGCTGCTATACAAAACAACGATTTAGTAACCAATAAATCCAAATGTGGAAGTTGTGAGGTTGTTTTTTCACAACAGTCAAAAAGCCAAAAAACTGCAATGACTTTTGTTTTAATAAAAACTACACGTTTTCCTTCAGTTCCCATAAAGAGAGATGGAGATCCATTCTATGAAATGCCAATCTTTATAAGGAAGATACAAGTTCAGCAAAACACAAAAAAAAGAACAAAAAGGCAAAAATCTTTTAATAAAAAGTGAATAGCAGCAAGTCCTCGAAGATTATGTGGCCAAGTTAGCTCAAACAGATCAACGCCAGATGTTTTAAAGGTGAAAATATCTTGAACAGAAACACAAATCCAGGTTAATGCAGGAAAAAGTCTCTCACATAAAACAAAAAGCTGAGCCAGAAGCCATGTAACCATATCTAACCAGGGATAATGAAGGCTTTACAGACAGGTAAACTCATCTTCCACTGTTGGTGAGAAACACAAACAACCTTGGTGGTGTGCTAAAAAAAAACAGCTCAGTGTTAATAAGTAACTGAACAGCCAGCACATGCTGTGTGCACTGTGGGAACTGTGGAACAGAAATGGTCTAACTGGGATAAAAGTCTGCAGCAGAGCCGGAGTGCTGCATGTAATCATCGGCTCATACAGGCTGAGCAGCGGCTTTATTTAGAGTAATGGCACCAGGGCTGAAGTAAACTGGCCTTCTTTCTAGAAGTGAATTTAACTGACTGATAAGAACGGCGATCATTACAGTTCAAGGAGAAGTATGAAAAATGAAAAATGGAGTGCTAGTAAATGCAGCCATGCAGGCACACCAGACACACACTTCATAGAGCTCAGAGTTGGATTAAGATGCATGTCTGTGTGTGTGTGTGTGTGTGTGTGTGTGTGTGTGTGTGTGTGTGTGTGTGTGTGTGGGTTATCATATTTGTGTTTGTGTAGTAGGAGCTGAGCAGTGAGTAACAGTGAGTAAGGGGCACACTGGCTAATTAAAAGTCTATCTTAATAACTATTTATGACTGTCTCGCTGTGCCTCTCATTTTCTTCACTGTGACACAGCAAACTCCACATCGTTACTGGGAGACCTGGAATGAGTTGAAGGAATTCAGGGTGTCAGCATGCTCCGCCCTACACCCGACTGCCACTATCTCATTCACTCAGTCACCACCTTCTATGTCCTTCCTGCCAGCCCCAGCCCTCCCGTCCGTTAACACTGTCATGATTGTGGAGTGCAAGCCCCCTGGCCTCCAATTCTCTGCGGTCCTGCTGATTGTAACCCCGCCACCCATCCCCTCCACCTTTGTCGGCATACAATAGGGAGTGAATCCTGTCTCCTGGCAACCAATCCCTCAGAGAAGGTTGCTGTGGTGCTTCAGAGACAAGACAGAGAGAAAGAAAGAGGCAGATAAATGGTGATGGAAAGAGAAAGAAGTTAAGTAGGAGGACACAGAAAAGGGATTTTTGAAAAGGAAGTTAAAAACTTCTAAAGCATTCATGGAAGTCAGTGGGCTCTCGAACCAAGTGAACAATGTGAACACGGTTCAGTCTGAGGAGAAATAATTTCACTCATTAGGTTTGATAAGCTGATAAATCCTTAAGCCAATCATATGATTTCTGTACAGGCCAGACTAACGTGAGTGATGTTAACCTGAAAACGCAGCAGTGATCACACAGCTGTGGATTCCTGCTGGTTTAAAACACAGACGCAGCCATTGTTACATCACCTGCTGTTTCGTGGACTAACCACCACCACATTTCTCTCTGAAACAGGAAATTACCGTCCTAGAGCGGACACGACTAGGACATGTGGAAATGCCAAACTTTGTTGTGTCTTGGCCTTGCTTTAATTTATTCCCTGCTTTATTATAATTTAATAAAAATGGGACCACAGTTTAAGAAGGACCTAATTCTGTGTTTGTTGTATTAAATAAGAAGGGAAACTAGAAGAGGAGCCACACACTCATTAAGAAAATGTTTACTTGATTGATGTGGATCAACTTTAATGTTCCAGTTGGGCAATCAGGGACATAAATTTCATTCACTCAAAGCCCACAGCACAAATTAATGCTAGGGAGTATGACCAAGATGATGCATGATGTTTGTCCCTAAATGATACGATTCACTTTTTTTTTTTCCATGTATGACTTAAATTTCACTGTGCCATGTTCCAAACGTCGTTTAGACTATTTACACTGGTGATTCCTTATCACAATGAAACTAAAAAACTAGTTTTTGGTATGAACTATGAAGCCCAGTACTAGTAAAAATACAGCAAATCTGGAAAAAAGTTCAACATCTCCTAAAAGTAAAATAGATAAGATCGCTTGTGTATGAATGACGTGCTTCCCGTGTGACTCCGGTTGTTATTCCAATAACGTAAATCATTTTTAAGTAACAGCATCTACGTTTAGGAATTAGACTGCAATGAGCAGAGCAATGACGGAAACATCAGGCATAATCCGGGTTGAACTGTAGCACCGTTATGAAATTAGCTCAAACCTGCTTTGGAATTTCTACACTTCAAATTAATTTTCCTTATCAGGGAATGAAATGTGCAGATACGGATATTTGGTGAATAAGCGGTAAAATATGTGGCCTGGATGAGTTATCAGTCCAGCACTGCTCTGCAGCCAAGAAGGATTAGATTCTCTGTACACAGATTTCAAAGCCTGGATACAGTTTACACTCAAGTGTTGTGTCAGAGGTCTTCTAGACAGACACAAGGCTAAGCTGTATGTTACAGGGAGTAGCATCAACAGACAGCAATAAACCCTGAAACCAGGAGACAGTTTGACAAGCCAACCTCTCCTGACCCAAGCTCAAGACCCTCGGAGTCTTGGCAGGAACCACAGCAGATCATAAGCTTCTCCTGAACCCTGGAACGCCAACTCCTACCACAGAGAGATAAAGCCGGCAGCTATTTCAGGCTCAGGAGGCAACAACAGTGACAAAAAAAGCTTGGCTAGGTGAAAGAGGCAAATTACGTTTGACTGGGACTCGCTTCTGCTTACCCTTCTCCCAGGTTTGCATTTCTTTAATCCACTTATTTATTTTGTCTAATGCGAGGTTCAGCAGCAGTGATGTCCGTGGTTCACCATTTAATTCAAGTTTTACACATTTCAGCTGACATGAAAACAAAGAAAATGTATGAACGAGTGAGCATGGCAGATTAAAGAACAGGCAGTTATGAATTTCCATCTTTTTCTCATTATACCACAAATGCATCATTCAAAAACCAAATAAAACAATGATTATAAAATGAAGTTCAAATAAAGGGGAAAAAAAACAAACAGCAGTGAGCTTGTAAAGAGTCTTATTTTTTCTAGTGATGGAGCCATGAACATTATAGATTCACTGCAATCATTCTGCAGCCTGTTTAATTTGTTCATTCCTGAACCAAGACGATCTCCCAACCATACACAGGCAGGGCAATCCCTGCAACCAAGCTGAGGAACATCAATTATTTCAGGCACAACAGAGGATACCATCTTAACTTAGCTGCTGCTCTAAAAGGAGGCTCTGAATGCTGGCCTTAGTGCTCTCGTTGGAACTGCTCATTGCCAGCCTGGCTGTGCTTCATGACGTGTAGTGAGGGCTGCGATTGTTCAACCATACTGATTGTGTTGTAATGCAGCATGAAAGCTCCACTTGCCACAGAGAGCTGCCATAAATCGCGGCGCAGATGACCTAAAGGCAGTTTTGACATAATTGAACGTTAAATTATGAAGGAGTGATGAGTGACAGACACTTTGAACGGCCGCCTGAGCATTTGACAGCTTTAAACAAGCCTGTAAGGGATGCGATTAATAACATCTGTGAATGTCCATAGCTTACAACTGGTGACAAGTCCAGTAACTTTGATTTTACTGCTTCAGTTATAAATACCTGTGATTACCAGTTAGCCTAGTATTTTATTAATGCAAACATTTTAATACACTAATTCATTTGCAATCTTTTTATATAGCTAAAACTTGAATCCAGCAGGAGGAAAGCAGTAACTAGCGGCAACGAGTAGGGAGAGGGACAAATTTTCTCTAATTTATTCCATAATGGTTGATTAAGTCTTCATCACAGGGATTCTGCAGTACTGGCCTTGGAATTAGTATGTCTTTGTAAAAGTGATCGAATTAGCATTTTATAAGCTGCCGAACGCTGCATTGAAACAGCTGCTCCTTGTCTTACGTCTCTACCACCATGAATTGTTCTGAAGCTCCACTCAAACCAATAAAAGTTTTCTAATTACACATCCCTTCCTCCCTCTACCTCCTCCATCCCTGGAAAAGCAGAGCTAATTTATCTGAAGCCCCCTGAAGAGTATGATAACAATGCAAAGCATTTGTAGTATCTCTGAGACCTGTGGACACACACACACACACACACACACACACACACACACACACACACACACACACACACACACGTATAAAAAAGGCCTCTGTCCTTGAGAACTCGTTGAAGCCCAGGGTGAGCTGGTGACAATGTGGGGGCTGGTCATGCCGTAAAGCAGATAGCCAGGATGCACGGAGCAGCACACAGATAGGTCTCTGATAACATCCTCAGGGGAAGCAAAAAAGAGAATAAAACAGAACTGATAGTAAATATAAGATGCTTCAAGCAGAAAAAATACCATGTCTATAAAAATGCCTACACGCTGATAAAGATGTCGTACAGAAAGAGTTTTTTTTTCAACAGTCAAAGACGACGGCAGATTAATTAGAAAATCAAGTTCTCATTTTGCAAGTGGAAAAAAATAAAAACCTTTCTCTGCATGTGATTAGTGAACACCTGAAAGCATCGTGTCTGACTAGAGAAACGGTGCTAAACAGAAATATCCCACAGCCTCATAAGAGCATGAACTCTTTGTGCGGTTTCACTTCCAAACTTTTTAAAATCAATCATAAGCCTTTGGTAAATTAAGAAAGTGTATGCCACGGTTAAACTAACAGAAATATGATTGAACAGCTTATTGCCAAAAACATTTTAAGTATGTTTTTTTAATAAAATACAAACGAGGACTGGGTAAGGCCGTTAAAAGAAACGTCTATTAAATGCAAGTATTTGCCTTCTAAGCTTACAGCAGCTTACTGTGAACCAGAAAAATGAAAACCACATGTCTCAGTGGGGTATAGCCACGGGGCGTCTCTCTCTCAAGACACAGGAGTTGCTATGAACAACAGGGAGGCAGCCATGCTAATACCTATCCTACCCCCCAGCCCCCAAAACAAATAAAGTGTCTGATACAAGGCAGGCTCCTGTCGGCACCCCAACCTTTGCCTGGGCCCCAGGGCAGGATGCCAGCTGGGATCAACTCTGCTGGTCAGACATGGAGACACTAGTGTAGCTACTTCATTCAGACTGAGTGGACTGTGTGGGAACATTGTAAATCTCACAAATGCAGAAAACAATGAGAATTTGTGCTGCTTGAGGCAATGATTATGTCAGTAAGGTGAACACTCAAGCAGTCAGCTTGAATCAGCAAAGCGTGAACCATCACAGAACATTTCTCCCCAAACAGATAAATTGCTCTGGCAAAAACTCAGAGGCTTCTTAAAGAAAACAGCCTCACGGTATCAGAATTTCCAGAGATCAAAGACGTTATCTCCTCGGTGCGAGGAGGGACGAAAGTTTAACTAAACCACGGTCAGTAGGAATTCTTAGAATGAACAAAGTTTAGTCTGGTTTGCTTTTCTCTGTGATAAACTTCCTCCTCATACTAACTGAAACAAATCACTAATACCAACAACTTTATCGTGTCGGCCCAGTCAGCTGAGGTGGTTTAATTCAGCCTTAAAGGTGCTGAGAGCCGCGTAGATAAAATGAATGTTAGGAAAACACCTACAGACGTCAAGAGTCTAATGGATCACTGCCAAGCCACTAAAAGGATTAGGAAGTCCATCCATGCAGCTCAGGAGAGTGTAAAATATCAAGAATTCAAACACATCTGGGTCCAAGTGAATTCCTGGTTTCCTCCCTTGTTGCTTCAGATGGAGCTCAGCATATTTTATAACGTAGTCAGACCACTATTAGAAATAACCTTCAGACCGACCAAAGTTCTCATTATTTCTGTTTTTCTTCTCAAATAAACAATAAAAAAGCGATTTTATCAGGTATATTTTTATAACCCGATAGTGCCTGAAGTCTGGTTACAGGGAAAACAAATTTCCATTCTGAGTTTGTCGTACCCACTCAGCCACAACAATTAATCAAATCAAATACAATTAGGTCTTAAAATCACATGAGCAGTGCTTTCTGTTTCCAGCGTCTCCAGATAACAACCTAACTGATGGAGCAGAGACTAGTTAAAATGAAAGACATGGCGAAGGCTTGAGCTTCTCTTTCTTTAAGTGACTGGATGTAAAATCCCAAACACACATGGCAGATATTTAACATTTCAGCCAACTTGCAGCATTGGAATAAGTAATTGTGAAACTCAAGGCTTCACATCGGTGCATCCTGTGCACACGGGTGCATCGGTTAATCCCAGCTGTCTCTGGTAAAAGATTATAAACGTGGTTACCAATGAGCCAAGTGTTGGCCGTCATCATGAACACCATCAGTCCAGCGCCACCCAAAATAAGTCCAGAGCGTCCACTGACCAGCTTTGCTTGCTCCAGAAACTCTGGTTCTCGTAGCTGGTTGCTGGTTGGCTGCTGGTTCTGCTAGTATGTTGGCAGGTCTGCAGCGGTGCCACATTTCAGCTTCATTCTTCACTAAAATAATCCAGTTTCTCTTGTTTCCTCTGCAAGAACACAATCCAAGTTCCGCAAATTCTGGCATCCAGTGAGATGCACACTTACACCAACATGGTGACTCCAGCATTTTTGTTCTTAGATTTTAAGACACAGGAATTTGTCTTATACACAACTTTTTATTGTGTAAATCTTTTAAAAAGGCTTTACTCTTACTTTAATGATTAAATTTTTTTTAAATACCTGGGTTACTTTGGCTTTCTGTAAAATGGGGAACGCTGACACCCATATTCATCACCTCTGCTTATGTTAAATTTAAACAGTAACCTATTTTTCATGTTGTGCAGAGGCATGTATGGCTACCAGCCGTTCTGGCTAAGAGGCAGTCAGTGAGTCTGCTTTGCTCATGCTGTTTCCTCTAGGTTCTGGTCTAAAATTAGGCCTCCTGCCTGAAGGACACAGCATGATGGTTGACTTCTGGACATTGGCTGAAAATTCAGTTCTGTATCCTTTGCCAACAGGGTGCCATCAATACGCCATGTGTCCAACATGGCGTATTTCATTGAAAAAATCTGATTGCTGGTGAAATCTGCCCGAGGACACAAGCAAAAGTGACATGTTGACAAAGTACTTTGTAATAACTGCTGAAACATCAATTCCTTTTTAAATGCATTTAAAACATGCTTCCTCTCTGAACCCTGCTCATCCTGTCCAAAGTACTGAGAGCAGGCAGAATGAGGTCTTTGTGGAAGCGTAACAACACAGACAGTCCCTTCCTGTCCTCTGTGTGACGGAGACACCACAGCAGGACATTGAGATAAGGCTGCTGTTAAAAGACAACAAGATGGATAATCCTTTTTATTTTCCCTTATTACTCTGCACAGGCAGTGAAACAAACACAATATTTCAAGGCTCGAGTTTCTTCTTCACTCTGAGGTTCTTGAAGCCAGGTGTGGTAAATGCACCTGAGTGGAGAGCTCTGTTGGAAGCTGTAGGCAAAAACTGTCAGTTGTTGTTATAGCTTAACTAAGACCGCTGGGTTTATTCATGCCTCCAGCTCGCACTCTCAGTCTCAACATGAGGAGCGAGCTCAAAACGACCGGGTGTGTCGACATACAACGTTAAGAGACAAGACACGAACGGGAATGTTAAAAATAACTTTGCTGCACTAGTTGAGTTATCAAACACAAAAGCTGTTCCATATTTGGCTCATGACATAGTAAGATGGCATTTAATTTACATGTTTTGCTCTTTGACTGTGCATAAGATGAAGCTAGTCAAACTGAAAGAAAAGCAGGGAATCTGGACACCAGAGATAAATGCAGTAAGCCCATTAAAGCCACAAAGCTTAGATTCTAGGAGTTAACTTGCAACAGCACAGCATAGTCTTTTCTTACCCTGATGGGCTCATTAGACCCATTTCAACATTCCAAGTAAGAACCTTAAAGATCCTATTGCTATGAACTGCAGGCAAGCTCTTTTACAGAACATTACAAGCCTTTCATGTCAACATGTAAGTTACTCCAACATGATGCTGAACTCCAGAGCATGAAATTGATTCAGAATCAAAGAGCAGTAGCTGTTCTTCTTTGCACCCAGAGGGGTAGAGTTGTCACAAAAAGTAAGGAGCATATCTGCTGAGGTTATAAGCAAATGTGCACGCCTCTTTTATAATCTATTTCAGTTTCTGACAAAGAGGGCTCCAAATGTCAAACTGACATGAGCTTTCTGTCAAATGCTGCATAATATACAACACTGTTGTACATGTTCAATGGTGAGGTATTTTCCACTTAGTATCTGTTAAAAAAAAGGGGCACAACCAACTGAGAGTTGCACATCTTAGATTTCTAACCAACTGCTTTCGTTTCCGTGGCAACAGGAAAAAGTAAGCATTTAATACTAAAAGAACCCATCAAAACATTTAACTTGTCCAAAATACAAGAGGAACAGGTTGTGTATGTTTACCGTGCATCCAAACAAGATGGCTTGGCTGTAAAATATTTATAAAATAATTCACGTCTGGTTAAGAGGCCACTGTGGCTGTTTATGATTCATTACCCTCCTAAAACCCAGAAATCTTAAAAGCCAAAAGAGATCTTGATTTTTCACATTCTTGATGCCCATTTGCAACGAGCACTAGCTAAGATGACGAACACACCGCGCTCCTTGTGGCTGCTCCACATTAAAAGCACGCTCTGCTTCGTCTTTGATTGTTTTTAATTGGAAATGGCACCTCAAATGTTGAGTTGGCTTCAGCAGTAACATAAAACAGCACTTAAAGAAACAGAGCGATGACTTCGATGTGACATAATTGCACTTGATTATGTGCTACATTGTTTTCCTGTGACTCCTTTGTTCTGAAGCATGCACAGGAATGTTAAAAAGCCTACCACAACCAATAAACTGCAGGAAAAGACACAATAAAGAGCATCTAAGCAGGGCTGTGGCATGATCAAAATATTCACTGCTACAACTAAATGTTCCTTCCTAAATGTTCATTGCTCATTTCATCCCTTAGAAAGGAAAATTTATCTCTGGACAATATCAGTATTTTATTATCTAGCATGAGGTAATAAAATAAAAGATATCAACAGAAACCTGGCAGCAAGGATTCTGCAAGGTGGAACGTGTGGTCCTGTGGTCAAGTGCTTTTGCCTGAAACTTGCTGTACGAGCCAACTCCCTAATGACATCTAAAAAAGTCTGACCCTAAAGTAGTCTAGACAGTCAGCCAAACACTGCTTATAGTACACGCTGGATCAGGCTGACAAGCAGATAATCTCACTGAAAGTGTTTGAGGCATTGTGCAATGACTTTTCAACCACTGGTGTTACAAACAGAGCAACAGTAATAACAGTAAATGAAGCAAATGAGTTCAAACTAGTTTCTAATAACATGTACTCACCATGTTGCTTTTTAGCCTGCTACACACGTAAAGATTTTTTTTATCTTATGAGACTTTTTTTATCTGGTCGAGACCTCACACGTGAAGATAAAAAAATCAGTTTTGATCGTACTGTGTGTGGTGTTTTCCGATAATCTAATCAGAAAACACCACACACAACGATGCTGTCCCGCAACTCATCTACAATCTAGTCCTCCAAGCCGGACAAACGTCGAAACATAAAGGAACCATAGCAACAACCAGCAAAAAACGTAGAAGAAGAACCATAGAAACAACCAGCAAAAAACGTAGAAGAAGAACCATAGAAACAACCAGCAAAAAACGTAGAAGAAGAACCATAGAAACAACCAGCAAAAAACATAGAAGAACCATAGAAACAACCAGCAAAAAACGTAGAAGAACCATAGAAACAACCAGCAAAAAACGTAGAAGAACCATAGAAACAACCAGCAAAAAACGTAGAAGAAGAACCATAGAAACAACCAGCAAAAACACGTAGAAGAACCATAGAAACAACCAGCAAAAAACATAGAAGAAGAACCATAGAAACAACCAGCAAAAAACGTAGAAGAACCATAGAAACAACCAGCAAAAAACGTAGAAGAACCATAGAAACAACCAGCAAAAAACGAAGAAGAAGAACCACAGAAACAACCGGCAAAAAACGTAGAAGAAGAACCATAGAAACAACCAGCAAAAAACGTAGAAGAACCATAGAAACAACCAGCAAAAAACGAAGAAGAAGAACCATAGAAACAACCAGCAAAAAACGAAGAAGAAGAACCATAGAAACAACCAGCAAAAAACGTAGAAGAACCATAGAAACAACCAGCAAAAAACGTAGAAGAACCATAGAAACAACCAGCAAAAAACATAGAAGAACCATAGAAACAACCAGCAAAAAACATAGAAGAACCATAGAAACAACCAGCAAAAAACGTAGAAGAACCATAGAAACAACCAGCAAAAAACGTAGAAGAACCATAGAAACAACCAGCAAAAAACGTAGAAGAAGAACCATAGAAACAACCAGCAAAAAACATAGAAGAACCATAGAAACAACCAGCAAAAAACGTAGAAGAAGAACCATAGAAACAACCAGCAAAAAACATAGAAGAACCATAGAAACAACCAGCAAAAAACGTAGAAGAACCATAGAAACAACCAGCAAAAAACGAAGAAGAAGAACCATATAAACAACCAGCAAAAAACGTCACCCAGCATGGAAGGGGATATATAGGAAGAGGAAATGACAGAGGTCTTGGGACTATTGTTAACAGAAAAAGCCAGAACTGAAAAAAATAACAGACTGGAGACGGCGTGAACACGGACTTTATTTACTTCCTTGCTCCCCAGCCAGCTCGCTCTCTGATTGGCTACATTCCGTACCACGTCACCATCCAGGTAGTCACGATGCACGAGTCATCGGCTTTCCTCAGAAATCGGCTCTGAAATATTGAACATGTACAATATTTCCGATTGTCGGCTTCGACCCGTTTCGGAGCGGATTATCGGGACAAATCGGCTCGTAACACACCACAGAACAAATAATTACTGGACAGGGAAATCTCACAATGATCGGGCGTTTGCCGTCCGAGGTTGGGAAGAGGTAAAATCGGGACAAAACCAGTCCAAAAATCATTGTGTGTACTGGGCTTTAGGAGTTTAATATCTGTGTTCACTGACTTTCAACTGTGAGGCCTCTATGGACAGGGCTCCCTGATGGGCTCCAGACCAACGTTTTGCATTGATTGCATTTGCATCACTTTTTAATTTGGGTGCACCAGCAAACAATTTAGGTGCACCCCGATTTAAAGCATCGCTCTCAGCAGCTCATCTGAATAATTTTAATGATCATCTTTTGATGATTACACATAGACATTGGTTATTTAAATTATTGTTAACAATAATTAAGTTTATTAAAATGTTTGTCTTTATTTTAAGCATGAATGTTAAGTTGGACTTTTTTAATGAGGTTCTAGCTTTGCAGAACTTAATGAAACTAAACATTTCAGACTTTGAAATAAGCTCATGAGGCTGTGCGGCTTCTGTCAAATTTCCCTCCTCTGGATTCATGTTTAATCTTTTTCATTTTTATCTAGTAGAACTTGAATTTAGTGAAAGGCAGCTCCTCTTTAGCTATATTACTTAGCATGATTTTGGCTGCTCCAACTGCCAGAAACATCAGGGTTTTTGTTATTCTGTTTTTTTGTTTTAAATATGCAGCAGACTCTTATTCTACAGTGTTTCCCGGACCATATTGGGGGGCATTAAAAGGTTACGTTCATTTATTTTGTTCTGGTTTTCTATACAGCCCGAGTATGCAGCCGGAGTAAGTCTCCTGGTCCAATGTTAAGCCGAGAGCATCATGTCCATCACGAGAACGCACACAGCTGAACAAGCAGACTCTACCGTCACTGGAGGAATTTCTAGGTGGTAAAACGGTTTAAATTTGATCCAATATTGTTGTAGGTTTTATTAACAACACATTCTGTATTTTCTGTTGGCTATTGTAGAGCCGTGTAGTGTAGTTTTATATAACCTGTTAACCACCATTAAAACCGCTGAGCTTCTGGGAGAAGCTTGAGCTGCGTCAGTGCAGGTGACGACATGCAGACAGAAAGCTGCAGCAGTCAAAACACATCCCGCATCCAGCTTTATCTTCATGTTGCGAAGACACAGTGAAAAACTTTTTAATTAATGAGGATAATAGATGACAACTACATATGAGCAATATCCACGTTTTACAAACCATTGCTGCTCCCGCGATTCTCGTTCGTATCGTTCTTCGTTGTACCGGATGTTGTTGAATTTAAACCAACACACAACACGGTGGATCAGAGCCAATCAGAGGTTAAGACCTACCATTTCTCTTAGCTGTTTTGCCACGGTGGGGAATAAACACAGAATACGCAGACAGACCTTCAGAGAGATAATTAAAGTTACTTGGACCTGTTAGGTGACCCGGAAAAAACAGTTGCATTCAACAAATTTTTGGTCGCACTCGAGAGCCCTGATATACACACTGAAGTATTTGAAATACTTTAGTAGCCTGAACCCTCGTCTATTACATAGCTGTCAATGCAGAGTTAACTATTATCCATCAACTTGAATTATCTAAAGTGGAAAGCAAATCAAAACAGGCTAACCATCACCATCATTCTTTTACAGCTCTGCTGTCTGGGTGGTGTAAGCTGGAAAAACACCAGGTGCCAATGCAGGCCGATCTTTTTATACACTCACAGGTCATTTGTTTACAACAAGCACTGAGGTGTGTTTTACCTCTAGCTGTCATAGAGGAATCACTTTTTATTTTTGTCACAATGATGTTTTGTCTCAGAGGGATTAAATAAAAACGCAGCGCTCCTGTACACCTTGAGAGAGAAGATGGTTGCTGTGTGGCGGATTTACTCCTCTTCTAATTATTAGCCACTCAGAGAAAGCCAGTCAGCCAAACAGCTCTGTGTGGGCCCATGAATTATACATGGAATCCATTAAGACACTTAACAGCTGGTTCCTGTGAAACTTACCAGGAAAAGCTACAGCCTGGCTACCCCTGTGTGCACACCTATTAAAACAGCAGCACTTGTCATTAAAGTTGTGTAGTAACGTGCATTCTGACCATCATAAACCAGGAAGTCACAGGGCTATTTTCAGTTCAATCTCATCTCTCTGGAGGGCAACTGGGCCAGCTGCCGATTTCCTCGCATGGCGGGGAGATGCACTACAGTAATTAAATGTCTGTTGTGGCTAGCTGACTATGCTATGGTTTGGGCACCGTGCCTGTTCTATACCCAACAGTGGCAGATGTGCCGGTCATCATATCTATATACCCAACAAATACCCAAGAGACCATAGGACTAAGGCCTTCAGAGGTGGGGAAAAGGCTGTTCAACAGAGGGTCGGGGTGGTAAATGGACTTGTACTTATATAGCACTTTTCCAGTCAGTTAGACCAATCAATGCACTTTACACTACCTGTCACATTCACAAACACACTCATAGGTTAGGTTTCTTGCCCGAGGACACTTCGACATGTAGTCAGAGGAAGTCTGGAAGCGATGCACCTACCTTCCTTCTGGTTGCAAGACCACTGCTCTTCCTCCTGAACTACCTGACCCTGATTTCTAACCTGCAGCATCCTTGGTTTCACAAATCCACTCACTTCCTTCTTGTGTGACAGTCCAGTCCTCCTTTTGAGGGTTAAAAATAATGCGTACAGACACAATTCTGCTCTATCTGAGCCTCAATATGTTTACATGGGATTTATGTTGCGTTTCATTCTGGTGAGGAAGGTGGGGAGGAGGCAGCTACAGTGCAGACAGCGCAGAGGACAGTAACTGGGTGTTTGTACAAAACTGCTGAGAAAGTGCAAGTTACAGCCCTGTTTTATATTCTGGACTCCCAGACTCGACTCGTGACGACAGTCTTTTCCTCAGCAGCTCCCAACATTTGGAACGGTCTCCCTCTTTAATATTTAAATCGCTTTTAAAAACTCGTCTTTTTTGCATTGGCTTTAACTCCAGAGAGCAAGAAAATTAGGCCAGGCTTTGCACCATCTTTACTCTTTTGTCTTATTTTACGTTTTATTTTTGAATTATTGTTATTCCTATGTAGCACTTTGGGTACCTCTTGGCATGTGAAAGTGCTTTATAAATAAAGTTTGATTAGATTTTTATACCTCTGACAACAGCTTAAAACTGTGGAAATGTCAGGGACAATACCTTGTTTTTACTGATGAAAAATTAAATTTTAATAGGAAAATTACAAGCATTTTCACAAGTACAGTGTAAAGAAAGCTCAAAGTATCAGGACTGAACAGCAACAGTGTTGTAGCCTTAACTTAGACTAATCTGGGAAAAAATCTCTTGGCTTGGCAAAATAATGCCTGGTTTGCTGACTAAACCAACAACGTTTAAACACAAAACTACGGAGAAACAGATTCAGCACAAGTTTTTTATTATGAAGGTAAAAACATAACAATCGGAAGGATTTTCTGGAGGTAATTCTTTGTAGTTTTCTTTTCATGATCCTTTACTGCTCCAAAAATATTCAGCCTACAAAAGCTTTAATTTAATTCCATAAACAACAAACACGAGTAATCCTGTTTTAAAGTGGTTCAGAGCAGAATTATTCACATGAAAATAGACATTATCCATATGAAACCCCTCTTATCTGGACATAGGTTATTAACATAACTATAAACATCAACAGCATCAAACAGACTGACAAAGACTAACTGGAATATATGAAACAAAGGCTGAAAAATCTAGTGAGAACAAATGAAGAATGAGACTTTCAACACACAATTCCTGTTTGTTTTTTTCACCATACCCACACTACATACCACTCAACTACATGTAATGTTGTTACTAAAAATGGCTCCTTCAACAGATGCTTTACCCCCACCCACATTGTCAAAATTCACCTCGCCGTCTGTTAATGCTGGAGGACAAAACTTAATAATCTTCGAACAACGCAGGTTTGTGTAAGACAATGCCCGAACAGAAGCTGATAATAATCTAATATACAGTCGAATTTACAATGCTCATCTCCATAAACGGCAGCTTTTGCGAATAAAAAACAAAAACCTTCTCATACCCAAATATATGACCTCGCCCCCCCCCCCCCCCCCCCCCCATTTTGCACAAGCATAAACTCCAATCTCTAATATCTGGCTTGACGCTGCTGTGAGGAAGCGATATCTTGGGAATCCTACCATGAGATGGATGGGAGCTGTGCTTCCTGCGGACCCATTCATGTCTGTGTGCTGTGCAACACAAGAACAAGCCTGCGATGTGCAGCTCAAGGTCAGACATGCTGACTGTGTGCTCTGCTACGAAGCTAAAATAGTTCAAACTTGGTGCAGCGCTGTGTGACGACTCAAACAACCAATAGCAAAAGACAAATCTCAACAAATCTCCCACCCCAGACAAACTGCAGGACACTGTGTAGTGATGACCGTCTGAAACTGCTTCTCAATTTTATGAAAAAACTGTAGTCAAATGACTGGTGGTCACAGTAGAGCTGGAAGAGTTTATCAGCTGGCATTGAGACAAGATTTGCATGTATGCTTTTCTTCCCACAGCAATTACACTGCAACACACATCCTGTGCAAGACACCTGTAATTTAATCATTTGATGCACCTGAACCTTCTAACCCCTCCTTTACACTGGGTGCGTGTGCACCACGGTTTTGTTCCGACCTCCGTGGCGCAGCAATCTACAGCGGGAGTGTATCAGGTGTGGAGAGCCTGCGAGTACCGTCCATCTAGCAGGAGCTGCGAGATCACGAAATCACGGGAGGAAAATGTTGTGAAAATCCCAGTTTGCTTTGAGTGAACCAAACAAAGGAAGCACCAAGCAGGGTTCAATGCAGGGCATTGTGGGTAGAAATGACACGATTACAGATTTTTTGGTACGGTTATTGTCAAAAAATAACAATTTTACAATTATTATGCATTAATAAATTTCCCAACATTATAAACGTGTAAAATCACATTAACACTCCTTATAGGTCTTTTAAGTTTTGTCAAAATTGCTCAAATATAAGCAGAAATTAAATTGTCAAAATTATTGTGTTATTGCAAAATTTCCTTTCGCTTTAACTTATCAGTCATATTAAAAATTCGAAGTGGCATTATGTGGGCGAATGAAGCCGATTTGGGGTTTTTAAGTGCCTTGTCACAGCATTGAACCAAATCCACCAAAAAACACTTTAATAATCCTTGATGTGCGCTGAACACGGCGAGGAGGGGAGTACCTGTTTAAAAGGTTTGCAAGGTGAATGCAGACTTGGTCCAGAAGAATGCTGAAACCGCCAACTGAACCACGTTCCCAGCTGTACCGAGTCCAGCGGACTATCCTGGTGTGAATGCATCCTACTGCACCGGGCTCTGGGGGGGATCATTCCTTAAAACCTGTTGCTATTTATGATGAACAGATGGATCAACTCAAGAACTAGATTAACCTCTTAAGGTCCTTTGTTTGCTCTTAGCTTGTTTTTATGGAAAAAACCATCATGATTATCAGATGCTGTTCATGTGCTGTCGACAGGCCTAAAAAGAAAACTATCCCTTCTTTATTCTACTTTTTGTCCAGTTTTCTCAACTCTTTTTTAAGGACGCTGCATACCTTTGGGAAATAGCAGGTGTTTGGCCAACAGCTCTCTGAGAATCACATTGTTGGTCCAAAAATACAATTTTGTTTGCAATCCATAGATGCAACAAAAGAAATTGCAGCTAATTATGTGTTTGTAGCTGATAAAATGGGTTCTCTGCCGTGTGTGTTTTTTTTCAGCTATATATAGATATGTATACACACATCCATATATAACTACATATTTATATGATGGCTGAAGATTTAATGTACATGGATTTACATAAAAACAACCACTGTTGTAGAAAAACTAAATCAGTTTTTACCCAGTGTTGCCCCTTTGGAACAATCATGACTCAGGCACAGGTGTAGCGTTAGTGCATGTGCAGGTGAGGATTTGTTTTCTTTTGAGTCTCCATGAGCTACAGAGCCGTGCACAACTCATCAGGTCACAAAGTACACATCTGTTCAAACACTGCTTTGTTTTGTTTGAACCTCTCTTATTATTTCTATGACGCTATTGAGTTGGACCTCAGTACAGGAACAAATGTAAGCCTCCACCCTGGATAACAATATTCTTACTAATGTCTCTGTAGTGATGTTTTAATCTGGCCAGAAAATTACATACAAGCTTTACAATAACCAGATAAAAATATTATGTCGAACTACATTAAAAACACAGCTGTAAACGGTGATAATAAATGCTACTTTAATTACAGGGTAGTGTTTAGGGCAGGGCGACATGGCCTAAAAATAAAATCTCTGTCAATAAAAGTGGGCTTTTCCACCATATAAAATGGCTGCATATCTTAGTGATATGCAACCCGACTGCATCTGTGATCTCTTTCCACCCGGATCCTCATCATACAGGGTCCACCGGGACAATGATTCCTCTGATCTTAACGGGAATTTGTGGGCTGAGGCCATCTTCTGTATCTCGTGGAGAGCAGCATTTCTCACAGCGGTTATATGTGCAGCTAAGTTCCAGCCGTGGGTGATGGCTCACTTATCAGTATATATGTTAGTGCTTTCAGACGGACAACGTTCAGGTTCTGGTGCTGAGCCGCTGCTAACTACGGAAGCCCAAAGACAGCATTTGCTGTGCATACTGAAGGGTGAGGGGGAGAATAAAAAACAACAAAAGCATGGTTTTCATGAAAATAAATTGTCATATATGGTAAATTCAAATTAATCTATAAAATGGACTTTTTGTCCAGGCTAGTAGTATTCAGTCAATCATTGGATGCACACTGAATGGCAGAAGGGGGAAAACAAGCTCAATGGCAGCTTAATTTACTAGCTCTGTTACTACGTCTTCGGGTCTGTTCATCTTCTGACTTGACACAGTCCGTCCATTTTAACAGAAAGAGGGAAAAGCCAATCCTGGTGATGTCTGAGAAATGACCAACATGAAAGGTCTTATCACCACAGAGTAGAGCTTATTGGTCACCGAGCCTATTACTCCTCATTAGAAGCAGAGGGCGTTGTGGGTGCTGCAGAGCCGGGCGTGAAGTGGCGAAGTGATGAATGTGCTGGAGGGGGTGTTTATCGCCCTCACATTGCGACACAGTGATGATGACCGATGGACTCACGAGAGCAGGGTAAATCAGCACTGCTGTGACCTTGTTTCAGCTGATAAGACGGTCCCTCTTTTATCCTTGTGACCCATCTTTCATCTCTTTTCTGCTTATATTTGAACAATTCCTGCTGTTGAGCTGAACTTCTCACAGGTGCCAGAACTGCACTTCCTCTCAAACTGTTATCGACTCATTAAATCTCCGACAGCGGCAATAATCCAAGCAAATGTTTAAATGTTAAACACTCCATGAAGATGGCGGTGTTTATTACACATCACAACACCAAGAAGTTTGGATCAAAAACATCATTTTTACCTCATTCAGCAAAAACCGAACGTTACACATTCACACTTACGCCGCCTTACTTGTGGGTTGAAAACAGGTGGAAAGAAAAACCATCAAAGTCTTCAAGGATCAAGCTGCTACAGCTCCATCGTATTCATTAGTTTTCCAATATTTTTCTGTTTAAATCTTTCAAATACATCATCTTAGCACAGCCTTTTCTTCTATTATAGTTTAATTACATCCAGCTGGAGAACTGGAACCACAAACTGCTTATTATAAATCAGCTATTAATTATACACAACAGTCATTTTGAATCTAAATTACTGAGAATTTTGAGAAATATTGCAATGCAGGAAATCTGTAAAAGGATCTAAAATAATGACTTATGCCAACAAACTCAATACTGAATTCAAATAAAGGCCAAAGCTACATGTCTCTGGCAAAAAATAAATAAAAATCAGTAACTGTATTAATGAACCATGCAGAATGCATCACAGATGTAATTTAGTTTAAAAATAAAGAATTTGAACCAGAGAAAGTGGTGCAATAGTACCATTAATGACCTAGAAACACTGAACTTTAACTAGTTTCCGTTGCTTAAACAGCTTCTTTTTGTACCTGCATCATTGTGAAATTAATAGTTTCCACCCACTGAGATAAAACAAACCAGCTAACAGGAAAAGCCTGCACTCCAGCCACATAAATCATGGCTCCAACATCCACAGCAAAAACTAACCAGCAAGAAACACCATCTAAATAAGGATGCAGGCACATTAACACACAGTTTAAGGTCTTGACAGGTTAAAATATTTTTTTAAGAAAATTATCTGTCACTAATTTGTGTCAGATTTTACCGGACATGGTTTCTGTACAGTCGGTACTGTGGCTCAAGTATTACAGGAGTTTGACAGATGAGACACACAAACCTGAAGTATCTGTCAATGTAACACTGACTTTATGACCATGGGGTTAAAGTAGAATCTTGCCAATATATCTCTCCATAAAATGCTTTGGCAGCAGCCCTAGAATTCCATTTTTACTCCCTACCTGTGAAAAAGAGATGAGCTCTGAATACAAAGTGGCTGCACAACCATTAACCGGACCCGGCAACAAGCTCTGCTATTAATCATTTCACTGATGCTCTAGAAGGCAGTAATTTGTTCATTCAGTAATTCAGATATGGAGTAGAGAAGAGAGGGAGAGGTAAGGTAATATGGTGAGGTAAAAGTGGGATCTGCATTTCACACTTCCATGTGGGTGAACAGGATTTGGCACACAGCTTGGACAGGGCTGGCACGTTAAAATATTAATGTCTGGGGATGTGAATATTCATGGGCGGTCGTCCTCATCATGAGATTGTGGAGGACAGAGCAATGTGCCTAGAGTGTAATCCGATTCTACACGTCCCTGTTTCATTCTCAAGGACAAGGCGCTCTGAGTGGAGAGGGTACTTGGCTGGATGGAGGTGAAGCGGTGGCAGCAACATGTCTCAGCCAACAGGAGGCAAGCAGTGGCATTAGACTGCTGGGTCATGACAAGTAAACGTGACCTCCAGTAATTAACGCCTGCGTGAGGCCAATGACAAAGGCCTAGGTGGAGTTGTTTGTGCCTCCACCCAATAGCTGCAGGTAACATCTTCATGTGCCATAATGCCTGGCAAAAGCCTGAAAACTGCGGGAGGTGCAACAGTCATTCCTCCAAAAAGAGTTACTGCAAAATTATTTGTTGGTTCATGATATTCAACACAAATACAACAGATCTAATGCAGAATGACAGCGGTATTTTATGTGCCGTAAAAGAGGACCTAACGCAGTGGGTAGCAAGGGGGAGGGTAGCTTTCTCAAGCAAGTAAGGCACACACACGCACACTCCCTGTACATATGTGTGTTTTCAAATGGTAACCAAGCAACCAGGTCCTTACCAGGGCCTCTGGTTTTAGGTTTATCAGGTAACTGGTTTTTGTAGCTGCTTGCATCCGAGGTTAAACATCTTCGCTCTTGGTCTTAAAATTACTGGAGGAGTGAGCACACATCCCAGACTGGGCCAGCGACAAACATTAAGCGCTTTATTTCTTTTTGGACAAACTTATTAATGACATGTTAAAGAAATGTGACATATCTGCACAAAAGATTCAGTTCACACAGACAGGATCTGCCTTGTGAGCTCCGGAGATCGTTTTCCTCCACCTGAAACTGCTACCACGGAAACGAGAAGCCAAAACTTGTCAATGTTGTTGTGTAAACTTGACATAAACAGCCCCATATTGTTGCTCTGGAAATCAGTATTGGCTGTATTTAATACTAGAAAAAATAAGTATTCTGGATGAGTTAAGATATGCCAAAAAATGGAAGAATATGTACCAAAAGCCACACATTTTATTATTATTTTATGTACTACACCAAAAATTATTTCCATAAAAAATTATTTTCCAGCTTCTTTCAGGATTTACATTGCAGATGTGGCATATATTATATCATGAAAAGAAGATTTTATTTATTTATTTAACTGAAATAAACACAAATAAAATGGAAAATTGGGGCAGTGAAACTAGAGTAGAAATACCCTTGTTGTTACTGTACCATGAAAGAAGGTCTGCACATCATCATGTATTTCAAAACCAAGTTAAAACAATGTCATGAGTCTCCCAGTAACTGTTGTTGTCTGCTGAAGTGTAACAGCGTTCAAATAACAAGACCTTGTTGCCATTTAGATGGTAATGAGCACAAACTAGTGCACAACAATGTGTATGAGGAGACAAAAGAAGGCTAAACAATGCACTACATAAGCCTTATATTACACTCAATAACATTAACTTTTACCAGGAGCGATGAGCTCAAAGATCCTAAACAAACGCTTCATCCGTACATTCAGTCTCAGACTGATTTCATTAGTCTGACCACTGTGCTTCACATCAGATGTCTGGAAATATTTCACTCACTAATAAAGAATGTCACTGATTGATACCAAAAGACGAGCCCACAGCTAATGTTTCCCACATTAAGAGTGGGAGGAAGTGCTTGCAGTTTCAGTGCAAATTCCAGCAACTAGACACACCCTCCTCATTAAATTACACCATGCATTTACACTTACACTAACAGTTCTCAGCTTATTATATAAATACATTCATAATGATTGCAAGTCACCATACATACACACACACACATATATATATATATATATATATATATACATACACACACACACACATATATACATATATGTATATATATATATATGTATATATGTGTGTGTTAAAAAATACAAATTACGTTCTGCTTAAAGTTAAAAATTGTCTAAACTAGATTTGAAGATTTTACTTTGTTGATATTTAAGTTTAATCAAGTTACTACTAATCTAATCAGAGATTTAGACAATAACAACTACAGTAAAAATGACGTCTTTAAATAAGTTTTTCACTGTCTCGTGTAAACGTGTTAAACAACAACAGCAAACCTTAACAAATCTGTCACCACGGTCTTGAAATGGATGTGATGCTGGATTTCAGGCTGGGGGAGACAGAGGCTCAACCTGCTGGCAGATGGCAGACAGAAAAGGCAGCACTATGAAGTCCTGCAGCCGCGGCTTTAAAAGCGGATCAGGCCGGTGTTTAACCACCAGACGATAAACCAAAGACATCACACGGTGATGGAGGTTTCTGGAATTCAGAAGCTTAATCCCATTTTCTGTAGCCGCCTAAAATATAATTCAATGTATTTTAACATCCAGTCTGACGATTAAAACTGCTTCTAAAAAACCTGGAAAGCCCAGACAGAGGAAAGCTGAATCAACTAACTTTATTAGGGCTTCTGAAAGTAACAATAACAAACTTAAAATAGTTATATAAAGCACTTTTTAAATGTGTATTTTTCTTGTTGTAAATAGAAATCTAATAAATAAGAGAACAAACTTTTAACGAGTTTTCCAGTTTCAGGTGAAACCCGCTACGCTTGTTTCGAGGATAAAGGCTAACTAATCGGTACTTTTTCCCTACGGAGCCATTTCTTTAAAGTGCTCTCAAATTTGGTCTCGTGAATATCTGACGTTATTTATTAATCATAAACTTAAGAGTAATGGAAACACGACATGAAGTTATCCGCATCGTAGCTTAGAAAGGTAAGACGCCTCGTCAGCGGATAATGTTGTGGTACCGTTTCGTGGGACTGCTCGATGGCGTTGTGGTGAAAAATTCATTAGAATCAAAGTGGCTCGGCGTCGCGTGCGGGCTGGAAAACTTACCTGCCAAAAGGTCCAACAGCAGGAAGCTGAGCCGGGCTGCCGAGAGCTCCATTTTTCTTTTAGCTATTCCACCACTTCTTTAGAGAAACTTGCTCGAAGAACTTGTGTTGATTTCGAGTGAAAAGCAGCAGTCCAGCTCGGCTCCACTTTAGCATCCAAACTCCACTCCCTCCTCTTCCTCCGCTGCTCTCTGTGCAGGTGCACAGCCGGAGCGCGCCGCAGGCTGTCACGTGACACATACTTGTAAGCGTCTATGTGAGGTGTAATGGCGCCCTCTGCTGGCGTAACTAACCACTGTTACCTGGAAGCAATAATTTTGGTGTAGTTCAGGGAAAACATTTGAACGTTTTTCTCACATTTAAGTCACGGTTTAGATGCATATCATCATGTCCAAATTGATTTAAGTGAGACATAAATTTAGGCAACAAAACATGGCTGACTTTATGGAAGCATAATAGAGAATTGAATGATTCTATACTTCAGTTATAGCCTTGCTGTTTTCAAACACCATTACTAAGCAAGTCAAGGAGTTATTTCTATTATTCCCCTGGTGATATTAAATTGCCATTCACTAAGGAAAAGTCATAACAGACTAAACTAACAGGAATTAGAGCTGAATGCCTGTTAAACAAGGCCACACAGCTGGAATAAAAACATTGTCAAACAGCAGAATAAATTCTTTACAGGACTCTTACACCTTCGCCCAAGTCAACATAAAGTATTTCTGAGCATTGTTAATGCAAATTTCAAAGATTTTCCAGCACATCACTGCAGCAACACTCTGGTCATTTCACTTTATATGAAACCAGATGTTATATGATTTTTTATAACATGCTACAGACAAATGTAAGGTAAACATGACAAAATTTATTTTTTATATAAAGTGACATCTACCTTTTAGAATACTTATTCTATACAATCTAATCTATGACAAATCTTACATTTCAATATATCATTTCTTGAAAACGTGAAAGATACAAAAACAAACCAGTCTGATAAAAGGTAGTCCATCAGCTCCTTTAGCCTTTTCTAATAAAACAATAAATCAACTTCTTTTCATATAAGTGCCCTTAATTGCTTAAAATTCAAACAAGAAAAAGTTGCCTGCACTGTACTGCTCATCCTGAACTTCTGAACACATAACATGGGACAATACATTGTGCTGCCAATGATTGCTTTTTGAAAATTAAAAACACTAACTTCAGTTGGTGCAAGTGCTATTTACATATTTGAATTAACTAAAATAGACAAATTAAAGTAAAATAAACCAGGCCACTGGATATCATAAAAGAAACGGCCACTAACACAACTCTACTTCACACTGCGGGTGTAGCTGTGCTGCTTTCTGCAAAACAGTTGGGTTATTTGCTTATTTATGCAGCAAAAACTTCCAGCAAACTACTACACAACCAAACAATAAGCTGCGAGTATTACATCTAAAATTTAAGCACTTTTCAGATCTTGAAAACAGATTAAAGCTTAAGCATTTTTATGGATTTCAAGAACCTCTGCGAACTCAGCTTTTATGAACCATCTGAGCCAGCAGCAGCCCGTTCTCAAACCTAACACAGATTTCATCCACAAAATATGCAGAAGATGCCAGAACTTGTTTTATAAGCATCTTACTTTGTTTACTAAAAAATGCCACGTTAACTAGCCAGCCTCAAAGACAAAAGTATTTCTGTATCTACCCAGAAAACTGAATAAAATTAAATTCCCAACCCAACAAGACGCATGTTATATAACTTGACTGGAGTTACAGATTTTGTCATAAAACAACTTGAACTCTCCATCGCTCCTTTTATCTCCCCACATCCGTTTAAAATTCAGCTCAAATTTAGCTATAAACTAATTTAAACAGTAAAATGATTTACTACTAGGAAATATTATCAAAATGACATAAGTACAGGTCAACCACAATACGTTGGGAGCTAAATACTAAAAACATTAAAACGATGCTTGGAAATGTTTAATAAAATTCCATAACTTTAAGCCTATACATCTGAAAACTCTTCACTGAATAAATAAAACATTTCATCACAAAGGACATTAGGTGGCAAACATGAAGGTCTTATGTAGTAAAAATACAAAACTTTCAAGATTACACATGTAGTATTCCAATTTCAATAACCAATTTTCTAGATGTGATTTATTTCAACTATAACAAAAAAGATCTAAAGTGCAAAAAGAATTCGCCAGAAGAAATTAAGTTATAAAAAATTCATGTTTAAAAAAGAAAAAAATTGGTCATTGATCACATGTCCAGTGTGAACAGTTAGCACCATAATTCCTAATTGTAGCAGTGTGCTGGATTGTGGTTCACATCCCAGTATCCAGGCTTTCCTTTATAGACAGGAGGGATCCATACATTGTGCCTCAAGGAGTGGGGGGCCCTGCTGCGAGGTCGGTAGCCAAAGTGAGGCTGTGGGAGGATGAGACTGTTGCCTGGTACCATTTTTTTGGGATGCCAGGAAGGAGCAGCTGGATTCATCATCTTAAAAAGACAAAAGTGAAATTACAAAGAAGACTGACATAAGCCACATAAATTAATTCAGTACTACCAGTGGGCAAAACTAAAAAGAACAGTAGTGTTTTTCTAACCTGACCTAAAAAAGAACCATAAAACTGTCATGCAGTACCTGGGTGGGGATTGTGAGTGGTGAAGTGCGTGCGCCCTCCTCGTCAGAAGAAGAGCCTGAATGGTAGTCTGACGTCACCCTTTCCAGAGCACTGGTCACCTTCTTCGCAACATCTTTGTCATCCTCATCGTTACTACTGAAAGTAGCGACTGAGAAGCACGGGTTTTGCTCTCCATACCTGATAGTTGGAAAAGATGGAGGAAAACATTATTTACTCTCTGGGGTCAAGCACACGCAGAAGGAAATCTGAAATGTCAATATTTTAATTACTTTAAGAAATCCGTTCTTCATATGATTTGTTAAAACTAACTGCAAAAACGTTAAACTTCAGTCTTAGAAAGAAAAAAAGTAGAATCAAGACTTACCTACAACAAACCTCCCCTGGATCCACCCACAATGTCAGTTCATGAGGCAGCCCCAGGTCACTGTACTGCACCCCACTCTCCCAGCAGGCCCGGAAGAGCTCTGGATCCTGCCTGTGGAATCCGTTAACTCGGATGCACCTGAAAAGCAAACAAGACTGTTCTCAACTGAAGCGTTTCCAGGCATCTCATGCCTCTTTATTAAAAGTAGCAAAACAACACCCCAAAATATAAAATATATCACCTGTATGCCTGGCCTTTGCTGGGGTTTTCGGGATACCAGTGCCCCTTGAACTTCTCCTGGAGTGCAACAGCCAGCCTCTCAACAAACAGCTCAATCTTAGGCGATTCCAACTTCTCCCTTTTTTTCACAAGCCTTTTCAGGAAAAATACCACTGCTGCAATCTCCCTCCTCATATTTCAGGTGTGTTTCATTACGCCAGGTCAGCCTCTGAAAGAATATCAACTTTGGTCAGACGGGATCCACAATGAACAAAACAGTTTCTCAAATATTATTAATATATTAATAATAATCCCCACATAAACTACAAGTGCAACTACATTTAATAACTTTATAGTAGCTTATGCATCTTCTACACCAAAACCCTTCACTCACTCTTCATAACTTGGATTTATAAACGTTTTCATTAGTGTGCGTGTATGCACGTGGTAAGACCTTGTGTTGACAAGCACATTAGCGTGTTTAGGATTAACGGGGATGAAAAGTCACTTTATATTGTTATGACAAAGTGATACGTTGATGACTGCGTTTAACGGTCTGGGGGCTAAACACTCAGGAAGGCGGGCTATGACGCACAAGTTCCATTTATTCGGACACCATAACAATAGCTGCTGTATTTAGCAAGTTAGCATGCAAGGCTAACCAATGGAACATAACACCTGAATCACCCCTAAATCCGTTTAAACCTTGCTCAAGTAGTAAATGTGGCTTCAGTTGTAAATCAATCTATATGTAAACAAATGTAAATATGTTTTATCTTGAAAAGATTTTAGCAATGGCCGTGCAGTTAACATGCTACGTTATGGCTAACAGCTTCGCGTTCTGTGCTAGCATAAGTCAATAAATGTCGTAGTTAGGGTTTGTAATTTTCAAACAGTATAGTTAAACAGCTAATTGCAGATCATATTAATATTTTAAACGTTAATGGCTAGATACCTGAAGTAACTCAACTCACCTTTTCTTGAAATGCCCCTCCGCGCGTGGGCTAAAAATGAAGAGCTAGCTAGTAGAAGTTGGAAACACAACATGAGCCCCTCCCACTGACTCCGCCCATTACGCCCACAAACCCCACTTCTGCAGCATTTTCATTGGTTTTCGAAAACCTCAGTTCCGCATTCATTGGCCAAGTGTTTGCCAATCAATAAATGAATAATTAATTATTGTATGAGTCATTTGGTTAAGATTTTTTTCTGTTACAGTGATTGCAGTTCCAGGTGAAATTTCATTAGATAGATAGATAGATAGATAGATAGATAGATAGATAGATAGATAGATAGATAGATAGATAGATAGATAGATAGATAGATAGATAGACTTTATTCATCCCGAGGGGAAATTAAATAATTATGAAACAGAAATACAGGATCCAAGCTTAAATAAATTAAACTATACTATTCAATTAAAAGGTAGTATTTAATTCACTGCTCACATTTAATAACATCAAAACAATTAAAAAATAAAATTTTTAATCACCACACTGGTAGTAAACTTTATCAAAATATGGTGTCAAATATAATGTTCTTGTGTCGTTTCCAACATAACAGTGAAAAAAATGTCTGCAACAATAACAATATTAACTTCAAGCTCCAGACACATTTGTTCCACAAGGTGGAACCCTGCACCTATCTGTAATAATTACAGCCCTAGTATTTCTGCTCTTATGCACATGCTAGTGTGGTTTCAGGTTACAACATTAGGATTCAAAGATATACCTGTATTGGCACTTTATCTGGTCTGGGAATCGTCCAGTAATCAATAGATTTTACCTATAGTTTGGAAGTATTATCAGGTTCTTCATTGTGAGGTTTGCTTTCATGTTATGTGCAGAGGTGAAGCACCATACGAACTTATCAACCTTTTTCAGTTGTTAAGGCAACAGACATAAAAAAGTCAGAATGTAAAAATATTTCACTTTATTTAAAAAAGTCACCTAAGCACAAATCACACAACCAGTATAAGGTCCATCAACAAGTAAAATAAATAGAATGTAAAACATCAAACAAGCACAAATGCAGTCAAGTTCATAATTAGAAACGAGGAGCCTGAACAGGGAGAACAAAAAACCTAAAAAAAAAAATCAGATAACCAGCAACCCTGTTTTCTCTATGCTGAGCAGAGGTGCAGGTCCAGACACGATTCAACAGCATACAAAAGCACAGCATTCTTACTGAAAGACAAAATGCAAGATATGTACAACTGAAGATTTTATGACAAAAAATCTGCATTAAGGACCAATAACCTACATACACACAAACACTCATACACACTGAATACATTTAGCCAAATAAAACCACACTAAGTTTAAAATTAAGCTAAAAGCTTTCAACCCCAAAAGGGTCAAACACATAGAATCTCTTACAAAGAGAGAAAAATATAATTATAATGTTGAGTTTTTCTAAACATTAAACCTCTCTTAACTTTCAAATATATTAAGTTTCTTCTTTCAGGAGGAAGTTTAGTTTTACTTTATAACTTTGCCTTTCCTGCTTATAATCTAGTTCTGTGATCTCCATCTGAGGAAAACTCGGATAACCAATACACGTCACTCAATAAGGCTTCTGATTTATTAGTCTTTGTCTTGCATAGGTTTTCTAAATTCATCATTTATCTTCCTTTCTTTAAGAGTCAGTAACTTTCATAGGCACAGTAGACCAAACTACCCTGTTTGTATTGCTGTAACATCAAATCAATTAAATCAGTTCTCACACATCAATACAGGAGAGCGGGCAAAAAAAGTTAACACTAATCATGAGACAGAAAAGAAAATAACCACAAATCCAACACTCTCCACTTGAAATCGAACGGCTTCTGTAATACCGCCAGAGCAAAAACAGGGACTGAATAAACAACATAGATCTGAAAGTTCGTTGGGTTTCAGATCCTCATCTGTTAATGTCTAATGCACGAGGTATATAATAAATACATACTTTGGTTTTCTCTTCTGACTGAAAACTCAGGCTATAATCATTCATACCACTTGTGCTTGATGGCTACACAACAAACCACAAGAAGCTTTGCTTTAAAGATCAAGTAAATCCCACCAGTAATAATAGTTAATGAGAAAAGTTGAGTTTAAATAAAACCCGGAGTTCCAGCCACAGAGGATGCGTTCACTGACGTCCCCTTAGTCGCTTCAAATGAACAGCTGAGTTTCTTTACACTCACAAATGTCAGATACTTTAATTTGTCTTTGTTGGTGTGATTCTTCTGCGTGTTTTCAGGTAAAATTTAGCTCAGGTTTTCCCCCAAATTATTACCCCTTTCTAACCCTTTAACTGCCTTTTTTCAAATAAACCAAACTCTAAAGTCTGAGTGTATTTTTGTTTACAGTTTTCTGAGCAGATGTAGTCCATGTAGATGCTGATCAGTCAATCAATCAATAAATCAATGTGATTAATAAAATCACAAATATTTCTGAGGACCACAGTTTTCACAAACCATCAGGTGCAATCAGAGCAGTTTGAGGGCGACGTAAAACTTCACGTTTCAAGTCTGAGTGTGCAGGTTAAATATAAAGCTGAAATATGAGGGACAGCATTCAAGTTACACCCCCATAAAATACCAACACTCACTGTTACAGAACTCATTAGATAACTTATGGAGTGCTGACAGATGATTAAACCCATATCTGACTAAATTTATAAAAACAAAGTCAAAACGTATCTTGAAAAAATGAAATGCAACAATAAAAACAAACATTTGCGAGCAAACAGAATCAAATTAAACAGCAAACAGATGAGTGAAAATCTTCCAGCTGTCCTTGTCTTGTCTCACTGAACTTTTCCTTTACAAAAGGGATCGTCGTAGCGCAGATCCTTTCCCAGGTCCAAGACGTGAAACCCTCTGTGCCACATGCATTTTAAGTACTGGGGTCGGGTGAAATTCAGGTCACGTTCCCGACCAGCAATTTATTTGCAAACCTCCATGAATCCTTGCATCATCATCACTGCAAGCATGAAAACCGTCTGTGTCAACCAAGCTCTTAATGCTCAATGTCACTTTAGTGTTGGAAAAGTCACTTCAGAGCCACTGCATCCCAAACGATGACGTGCTGAACTTCCTCCCAGCAGCAGATGTAGAAACTCCACCTTGCTGCTTTTTTCCAGCGACTCATTCCACAGGGCCGTCGCTGCTGCTGGCCTTCACGCCGGCCCTGCTAATGTGCAGCCAGGGCAGTTTGGCACAGTTCTTGAAGAGCTGCTCAATGGCGATATGACGTACATGAAGCTCTGACGCCAAGGAATCCTTCTCCTGCACGGCAGCCGTCAGCTCCTCAAAGACCTCTGTGGTAAAAACGGAAACATGGAAAAGAGGAGTCAGCTTTTTTATTCACACACAAGGTCGCCTCACACAAACTGAGAGAAACAAACATGATAAAGAAAATCAATTTTAGTGATTTCTGAAGGAGAAGTGAGCAAACATCACCCCTATGAGCGTGAGACAAAGGGACGTATTTACTCAAGGACAGCATCGTGCTGTTGATGAACACTCCATTCAAAATAATGAAAACCATTCAAACATCACAAATAATCTACATCATATAACCGGGAATGTCTGTGTCCTACCGAAATCTTTACTGTGAACCATAACAACCCCTCTGAGGATGTGTTTGGTCCAAGGGCAGTATTGAAAATAAGTAGAAGTGACCAATCCTGAAGAGTTTCAAGATGTGTAAACCAAGCACCCCTAGACAACACTGCAGGTAGTAATGTAATAATACTAATATCAGTAATCATCAATCATAACGAAAATATACACAGAAAATTATTAGGAATATTTCATAATGGTTAAGGTGTCATGTGTGTATTAAAACTCATCACACACAGATGACGGTGCTGTGACATCCATTTGTAAAGTTTGAGAACGGTTCATATCTCAGCATTAAACCATGAGTGGAGGACCGAACTTAGAACCAAATTTTAGATGAGCGTTTTGCCGTTTACTGTTTCTAAATGTGTCAAACAAAAGATCACCGATGGTGACTGGCATAATAATAATAATAATAATAATAATATTTACTTTATTAATCCAGATTCAGCTCTTCAGCTAGATGAACGGCAGAGCTGTGGGCTGCCATGTTTCAGCGCATGGGCAGCAGTTGTGGGGGTTAAGGGTCTTGCTCAAGGACCCACAGTGGTCCACCTCTGTTCGCACTCTGGGGACTTGACGAAGAACTAATCATGATTTTATGATTTTCACGATTATTAGGAGTTAATTAATTTCACAACACTATAAATGCATAAAAAAGCACATGAACACTCTTTATAGGTCTTTTAACTTCTACTTATTTCCATGTTTTAATGATCTCTATCTCTGACATTAAATGATGTTTTTTCTACAGACCGTTGCACACTGACAACTACAAGGCATTTACCTCATCCAACCTTCACGATGCATTTCCTTTTTTCTCCACGGCTTTTTATGTCAGGAGATTTTTAAGGGATCTTTATGATTAATTAATCACAGTGTTTAATGCCGCAGTTAACTGTGGAATTAAGCAATGGTGACATCAGCAGTCTGCTTTATATTCTGGGTATGTGATCTAAAAATCAGACCGGATATATGCTCTAACTTAACCACTTCTTACTGATATAGATTCTCCTTTAAGACACCAACAAAATATGTCCACATTTTGGGCCAACATCCGTTCCATTTGACCTGATAGCAAGCAGAGAGCGCCAAAGACAGGCGTGAAGTGACTAAAGATGAAGCAAGCGCCCAGATCAGATCACTCAGACCACGCTGATAGCACTGCTGCCAGGTTTATATTCATCACTTGTAATCGCATCACACAAAACTGATAATAGCACCAAAAGTTATGTTTAAAATATAAATAACGCAGTTTATTAGCATTTCTGTGAAGGAATCTGAGTAAAAACGAAACAAACACTTACTCTGAATCTGCTTCAGCAGCTGGCCATTCAGCTGATGGAGTTCATCCACACTCATTTTAGCCACTAAGAGAAAACATTCTTATTAGTGTGTGAAAGTACAGAAAGTTTCTCTGACATTGTGTGGACATTAATCACAAAAGCTCTGAATGTTCAAAGCCTCAGGGACCCTCCCTGTGCTCTTAGGAGGACCCCAGGTTGGGAACCATTGAATTAGCATGTAGTCTAAACATGATGCCACCTTCATGTTTTACAATGCCTTAAAAATCCACACTAAAATGTATTAGTTATGTCTTTCAATCTGTAGAACTTTTAAAGGCTGGAAAAGGCGTGAGGTGTCGTCATGGTGCAGGGCACAATACTGTAATACCTGTCAGCCATTAGGGATTGTTCTGTTCTTTAGCTGAACCCTAATGTTCATCAAATAACTGCAGCTGTGAAGCTATAGCATAGAACTTTTTTTAATGGGGGCCTTGGAAGTCTCCCATTCCTGCAGGTCCTGTCGTTTCAGTGGAGACTAGACATGAGAAAGCCAAGGGCACAGTTTATCTCGAGGTTACAGGAAAATGAACTATTCTCTTGAGAGATTATTTTTAACAAAGAGAAGGACAAAGAAAACAATCTGTATCTTTGTGGAGATCACACAGAAAGAAAGTGGAAAGAGAAAAAAAGGAGAAACTTGTATTTCTAGTTACATATTTTTTTTTATTTTTCTACACTATTCTTCCTTTTAAAAAATGAAACAAGAAACCTTTCCCTACTGGGAAAACAAAAGTGTGATCACTGCAGTATAAATGTACTCACATTCATCTCTGCTGTGGCCCTGGTGCCCATGCTGTGTCCGTCCTCCTGATGACTGGCTCCTGCTGTGCAGACCTTTCCTGCCATCGCTGGTCCAAACATCAGATTGTGACTCCAGCAGCCCCAACTCTTCGACTGTTTGACACTCCAGCATCCCCACCGTGTATTCAGGCAGCCCCGCTGCTTTGCCCCTGTCCCAGCTGGGAGTATAGCGGGGCACCCGGGCATCGGACTGGGGGAGAAGCTTGCGGTCACTCTGTTGATTGTAACAAAGAAGCTTTGGCCCCCGTCTGGTGCAGCCGTTGGCGGAGACAGAGTCTTTGTTCTGGGCGAACTGAATGATGCGGTTCAGCTTCTGGCTGAGGGCCAGCTTCATGCCCTCATAGGCACTTCGGGACACCTTGGAATGTGACAGCTTCTGGTTGGCAATGAGGTGACATTTTTCAAAGCAGTCTCTGTGGCCACGTAGGGACTTTGAGTGCAACAAGGTAGCAGAAGAGACACCTGCATTCACACAGACATATTAATGAGCAAACATGGCAACCACAGCACAACTGAAAGCAACAACAAAAAGAAAACACAAAGAATCCTGGGTAATCCTAACCCACATAACGGCCATGCTTAGAAAATCAAAAACAGTAGCTGAGATATGGAGTACTAACCTACTGAACTTGCCACTGCAAATAAAAATAAACCAATTTGAATGCAAGCTAAAGCTGAGAGATTGACCTATCGCAATCTCTCAGCGAAAGCTGCTTACTGTGCAGTGGATTAGCCACCAGAGCGTTGAGAAGCAGGAGTGATGGATAAACCCGGTTACTATGCAAATATAAAGCACCGCTAGATGCTAAGCAGAAGACAAAGTGTTCTTACTACATGAAGACTTTCATTTACTTGAATTAAATTCAGATATATTTGTACCAGAGAAATGAAGTAGATGCAAATCAAACCAGTTGATGTTCGTCCTGTTTAAACATTCAAAGAGTTTATTTGTCAAATCTAATCAGAAGATGAATCTAAGACACAAAATAAACTATCTTCTTTCATCCTCACTAAGAGGCCGTGTTACACACGTCAGACTACTGAAAGAGAAAAGACGTCACGCTTGTTGGAACCAGTCAAAGTCACACCCAGTCCTGTAAGTAGAACGGCTTTAAAATAAACTTTGAGCTAAATGGGCCAGACAAACAAAGAAAAGCTGAAGGTGAAAGAGTGACAGTGAAAACCAGAGTGAGTGTAAGCGTGTGTGCGTGTGTGTGTGTGTGTGTGTTAGACAGCAGAAGAGGGTACACAGAGGGTGCTACACAGCCGCCGTCTTCTCACGGCCTACATTTCGTAGCAGACAGACGTACGTGCTGGAGCCCAACATGAGAAGATTAGTCACCGTGTTTATTTACTTGTCTACTTTGAAGCAACTCTGGAATAAGCAAAAACATGTTGTGATGTTTCAGTGGCAGGGCCTGTTAAAGTCACACAACAACACACAACCCAAAAAATGGGGGTGTATTAGAAATGGTGATAAAAGATGATTATAACGGAGCCATTACGTTCTGGTAAATTCTGGATGCATCAGTCTTTTAAAGCTGCGAATCTATTGAGCTGGAAATTCCACTAAATGTCTTTCTAAGTGAATACTATTCCAACAAACTGAAGTATCTGCTCTGACGTCTAACAACAGTTGGTTTCGTGTTGAATATTGTAGAAATTGTAAAGTCAACCAGTGATTTCTGAATTTCTAAAGCAATATTTCCTTCCAATGTCATTTACTTACATCTTTTCAGAGCTTCAGTTTTAAATGGAAACATAATCACGTTATACTGTCATTTAATTTGGTACAGCCACCATTAATGGAGCCTTTGTGACTCTGCACACGGGACGGTTTTATACCACTACACAACTGTGTGTGTGGAAATCTATTCTTGGCTTCTGTCCATTTGTGCTTGGACCCAAAGTGCCTTGAAAGACAGATTTGTACAGTGGATTAGCCTCGTGAGAGAACCACACTATCTAACCAGAGTTGTTTGCATGCATCCTCACTATTAAACAGTTAATAAATCCTTACTAATGGCCACAGGAGCTTTCTGTTGGCTAAACATGCTATAATCTGATCGTCTGAGACTTTAGACTACAGAAAAAGCACACTACCATGAGCCTAGCAGAAAATCATTGGCCCACAATCAGGGCAGTGAACAACCAGCAGAAGACCTCCCTCCAGCTAAGCAGCTTAGTACTACTATACTTTGTGACTGCAGTGCAGACATTCACATAAGCTTTTCACTGGAGGTGAATCCACATTGTTCAGTTGAGACAACTGGAGATTATGCAAGATGATGACCAGTAAGCTTGTTTTTTGTTCGTTTGGTTGGTTTCATCTGCTATTATGTCAGAGAAAAGTTACGCTGAACAAAGACAAAGCACAGACACGTCTGGCAAGCTCTGGTGACGAAATCTAATTATGATTCTCTGGAGCTTTAACTAGACACGCTGACTAGAACCAGTCTGGTAATAACTGACATTTTAAGGTTTATACAAATAAATTATAAAATAACCTTTCAGATGCACAAAGACCCTATTAAAGAGGTTATCTGGAAATAGCTGAGCACACATTTTCAGGTGAATATTTTAAAAATAATAGCCAAAGAATTAAGGTTTTAGTTGTGAAGAATTAAAAAATAAACTGGAAACTAGAGGATCACAACCAAATTACAAAAAACTCTTAAAGGCAGAGGTTTTGTCCAGAATTAACTGAGACACTTTTCAAACCACCACGGAAAGAAAACTCTAGCCGAAGTTCCAACCGTGTTTGCTCTGCTGATGCAACTTTTGCAAGGCATTTATGTCACTGCTCTGCTTTTAAGCAAAAATGCAGTAAACAATGAGAATACAGTATGTCTCTTAGCTGGAGCAAGCATGTGTAGACATGTTTTGTTCTGAGCAGACATGCTGGGGAAGGACACTGGAACCTTGACACACTTCAGGGAGTGGATAGTTAAAAGCTGGGTCGGAGGTTGTCAGTGGTGTCAAACAGAGCTGCATGGCATACTCAGGAGAATCTGTCAGCAGCTGCACTGGCCGACTTGGATTCTAACACGAACACTGAACTCCCCGACCGTGAACCAAACCATCTGTTAACTGCCACAGACCCTCCACAACACTTCCTGCAACTACAGGAAACCACACCTCCTAACCTGACACTTAACAATAGCATCAGCATCTGTTTAAGCTATGAAGATAACTTGAAGGTTACCAAAACTTACACAGCACTCATGCACACATTATTTATAGATACTCAGACAGACAGCACAGGTCAGACAAATCATGAGAGCTTCAACAGAAAAAAACTGGACTGTTTTTTGTTTATTTTCATTTTCTCTACTTTATGTATTTTTCATTTAATTAAATGTTCTCTTGTTTGAAAGGCTTCTTCAGTTTCTTGGATAAACTGATGTCATTATTTTGGATCACACCCACCTTTTAAATTATTTCCACAAAAATAACAGAAACACAACGAATGAAACTATTATGTTATATAAAATAACAGAATTATAATCATATAACTGGCTGCACAGTGGTGTGGTGGTTAGCACCGCGGCCTCACAGCAAGAAGGTTGCTGGTTCGAGCTGCGAGGGGTTTGACCAGCGGCCTTTCTGTGTGGAGTTTGCATGTCCTCCCCATGAACGTGTGGGTTCTCTCCATGTACTCAAGCTTCCTCCCACCGTACAAAGACATGCTACACTTCATGACTCACAGTTCAGCATTTACAGACACAAAGTGGGCCCTGCAATAACTTTGCTATATTTGGGGCTCATGGGACCTCAATCTGGTCTTTTACTGACCTGGATCCACAGTCATCTTCTGCTCTTGGAAAAGGGCGGCCATCCCCTTGGAATTCTGAACAATTGAAATCTGTCTAGAGGCTAGACTTAATGACTTTAAAACAGGTGGGAACAGAAATCCATCTGGCTAGTCAGAGAAACAGCATATGTACAACATCCAGAAACTAGCAAGAGAGTACAAATTAGGCCCATATGTGAGGGAAATACTGTGGTTTAGGCTGTACCTGTATGGCTGCATTATTAAATATGATTGAAAGTGAAGATCCTGTGTCCCTGTGCATATTGGACCATAACTACCAGGTATAATCTTGACAGATACATTTTTAATACATGTTCATTTAAGTGGAGCCAATAATCATTGTTTAAAGTTGACACTGGCTATGTTAGTGGCAACAGGGTTTAAGTATTTAAAAAATAAGCTTAATGGGAACTCACTTCATTTATATTTGCCAATTGCTTCTAAAAGCTTTCAAAAATAGTTTAACACGCAGCATGTTCTGTACAACTCTGGTCTTTAACTGCATTCAGTGATATAGCTACCGCAGGCAGTGACATAATTAGACTCGTCTATACACCGCAGGGTGAAGAGTTCACCCACAATAAACGAGCTGTTTATTTGAGCCTGTAACAATAGCCCCTGTGGAGCCGTCAGAATCAGCAGCAGCAATGTTATTCCAGCCTTCTGCTGCAAATTCTCTTTATTTATTCCATCCAAGTTAGTAATGTCTCAGCAAAAATTCCATCTGCATTATGTAAGCATATTCAGGAATGCTGCTGGGCTTTAGCAGAACTGCCCCGCAGTTGCCTTGTCTGACAGAAATGGTTCAAAAAGACCAGCAAAAGGAAGCTTTCTGTGTGGGAGGCTTGTGGTTACAACATTCGTTTATTTACTTGTGTCAGATTCAACAAACACACCTTGTTAGAAGTGACCACCTCCATCTGAACAAGAAAAACTACCGCAATTTAAATTCACTTGACTTTGCAGCTGGAGCTCAAGATGGACGTCCAATATCGATGTCAGGTCTCAATATAGATATCCAATCTGTCATTTTAGTGGAATGAATATTTAAAGAAGAAAAAGCTCAAATATAACGGTGTATGTTTTACTAAAACACTTTTTATCAGTGTTTTGACTGACATGAAGAATCCCTGCACCCCCCTTTAGTTGGAAACAGCTCTTACACTGAAGTCAAAAAATAACTGGAGACCAGCAAGACCGGATCTTGATGCTTGGTGCTGGACTGCAGTAGCTCCCCTCATGTCTGCTGCTCTGTGTTGACACTCGAGGGCGTGTAGCTTTGTTTAGTACACAGCTGAGACGGTGCAGGAAAAAAGTAAATAACTGTAACTGAGGAAAGTTACGTTAAGTAGAGTTTGTACCATAAAGAAACTGACTATTTGGTACTTTTTGATGAAACCAGCACACACAGACCAAAGGAGTTTCCTCAGGAAAAAACACTTAGAGCCGCAATAAAAGCTTCACTTCCTGAACTTTTACCCTACCTTTGAACTTTACACAAAGCTTTTACCATAAAAAACTTTTGTATGTACATCTGCACCTGGTGCTACTGTAAAATGAAGCCTTGATGAACAACTTGACACACAATCATCCTAAACAACCTGCGTCTGAACGTCTGGTTAATGTCAACCTTCAAACACAGCAAATGTGTGGCTGTGGGTTGAAATTAATACTTAAAAGTCACTTCTGTTAAGTTATTCATTGCTATGGGCACACTCTCCTTTTTTTATTATTTACGATGGTCTTTTGCTTCATTTATACAAAGTACAGTTTTCCTGCATTGCGCTACTTAGCCTGTGAAAACAGATGTTATAAGTGAAGCTGGTGCTCATAACAAAAGCCTGACATGTAAGCTGATCAAGAAGAATTTAAAGAAGTCTGACCTTGATATAAAAACAGATGTTATGAAGTAAAAAAAAAAAAGATGTTATGAAGTTATACATTAAAAACAAACATTTTGGTAACCACTGCTCTAATTCTCACTTTTATTTTGATATGTGGCTTTTAACTTCCCCAGTGTCTTAGAAATGTAAAATTTTACTAAATGATTGAACTTCTAAGGCCTCATTTACACAACCGAGATTTTAAACCAAATTTCTTGTTGCAGATAAATACTGAAGGTCACAGATCAATAGCACAGATGTGACGCAAGTTAGGGGCTCAGTTGGCATTCATCAAACACTAAAAGTAAAAGCTTCGAAGCTGTGATTACAGACAGGTAGCCTTGGACTGAATGTCTAGCATGTTTGATATTCTGAAGCAGTTGGTGAATGCAGAGTGGTGAGTGACGTCCATGAAAGAGATTGGGCCAGGTAACATGAGACCAGGCATTAACAGGGAGAACGGAAGAAACAAAACATTATGAAGGAAAGCTTGATAAAGAAACTATGAGCAGCTTAAGAAATGAATCAGGGCTTGGCTAAATGTTGGTGAGAGTGTCCATGCTTTCATGATGTTTCCAGCAGGCAGCATCATTATTTAACTAAAGATAAATGGTACATGGTAAATGGTCTGTACTTAAATAGCACTTTTACCCAAAGCACCTAAAGAGAAGCCATTTAGAGAAACTTTCTATTTAACCAGGGTGGAAAGTGAGGCCTGCCCCTCTGGTTCAAATCTGAATCCGTTGGCTCGGAAAGTCCACTTCGTTTGGGGAATTGTAAATTGTAGGATGTATTGTGTGAAACAAGAATGAAGACTATTCTCTCGCCTTCAAAAAGTGTGGAACAGAACGAAAGAAAGCTGCGGATATTAAGTCTACACGATCAGTCAGCAGGCACATGGCTGGGTCTCAGTTTCCAATCACTCATGCCAAAGGTGGCCACGTGAAGCATGGCATGTGCTCCTCCCAACAATGAAATGCTCAGCAGCACCAGAAACACGTGTTTGTCTGCAAACGTCACCTCATCTCCCACTAGACCCAAGAGTTGTAGAACAGCCACAAAACACAGCAGCATGGTACAACATGGTACAAGCAGCACCAACACATCCACAGTTTAAAAACCAAACAGGGAAAGCTTTGGAGCTAAAATTACACACGTGGTACACCAGCTGGCTTGTTGCTCCATAAATAAGCATTTATACATGTGGCAGAAACATTAAATGGATGATGCAACTACTCCAAAACCTGGACAAACAACGCCGTTCATTGTGGAATACTAACAGGTAAATCAATAAAAAAATGTGTCAGAGTTTCAATTATTTCCCTGAAGATTTTCAGTAATCCATCAGAATGCCACTGAACAGAAAAGAGAAAACATGGAATAAACCCTGAAATCTGTCTTCAGTTTCCCAGCATGAGTCCACAGCAGTGAGATACTAATATAGCAACGTGTAAACATGTACAGCCATGTACTCCATGGTTTACTATACTGATGGTATACGGACTCCTAAAGCTCTTTATAATCAGTTACATCTTTAGGTTTCGTATCACAGGAACTTGGTGAATGTCATAGTTAAAGACTGTTTTTGTACTAAATGAGCTTGTGAGCCATCACTGACAGAACTCTACTGCACCAAAAAAAAACACAGCAATTCATCAGTACCCACACACACTGCTCCATTACACTTCAACAGGGTAAATCTTTTGTGCATACGAATTTCCTCCTGCAGGCAACAACATAAAATACCTTACTGGCAGCTTGTCAGCTCCTGGAATGGTTTATTGCCATTTTATGAAGCGTACACAGTCACAGAGAAACACACTTCATCACAGCAGAATAGAGCTTTTGTGCATCTCTGAGATGAGTGCCAAATAAGAGGCATATCCAACCTCTTCTGATTCCCCATTCTTCTTCAAACAGGCCGCTCATTAACTACGAGATGGAAAAAAAACTTCAAACATGTTCTCAAGTTGGCGTGGCACATCAAACGGGAGAATCACTGCAGCCTGCTAACGCAAAAGCTTTGGTCCTACAGGCCCAGTACGCTCCATATCAACGTTATACATTGTTCCTGGTGACAATAAAAGAACTGTTTACAGAAGACATGTCTCATCCAAATAATGGAGACTAAAAGCAGCTAAAACCACAGATGACGTTTCCATACCAGACTGTTTCTGGGTGAGGCTAGCCAGTGAAGCAGCTGGAAATGAAGTCAGATTCAGCATCCTCCCAGACAGACATCACTAAATGACCATGTGCGATTGTGACTTCTATCGTCCTCAAAATGACTATACTTGTAATTTAGAATAAAGTACATATTTTACTCTTCACAGACAAGCAAAAGGAAGCCAAAATCCTGTATCTTACCTTCAATACTGAGTTCAAAGCACACATGGCAAAAAGATAAGGTGCCTGTGTCAGTCTCCAGCTTGCAGACACTGCAGATATTGTCATCATTCAGATCAATATTCACAAACTGTTCCTCCTCATCCATAGTGCTTCTGCAGGAAGACAAACAATGAAAGATAAAGTGGTTTAACCAATTCAGAGAAAACACTTCATTTTAAGACAGCCTTCAAAAAGCTTAGAATTTTCTGGAAAACTTAAAGCTGTCCACTAAAACTTGTCATTTCTCACTTCCGAATAAATACAAACATGGAATGAAAAACATTTGAGCGAATAAACCATCAGCTTTACGTAATTAAAGTATTTTCTTTTGTTAACAGCTATTTTTATTATTAAAGAGGCCAGTGTTTTAAAAATGTTGATGTGAGGACTGCTTCATTTCAGGCTTGAAAGTTAAAAAGACAAATGTCCATCTAAGTCATAATTATTAATAATAAGAACATTTAAGATCATAAAGCTATTTTTCTCCTAATCAAGTGAAACGTTGAGGGCATAAATGCATTTATGGTTGTAGCATTGGGAGAAAAGTTTAGGTTCAAACCATTTCTGGTGGAGGAAGCAACAAAACAGGCAGCGTTTCTTCACCATGGCCTAAAAAATTCAGTTAGATAAAAAGAAAAAAGCCTTTTTTGTAACGTTTTCTTTGAAAGATATGATTGTTCGTTAGATTAAATCGTACTTTTTAATTTCCCTTTCAGCTTCTAGTGACTATGAGGGGAAAACAACTGATAACACTAAAACAGAGCTCCACTCAGTCTGCGACGACATTCTTGCTTGTCTTGGCTTTAAATCCAGCGTACCCCGATCCTTCATAGTAGAGGAAAGTAGCTCCGTGCTGACCACAGGCACGTTCACTTCAGCTTAAATCAAGATTTAAAAAAGAAAACCAGCAAGTAAGATCAAAACAGCTCAGTTTATTAAACATTTTCAATAAATATTCTTAAGTTTTTATAGTTCAATAGCTTTTCTTCATAATCAACCTACTTATTCCATGTGTAATCATCTAGCCTGACATTGAAGATTATAACTAGCTGTGGAAAAGAACAGCTTTTTTCCCTCTCTCTTTCTTTAAAGCCTGAACTCCCAGAAGCAAACCACCATCAGAGTAAATGAAAGAAAAACATAAGCTCAATTGTTGCTTCTCTCAGTTTGATAACACAGGTGACAGTGGAAGAAATCATACTGTAGCATCAGTGTTATTATTTGTTGAATACCTAAGCAAAAAGCACCCATGTAGAGTTTAGACTTGGGTTGTTTTCTTACTCATTGTTGGTTGCTGACAACCTTGGTTAAATCAATTCAGCCTTGATAACTCTGAGAGCAAAGCTTTTCTGCTAAACGAAAAGTAAAAGTAAAAAAAACAGCCTGTTATATAACCAAGCATAATTTGTTTTCTTTTATCAGCGTCTCTTCAGAGGTGCTTCAAATAATAATGTCAAGGATGTTAAGTGGGTTCAGAAAATTGGTTTTGAGTCATACTGAGAGCTCCTGACAGCACTGCAGACCATACCATCTGACAGACTGAAATATAGCAACAGTAACCCGAAAACAATGGGTTATATAAAATATTACATATAAAAGTTGACTGCACTGGTGGACATACACGGACGGTTAGCAGGTATACAGCGGAGTGATCGTTTTCCCTGTGAACTTTCAACTTTGATGGAAGCACAAATGTCCATAACCTTCAGTAATGACTCGTGTTCTAATTGTCAGCAGTTAAAGAAAAAATCTAAACGCCCACTGACTACTATCTCAGTAATAATTATTTTACACCAAGACATTGTTCCGCGTCGAGTTAAACAAATGACTGCTAACCAGAAGTTAAGCTAGCAGCACACTGGCATCCCCTGACTACTCCAGGCTGGCTGGTTCGTGACCGTTATTCTGTTACCAAACCGCAAAGGTAATGAAGACAACAAGGATTACACACACGTTTTAAGCCTCCGCTTTCAGAAACTCACCTTTATCCTGGCGGTATCTTCGGGCAGCTGCTGGTTTGTCGCGGACACCTCGGCTCTGCTCAGCCTCAGTGGTCTCCGATACATTAAACAAGTGTGCGCGTCACGGCAAATCCAGAGAAGCTACAGAAGCTCTTCTCGCCCCTGAGCGGAACGAACCACTGCTCCGTCTGAGGGGTGAGAATATTAGCTCATATTTAAATGTTAAAGATTTTCAATTAATATAACATAGACGTAGTATAAGAACATTTTAAATTGTCCATATATATACTTTGCCCACAGAAACCGAATGTATTCGTGGAAAAATTCGCCAGGTACGACCTGCCATGTACCCCTACAACTAAAACAAGTGAACTCTTCCTTCAAACCGTCACCAAAACATTCGCGTAAGTGGAAGAGTTTGTTTGAGCAAACAAATAAAAACTACCAAAGAAAAATGGTTAAATATTCCATTATAGCCGAATGCACAATTTTAAAGGTTCATAACTGTAATTTAGACGACTTTTCTCTGTCGTTTTTATTTTCTGTTTACACAAAGTGACGCGTGGGGAATTCCCGCGAAAGATCGAGACAAACAGTTTTGTTATTGTGTCACCTTCGCATCGCTCGGCATTATTTACCCATTATCCATAAGGACACGTAATTTCCAATGCACTATGATTTATTATTAATAAAAGAAAAAGTATATATAATAAATTAAATCGAATGATGTGACCGTTTGAATTTTAGTGACAGTAGTTTAAAATGCCACTCAAATCATATCCTTTACCATTTACACTGTGGTGTACATTAAAACATCAGAAATGCAAGAGCTACAGCAGTTTTATGAGCTGAAATTATGAAAACTTATACGGATTCCCATTAAAGTATAATTTTAAGCTAGAACTTGTAAATGCCGTTAATCATATGAATATTAATGCTTTGTATAATCGCAGGCTGCACTGATATTAAATCCTCTGGTGTCAGGTTATGTGTCCGGATTTACTAAAAAAAAAAAAAAAGCCTGGATAACTAATTTTAAGAGCACAGTTATTGTGCTCACAATACCAACTTGCTATAGGCTACACCTTCATGAAAAAGTAAGTGGTAAATATTCCGTTTGCTCTGAATGCGTCGTTTGCTGTGCCTGTGCGAGGAACTTCCAGCAGATGTTCTGTCAAAAAGGCCTTTCTTCAGCTCGGGTAGGAAACTGCATTTTGCTCTCTGAACAGCGAAGACTCGTCTGGGTTATAGCTATCAAAATATTGATAACTGATGATAAGATGCAGTATTTATAAGAGTAATTGAGAATCCTAAAAATCTCAATTTTCCTGGAGACGGGCGTTTGTTAAAGGCTGTCATAATAAATATCTGGGCTGTCAGAATTTAACTGTTAATCCTGTACGGAAGAGTATTAGGGCCACTGAAGAAGAAAAAAAAAATATAATTCTGAGGAAAAAAGTCAGAATTCTGACCTTAATTTCAGAATTGACTTTTTCCCAGGACTGCTGCTAACAAGGAACCCCCACTGGTGTCTGTGTCATCGTGGGAGAGCAGGAGAGAAATGACAAAGTTGAATTTTAATGATTTTTCGAGACAGAGGCGTCTCAGAAGACCAGATATCCCTGTTGGAGGATTAAAGTCAGAATTCTGACTGGCCCTAATACTCTTCCGTACTCCTGAAATAAGCCTTTCATTCATGGAAAAACGCTCCATCTTCTGGCCATAGATGGATATTACAATTACAATTTGTTTGACCAAGACGACTAAAGCAGCTTGTGCTGAACTCTGCGTTCACCTTCACATATTAACCTGCTGTCGGGGTAGTTGTTGTATTTCACACCACATCCTTCCTGTGCACGTCCCAGAACACACAGCATACACATGTCAAACAGGCAGGCTCAGTATTGTGCTGTGAAGATGTGTGGTGGTTTATTCTCCCCCAAAAATCATCCTCTCTGTGTATAAATTACAATTTTATACCCAGATATTTATTGTTCAGGTGTATGTGACTGACTTTGGCTGTTTGCAAAGCTTGAGTCAAATCTGCCAAGACTGATGTCATATCTTAACAAATCCTGACATGTTCCTGCGCTGCTTCATTAACAGACAGTAGGAACACAAGTCGACACCACTGACACTATTCTGATTACTTGGTGGTGATATGGGTACTTTTTAAGCTTCACAGGTGCTTTTAGAGTGTAGACATTGATTTCACCATAATCAGCAATTATGTCCACAGCCTTTCCTGGAAACTATTATCCCTGTGCATATGATGATTAAATCTAATCTACTTTTAAAAAATACTTGATCCCAAACTGCCTGCCTTCATTGCCCATCAATGAAGTTACTTTCCATACATTTTTAATGTTGCATTCATTCTTAGTAACCATAAATCATAATTCATCAATGCTGAGTGCACACGTGTTGCAGCTTGCCTCGGTGCTAAGATGTGTTTTCCGATCTTGTTCAGCAAGTTCTGTGAGGGTAAAATAAGGGGAGAAGAAAAAAAATGCAGAGGGGAAACAAATCAGCATAAAGCACACAAGTAACCGATTGTGGAACAGTTATGAATACTAGTCCTGCTTTTAGTTAATCTGCTATGGAAATTGATGTATGCTGATCTATATATTGTCCCATTAATCTCACCTTTATGTTTTCATAAAGACTTTACATTACTCAGTAAATCTGTGAATCATGAGGGCTTTCTGTTTGTCTGACAGTAGTGAGGTGTGACTCATCCAAACATAAAAGTTCCTTTTATTGTTAAAGGAGCAGCCAGACGCCTTATCTGACTAGAAGCAGAGTCCACAAAGTAGTCATTGAATTTCGTCGAAGGTTTCCCTCGGTTGCTCCATATAACTTTGAATCCCTTAATGTGGAGTTTCCCCTGAGGAAAACTCTTCTCTTTGTGGCCATAAACTATGAAGCATGAGTGAGACAGCTTAATGTGACAGACATTTTGGAGAGCAGGTTCTGCCATGTTTTGTCAGTAAAGTACAAAACACTTCCAAGTCATGGCCTCTTTTCCAAAGATAAATCATGCTGTTCCTCACTAAAATAAAGCATGAACCTCAAAGTAGATTCCTTTACTCATAGCATGGATAACATGTTGGTAGGGACTGATTCATCCATCATTTATCAAGGTGTAAAATTTGCAGGACCGACTGGAGCGTGACCTGAAGACAACCACTGGATGTAGTTAAAGTTTAAAAAGTAGGATATTTAGTGCAATTTAGACCCACAATACTATAAGTGGCTGAAACACTAATGTTATTTACTTGTCTGGCCACCTCAGTAGGAAAGGGGAGCTGAGATTGGGCAAGAAGATCACATTATTCTCCCCTAGTTCGAATGAGACAGATCGTCAGGCAGAACAGAGTGCAAGGTACACAAAACTGAGGCCTCGGATTACACACTTTTCACAGAGTCATTTTTCGGGTCTCTGCAACCACAACCTAGAAAAACAACAGTCGCAAGCAACAGCCACCCGCACAAAGTATCTCAGGTTACAAAAAACCAGCCCTTTAGGCGTTGAGACAGGGGTGGGGGCATGTTGGTTTTAGTGAGTGATGAAAAGTTAGTGGTCGTAGGAATTAGCCAACAGGCTGGAATTGCAGGTAAGTACATTAGCGCCCCTTCTCACCCATCCATCATCTTCCAGCCTGTGATCCCCCTCAGGGGCAGTTCCCATGGTCTGTGCCAATCTGAGCGTGCGCCCAAGTAGATCCAGAAAGATAATAACACTCCAGCTGAGGCTGCAGATGTTGACATGCCAACTCTAGCCAAGATCAAGGCTGATCATTCCCTCACATGAGCAGCTGAGGCAGCAGCAAGCTGACTCTGAAACGAGGCTTTCTCCAACAAGCCTGTGGTAACTTGAAATTTCTTCAAAATGCAAATTTGCTAGTAGCAATATTAGTTTAAAGGTGGAAGTAAAGAGCCCATATGTGCAAATATCTAACAGACTATTTTGTTGTGAGTAAAATTAAAGTTTTGTCATGCTCAGTGTTGCATGAAAGATTAAACTTATGAAGGAAATAATGAAAACATCAAACAAAACAAAAGTTTTAAACTGTTTTAATGAATGATGCAGCACTGCTTTGCTACAGGTACAAAATCTTCAAGAGTTTTCTGGATGCAACAGTTCGTCTTCTGGTAAATGTTACTGATAGTCTGAGTGGGGCCAAAAAAAAGGATCCACAAAGGACACAGAGCGTTGCTAACCAATCATCAAAGTCAATACACAACATATTCTTGCCAAGTAAAAATTGAGCTTGTTAATAAAAAGTAAACAAAAAGCTAAAATAAACAAGATACAGGTATTTATAATTTCTATTTACAGGTTGCTATTTACATCTGAGCTTTCATATCCTTTAGGAAACATTTGCAGTGCTCCAAGTGTCCAAAAAATCACTTAAGATTGGAATGATAACTCCCTGCCAAAGTGCGAGGCAGCTAAGGAGTTGGGGGGGAAATGCCATGGAAGACAGTTCTGTACAATTTGGAGAATGTCTTTGCTCTCGTTAGCATGGTGCTGAAGCACAGTGCGAGTTGTTGGATTCTGGGCTGTCTTTGTCCTTGTGCTCGGTCAGTTTGAGGATGACAACTTTCCTCTGGAGCTGCCTGACCTGCTGTGGTGTGGACTCTTCAGGCCCCGGCTGCACCGCGCTCTCTGTAACTAAGTCCTGGCAGACCTGCGGCAGCAGCATCTTAATGACGTTAGAATGTCCTCCCTGCACCGCCAGGTGTAACGGGCTGAGGCCCTGCTCATCTGATAGGGCACCTCCGTCTGGACAGTGAAGGAGCAGCTCTCTGAGAACTTCACAGTGTCCACTTTCTGCTGCTAGGTGACAGGGGGTGCGCAGAGCTCGGTTGGATGTGTAGGGGTCTGCCCCCTCTGCTATCAGCATCTTTACTGTGGCCAGGTGGCCTTTCTGCGAGGCCAGGTGGAGAGGCGCTAGTCCATCAGTGTTCTGGGCATGCAGATCCGCCTGATGTTTGATCAGAAGACGCGAGGTGCTGGTGTGGCCCGTTTCTGCCGCCACGTGTAGCGGTGTGTTTAACCCAGCTGACGTCATGTGCACATCTGCTCCTAGTTCAATCAGGATCCGCGCCACTCGATACTGCCCTCTCTGGGATGCCAGATGCAGCGGTGTGCGGCCATCTGACGTTTGGCCGTTCACATCAGCACCAGCCTGCTTGACCAGCAGCTTGACGATGCCCAGATGCCCCTGCCAGGCAGCAAAGTGGAGTGCCGTCCAGTTGTCCTTGCCCTTGATTTGAACATCAGCGCCACGGCTCAGCAGCACTCTGATTACATTCTCCTGGCCATGCTGACAAGCCACGTGAGCCGGCGTGCGGCCCTGGCCATCTGTCTCGTTAATGGCCGCCCCTCGGTCCAGCAGCAGACGTGTGATAGCCTCATCTCCATTCTGAGCTGCCCAGTGCAAAGCTGTGTACTGGTCCTCATCTTTTGCATTTACGTTAGTACAGCGCCGACTGAGCAGAAGTTCAGCCAGCGGCTTCATGTGCTTCTCTGTGGCCAGGTGGAGGGGCGTGGAGCCACGGGTGTTTGCAAGATTAGGATTGGCATTGTTCAAGAGGAGGAACTTGACAGCCTCCTCATTAACCAAAGTGATGGCATGATGGAGCAGACTTCCTCCTCCATCAAGGAGAAGGTCAACATCCTGAGGCTGGAGGATCTTCATTAGCTTGGCAGTATCTTTAATCCTAATGGCTTCACACAGCTTCCGCTTCTGGATTTCAGCAGAATCTGTGCGGTAAAAAAAACAAAAATGATCAGTCACTGTTTTTAGGTGTCTACAGTTGTGTTCACAGTTTATACTTTCAGCTGTAGACCTTTAACCAGCTCCTACCAAATGTGTTTTCCCTTTCAAATGACAGGGTGATGGAGTCTTGGGAGGAGAAAGCCGAATCTGCAGAGGAGATCCCAGACAACCTCTTGCAAGTGTTCTCCTTGCTGTGGCAGCTGTCTTCCTTCACTCGATCGAAGCTCCTGGAGATCCCAGAATCCACCTGGCTCAGCAGCTCTGATAGGCTGTAATCTTTCTCAGGCAACATGGCCGACTTTGGACGAACCGGTTTGTTGTCATTACCCTGTGGAAAAATCCAGATTAGTATGCAGTCTATGGACAAACAGCTCTCTGACTTTATTTACATTCTTTACTCTTTTAAAATTCCACATCCAACTACTAAATATAATAACTAATAATTTGTGGAATCAAACTGGAAACAATCATGAACTAAACACAGCTTATCTCCTGCTTCTACAGACAGCAGGATGTTTGTTTCCAGTAAGCACACCACAGTCTCAACATTCCTTGTCTCTGATGTAATGGTTGTTCTGGACCAAATATATGACTTACAAACTCGTAATCCTGTCTGGAGCGCTTAAAAGATAAGTCGCTTGTTGTACAGGTAGATAGTTATACATTAATAAAGAAGCATTTGACCAGTCAGTTAAATGCTTTAAAGCAGGGACAGGTATGAGGAAAAGCAGTACTACATAATTATAGGGGCCACTTCTGTTGTTTAAAAAAATTTATTAAAAATCTTAGAGGCTACACTAATATTTTAAATGACAGGTTGGTACCAGATTGAATTAGCGGAGCCATTACTGTAGAAATCATAAATGTGGTGCCATTATGTCCTACCTGGTTACTGGTGAGTGGATTAGGGGACGTGGGCTCTGGCTCAGATGATGATAAAGTCGGGGTCTTTGGCTCTTCTTGAGGTTTAGAGCAGAGCTCCTCAGCTTCAGATGTAATTTCTGCAAGAACAAGGGGGGCAACGAGAGTTTAGCACATTTAAAAGATAAGAAATAGGGGGGAAAAAAAGATAAAAGCCCCTTGGTACCAAATGTAGCTCACCCTGGAAGCTGGGCCTGGCTTCAGGTTTTGTGACCCAACAGCGCTGCATGAGGGTCAGAAAACCTGCACAGGCAGAAGGTCGACTTCGTGGCACTGCACCCAGGTCTGGACGAATGCCTTTAACTACTTTCACCATGATCTGCAGGATATTGTTTTCTCCTGAGGGGAGAAAATGATAGAGAAAAGGCTCGTTAGTAAAGAAACTTTCATTCAAAGAGCATACGGCCATAGGGTTGCTTCAGTTTTATGGGACACAGGGTTCCGGTTGTTGGTCTGACAATAGCTTGTCTTGTACTGATCAGTTGCAACATACTGGATTACACCCTAACCTGGGGTGGTGGTAGGCGCCAGTGCCTATATGAAGAGCCAACTGTACTCATCTTTTACCCTCTTTCTCCAGGTGAGAAGCCTGTGCTGCCGTTTCCCATGGGAGCAAAAACGGCCCGGCTTCTTTCTGTCTTACTTTGGGATCTGCCAAGTCAGTGATTCACAGCAAACAGCAGAAGCTTACAGCCACTTCATCTCCTATTGTACCCATAATACCCTTCATAAATGGAGAAGGAAGGCGAACAGGAGTGGTAACCTGGCCATTTCTCACTTTTTAATTATGTCTGGATCAACGTAGGCAGTGCCAACCCCTGGCCACCTCAGACACCGCTTTTCAGAAAGCTACCTGATATGCCTGGGAAAATGAAAAACAAACACTCTGTTGCCAGTCTGGCCCCGTCTACCTGCCTGCTCAGGAATTTAGAAAGCAAATGTGTACACTAAAGCTTCTGTGCACACACCTTGAAAGGTTAAAAATAGACGGAAAGTTTGCCGTTGCAGGTGAATAATAATTAAAGGGGGACAATTCCAAAAGTTGGTTGAATGAATGAATCTTAACTTAACTTTGTATTTTAGAACTAATTTGTAAGTGTTTTATACATCTAAAAACTTCAAAATCCCATTCCAGAGCTACAGTTACCATGACAACCTTAGGAATAAAGGAATAAAAATTTATTAATTATTTTAGAACAATGCTCACCTTGGTAGGGCTTTTTCTGTGTGAGAATGCCCCAGATAACAATAGAAAAACTATAACAGAGACAAAAAAAAGGAGAAAAAAAAGGTTATTTACAGGAATTAATCAAACATTATCATTTTACCAAGAAAAGGGCATGTGTCTTTAAGCCTCACAGTATAACTCAGAGCTGTCAGTAAACACAACATGTGCACCAAATCAAGTCACTCTACAAATAATTGATTGCTATGAATCAGATCAAACTGAACATGCAAACAAAAGATCTTATTCCCAGAACAAAAAATTTAGAATTTACACAACTTTGCATGCAACAGAACACCAACCTGTACACGTCATGCTTGGTGTCCGACACCCTGTCCTTCTCAATGATGCTCTCGGGTGGCAGGTAGGCGATGGTGCCACAGAACCCATCTCTGCTGATGTCATCAGCCCGTGACAGGCCATTCCACCGGGCCAGGCCAAAATCAGATATCTGTACCAGAAAGAAAAACAACTCTTCAAACAGGGCAGCCATGCTGCCTTTTACATGAAACACCGCAGCGGTGATGACTAACTTTGCCCGGTGAGTGTGACAGGCCGCTAAGCTCTTATTATGTGCACTCGGTGGTATGATGAGGGCAACACAGCCATGTCCCAACCTGTAGGATGGGAGAGTACACACCTACCCATACAAACACACATGTTCACAGAGGGAGGTTTAATGGGAGCTAAATTAATCCTGTTGGGACAGGCCCGGGTGAGGTGTTTGCATCCAGGTATTAAACTCCAGAAATCACATTCCCACCCGCTGCTTTCTTCAGAGTTGAGCAGTTTAAAGGTTGCACAGAGATTGATGAGACACGTGTCTGTCCACAGAACGTGAGGGCTCCCATTTTTAAAATGAACGAAGGGGACCGAAAGGGCCTCATGGCTGGAATTCCCACTGAAGCCCTAAAATGGAGACTTCGTTTGGGGTTTGAGATCACGTCACATTTTTCCCAGCAATGAAAACGCTGATCATTAAATTTCTGTAGTTACACACGGTGTTTTCTCAATCCATAATTATTCCACCTAATAATCCAACAGTAGAAGGTTATGGCAGGCAATAAACACACACACACACACAAAATGCACATATGTGAAAAAAAAGCACTTTTCAACCAGATTCTCTGAAAGAAATTTAACCATCATCCAATGTTTTTTTAACAAAGTGATAAATTTATTTATTTTTTTAAATCTAGCTTGATTTTTACCCTTTTACATGTCTGACAAGTGTCTGCTCAGCACAGAAAGCGATAATAATGATACATTATTATTATTATTATTACTATTACTATTATTATTATTATTACTACTATTACTATTATTATTACTACTATTACTATTATTATTATTATTATTATTATTATTATTACTATTATTATTATTACTACTATTACTATTACTATTATTATTATTATTATTATTATTACTACTATTATTATTATTATTACTATTATTATTATTATTATTATTATTACTATTATTACTATTATTATTATTACTACTATTACTATTATTATTATTATTATTATTACTATTATTACTATTATTACTATTATTATTATTATTATTATTATTATTATTACTACTATTACTATTATTATTATTATTATTATTATTATTATTATTACTATTATTATTATTATTACTATTATTATTATTATTATTATTATTATTACTGTTATTACTATTATTATTATTATTATAACTAGTTATTATAATCACTGTTCCTTTATTCCATTCCTTAATTTTCCTGAAAATTTAAACAAAACCCGTTCATAACTTTTTGAGTTATGGTGCTTACAGACAGAATTTTTTTTTTTTAAGAAAAAGGGTAATAAACACTCAGCTTATTTATGTTTGCTGCTGCATTTCACTAGTTTTATTTAGAGTCCAGATCTGCATCTGGTTCTTTTAAGCTTAAAGTTTTTAACTTGATCATGTTTAAATACTGTTTTCCCTGCAGTGGAATTTTTTTCTTGCATTTTATCTTTTAGCTTTGTCTTTCTTTTATGTCCTATAATGTTTTTTATGCATTTGTTATTGCTCCCCGCTGTAATGCTTTTACTGTTTTATGTAAAGCACTTTGAATTGCCTTGTACATGAAATGTGATATACAAATAAATCTGCCTTGCCTATTTCACAAATATGTTTTACTATGGCTGACTCTTCTCCAGCCATCTTTAGTTATCTTTAGTTTGTTTTTTAACCTGCCACCAGTAAGATTTTAATAAGTTATTTAAATAAGTTGTTCAGACTCATTTAAACTGGATTTTTTTTTCTTAAAAACAAAAGTCAATCTCAAAACTCATTACCTGTTAATTTTCACCATCATCTCCGCCCAGTATGGTGGTGATGGTCAGCCAGAGTTGCCAGATTCAGGTTTACCATTTTGAAGTGAATTATTTTTAGGGGTAATAAAAAAAACTACTATCAGTCTTCCAGGTAAAGTCCCTGGAGGGGAGCTTGAGCAGCATAAGCGTGATATCGGCTTATTTCTCCCATTTGGTCCTAACATAACGGCTGGAGTGCTTCCTGTATGAATGTAAACATGAAAATAGAAGAGATCAGCCTTTTATGGACCCTTCCTTTATAAATGTCGGCAAACATGTAAATGATCATCAGAACTCTACCTTCTAACTTTACTTTTATGAAGATGGTGTCTCAGTTGTAGATATCTATAAAAATCTGTTTTATTGGACCTGGAACTTTCTCTGGACTTACAGAGCTTTTACAGTATTACCTTTCCAAGTCTATTCTTTAAACACCCCATCCAGATGTGCTGGCTTAAAGTCTGCATCATACCCCACCCACCTTAGTATTTGTATTTTCCTTTCCAGATTAAATTTTTACCTTGTTCAATCCAGGTTTTAATTTAGACATGTGTTTTTCTGTAGGCCAGTATCACCCAATAAAAGACTGTAGAGGGATATCTAACTGGCTAAGTTCCAGATCTTTCCATCTGGCTTCATATCTGTTGTCACGTAGTCTAACCAGGTGTTGAAGCTGTGTGTAAGCAGGGTAAAGACAATCCACTTTGGTCTTTTGGTAACGGTTACTCTGTTGAATTCTGGGTTTTTTTATCTGACAAATAAATTGTGAGATCATTCATTTTCAGTAATTAAATTGTTTTGTGGAAACTGAAATTAGCAGAGGGTGACAAAGAAACAACAGACCTGGTAAAATAGTTTTATCCCAGCAAACAGACCAGTGGTCAGAGGTGCCCATCTTCCAAAATCCACTTTTATATTTTGTGTGAAAGCATTATAATTTGAGTTATGCATTCAGTCCAATGGTATAGTGACTCCAAGATATGTCATTTTGTTAGTATTCAATTTAAAATTACAAGTTTTATGTGTGATTTAGAGTTGGGGTTTTGCGTGCATTTAATTTTTAATGCGAGTATTAACTGAACTGTTGAAGGCGAGCCATCTGTCAAACGGATCTCATCTGCATATTCTATTCTATTCTGTTCTATTTTATTCTACAGTCATTTAGCAGACGCTTTTATCCAAAGCGACTTACATTTGAGAGAAAGAACAAGACAAGCATGAATTCAAACAAGATGGGACGTCATCATTAAATGGTAGTCAGACTGCTGGGAGTCCAGTTGGACCAGGTGCTGTCATGCAGTACTAGAGGAAGTGCATCTAATTTATATATATATGTTTTCTACCTTAACGTGATAGTGAGCATCCAGCAGGATGTTGGCTGGCTTCAGGTCCAGGTGGAGAAGTGGAGGGTTCATGCAGTGGAGGAAGTTCATGCCCACCGCAGTCTCATGGATGATGCGGAAACGGAGCTCCCAGGGTAGCAGCTCGGTGGCCAGCAGGTTCTCCAAGGAGCCGGTCTCCATGTACTCCATGACAAGGCCCTGGGGGTCTTCGCAGATCCCATAAACAGGAAGGATGTATCGGAACTTGGCGGCCTCCATCTTTTTTGCCTCCTCAAGCAGCTCTGAGCGCTCCCTTTGACAAAGAAATGGTTGATTTTTAAATAACTAAACATTAACAAGCTCTGTTGACAAAAGACAATCTGCAGCTGAGGTTTGTTTTTCAGTTATTTGGGTCATCTTTCTTTTCAAAACAGTTCCACCTCTCTAAGCTCAGTTATTTATTCAACCTATCCGCTCATTAAACATTAACCCTCGGACTCTACTTTGCTCACTGAGCTGCAATATTTGGAATAACTTCCTAAATTCCTGCACACTGTGCATCACCTCACTAAGCTCTTAGCTATGCAAAATGTTTATCAGCATTAACCTGGGAAGCTGTGAGGGCGGCACCTTATTGAGCATCTGTAATTCTTTCACCGGTGTTCATCTTAAACGTGTGAACCACATCCTTAACTACCCAGTGCTTCTTTTAAAGACCCTGAGGACATTCCAGCCCAGCCTGGAAAGCATCACCGGAGTCCGAGGGGCTTAAACAGCTCTTGTTCTTTGTTGCTCATCTAGTGCACTGCAGCTTTATCAGCTCACTGACCCCGCTGACATACCTCAAACAAAACGGCACAGTCATTCATGACCTCAGCTCACATATCTCAGACACAAGTTGCTTTTAAAATGCAGCTTCTTCATGAAAACAGATCAGAGAAAGACAAATCCTGCTAACTGCTTTAGAGGAATGTGATTCAAAGGCGAAAATCTGATTAAATGGATTAGGAATTCTGCTTTTTAGACATCGATTAAAATAGATTAGATTAGCATAAAGAGCTGTTTAGGTCCTGAATGGATTATATGCAGGGTGTATCAGATTACTTAAAAAGTCAATAGGTGGGAGCCTGGATATAATTTTCCTTTATGGTGAGTACAAGTGAAGGAGGCACATGCAACAGGTCTCCCAGGCTGCTATAATCAAATGTGAGGTGGGAGACTGGGTACTTGTTTGTTAAATATAATCCAAAGTGCTCCTGAGCAGCTCTTCAGAACTTAACAATGTTCCTGTTTTAAAAAAGAGACCCAGTAAGACTGGTTCTTCAGCTTTTTAAATTGTCTGTGCCACATAGTGGCAGCCAGCGAAGCAGGCAGACAATGAGGGCTTTCAGTCCCTGTTGCTGGATGTTATGTGTGTTTCAATGAGGGCTGCAGTCAAATGAATGTTTATGTACCTTTCAGATGTTTGGAGGCGATAACATGTGGCTTGGGTTGGCGGATGATTCTGTTGCACTACTAGTTTACAGGAAGTTGGTCCTTAAAATGTTTTGGTGACCAAATGAATGATTGTCATCTGATAAGCCGGGAAGGCTTGTTCAAAACAATAAGAAAATACCATTTTTTATAATTGTTTGACTAAATAAACAAATTCCATGATTTAAAGTGTGTGTACAAGCACAATTAGAAGAGTGGAAATGTTACCTGATAGGTGGGTCATTTTTAAATAAATCTGATGTAGTATAAAAAAAGATTTATAGTCATGTCAGTTCTAGAAGGTTGTGTAATATCTAGCAGTGCTTCTGGGGAAAAGACCCATTCTGCAACTCTCCCTGAAGCATCTTTTTATTTTAATGAGCCCCTCCAAGAGGTCAGAGCATGATAACATCTCTGTCTGTGAGGGGAAACCAGCTGTGGAGCTTTTCATGCCAGGGTCTGGCTTGATAAGAAGCGGCTGTGACCCTGAGCAGAGTGGACTCTCTTTTTGCTGTGAGAATGAATCAGCGTGTCTGTACTCCGTCAACACAACTCTGCTGTGCCCAAATCCCTGAAAACTGGTACTACACAGCCTCCTTAACAGCTTTATAGACTGACAGAGGAAATCACTTGTTGCCTTGTGTTCACTTTCTCATCATCTGAACCTCTGCCTGTCTCATTTTTACCCATAAACTTGTAATCGAGTGATAAGTCTGAGAGACTAGAACCAGAGGAAGAGGAAGGCATTTGGCTCTTTAAAGGACAAAACACATAAATAAAGCCACCTAATCTGTTCCAGAGACGAGCAAATGGAGCTAAATTCCTTCACACCTGGAGACACATGGCTGAACAGCTGTAACTTACTTGTCATCCACATGAAGACACGGAGGGCACTTGATAGCCAGCCATGTTTTCCACTGTACATGTCGTACTTTGTAAACTTGTCCAAATCCACCTGAGCCTATTTTCTCCCAGCTGCCAAACTCAGAGGAATCAAAGGTCCTTAACAGCCCCATGTTCCCATGCGGAGAGTCCGGGACATCCATATCCACGTAGAGACACCCACCAACAGGGTAAATTCCTTTTTTCTTCGTCTCCAACGTACAAAGTGGGACGTGACCACACAGCAACACCGACCTGCCAGTTTGTGAGCTCTTCCTTGTTTTTTCCTTTCTCTTGTTCAGTGTGGCCCCTCCCTCTCTTCAGGTGAACAGAAATGGGCAGGACCTGCTGCTGTGACATCACATCCTGGTGTTGAAACCTGGTTGAAACACAGGAAGGACATGAAAAATTCACTGGAGATGCATCACAACCAGCAATGCATCGCACTGCCACCGAAAGCTTTTAAACTCAAATATCCACTTAAAAAAAAGAAGAAGAAGGAATTGTCCCTCTAACACGTTTGACTCTTACCCCCCAAATGCGTCATTTCATGAACACACCTTTGTACTACTGTAGTTACACAACCAACCCTCCCTTCAGGTAAAGGGGGTCATTAGACGGCCAAAGTCCGGCTTGGAGGCAGCAGCTTAAGTAACAACTGAAAACGAAAGTTCCTGCAGCTCATCACAGTTAGGATTTCTTACTGATTTGGGAAGACAGAAGAAAAGGAAGATGGAAGGAAAGTTGCTATGTTGGAGTGCTGAATGCAGGTTTCCATGAAAGGAGACAGCTGCAGGATGGATACTGTTTTAATTATAACCTGAGACATTTTTAGTGCCTATATTTTAGCAACTAGTGATGTTTCTCTCCTATAGACATGGTGCAGCACACTCACATCGTGGTCACCAGCCTAAATGAGTTAACTGAAAGGACTGGGTGTGTAAACTGAGAAGAAATGTGTCACCGGCGAGGCTGCTGAGGCAATGAGCTCATTTCAGATGACTGACACTTCTCATTGCTGCAGTGATCAGTGTTTTTCCTCGAGGCTGGAGCTCTGCAGGGCACCGAACAATTAAAAGTCAAAGTGAAGAAGGATCCTTGAAGCTGCCATGTATAGTGTAAATGTGTTGTCTCTGTAGGTATCACATCTTTTGAACTTTTTTTTTTTTTTTAAAGCTGAGCCTTTATTGAAATGTTAAATAGACTCTTTAAAAAAATCTACTTCATTTGTCTGACTAACCTAATAACAAGAAATCCAGTTTCTCTACTTTTCCTCACTGGAACAAAAGATGCTTGATCACACAAACACAAATGAGTGATGAGTTAAACACAAGGTCTTATAATCTATTTAGGAACGAAGAAACAAATCTGGTTCTCATTCTGTAGAAGTGTCTCGTGCTGGATTACATCTTCACGTTTCCTCCCAACACCAACATGTTTAAACACGTCCAACTTAACACATTTAACACAAACAAGCCAGAGTAAAGGCACTCTGCGCATGCTCAGTAAGGTTCCCTCTCTGCCCGCGGAAAATTTTGTAGCAAAAGTAACTTTTTGGAAAAATATTTATTTTCTGCTGCCTTAAATTTAGATGACAGCCAGTTTCAGATTGCATTAATGCAATAGGCTTATTTGTGAGTAATGGACATAATCTCTCCTTATACACGGTCACATGAAAAAGTAAGACCAGCCTCTTCAGTTTTAGGTTTTATTAGGATATTAAAAAAATAATTAGGTGCTTATCTGGCTTTAAAAATTAGGTCAATATAACTTTACATAAATGACTAAACATGGCATATTACACAGTGCTAACGTTTGACCAAGACTGAGCTAAAACTTCAGCAGCAATAACTTGAAGTAATAATTTATTATGAAGTTTTCAGTCTCACATCATTGTGGAGGAATTTTAGCCCATTCTGCTTCATAACATTGTTCCAGTTCATTGAGGTTTAAAGACATTTGTTTATGTGCAGATCTGTTAAGGTCCCAACGCGGCGTTTCAGCCAGGAGGAGGTCTGGACTCTGACTGGACCCCTGAAGATCTCGATCCTTTTCTTTTTCAGTCATTCTGCTCTTCAGCTGTGTTTGGGATCATTGTCTTTTTGAAAGAGCCAAGCTTTATCTGATGATGTATGGCGTCACATTAGAGTCAGTAATTAATTACAGAGGTGTTCCTGGCTGACTTAGAGACTGCAAGGTGTCTGGTAGGAATGGACATTTTAGATGACTTTTGAAGTCAACTAGTCAGGCTTATAAACTTTGACTGGATAATTAGTTGTGATGTCATCATACCGTCATCAACAACAAAATGAAAAAATACGTTACCTCCAAAGGGAAACTGTAAAACGTGTGAGATGTTATTTCTATAATGTTTGCGTGTGTTCTCTACATTAGTTTTCTTTTTAACATTCTTTAGTGTTCAGTAGGTAGATTGGAAAGGGGGTCAGGGATTTAATCGGAGTTGGCTGCATTTGTGGAGTAGCTGCTAGTCCAGGTGAACTTAACACCGGGCCCACGGGAGCGTTCAGAAACAACAAATCCAGTCATTTTCCATCGTCTTTCCGTCTGGTCATTTTGCCCCTGAAGCAGTGGCTCTGTGGCTGTTTAACCATGCTGCTGTGGTCGGTTGCTTCCACACTGGGAAAACTTTACTGCTTCTGCCTCCAAACCAAGGTCAGGATGTGGAGGTGAGGTGATTACTCCTTGGCTAAAGCTGCAGCTAGCTTTCGGGTTAACTCCCTTCACTTTACCCAGCAGTGGTGAAGCAGACGATGGACTGCTGTCACTATTAGGGCTGTGTGGAGTTCATTTAACACGAAACAGTTTTGCACGGCTAGCTTTCTCTGATGCGACGCCCCCACCTGCCCGCTGTCAGACCTGTGCTGTGTCCCTCCTCCCCCGCTCTAGCTCAACTTTGTGCGCCATTTTGACTAATTGATTAGGGCTAAGATGTACTTGCTCTTAGCGACGCATCCACAAACGTGTCATGGCTGCGTTCGTTTGGCACACAGGCCGCTTGCGTTGTTGCAAGGTAATGCGTTATGTGCATGAGTTGCAATATTGACTTGAAAGATAGAGGCGCTCGTGCGAACAAGAGCATGAACATGACAGATCAGAGGAAAACACAATGGTGGATAGTTCGGAAGACCGTCTCCTGGACCTTGTCTGCAACTACCTGCATTGGTATGATTTTTACTCCCCACTGCACAGTGATAAACGTCGTGCCTTAACAGCTGGCAACAAGTTGGAAGTGTTTTCAGGGTTGATGACCCGGAAAAACAATGTGACCAGTAATTGACTTTTTCACTATTTCAAAGTCCAAGTGCTGTGTACTGCTCCTGTTGGAAACCTCCAGTATTAAGTGTTTTGGCTGCACCGTGTTTGCATTGTCTGCAGCAAGTATATCCCAGCCCTGAGCCATGCACATTCCTAGTGTCCAGTTTTATAGGGCTGCAAAGCTAGCCCAAATCATCAGCGCTCCACCACTGTGCTTAATGATTGGTGAAAACCAACAGCACGTACCAAACACATACTTTACATTATGACCAGCCATCTTCACTTTAGACATTTTTCAGAAAGTCTTGTGATTTGTTTGGACAGTTTTCGAGTTGTTTTTGTAAAATAAAAGTTCAGCCTTTCTGCATATTTTAAAAGCTAGACATATTCTCTTAAAGTAACACTACATAACTTTCAAGCCTCAAAACTGCACTTCTGACTTGTTTTGATGGCACACTGACATTTATCAAGCACATTACCAAAACCATCATCGCCCTGCAGCGTACCTGATAAATCACCCTTCGAACTGCTTTTTTCCCCTCCCGTTACGTGGCATCATGATAGAGCAACCTAACACCCCCCAGCTAGTTTACCCAAAGGACCAAACACCCAAACACAAGCTGGATGGCTTGTATGCAGTAGAGAGCAATGAGGACCTTTATTAGGAGAGTCCAAACAACCACTTTATAAATGCGTGGCAAACACAGGAGAGCCAGCTCTTCAGGTCAAGGTTCATCTGCATTTCAGGAATTAAAGATGGGTAGATAGTTTGAGAGAAATGGCAAAAAATATCACCCTCCCAGTACCTACAACGCGGCCTTGACTCTCCTCCCCGGAAGTTTCACAACCATTCACACATTGGGCCTCGTAACAAAGACAGTTTTGCCCGTGCAGGTAAACAATTAACAGGTGACAATGACTTGTTAGAGAAAGCAGATCGGTCAGGTGAGTTGGTGACACCACGTGACCTTAAAAACCATTAACATGTGAATGAGCTTTTAATGGGCCACCAGCTGGATAGAACTCCTGAAGAGGGGAAACTTCTTTAAAAGAAACAGGTTTACTGACCTGGAGGACTGAGAATCTACAGCTACATACAGGAAACTGCATCGCTTCTCATCTTATGCTTGAAAAACTAGCAGATGTGGTGAATTTTAGATTCTGACAACTGCTAATATTTATTAAAAAAAAAAAATCAATTCATTTTCCAAAAGCCTCAACACATACACAGACAACAACAGAAAACCCAGATGCATTTTGTTTGAAACAAACAGTAAAAAAATAAAAAGCTGCTTCTTTTTTCAGATAAACAATAATTACAGCTTACATGATTTAAAGTCACATGTCATCCGTGAACCTAGTGGAGGTGCTTATCTTCACAAAGTTTATCTTCCTCTTCTGCTCATTTCCGTCTTTCATTACAGATCTTACTAAAAAAACATGCATGCTTTTAAAGGCTGGTAAGGCATAGGAATACTTCATGTGTTGCTTTGGTTTTGACTGTTGGTGGTACGTCCGTGATTTTGGATCAACGCATCATTTTTAAATGAATTTTTAGCAGCCATTTTTTCCAGTATAAAAGGAAGGAAAGAAAAACTCATTTAATTAATTGGCTTCCATTGGACAGGAGAGGCATCTGGGTGGTGGTGATCGAAGCTTTGTACAGTCTGATAAAAATCTACTCTACTATGTAACAACGTCTGAGTGTGAGGTGACCCGCACCCCGCAGTGTCAGATCAGTAGCTGAACATCTGCTGTGCCGAGCTGCTCTGCTGCTGTGGTGTGGGGGGCTGACTCTGGCTGCTCCGCCCAGGCTCTGGCCCCTGGCTCTGAGCCTCCTGACTCTCCCCCTGAGCGCCTTCCACCACTGGGGTGACCTGGTTGCCCTCAGCAGCTGGTATGGGTCTCCAGGCCAGAGTTGGGGCCTCCAGCTGGTGGCTCATAGGGTTGACTAGAGTGGTGAGGTTGATGAAATGGGCGACAGACTGGGGTGCTGTGCCGCTGGTAGGACCCACTGTTTCAGGGACGAGTTCGGGGGGTCGGTTGTGGAGCATGGCGGAGCCGCTGACAGCGTCGAAGGTGACGGTGAGGATGGAGTTGTCCAGAGTGAGGGGCCGGTCGCTGGCTGTCAGGTGGCCAACAGCTACAGGCTGCAGGCTGGTGAACTGGGCGGGGGCGTGGCTGGTGATTGGTGTCACGGTGATGTTGGTCAGCCCCACTGAGCTGTTGGGGGAGGGGGCTGGCGGATTGCTCGGGTCTGTCAGAACCACCACCTGAAACAGCAGAAGGCAGGTCAATTATAGAGGGACATTTGACTCAGTTTATTGTCATCTAACAATCTCAGAAACATACTCCCACTGGCTGCTTTATCAGGTCCACCTGTTCCATTGCTTGTTAACATAAATAACTAATCAGCCAATCACATGGCAGCAACTTAATACATTTAGGCACGCAGACATGGTCAACACGACTTGCTGAAGTTCTAACCGAGTACCATCTCTGAACACACAACACGTCCAACCTTGAAGCAGCTGGGCTACAGCAGCAGAAGACCCACCTGATGCCACTCCTGTCAGCTAAGAACTGGAAACTGAGGCTACAATTTGCACAGGAACACTAAAACTGGACAACAGAAGATTTAAAAAACATTTGCTAGTCTGATGCGTCTTGATTTCAGCTGTCACATTCAGATGCTGGGGACAGAATTTGGTGGAAATAACATGAAATCATGGAAACATCCTGCCTTGTAACCACAGTTCAGGCCGGTGGTGCCATCTTCTGCTCTAAACCACAGTCACCAGATCCCGGTCCAGTAGAGCACTTCTGGGATGTGGTGGAACAGGAGATTCTCATCATGGATGCGCAGCAACTGTGTGATGCTGTCATGTCAGTATGGACAAAAATCTCTGAAAGCAAAAGGGCGTCCTACCCGGCACTAGGTGTACCTACTGAGGTGGTTAGTGAGTGTCTACTGCCATCTTTACAAGCCATGTACCAGCTGCTGGGGGTATTTGGTTCCTCAGAAAGAAAACTTTCAGCCAAAGTTTACTTAAAACACTTAAAACAGGCAAAGTCACTACATATTTGCATAAAAATAAGAGATTGGACATTTTAACAAATAACAGTGCAGGATCTCTTGTGAAAGCTGTATATCTACCTGCTGGATGCTCTGCACAGCAGAGCTCGTCTCCATCTCATCACCAACAACAACAGTGTTGTACTCCGGCAAGGGTTCGTGCCTTGGCTCAGAGAAATCGGCGTAGTCTTCAGACTCCGAGAGCTCCGGCTCAGCTGGAACCCTCTGCTTCTTCTTAAGTAGCCGGGTAGGCCGTACGGGTCGCTCCTGAGACATGCCGTCTTTTTCCAGGGTCAAGGTCGGCTGTAGATGCACAACATTTCACCAAGGCATAAAGACACTGAAGTCTGACCCGCATGTTTATAAAATCCAGATGCAAATGAGACTCTAATTTGCTTACGCCAAGAGAAACCCGGTATGCGGGTGGTGTTCCAGACAGTGCTCAACAACTGCTCTCTGAGGCAGCATTTATAAACGGTATTTTGTTGATATTATAACATCAGCTTATAGGAAACATAAGACCAAAACTTTGATCTGTGCAGATAAACCATCTCTCTGCACTGTTCCTCCATATGCAGAATGTAGAAAATCAAAGCAATTGTTAGCTGATTTCTAATAAAACCATCTTAAAAGTAGCTGCAGCATCAGTCCTGAACCATAACGGCTAGCGTGTCAGCTTGAAATGCAGAAGTTTAGTCTTACCTGTACAATACTGATAGACGAATTATTGATAGTGGAATTTTCCTGAAGATCATCAAACTCATCAATCCTCACAGACACCACCTACCAGCATAAAGGAGAGTGATATCAGATCAGCAGGTCTTTGATGTGGGACTAAATAACAGGTCAGACCTGAGTGGTGTCCTATGAGTCGTTCCCTGCAGGCCTGTCTACACTCACCTCAGGGTGTTTGCGTCGTAGGTGTCGGTTCATGGAGGCGCGGGTGGATACTTTGGTCCCACAGAGGTGACACGACTGTGCTTCCACCTTTTCGTGGGTCAGGTGCACGTGCTTTTGAAGCATGTACTCTGTCAGGTACTTCTTGTCGCATGTCGTACATGTCCACGTCTTCCCCACTGCAGCATAGAAGAAAACTGTGTTAAACATTTAGCTGAATAACTGCTTTTTACAAAGAGATGAAAAACAAAAAACATAGCTCAAAGGTCCGTTAAAGTCCAGCTGACACACAGAAATATGTCTGTTGGTCTTTTTCCTGTCCTCTCCTCTCCAAACGGTGGAGATGTCCGCCCTCCCTGAGCTGGGTTCTGACGGAGGTTTTCCCTTCCTTCATGTTAAAATGGAGTTTTTTCCTTTCTACTGTCGCCCGCCGCCCCATGCATGCTCAGGATAGGGTGCTGAATCGAAGTCGAGATTCAGTGCAATCCGTTGGTTTCATTAGCTTGGTGATTATTATCCATGTTTTCAGCTGTGTTGTTGTGTCTGTCAGCAACACATAGCAACAGTTCTGGACGGATTTTGATTAAATTTTCAAAAAAACTCAGAAAAGGAATAAAGAACAAGTGATTAGATTGTGGAGGTGATCTGGATCACTGCCTGGATCCAGGAATTTTTTAAAGTATTCTTCACTATGAGAAGATAGAAATCATTTTGCCATTAGAGCTTCTAACTAAAAAATAATGCCCACAAACATTGGCAGGAAAAGAAAAAGAAACTTACAATGTCCTGGAGAAGGTCTACGCTCTCTGAGTGCTTCTAGTTTTTATGAATTGGTTTTTATGAATGAGGACTGGATCAAAATAAACTGGCTCAAATTGATTTGTCTGTAAAGTGTCCATATATATGTCCAAAGACATGCATGTTAGGTCAATTAGTCACTCTAAACTCTCCCTAGGAGTGAGTGTGAACGGTTGTTTGTCTCTTTCTGTGTTGGCCCTGCGGTGGACCGGAGACCTGTCCAGGTGTACCTGCCTCTCACCTGCTAAATGCTGGGATGGACTCCAGCTACCACGCGACCCGTAATGGACAAAGCGCTACAGATGCAGAGTTAATTATTCTCCTTATCCCGAGATCGTGAGGCCAGATTTCACGCGATAATTATTTCTCATTATCTTGAGACATCTGACTTTTCTTGAGAACCACCTGCTGTAACCGGTTATAACGTGGTAACGGGCTGTTTTCAGGACACCTTAAAATGTGCAGTTAGCATCAAATTTACATGCTAATTGTAGCAAATAATGAGAACCTATAAAAGTAAGTTATAGATGTTAAAGTCATTTACTTCCTGGCCATGGTTTTCCCAAACTCAAACAAAGTCAGATTTATTTGTTTCATCATCGCTTTTAAAAACAAATCTTCTGTTACTTGACAGAACAGTTTTTTTTTTATAATTAAACCTGACATATACAGTAAAAGAGCTGCAAGATTCCAAGGCTTGTTTTCCATTAAATATATCTTACAATTAATACATAATTATAAGTGCTTTTTTATTTATTGTTAGTCAATGAAAAAAGCTGCACAGCTGCTTTATAAATCCCTGGGAAAAGTTTTATGTGCAGTGGAAAGTGACTAGAATGCCTGCGATTGTACTTATGATAATATATGGAGTACTGCGTAGTCACCAGGTTTGGTGATGAGTTAATATGACTTTTTTTACCTGTGTGTATGAGTTTGTGCGTTTCTAAAGTCGTCCTCTCACTGAACGTTTTCCCACACAGTTCACACATGAAGTCCTTAATACCTGCAGGCATGATGACAAATAATAAACAGAGTTGTACAAACAGTTGCATAAATCAATCTGTATCCCTGATTAGATAAAAGTGTGTGACCAGAAAGCAAATAAAAGATCAGTATGATTGACTAGCAGAACACCTGAAGTCCATGTCCTCGCCTCTTTCTCACCTGTGTGTCGCTTGTAGTGTTTCAACATGTTGACTTTTTGGGCAAACTTGCGATTGCACTCTTTACACTCGTACTCTTTGATGCCCTTGTGAAGCTTCATGTGGTGTCTCAGAGCATGTTTGGTCTTCATGCCTGCAGAGGAAAGCATCAATCGTAACAACTGAGCTGGTTCAACAGCGAGGAAAACGTATGGATGCTGCAAAGGCAACCTGACCTTTTCCGCACTCTGCACACAAGTAGTCCCGGTTGTCATCATGAACCCTGAGATGCTCCTTCAGCATGTCCTTCCTTGCAAATGATTTGCCGCACTTATTGCAGCCGTGGCTCTTCACCCCTGGATGATTATAGAACAGGCAACACTATTCATTAGACATCTAAAAGGTGGAGAAGTGGACGATGTTTTAGGGTTTTCCTTCATTCAGTTGAAGTTGCGTGTTTTAAAGCAAGTTCACACCGAATCTGGTGCTTCTGTGTGCTCACCAGTGTGGATGATCTTGTGCCTTTCCAGGTTACCGATACTATTAAATATTCGGCCGCAAATTTCACATGGATGGATGTACCTTCAGGAAAGAACAGGAGAGCAGGCCAAGTTTGTTTCTGTTCAGGTAGGACCATTTACATTTAGCAATGAAGAAATGACTCAGAAGTAGCACATAACCACTTCTTCTTTTCTGCATCCAAAATGCAATATCCAACATAAACGAAGTGTATATTCACAACTGCAGGGGCTGTATGTATGATCTTGGTCTTCAATGAAAGAAAATGTAAATAGTTATCCTTCTTAAAAGAAAACCACTTGGTTAAAACCTATTTCTATATCTGAAAATCTGAATTAGTAAGGAAACTGTGCAAAAGTAGAAACTAAAGTGAATCTGAGCAGTGATCTCCATTTGGACTCATACTTTTTTCTGTCTGCATGGTCTGTTTTCTTGCCTTTGCTAGGCATGTTTTTTTTTCATGGGCACCTCTATAGTTGGTCAGAGTCGGGAGAACCCAGGGATAGCCCCCAAATTCACCAGAATCACAATAAGGACACAGAAAGAAGTTAACCCCAAGATGGTATATCCCCGGAAGTGTGAATACTTCTCTATAAAACCCCTTCATCTTCATGGAAACTAAGACCTTCATGATTAATAAACACACTGTAAAGAACAAAAATAAGACATGCTTTATGATTTAGTGATTGTTTTTTGTTTGTTTGCTGCTCTTTGGCTGCTAACTGCTAAGTTTTTGTCCCACAGTGTTGAAACGGACATATTTTACTTTCCAGAATCTGCTTCTATATGAAACCTTGTTTCTGTGGTTTTGCTCTAAATGGTGAAACTATAAGAAGCTTTGAAGTGGACAGTGATGTTGTCATGTTTTACATGTCTGTATAACTGCTTGGGGTTTGAATTGTGTTTTGTTTGGATTTCAGTGCTTGGTAGAGTCTTGTAGCTCCCTGTGATTATGCTACATGTTCGAACTGGTGCTTCCCAGGATGTCAAAGATCTTCTGTCCTGCACAAATCTCATGATGGAGAGATAAATGGCAGCCACGCTACATGCAGTCTTACTTCTGCACTGCAGGGTCGGGCAGCTGCTCCCTGTGGATGACCAGGTGAGCGTTGTAAGTGGCCTTCAGCGCGAAGCGCCGGTTACAGATCCCACAGCCGTAGCCTTTCTCCTTGTGTTGCTCCATGATGTGCCTCAGGTACTCTTTGCCCTTTGCAAATGACAACTTGGAAAAGGAGGAAACTTGTGTTATGTGCTGCTCCAGAGTAAATTTATTACACTCAACACATCAAAAAGGTTTCATTTCTGCCTTGAATGCATGTCTTTCAGTACTTTTCTTCCAGATAAGTGAAGAAAGTATCTCATCAACTAGGATTAAATGTATTCTCCCTGGTTGCCAGGACAACGCTTACTTGACATTTTTTGCAGTTGTATTTGTGGTGCTCGGGATCGTCTTCCTCTTCGTCTTCATCTGTTTCATCGCTGTCTTCTGCTGAGATGCCGATTTTCTTAATGAACCCCTCTCTCTCCTGCTCATCCATCAGGGCAATGTCCTGGAACCAAAAGAGCTAAATGAGGCTCTTAAAACTGATGACGGATCTCTGGAGGGTGCCAAACCCTTTTTACTTGAGTGTGTTTTGGTGGCTTTGATGACAGATTTACACGCCTGTGTGCTGCAGTTTTCCCCCATTAAGTCCTGCACACAATGAAAGGGCAGCAAAAATTTCAATTGATTATCAAGAAATCTGCACCTTGAAATGCACGTGAATGTGATCTCTGAGGACGTCCACACGGAAGAACTTCCGGCCGCAGATCTCGCAGGTGTACTTCTTATCGCCATGAGTCAACAGATGCTTGTTCATGTTACTCCTGCAGGAGAACACCTGCACACACAGACATGCAGGTCACGGATAATGTGCTTGCGGACACCCACGCTGCATTTCTGTTCCTTCCTGGATTTACGAGGAGGTGTTTGACCTGCTGCTAACAGCGTCGGGTCGAGAGCTTACCTTGCCGCAGATGGGACAGGGTGACGGCTCCTTCCTGTACTTGGTCCCTTCTTCTCCATTGGCCTCCAGCTCCTCTCTCTTCAGATGTTTTGGTCCTGAACACATGCAGAAAGTGTTTGTAATTTAGTTGCATATCACCTTTTAAACACTTTAGCGAGTTTTTGATTTCTGCATTCGTGCAGATTGTAAATAACGACAGACACAAAAACTCATGAGTTCTTCTGTGTTTCACTGACGTGTTAATATTAGAAAGTTATTTGTAAAATTGTGTCTTGATAAGAATTCTGGTACGGTAATCAGACAAAGCAAGTAAATCGGGGTAATTGTGTTTTTGCCTCATTTGAGGTGGGATTTTACCCCAGTTCCCTCATGCTTCGATATCTTTCCAGTCAGGTGAAGGTTGCTTAAACTGGGTGAAAGGCTGGTAATTAACTGGTGAATCATGAAATCTATGTAGATGATCTGGTGGTGTTCAGTCCGAGCAGCGCTGCCCATCAGCAGCTCTTTTCTACTTTTTCTGCATATGGAGGAACAAGATATTAAACATAGTGCTAGTAAGCATTATAACTTGTAGAAATAAAGAAAACAAATGTCTAAAATACCCTGATTTGAAGTTAAAGTATCTGAGTATCTGGAATAAAGTTGAATATCCTTTATTAGAGAACAAATGGCTGATGTTGAATTTTGTACAGATGGAGTGAAGATGTCTGTTTTTTAAGTCGTATCATGCACCACTCTCACTACGGAAGAATGGAGCTGTCATCCAATGATAAAAAAAGGAACATGTCGCGTTATAACGAGTTAAGTTTTACTCTAAACATGTGAAACTTATTATAACATGGTAGGTCTTATTATATAAACGTGAAACACACCACCCGTATTATTGCTTTACTGTAGATGCAGTAGATCAGAGAAAAGTCTCACCGACTAAATGTGATGAAGATATTCTTCATTCTAGGCTGAGAAATGGCGAGTCTGCTGTTCTGGGATAACACAGGTAATGCTGACGTTGCAGCCTTAAAGCAGACAGGACTCTGTCTTCGTGTCGGCAGATTTATATCATCTTTATTTTAGTTTTCAGACGACAGCGAGGAGTAACCACTGGTACTTGTTATCCACAATGCATATAGACGCACACATGCATCATCTCGCTGCAATATTTGCCCCAATATTTCCAGGTCCAAACAAGATCTGCATGCTTTGTGTTTTATGTTCTAACAATAAATGCACTTCAGGTTGATAAAGTTCCATTTTCCCCCACTTGGGTGGCAGGTTTGCGCTTCCATAATACTGCACACTTGTGGTTGAACGACAGAAAGTCTAGTTACAGAGACTTTAGGAAGCTTATACTGATGCCATGCGGTTTTTGTTGAAGAAACCAGGATGGTGCTGTGTAAGCAGGATGTTTGTGGCCGTTTCAGTCAGTACGTTTCACACACGTTAATAAGAAATTTCATGTTAAAATTTATTTGCTGCCTCCCTTCTTCAGAATACTGAATTTAGGGACTAACGGAAAGATTCAGTATTCTAACTACCCGTCTCAATTGTGGAAGTACTGGCGCAGTCGTCTGGACTGACTGACTGATATATATTTTAAGATGTCTGTGTTGTATGTTTATCACTCTTCTTTTTATCGTTGACTTTGAATCTGTAATAAATAATTGAATTGCTGAGTTGTTGTATTCAGACTCAAACTAACTCCATCTTCTACTTAAGCCTCAAGTCGTTCCACCAACGCAGCTCAGGCTTGTTTAACCCAGAATATCTAACAAGCCTGAATGAAAGACGAACGACGAGTTGATAAGACAAAGAACACTAAAGACAGAAAGAGAGCTCCGTTCTTCTCATCAGCGGATCAAACACTGCAGAGTATGAAGAATACAAACATATTACCAACAAAAACAAGTTAAACTGCGTCTATTAACAGAACCAGGAAGATGGCAGACCAAGCGTATTCCACTTCACAGCATTTACCAGGAAATGACAGCCCAGTGGTTAGAACATTGATTTGGGCCCAGAAGACCTTCTCCTTGGCTGTCAACAGAAGTGATCCCCCCAGGTGGCCGGGAGGACGTTTGGACATGCTTTGAGACGGGACTTTAAGCCTGAGAGGTAGCCTGGTCCAGACCAGCACTTCGTACCACGGTACCTCAGCTGGGACTCATTTAAAACACGATGATGGGACTGAACTCCCACTTCGATGAGCCAGACTTATTGAAATAAGCAAAACTTTCCCATAATCCTGCTTCATGGAATACCCCTGTGGTGAAATGAAAGTCCTCATCAGGCTTCTTCATGGTGAAGCGCGGTGGAGGAAGCCTCATGTAATAACACGATGCTTTGCAACTGTCCATGCAGCCAAACACAGAGGGATCCACGAAGAAGAAAGACTTAAGCTAAAACCCAATGACCTGAGACTGGGTGGCAGCAGGACCTGCAGCTAAACTCAATCAGACATAAACAAACATCTAAATAACGTCTTCTGCCCACACTGGACTCACTCACCCACACTGTGCCTCCTGTGGTGCTCCTGCATCACGTCTTTGCGGTAGAACATTTTATTGCAGATTTCACAGGAGTACAGCTTCTCACCGTGCTTCTTCTTATGCTTGGACAGGTTGCTGTTGGTGGAGAAGAATCGCGAGCAGATATCACACTGGAACGTCTTATCGTCTGGAGACGGAAGGAATAAGGTCAAACAGGATCGGAGGCGGCGTGAACGTGGGGAAAAAGATAAATATAAAACATAAAAAAGCCCAGCGCACCTGTCCGGCAGTTGTGGAACTTAAGGGCATTCTCCAGGCGAAAGGATTTCTCACATGTGTTGCATTTATATTTGTACTCCTGGTCAGGCTGTTGGGAGAACATAAAAATCACAAAAACATTAACAAGCAGAAACTAAAAGCTCTGAAGCAGCAGCGTGGAGAGTCACTTACCACGTTCTTGCTGTGTTTGTAAGAGATGTGTTGCTTTAGACTCTCCTTACGACTGAATAACTTATCACATTCATCACATTTGAACAGCTTAGCCCCTGGAAGGACACACAAATATCACATTTATACATCCACCCAGTCAGTTTAACTTTTAAAAGCTCTATTTGACCTCAGATGGAGACTGGAAAGCGGAAACTTCACACACCGTGTGATCGGATGTGTCTGTTGAGGTTGCTGCTGTTCTGGAAGACCTTGTTGCAGAGCGAGCAGCGGTAAACTCTCTTGTGCTCTCTGGGTTTGTGCCTCTTCAGGATGGCCGAGCTGTCCGGGATGCTCATCAAACTGCTGCTTTCTGTTACTACTGCTGCTGAGGCCACCGGCTCCGAGGTCTCTGCCAGGGTCTTCACATCTGGACACATCAGGAATCTAATCAAAGAGCTGCAAATACGGCCCTCTGCCTTGTTACTTCATCACTTCATTCCCACAGGGTGTTGCACTGGTATCAATTCATTTACAAAACTATCGTTGGTAAGAAACCCTCTGTTTTTCTTTGCCTGCTAATCAAATTTTTACCAACATCTGGATGTTATGCTTTAGTAATTTTACCACCTCTTAAGTCTGCACCTCTTTTCAGTCATTCTTCATTCCAGTTTGCACCTACATCCCACCATTTACCTTCAATGATTTATAACGAACAATAGCTTCTGGTAAGTGTACCTGCTTCTAATTTGGTCTTGTCCTTGTTGAATGTAATGGATTTATTGTGTGATTACAGTCAAGACTTGAATGGTTTTTAATTGTCTAAAGAGTAGAGTCGCTGCTCCTCATCAAGAGGTTCTAGATGGAGTTGCTCGGCTTGTGTTCCAGGCACGTCCGACCGACGGAGACCCCGGGAAAGACCCAGGACATGCTGGACGGACTACGTCTCTTGGCTGGCCGGGAATGTCAGGATGGGCTGCAAGAAGTGGCCGGAGAGAGGGAAGTCTGGGCTTCCCAGCTTAGGCTGCTGCCCCACGACCCAACCCCAGACAGGCAGACGGACGAATGGACGGATGAAAATGTATATGCTGCTGCCTGTTGGCCAGGTCATGGCTGCAATATGAATTAGTTCTTAAGAAGGTTAAAACTTCCCTGGTTTAACAAAGGTATAGATCAGGGATCGTCAGTCCTGGTCCTCGAGGGCTGGTGTCCTACTTCACCTACTTCAGACCCAGACTTGAGCAGAACTTGATGTTGAGCTCTGCAGAAGTTTGCCAATTACCCTTTAATTTAAGTCAGGTGTGTTACAGCAGGGAAACTTCAAAAACCTGCAGCACACCAGTCCTTGAAGGCCAGTAAGGAGGATCCCTGGTACAGATCAAAATAACATCAGACACTTTTTAGAAATTTGCCAAGATTCATCAAGACAATCAGAAAAACTGAGTTTTGATTTGACTAATTTTGTATTTATGATCCTTTATGGTTGAGACGTGGGTGCAACGTGAGGCTGATCCTTTTGCACACGTCTACAGATGACCTGATGGATTTATAAAGACACCATTTCATAAACTGTATTATTAGTTACTACACACCACTTTCAGTTTTTGTGTACATGTACACACTGTCTTGTAAGTGAAACCTCCCATCTTTTCTTTGCTATCATCATGCCAACACATACAGAACTCTCTGAGGCCTTCAGATTACATAGCTGGAGTCTATGAATCTTACCAGCATGGTGAAGATTTGAAATGGATGATAATTCACCCTCCCAGAGAAGGCTGCTTGATGCAACAAGAAGTATCCAAGAACCAAAAAGTCTACAGGTACCTCTTTTAGCTGTTGGTATGAACTGTGTATCTTCGATGGGACTTAATGTTTTCTCACCTTTGCGTTTGCTGGTGGCAACAGCAGCTCCAGGCCTGCGTCCCCTGGCTCTTCTTCCACGACTCTGCCCTCTCTTGCGAGCTGAAGTGAGGCCCCTCTCCTCAACATCAGGTGCAACCAGGCCCTCCTCCAGGGGCAGAAGCTGGTTGATGGGAAGCTCAGTTACAGTCTTCACCTCACTGAGGTGACTCAGCATGTTGCCTGTGATCATTGGAAATTTGGTAGATGATCATTGCAGCTGAAACTACCAGAGATGACTGTTAACTTAGCTAATTAAGGAGTTGATAAATCTAGGCTAGGATGTAATGGAGGATTTGAATGATCCTACCTGCACTGTCGTCTTCAGCCACTGGGGGCATGAGAGGTCTACTTATCTCTGAGGACTCAATTTTAGCACATAAAGATGATGCATCTGAATAAAAGACAAACAAATAAATAAATAAAGTTACAACCGTTGGTGCTCTTCCTCTGCATCTGTGCTGTTATGTCTCAATAAATCCACCTGGTGGATGCAGTGGTGGTTTGAATGGAGGCCTCAGTACAGGTTTTTCCATCTTCTTGGCATAGAAAGCTCCATACCAGACTCTCAGCTCTGTTCCCGGCAGCACATCCTTGGAAACACACGGCAAAGGCAGAAGGTTGTTATGCTAAAAATAAGTGAGCTGGATGAGAAGCTGCAGCAGGCCTGAAGGTACCTGCGAAGTGTTGAAGTAAACATCATCATCCTGCTGATAAGCCGTCAGATTCTGGTGTTTGTGGTCCGTGGCCGGCCGGACCATCATCATCCAGTTGCAGTCCTCCTCACTGCTGCAGTCAAAACACACCATAATGCCATCCTTCTGGAAGATCTGGCCATCAGAAGATGAAGACAGAGGTTACTGATGACATTGCTCGTTATTAAAACAAAGCACAGCAGGCACGGTGTTCTGTCTGGTATCAGGATCCATCAAGCTGCACCTTCAGAGGGAACGCTCCTTCCCTCTCCAGCACGGGGACCCTCTTAGCCTCAAAGGGTCCAAATCGGGTTCTCTTGACAAGCCGACGCAGGACGAACACCCCCTCCTCCCCACTGGCCGCCTCTCTGATCTCCAAGCTGTTTGGGAGAGACGACCTGATCCAGGATGAAGCAACAAATAGTGGTGTGCAGGTTAAAATAAAAATAAATTTAGAAAAACGCGAAATCATGCATGTACAAGCACATACAAACTTGTGTAATCTCTCGGCAAGTCATGGATTTGTATTATTTCTATTTGACACAGAGGGGAAACCTGAATCTGCATCTGTATTGTTTTATACAGGTTGGATTTACCGTACACTAGTGGACGGATGACACACAGCTGACACTTACCGAGCTCGGCTGAGGACAAAGGAGTCCTGGACGGTAACCAGAGGCCCCAGTTCAGGACACTCCGAGTCATGGTACTGACCACAGTCCTCGCACCCTGTGAAACGCATCTCACCTGTTTGATTTCTCTCCATCACATAAAGTAAACTTAACTCAAAAGGTAAGGCAATCAGTGTTGTGTTGAATATTTCTCCTGATTAATAATACCAGCTGTTTTACTATTGTATCACCTTTACAACCAAGTGTAACGAGTAAGAATTAGTATTCACTCTTGTTTTGAGTTGCTTGGTGGATGATTTCATACTCTCACAGTAATAAAGGAAAAACACATATTGGCTATTTTGACACTTTATTAATTTTACACGGTCAGGGACTTCATCATGTGGAAGATCCGTAAAGAGTCACAACAGCCGAGCACCTCCTCCTCATGCTGGTGACCAGGCTGGTCTTATTTTGCTGTGTGATGACATCCCATTTCTCAACCAGGAAATGTTGAAGGTGGTCTGGGATTGTTGTGTTGGTCACTCTGGCACATAGAGCACGCCCCAGCTGATACTACAAGAGGGTTGAGGTCTGGACCCCAGAATCTCATTCTCATAAGTCTGTCTATCAATGAGGTACCAATCAGGTGCCAGTCATACATCTTTGATTGGCACACACCTGGCTGCACATCTTGGCCCATTTGTTTGGGGTGCTAGCTACACGTTTAACCGTGTTGCTCATTCCACAAAAAGCAAATCCCTACAAGCTACGCCTTGCCGTAAAGGTGACTAATCAAGCTTTCCAAAGAAGTACAACACAACACATGTGGTAATATTAAAGAGAAGAAACAATCAACCAAGCACATTTCCTTACTTTCTGTGTTTAGTATATAAATAAAACACACACACACAAAAGCTGCAGTTGATGTGACATCAAATTATCTTAAATAATCTTGACAATTTTTTTAAAAGTCTCAAATATACTGATAACTTATATGCGAATAAAATGATCAACCTATAGAACAAAACACATTTTAAATCCTTGTCTTAGTCCTGCAGCACAGAAAAGGATGGATTCATACTCACAGATGAACTCATCTGGTATTTGTTCAGCCATTATGAAAACCTACACAAACAAGAGAGGAGTTTGTTTCAGGCCTTTACGAGGGAACATGGAGGGAGAAGATGTGTTCATTAATGTCATTCTGGTTTTAAATGTTCTTTTCTTATACAGGAACTACTTGTAAGAGTGTATTAGGATGTAACTGAACTTCCGAGCCTCCTTACAGAAAATAATGTGAGATTCTTTAGCTGTACGTGAATGCATCAGCCTTCCGGACAACACTGAAGTGTGTTATGACAGTAATAGCTGCTTCTTTTTTTGGTGTGCATGATACAGCTGGAGCGCGCATATTAACGTCTGTTGACCGGGTAAGAGATGGGATCCAGGATTTGAGTCGTTCCCAACCTCTAGCCGGGTTTTAACTCCGATCTGAGCGGCTCCTCTTTACGATAATGTAACAAAGAACAGTCGGCATGGCGGATGGACCGGAGAAGCAAACCCCCAAACCGGAGTCAATGTTTTTTAACGCCAGCCAGTGAGCCGTGGAGGCGGCCCGGGAAAAGCCAGAGCGTGTCGGTAAAACCGGCTGCACCTTCACTATTAAACTGCGTCATCATTTTATAGAAAACTCTACAACATATATGAAGACACACGTTACCTTTTCTGCAAAACACCCTTCATTTATCGAGTCCTGACTCCGGGTTCCAATCCGCTCCAGAAACGGCGCAGGACCGGAAGCGCGCTGGCCAGGTGCATTATGGGAACTGTAGTCCCAGCAGAAGCGCAAGAAACAACCCCTCCAAAATATTTCGAGCACGAACAAATGAACTAATAAATAAGAAACATATAATGAAGTTCACTGTGGATATAATAATTGTGGAAAAATGTACTGAATCACCACAAACCCCATTTTTGTTTAATCAATATTCTAATTATAACTAGAAGCATTCAGAGTGCAGACATACACCAAGTCATTGTCATTTTTTTCTTTTTTGCCACTAATTGTGAACATTATTTTCCGAGTGCCCTAATGGCAAATATCTCTCCATACTGAAGAATCCTTACTAAATAAATAAATAAATAAATCCTGGATCCAATCAGAGATCCGGATCACCCCCAAAATATAATCACTTGTTCCTTCTTCCACTTCCGAGATTTCCTCAAAATTTAATCAAAATCCATCCAAAACTTTTTGAATTATGTTGCTAACAGGCAGACAGACAAACCAATGCCACTGAAAACATAACCGGGGGTAACTAGCTCATTTTATTATTCTGGTCACATGGGTGTAAGGAGTATTAAGATATTTTATGCACATAAAATTAATTTTAAAACATAGTAGAAATACTCCAAAACAAGTAGAATTCCTGCACCCATTATTTCACAACTTAGAAAAAAATGTGGAAACAGTAATCTAAATCTACTGCTTTTCATTCTTTTTTGTTAAATAATTGATGGATTTGTGCAAGCAGCTGGTGTGAACCAGTGGTTTGGTGTTTTTTTTTTTTTTTTGTTTGTTACACAATCTGGAAAAAAACTTTACAAAATGTTTCTTCTTTTGCAATCAAGTCACAGAAAACATTTTTTCTGGACACTGAACAAAGTTCCACTTTTCCATCTGAAAATACTTGTTTAAAACATAAAAAAAGAAAACTATTCTTATTTCTTTTCATTCAAGGCAATGTAAGAACATGCCTGACCCCATGGTACATGGTTATTACATTCATTTATTTTTTCAAACCCCCCACTCAACAATGCATTATGACTTGAAAGCTGATATATTGTACACGTACTAGCCTAAAACCACAGTGGCATGAACTAGAAAAAAATAAAAGCAGAATTCATTCTAAGCCGGCGTCACTAGTTTTCACAAACAAAAACACCAATAAAACAGCACCAACAAGTAATGTGAGCCATGTTCAGAACAATCAAAGTAGTGTCAACACAATCCGTTATTCACTCAATCTTTATTCCTAAAAATGAAACAACTCCATTTGTAGTTTAGTTACAGTCCCTGCAGGAAAATGACTGACATTCAGCAGCAGCACTTCGGTCAGCCAGTTTCTGTGCACTGAGCAGATGGCATAAAAAGAAAAAATAAAATAAAAGAATGAAGCGGTTTATTAATCACATATGGCTCTAATGCTTACTGAATGCACACAGCAGCGGACGTTTGCAGGCTGTGACGTGACACGGCTCTGAAGCCGATTAAAACCCATTTTCCTTTCCTCAGTTTGAAGATGTTTCTGTCTGAAACGTCTTCAGTCTTGTTCTGGTTTTCTTTAAAAACAGACTGCAAGCAGCGATGGGAGATGAGTCGCAACGTTGCCATGTACCGAGAGACAAAGACACCTGCCCTTTTTCTGAATGAGTGTTTTTAACTATCATGAAGTCTAATAACGTAAACAAGCCGCAAACAGATATGTGCATAGGCTTCTTAAACATAGACACTGGTAATGTTACAGGTGACAGTATTCGTGTCTCTCAGATCTTCAGGCCGGTATGTTGAATAATGCAACCTCGGACCAAGTTTAGAGCGACAGCTACATCAGTGTCAGGGAAACTGTAAGGCGATGTGTCAGTTCTGTCCCGGTGCTGCAGCGGTTCTCTGAGCAGAATAACTTAATTAACAGTAGTTAAAAGATGTACAGAAACAAGCTGCTCAACAAAGGAAAACAATTACAATCATTAGCTGGATAAAAATAAGCAGCCACACTATTTGGTTGCTCCAAAAAGGTGCACACACTGTCTTTTGTTCTTGTGTTCAAGCTACATGTTTTGAAACTAACAAAACATTAGAAGAGAGCAGAGTTCCTTCCATTCAGATGTAATGAAGCACTGAAACGTGGGCAGAACTAGTTTCATGTATATGACAAGTATAGCAAGTATGTGTAGCACGAGTCTCTGTATAAATGTTCATTCAGTTCCCTTTCGACACATTAACAACCCTGCTAACAGCAGCAGTGCGCAGGAAGACAACAGAGAAAGTCCTGTTTCGCTTAAAAAGCCCTGGAGAACGTTCAAAGCGCCCGGCTCCTTCATTAGAAAGTTAACTTTCTTAATGACTAGTGGTGCATAAGCTCAGAACATGCCAGCAACTAGCTTGAACCAACTTATTTTGCCATCCTTTCATACAGTTGCATTTTACAAGTTTAATGCAGTGCTTTCAGAAAGTATTCAGATCCCCTTTAGTTACGCTGCAGCTCTGTTTTATTCTTCACTGATACCCACTTTGATCAAGAAAAAACTTCCTTTTAAGTAGATTTCTAAATCATTTTTTAGTTCTTTTTGTCGTCGTTTATTATGGACTTTTGAGTGTTTACTGATAAGGATTAAAGGCTGCAGCATAAAATAATAAAAAGTGAAGAGGTCTGGACTGAATACACAAATACATGAATAAATTTAAAGTTTGTTTGTCAAATTATTTAACAAAATTAGTGTCAGAGTAGTCATATTACTGTCCCACTTGAGCCGGTTGTCCAGTGAAAAGATTATCTCCCTTTATGAACATTTCAACGTGAACAACAAAAGAAAGAAAAAGTCTAACGAGCAGCTCCCGTCATTGCACGTTAAATAAAAAGATACTCAAGTTGTGCAAATCATACAAACACCACTCTGTTCTTCGTCTGTGATCCTGCTGGGGCACCGTAGGGGACTTACGGTGTGCAGCAGGAAGTTGTCTGTTCGCCCTCAGCGTCAGTGAGGTAAGGGAAGATAACCCACATTAGTCCCTTCTGCCAGTAACAAGGTCATAAAAGCACTTAAGATGCCAAAATGTTGCATAAAATCAAATAAAGGAAACATGCAAAATGATATCCTCCTAAAGGACAGGATACCTTCATTCACGGATGCACACACTTGCTTTGGTAGAATGGCAGCTTCATATATGAAGCGCTTCGAAAAGGACACGGCAATGAGAGAAGGCTTTTCCCATCTGCACAGCCTTCACATTCACAGTGCAGGAGCTCCAGTATGCAGGTTGAGCATGAACAGGGGGGGCAGGGTAGCCAGGATGTTTGCCAGTGCAACTTCTGAGGTGATGATGGTAGTTAAGGGAGGGACTGAAAGTGAAGGGCTGTGTGTAGGGGGGGAGTCGAGGGGGTCACACATGTGGCTCCCCCGTGGAGGTAGAGCCATTAGCTTTGCCTTTATTCTTATTCTTGCGGCTAAGCATGCGGCTAATTGTGGCGGTTCGGCTGGCCCGCTCCACCGCGGCCGGAGACTCCAGGTAAACCAGGTCATTGTGTGACTGGCTCATCCCCGGGTCTTTGCGCTGGTGACGCCGCCGGAAGAAGAGCTTGGCACTCTTCTGAAGAAAGGTGCCTGTGGAGAAAAGAAGAACAGGAAGTAGCTTTTAATTTCCTCAAAGATATGGTCAAAATGACTCCAGCCAAGGCTAAATATAGTTAAAAATAATTCAGGCACATCTACTACTCCTTAAACTATCTGAAAGAGCCAGACAAGACACAGAATCTGTGTTAGTTGAAAACTCACGATAGGGAAAAATCTAGCATGGATTGATTAGAGGGAAACAACAAAATACTGTACTATTAATTTCCTTAAAATGGTCATTTAATCACCAGCTAACACATTGAAACTGTACCAGACCCTGGCAGCAAGCATCACTCTTTTTCTTTCAGCATTTAAATAATCTGGATATCCTCAAGATGCATGGATTAGATCTACTAGTGTAAGGCAATATAACAGAAATTATTTACACAATTTAAATGAAATAATAAAAGATAAATAGGATAAATGAAGAAATTATAAGTAGCCTTCAAAGTGTGACATTCCAACAAAAACAGGCTGAACAATATACTGGACAGCGAATATATTTGACTTGTGAGACTTAAGTGAGATTTCAGATCCTAATTGTGTGAAAAAAGTACCGACAGTGGATGTTTTATTTTCTGTGAATATTTTAAAACATTCACATTGTCTTAACTATATTGGTCAGCCCATTACACTCCTAAGTTTTAAAATTAATTCTTGCATCAAAGTGATTTTACAAGAACCAAAGGATGAATTTAACATTAGGAAAACTAATGTTATCTATTCTAGATATTCTAAATCTATTCTAGATAATATATACCAGAGTCCCAAGGATACTACAAGTAGCTCATGAGGTAACTTACTCATCAGGACAAAATGTGTGCTTAGCACTGCTCTCCTCTAAGATGGCTGACATTTCAAAAAGGAAAGGTTCATACAGTAGGAAGGAAAGAGAAAAGAACACAAAAACAGACGGCATCACTGAAAACTGACCAGGTTTCTGTACAAGGAAGAGTTATCTGATAAAACTCTTAAAAAGGTCGGATGCATTTGCGTCCATCCAAGATGTCTTTGTTCCCTACGGGACTTTCTTACCTCTGCTTTTCTTGCAGCTAGCCTCAGATACACACATGGAAAGCGAAGTGTGGTCTAGTTCCTCCCCGGTTTGGCTCTCCCAGTCCTCCGGAGGCCGGCCTTCTCCAGCGGGGCCTTCCTGGGGCGCGGACACCTCTGGAAGACTGCTGGTCCCTGATGCGATCGCCGTGGTCACATCCTGAGTAGAGCTGCTCTCTGACATCGAGGCGTCCATTGCTGCAGCGTAGCCTGCCATCAGAGCCAGCTCATCATCCTGAGACATGGGCGTCTGGGAAATAAAGTACAATCCAATCCATTTTCATCCGCAGTGTATCTATAAACCATTTTCAACAGCTTCTTGGTTGTTTTTGTGAATGTTTCAGTTCCTGTGAGAAGCCTCTGTGTGACCAAACCTCAGCTTCTCTGAGCTGTCTCCACAATAAAACCTCATTGTATGAAATATCTAAGAGTGAAACGGTATGTTGCAAAGCTGAGGAGACCCTCATCGGCTCATTCTTACTTTGGCGATGCCGGAGATGATGATGGTGCTCTTCTTCACTGGGGACTTGAGCTTCTGCTTGGCCGACTGGTGGAGCTGTCTGATCGCTGCTTCAGCCACCGGATCCGTTCCGTTGAGCATCAGCAGCTCGGTGTCGGAGGAGGACAGGGCTTTGCTCACGGTGCCTCCCAACATGGACGCCTGTTCTGAAACTCGACGCTCACCGAGCTTGGGCTTGCTGACCACTGGCTTTTGGGCAGGATCTGAGGAGGCACAAAACGGTTTCATGATACCGTTCAGAGGCACGTCACTGGGTCCAAACCAGTATTTACTTGTGGTGACATGTCCGGTCAGTAGTGATCTGCTATCATTTAAAATATCTATTGTTGGTTTAAAGTCAAACCTGGGTCATGTACATGTGGTGTTCTACTTTAACATACTGTAAATATTATATTATCCATTTCAAAACAGGTCTTACTTTCCATCAAGAGAAAATTTAAAGTGCCTTTTTAAGACTAAATTAGAACATTCATGTGGTTTCATCTCCAGATTGGTCTCAGAATACCTTTACTGGTCACTTTTCTAGCTACACTTGCTTGTCAAGGCTTCATGCCAACATGCCTAAAATGCTTCTCCAAGGAAGCATTAACACCCTTCCCTCGTTCCCACCCCCCAGTCTCTGCATCTGCTGGGTCGAGGCTGCAAGGATGAACACACATATATGTCATGTCCACATGATCCACATACATATATGTCCAACGGCAAATATACTTCTTTTGAATACGTTGCAACTGGGGCTACTGTATTCTCCAAGGCCATATTTCTAAATGTCTGAAGGCAACCTAAATACGATGCACCATTCTTTGATGAATTTGCTGAATTATTCTGTAATTACTGGCGATTTTAACATCCATGCTGACCTCTCCCTGGACCGAATCACTAAAAAAATCTTGTACAATATTCTGGATAACTATGACTTTTGTTTTTTTTAAAACTTGTCCCGTCCAGCATGGAGGCGGCAGAATGATGGTCTGGCTGTTGTGTTGTGTGGAACAAATTTCTTTTACTAAGGGTATCTTTATGGGTATCTTGACAATCTGATTTTTTATTTAAAGGTCCCATATTATGCAAAATTCACTTTTTAATGGTTTTGGAACAGTCATACTGGTCCCCCCGCATGTGTAGGAGACCCGTAAGTGTGAAACTCTTTCAGGCGCTCTCTCTCCCCCCTGCTCCACCTCTAGGGAAGTAAGCGCTGAAATGAGCTTGTTTGAAAGCGTGTACGTTATGACGTCATAAGGGACAATAACCACTCCCCACAGAGCGATGGACCCGTCTACCGGCTCTCAAAGCCCGCCCTCTAAAAATCACCTAGCGCCCAGTGTTTTTCCCTCTTCGGCAACCCTCGTTAGCGGACATGGCTAAGCGACAGAAGCACTGTTCTGTTTGTGGCTGCATAAATGAACACGAAAACGTTTTTTTACTTCCATCCACTGAACCCACGAGGACTGAGTGGATTAATTTTATTTTTGGAGGAAATGTACCCGGAAAACTTCCAAAGGTTTTGCATGTCTGTGGCCAGCATTTCAAAGAGGACTGTTTCCACAACATGGGGGCATGGAAAGCAGGCTTCGCCAACCGTTTGAAGCTGAAGCCAGGTTCAATACCAACTGTCCGTGACACAGCTGGAGAGGTAAGAGCTGGCAGTTATTTTATCGTTTCGGCCTTATTAGTCTGATAGCTTGAAAATATATTAACCTGTCAATCACCTCATGACGGGCGATGCGATGGGCGGAGCCAACAGCTGAGCTGCTCCACCAGGGTTCCGCCCACCATAAACGGCACATTTCTGAAGCTGCTAAAAAGAGGGAGGTGAAGAGAAGCCGCTGCACTCAAACTGAGGGTCGATTTGTCCATACCATGGCGGAAATATTTCATTTAGATATTAATGAATGGTCTCAGATTGGGAATAAAGTGTATAATATGGGACCTTTAAATTATTTATTTAGCTTGAATTACAGAATTGAAATAATCTTGCTGGACCTGACTGGAGGGGATAGAAAAAAAAGGAGATGCTGGAACAGAAATGAAAAGGAGAGAAGAGAAAAGAAAGAGGAGACAGAGAGAGGTACAACAGACAGAAGGCAACAACCCTTCAATCCAAACCAACACCAACCAACTGCTACACCTGTACAGAAACACAACAGAGTTAACACCAACCCCTGCAGCTACAGTCTACAATATCATAGTTTCTGTGTTTTACCTGTGTTTAGTGGAGGAGGTCGCCCTGGTTTGCTCTTCACTGCAGTGATGGTGGTGACCACGGTGCCACAGGGCATGACTGTACGGTCCATCTCTATCCTCTTATTGCATGCTGGAGTGGGAGGGTGCCAGGACCGCACCTCACTGGGCTCCAGGTATGTAAACTTAAAAGATAAAATTAAAGTTGTGGTGTAAATAAAAACCAGAAACATGAAGTTCAGTAAATGTGTTGACATTAAAGGCTGATCAACGGGCTTACGTCCGTAGTAAGTGATCCAGTCACCGTGTCTTTGGTCATGAGTGCATATGTTTGCTGTCCTTTGGGCTGTTTCTTTACAAGATCGAAAGGTACAGACACCTGACCTAGTAAGGAATCTGATATAAGAGGAAGAGATTATGTGAAGATTTTAGCACAAAAACATGTGAGATAAACTCGTTAACAAAACAAATCTACATTTAATGATTGTAACATAACAAGCATAAGAATTTTTTCCTTACTCTCTTGAGGTTGTCCATCGTTCATCAACTGAACTAAGAGCTCTTTTGATCGTCCATTCAACTCGCTGGTGAAACAGAAAATATATATTTTAGAACATATTTGTGGACTTTTTGCATTTAAAAATAATACTTGCAAATACAGTGAAGGTAGTTGTGGCCAAACATACAAAATAAAGGGCTGGTCCCAGCCAGGAGTGGTTGTGTTCTTCACAACGGAAGTGTTAAACCTCTGTGGAGGGTCATCTAACTGCAGCACACACAGAGGATTCATGCTGCCTGTAAACACAGCAGAAGATGTCAGTTTCACAAGGGAAATGCTAAAATTACAAGATCAAACTGATTCAAAGTCGTGCATGTGATGGAGGACAGTAAAGGAAGAAACCTTGCAGACAGAACAGCTCGAGTAAAACTCAGCTGGAAGATGGATTTTTACTAGAAGCCAGACAAATCTACAGTCTGATTAGATTTGAGTGCTGTCATGTCTCTGTTGTAGAGGTTAAGGTTAGATTAAGTTCTGTGCTGAATGCTGGAGAGGATGTCTGAAGTTCTGAGAACAGCTGACTCACTGTTACAGAATGACTCATCACAGGAAACAAACACGTAGAAACAGATGTTAAAGCTAACCAAATTAATTAGAGATCATCATCTTTAGCCTTTATCTTAAGACTCAGATGGTTGTTTCCTCCTGATCATGGGATGGTCACATGTCCCAGTCTGTGCTACCCCAGTGGGTGTGTTGCTAGTAATGTGTGTGTATTATTACTGCAACATAATGCCAACATTGTTTAATTCAGCCCATTAGATTACAAAGACATTTCTGCCCTCTTCTCTGGGGAAGAAGCCGCAGATCAAAGGCTGGGGAATCCGACATCAGCTGAGTCATTGAGATCAGAATAATAACAAATCCTAAAACCCCGACTACTTCTTGGCTAAGCTTGGTGACTTCCTTTTCCTGTTGCAAACAGCAGGTGGAAACTACAAACAGTTTCTGAGCCTGAACACACCCACTGGCCACTTTATTAGGTCCACATATTCAACTGCTTGTTAATCAGCCAATCACATGGCAGCAACTCAGTGTGTTTAGATATGTACACATGGTCAAGATGACCTATTAAAGTCCAAGCTGAGAATCAGAATGAGGACAAAAGGGGATTTAAGCGACTTTGAAAGTGTTGTTGGTGCCAGACAGACCGGTCTGCGTATTTCTGTTGCTCTACTGGGATTTTAACGCACAGTCATCTTTGAGGATTACAGAATGGTCCAAAAATGAATGAAATCAACCAATATGGTTTACATCGATATGATCTAATGCCATCCATGTCGTCTGTAAAGTCAAGCTTGTTTGTATTTCCTCAATCACATCCCCATCCTGCTGCCATCTGTCCCCGACAGTCGGAAACAAGCGGAAACGTCCATGGAAGACTAAATTCTAGAGAAAAGTGTGACCAGAACAGCCGTGCACACACGGCAATGTGTCATTTATAAAACCAGCAACTGCTCACCAATGTCTCGATTTAATCATACCTCAAAGTGCAGCTCTGTATTTTCAGTCTGTGAAGGCGTGTTAATTATGTAGTTACACTTCCTGTTAATCTCACGGAGGTTTACCTGTTTGTATTATTTGTATTTAACAAATTCTATTTATTCTGACTGTGGTCCAAAAATATCCTATTGGATTTTTATAATTTAATCATGATAAAACTTTTTTATCTGCATCTAGAGTTTCCTGGCACAAATTCCTAGTAATTTGAATTAAAGCTGACAGGCAGAAAAGGGCCACCATCGGAGACGCAGTCTTGGGCTGGCTGCATCGTGGACCATCATTATCTGTAGGTGGGCCACCTGCTCAAACAATGCCCCAAAAGTATTGCTCTTAAAACTTGTTTTTATAGTTTTTACTGATTTTTGCATTTGCATTATGTAAAGAAATATATTTACTGTGTATTTGCATAATTTTGAACTGGGAAGGGTTGTTATTTTAACCTTTACGTAGCTGATATTTGCACAGCTATGCTTTGTTGAGGAAAGAAAGGAGTCTTAATTCGATTATAGTCTTTAAATAAAGAGATTGTAACATCATACTTGTTGCTATGAAACTGAGATTTAGCTCAGTTTGTATGCTTTTAATCCAGCCTAAAAATACAGCATGAATTTTTGGTTCATATTGCTCTGTGTTCGTTGGTCAAAATGCAACTAACCTGCAGCATCCTCCTCCTGACTGAGGGTGACCCGGATGTTTTTAACAAGCAGCTTCCAGTCGTGGGCACGAGGAGGCTTTGGTGGTGACAGCACTTTGTTGTGGGTTTCCTATTAGAGGAACCATAGTACAGAATTTTAATAATAGAACAATATTACTCTACTGACATTAATTTGGCCTCCTAGTAGCAGAATTCTGTAACAATTACGCCTTAGAAAGAAAAAAAGCTCTTATAACTACTGTTTTTGTAACAATGAGCATGTATTCATATAAAAATATATAACTGTGGTTTAAACAGGATTTGAAAACATGTTGACAGAACTTCCTATTGACACTGATTTGCATTTAACCTGCTGATACTGAAAGTTTGGCATTTAAGTGCTAATGCAAATTATTATTAGTTTTTTATCGTTTACATACCCAGTAGATATGACACTGACTGATTACACACGGAGCTGCTAGATTTTAAATCTTAGCAGATCGATGTATCTCATCTTTCACCAATAAGAACTTTTCATAGCACAAGCTGATGTAGATCCAACGCTCTGATCAGTGCTCGCTCACTTTTAAACTCTATGAGGATTTTATGGTATAATAAAGTAACTGATGATTGATGGTGCATCATTTAGCAAATACTGTGAATGGAGAGCAAGTTCCTTAAAACTTTCTGGGTATTTTTGATGATTTTTTCCCTTCATATTATATTTTATAATTTAAAAAATGACATTGTTAGAGATAAGCACATGCTGATTTCAACTGATTTACTAAAGGTTAAAAATTATTGTTCTTACTGGATTATTTTAATTTAAAAAACATGTATCTATGCCATGCTTTCCTTTTATACTGATAATTCTACGTAACTTCTGTTTATATTTGATGCACAATGTAATCAGAACCATGAGGCATGACATCATATGATGGCCAGACCAGGAGCACATCTGTAACAGCCCTGGTTTTAATGGGTGTGAGCACAATGAAATTACTACTTCATTTACTCCACAGTTATAACTCTGCTGCTCTCTAGTTCAAGTACAAGAGTCACTGCAAATTTACAACAATCACCAGGAGAAAGAAACTCCATTTACAGACCAAATAAGACAGACCAGAAAGGTTTAGCCCAGCTGCAGCACATGCAGACAGTGAGCAGGAATGACAGTCTTGCATCAAACATGAGTCTCCTCACCTTGACCTCTGAGGCCTGAGCAGGCCTGGAGCTCAGCAGCATGAAGGGATGAGTCGCACATAGCAGCTGTCTCAACTGTTCCTTAATGGCTGCTGGACTGCAAGAGGTGGTGATGTCCTGATAGAGACAAAAAAAGACAGAACCGTCACACTGCACCCTGAAACACATGCTTACAATGCCCCCACGTTTTAAACAAACTATAAACTATTTTGTACTGAAGTCAATCCTGTAATCTGGTTTTATTATTCTAAATGATGCTCCTAACACCCACCAGTCGAATTCTACGAAGGCAGGTTTTTACAAACCAGATGCTCATTAGCTGAAGTAATCTACTTTTCTTTTGTTTGCAATCCACCAACCGAGCACGTGGTCTCTCACAGAAAACAACTAACTGCCTTATTGTCTCACATTTATCTAAATATTTAATCAAAATACTTGTTTTTCATCCTGAACACAACTCGGGAAGTCGTGATCTTTAAAAGGTTCTTAAACATATTTCTATCAAACGTACTTCAGTGTTTACGCTGATGCTGTTATCCAGAGTCCATAAGTTCAGTTCAATTCAGCTTTATTTACAGGGCGCCAAATCACAACAAAGTCATCTCAAGGAACTTTATAGATATAATCAACTCAGTGTAATCCAATTTTTAAAAATCCACATTAGTTTAACTTATAATAACAGTGTTCATACAAACCAATTCATAAAAATATTTGGCCAGCTAAGGAAGCCCAAAGGATTGCATCAAAATCAGATTTTCCTTTCCGTGGCTCGACCAACGGCAGTAACTTATCACCAAACAAAACTACAAGAAGATCAAGATTAGCTTAATAATGTGTGTTTCATAGCCGCAAATGGAAAGAATCAGTAACAGTAAATTATGCTGTGGACGCATTTTTCTGCTTGCTTCCTGGTGGTGGCGTTCCTCAAAGACATCATCGTTTTACGGTAGTTTTTAAAAAGAATTAAACCGTTAACCTAAAAAAACAAAATTAATATTTTAAAATAGCAAATTAAGTTATTTAGTTATCAAGAAACCCATCCACTTCATCTCTGTATAATGAGACAATGGCATTAAATACATTTTCCCAAGTATGGCCGCTTTCAGCTTCCATAATTAATGATTAAAATTAGAAGTAAATTTGATGCCCATTGAAAATCTTTAATAAAAGTAGACCACCATAACTCGGATTGGTCAGAGGATGCTTGTGTTAAAGTTAAATAATAATCAACATATGCTTTAAAAAAAAAAAAAACTTCTTATACAGTGGGTTTTTATTAGATGACAGCTTTGGTAAAAAAAATAAATAAATAAAACACAAAAACATTTACCTAACGGAAGAATTATTGGATGTTTAGAAGTCAAAATGTATTTGGCACCTGGTGGGAATTTACTCAGAACACAGAGCCACATTTAATCCTTACAACACAAATTAAACGGTCTCATTTTTAACTATGATGATACGTGACAACGTTCCACCTGCTGCTGCTTTTACATGCAACTTTAAAATTACCTGAACGAAAGTGGGTGTCACCTGGAGGTCCTCTGTGTCCAGATGAGAAACGCCCCAGCTCACCTCAATTTCATTTTCAGCTTCTTGCAGATGTAGATGAAGCTGAAAAAGACATGAGAGACGATGCATTCGGATACCTTAGAGCGCTCCTTACTTTCACTGATAGTACCTCAAAGTTTAAATAAATACTAATCTCTGAGTATGAAGCTTCACACCAAACAGCCCATATACATTAATTTAGACCTTTACAGTTAGATGGCTCAAATAAGTGAAGGGATTTTAGAGTGAAGGGATTTTAGAGCAGCGTTTCTTGGCAGGATATTGTTACTTATATGATAGCTTACATCACACCTAGAGACAGAAAGTTGGAGAAAACAGAGACAGTTAAAAGAAAAAATGCAGGGGACGACGACTCTTGGCCATCCTGCCCCAGCATGTCTGGATTCCAGTGTAGGACTGAACAGGCGCTTATGTAATGCCAAACAAAGGCCTCATCAGACAGCAACAGGAATGCTCCGATGAATCAGGAACACCACATCCAATGGTTAAAGGGCCAGATCCCTTTCCATAAATAACTTAGAATAATAATATTAGTGACAGTTCTGGTATTTTTAAAGCTTGGCCTCACTTTCCCGCAACGTAAACAATAATTGCAAGAGAAGCAAATCCAAAAGGAAACTGTTTTCATGGAAGTGTAAGTGTTGTTTTCAGCAGCGACGGGCTCAGATCGTTATTTCCAGCGGCTGACATCGTTATGGAGAGCGGTTTCTTCCAGAGAACATGTGGGAGGGGAGGTGTTACAGGTGCTTATAGTGAAACTGTGAAAGTACAGCTATCTGTTTTGCTATTAAATAAAAGTGATAAAAATTAATGTCAAGTCTGATTTATAATAGTTATAATTCAGTCTCATAGCCTGATGAAAGAAACTATTACTAATTTCCATATTGTGTCCACGTGGCTTAGCAGATGACAACAAGGTGAAGTCGTGTTCTTCTCTGTCCTTCCGTCTAAGAGGTGAAGACACTTTGCTCTCAGTTCTATTTCGCACATTACACCGAAGACAAGGCTCAGAAAAGGCCGAACAGTCCCATGCTGAATCATGCTATATGAAAAGGACTAACTCTGGAGAACCGAGATGTACTTAAGTACTTGCAAATTGTCCTTTAACTGGATGGGAATACTCCAACCTCCTTTCAGGACCTCCTGCTTCTGATACGAATTCGAGATTGTGGTCAGTAAAAAGTCCGGTTCAGGGAATCAGGAAGTTTACAGAGCAGATTACAAATTACTACGGATGACTGGATAAGGAGAATTTTATGGACGATTCTAACTAAAAAGCAAAATAAACACAAACAAAAGGCACAAAAATAGTTGCATTCCTCGGAAGCAGTGAAGGCGCTCATTTACTGGCATTTGTGCTCCAGGAAGCCCCTTGGTGCCCACCATTTAAACAGGAAAAAATATCATTATATCAAAGCTCCATTTGTCCTGCTTTCTTTCACATGCAATAGTTTGTTATATAAAAATCTTTTTAGCAAGTGATTGAATGAACCATCTATCACAATTAAAAAAACAAACCAGAAAGACTTCAGTGTTGTTCTTTGACCTTCTTTTATAAAAGAAACATGCTCTAGTTTAGCTGTAAAGCATCTAAACACAAGAGGTGCCAGAGATGATAAAATCACGTCACAAACAAGCATTTATGTTAGCCAAAAAGACAGCCTGGAGCCAGTTTTCTGACTTTCCCATAAGCATGAAGTCACCAATGTCATGAAAACCCATCAGGAAAACGCTGTAGCAGTCGCCAGTTACCGTATTCACGCTTAACACCGGACTGGTTCGACTTCCGTCACGTGGAAAATATTGCCCTGGTTTAGAAAAACACCGGAATTTCACTTAACATAGTCACATGATTTGTGAACCTATTGATTATATGGCTGTTAAGTGATAAATAGTTTAGGGCCACATGCCTGCTGAAGTGAGATCAGATACATAAACGCTGTAAACATTTCATACATGAATATTACACTTAAAGGGTGCATGTGACCTGGTGCTGCTCATCACATGCTGCTGCCCATGTGATGAGCAGTCAAAGTGTGTTTTAAAAAAAAAACTAAACAAATTACACTGCAACACACTATAGTGCACAGGTTGTATTATTCTATTCATATAGTGTACACACCCAGGATTTTGTATCCCACATATCCCAACACATTACATGACATGCCAGGTGTATTCCAGCTCGAGTCTCAGTCAAACAAACGTTGGACGGAAACATTTTAAAGGCCTCTCTGACTTTTCCAGGCCAATCCAAAAGAGTGAAAGTGGAAAAAGAAACCAAAGGTTTCCTTTATGGTCCTGTGTCAACAATGGATCCACGATCAAAACAAACAAAAAAATAATAAAAAAAGAATTAACACTATTCCTGATTTTAGCTTCCGAGCTTTTAATGGAGGCTGTATTTAAAGCACAATAAACTCAGGATGGTGACAAGCACCTTATTGGCTTATAAATAGCCTTAATACAATTGGGTTAGCTCCCGTCGCCGTGCACTCTTACACATATGTAAAGATTTAACACTAAAGCTATGAACAGGATAAGCTTAATGCTTAATGCCAAACTTCAACATCTTTGGCTCTAATTTATTTCAACCCCAAAGCCAGTTCAAAGACTGGGAAAAAAATGAGGATGGTCGGTTTAAAACATAAGAAATCATATAAATAGCTGTCATGTGGAGCTATGAACAAGCTCTCAAAAGTTACTGTGACCATAACTTCAGCTGCATCTGTTCTACACAGATCCCCAACAAATGGGCTGACATGGATAAAATGGGCCAAACACAGAGAGATACTGTAACCATTAAATCTAATGCTGCTGCCAGCGGCGAGCCAATGCGGTGCAGCACATCATGTTCAATAAACTCTCCCATTAAACAAAACCACAATGCCTTTCAAAGGAAATAACTCTTGTTTTCAGAAACCTTCTTGTTAAAGGAATATCACATAAAAAGAGACTGAGCTGTATGTCATGAAAGCCACAATTTTATAAATAGAGCATTTACCTGCAGCTCTAGTGGGGCTATACAAGCTGTGTATTTACAAGGATCTGCTGTGGCTGTCGATGCTGCGCTGAGAGAAAACTGCAGCTTCTCCCCAACCACACTGCAGCAAGCGGCCTGTAGGAAGACGAGTCAGGAATTAGTGTGATGTCAATCTAATGAGGACGTAACAGTAATTACATACATCTCATGAGTAGTTAAGTCAGGTGTAAGCAATTAATACATGTAGGATAACTAAAGTCACTGAATATAAAAATGCTCACTTATCTTCAAAATACAGAAATTCTCATTCATAGTTTACATGGCCGTACATGCAAAGAAAAGAATATGGATTTTGTCCTAAGCTGGGTGGTCCTAAAATGGGCTGACAAATCCGTTGGCCAATCTTTGCACATCTTTTTTTAATGTGCTGGAATAATGCCAAGGCTGATGGAAGTAAAGAGGAAAAAGGAGCCATCGGTCTGCTTGAGGCTGACCTAAGCAGATTAAACATATCACTCACGTCCTTCCATGACTGCCTCAGCAGCAACAATATGAAGCTACTGGGATCTTCACCAACCGGCTCATGCCAAGTCAGCCACATGTGACTATCACCGGTGAGAATCACCAACTCTGATGTGTACTCCAGTCAAACACATTTCATCCTGCATCACAAGCTTTGCTCCTGTTCAGATCATGTTTCCTACTACATCATTTAAAACACAAGGTGTCATTAATAAAGACACATTTTCTTATTGTGTGTAAAGTCTTACATTAATCACAATCATTAATCTCAAAGTAACACTTTTTCTGACCAAGGGTCTATATATATATATAATAGCTCCAAAAAATGCTGTTTTTACTAAGTAAATATCCACTGTTGGAAAAAAATGTCCTCCTCTTGTAAGAAACAAGTTCACTCAGTGTCCTCATCCTGATATAAGTACAGGGTGAGTGACTGAGGCCAGTTTCAGTATGAGATCACAGAAAGGGGAAACTTAAACATAAACATAGGTGCATTCCTGTCTGCCTGCTCCTCCTTAGTGCTGAGCTTTCCAGCTATATAAGCTTCTTAAACGCACACAAACACACGCGCAATACACACAGCAGGTGGGTAAAAATAAGCCTCTGTTCATTAAACTCTGCACATTCAACAACAGAGCACCTGTTCCCTATCATGACAATCACAAAGAAAAGGCTGAGTTTGCACTGGGAGCGCCGCAAAGCCGACCATGCCAGGAAACAAAACATGCAGTTTGTCCCTCTCTGACCTCTCGGAAAAATAAATGCTCTCTGGTGGCAGCTTGGTTTGCACACATTCAGGAGCAGGTTGGCACGTAGTTTGTAAGACTGATGAAAGAAAGATATAACCTATTTTTTGGCTATCACAGTAAGCACATGGGAGTCTTGAAAATACTGCTAAGGCAATTAATTTAGCAAATTTAACGTAATGGGGAAATGCCTTCAACAGAACTAGTAGGATGATGAGTCAGTGCTTGTCTGCAGTAGCTGTTGAGTAGCTCCCTCCTCGGTGAATGGGAAAAGGGGAGTTTGAATAAAGATACAGCCTCATATGAGAATATTCTGCTGTAATGTAGATGACCAGTGAAGCTAGGATGGAGAATGGGTCTTTAGCGGCACAAACGGTCTTTGAACATCATATACTTTAGCATTGGTGTACCTTGTTCATGGCAGACTTCTTAAAGCTGGACACTTTGCTGACCATCAGCTCTGATGCCTCAAGACCATCCTCTTCAAACGTTAACAGAACAGCATCCTGATGAGTAAGAAAGCAGAATTATGTAAATAACAAAACACATGGAAATGAAATCACTCTTGCAACATCAGCATGTGTTCTGACTTGACAACTCCAGGAAATTTAAGAAGAAATGATTAGAGGTGGGAAATTTCATTATACTGAGACTACAGTGCAAAAATGCCTAACTTGAAATTATGGAATATGATTTAAGTCTGAATCTTTAATTTTAGATAATATATGAGATTTTGCAATCGAGTCATATTATATAACACGCAACACTTTCTTTATGGAAGTCACCTGCCACACAGTACAGAGGCTAGCTTGGTGATCATGAGACTTACCCCACGCTTCTTTGACTCGTCATTCAAAGCTCTGCACCAAGCTCCCCTCCACTGACTTTTCCAGCTTTTCTGTGACAGCGCCCATCCAAGAAAGGCGGCCGCTTCCTCCTCCGCCGCATTGTCCTTCGCTGCTTTCTGTTGATTCCCTACAATCCAGTGTTGCAAGTACTGTGCGAAATACACTATCAGAGTAACCACAGATGCAATAAACAGCGTGACCATGCATAGCCACTGTGGGTCCTCCAAACCTAAATAGGAACGAGAACTTTCCAAGTCAGACATTATTTACAAATTAAATAAGTGACCACAGCTTAAGACACCTCTTTTGGGGAATTTTCTGACATCGTCATAGTAATTATTTAGTCAATGAACAGATAAAGCAAAACGGTGGTAGCCTTAAACTTGTAACAGCAACGACATCAACCCCCCCTTTGCAAATTCTGCTTAAGGTTCTCCATCCTGCACTTTACAGCCGCTTCTAAAAGCCAAATAAAAATCTTAACCCACGCGAGCTGCATCTAAAGACCTGAACCATTGTCAAAGAGGCAACTGCAGAGTGGGTTCAAACAACCCAGCAAAATGACAAACTCCCCTCATTGAATACGGTCGTTAGCTTAGTTGGCTAATCTTCGGGACGTTTTAAACTAGCTATTCTTATTAGCTAGAGAGCCGCCAAAGTTTCCCAATAAGCTCTTATTTCAAAAGTCTGTTTTTATACTCCAACAAACGATATCCAGATATGAAGTAAAACTCCCAGTAAAGCATCCCGAAGGTGAGGAGCTCAGCCCTTCCCGCTGGATTTGGTTTGCGGCTCAGTCTGACTGTACAAAGTTGCTTTATGGAAACGGATATGTGGCACAAACTGTAACTCCCAGAATGCAACGCGAGAACTACAAGCGTTTGTTTTCATTTAGTTGTTTTCGCGAAGGAAGATGTATTTCCCAGCTACAGCTGCAGCATGGCTCCAGGGAGTTAAGGTTTTGTTAAAGTTTAGCTTTAGTACTTTATTAGATTAGAAATCTCAATCAAAAGTCGATGTTAAGAGAGACAATGATTTAGAACGTGTGTCATGGACTAATCGACTTTCCGTAGATTGTCCCACTGTCATCATTACACACATCCTGGTGTCCCAGTGGTAGCAAATATTCAGCTAGCAGTGTTCTGCTAAAATGTACGTCCTCTCGGTATACATAATTTTACCTTGAAGGTAGGATGTACTGAATAAAAAGCTGCTTTGTGTTTTAAGAAACAGCATAATACAGTGTTCCAGAGTCTCCGCCCATTTGTAGAGGTAAACAAAGGCTATCCTCGTTATCTAAGTGGTCGGGCTTGTACGCTGGAGCTAACGTCATCTACTCGATTCGACGTTTGTAAATGGAAATAAGTTTTATTTCAATATGAATTGTCGCTCGGAAGTGCTTGAGGTGACTGTAGAGGCGCGGCAGGTCGAGGAGGCTATGCTGGCTTTGTTGCATACCATTTTACTGCACCGCAGCACCGGAAAGTTTCACTACAAAAAGGAGGGCACCTACTCCATCGGTACTGTCGGTACACAGGACATCGACTGCGATTTCATCGATTTCTCCTTTGTCAGGGTGTCCTCAGAGGAGCTGGACAGGGTGATCAGGAAAGCTGTGTCTGAATTCAAGGTAACTGATGGTTTTAACACATTTTTGCTGACTTTAATATTTAAGGTCTTTCATTTGGACTGAGCTGTGGTGTCTGTTGTGGTTACAGGATGCTCTGAGCAACTCCGGCAGCGATGGCATGGGGCAGATCTCCCTGGAGTTCTACCAGAAGAAGAAGTCTCGTTGGCCCTTCTCTGATGAGTGCATTCCCTGGGAAGTGTGGAGCATCAAAGTTAATGTTGTCAACCTGGCTAATGAGCAGGAGAGACAGATCTGCAGGGAGAAAGTGGGTGAAAAGCTGGGTGAGAAGGTGATCAACGTTGTTGAGGTCATAAACCGCCACGAATACCTGCCAAAGATGCCCACCCAGTCCGAAGTGGACAATGTTTTTGACACAAGTCTTAAAGATGTTCAGCCATACCTTTACAAAATCACTTACCAGATCACTGACTCACTGGGTACCTCTGTAAGCACCACCATGAGAAGGCTGATAAAAGACACTCTGGCGCTGTGAGGATCCTCTAAGACAAAAGAAATGGATGATCTGGATCGTCCATTTTGCTCTATAGATGTCTTACAGCTTTTTTCTGTCCAGAAACCTGGTTTTTTCCCTCTGCTTGTGTAACCAGAGGCAGTGTCAGCTTAATCGCTTCTATGATGTCTGCTATGACTCCATCTTAATTATGTTTTTAGTTTTTAAAACTATTTGGTTGGTAATATTTTCATTTAACATCTAAAAATGTGTTTTATACATAGTAATAAAACCACACACTCTTTAGATCCTGCTATAGAATATGCTGCTGATTATGGCATCTGTAAATTATTGTACATTTTGACAATACATATTGTTCAGTGTGTGTCTAGTCTACTTATTGGCTTTTTCAAAGAAAAGAAAACCACCATAACCTACTCCCAGGACTGAGACAGATAAGATAAAGTCTGATTTTCATGTAAAGGACAGAGCTGAGTTTTGGAACAGATTTCCTCATCTATGTGAAAACTTCCTCTCGGCACGCAGTTTCATGGTGAGTGTGACCTTACACGTGGGTTAGAACAGGATTTCCATTTCACAGTTTTTCCAAATAACAGCAAACGCTTCCTAAGTTCACTCCCTGATTTCCAGTCAAAGTGTCACCGTGGCCCACAGCTTGAAATGCATCCCTGCCTTGGCTCCGAGTTATCCGTCTCTAACAGGAAAATCTGGTGTGCATTAGTTTGGTTCCACATGTACAAAGTAAAACAAAAACACCCCCTTTTTCAATGCTATGGTTTTATGTACAAGGCCATAACAGAAAATCCTCACCAGGCCTTATTATTGGGTAAATACAACCTCAGATGAACAACAACACGTCATATTGCACTGTTACTTAGTTCAAGTACAACTTTACTGCTCCCATTGGACTTGCAAGTGCAAGTGGCATCTGGTTGTTGCTAAGAAAATGCCCCTGATGAGGTGAGAATCAGTAAGTCTGAGCAGCTGCTTAGAAGCAGAAGTTTTGGAACTTTGCATGTCTGAAGCGTTCAACTGTGGAAACATGATACCTCGGAGGACAGAGATAAACAACTATATCTAGGAGGGAACCGTTGTTCAACAATATGGGAAGGGTTATAAGGCCATTTCCAAACAATTTTGCAGTCCATCATGCCACGGTGGAAGACTGTTCACAAGCGGAAAACATTCAAGTTAGCTGCCAGTCTTTCCTGGAGTGAATTTCCCAACAAGTTAACCCCAAGGTCAGACCATGTGATGCTCAGAGAAGCTGCAAAAAACTCAAGGGCTACATCTGAGACTCTACAGGCCTCAGCATGGTATTTAAGAACTTTGGCAGATGTTTGCACTTTGGTGCCCCCGAAGAAGGCTAATTCATCATCTGAACTCTCTCCAGTCCGTAAAAATTTGTCTGACGTTGACTCTTATGTCTTGCTCTGCCACTTTTCTTTAATTTCCTCGCTTCCTTCAGAAATACCCTCTTTGTTTCTTTGCTGAATCAGCCAAAGTGTGCTTTCAAAACAGCCAGTGTGTTGATATCCAGTTGCTGGGAGGTGACACAGTACTGTAAAGCAAAACACAGATGTAACGTGATGCTCCAGGCTGCAAAAAAAAAAAAAAAAAGACATATGAAGACTGGTTTCTCAGCCTCAGCACGCTGCAGGGCAACGGCGGTTCCAGGAATGTGCATAATGAATGTCAGTGTGCCAGTCAGTAAAACAGAGTTTTAAGGTTGGAAACATGTAGTATTGCTTTAAAGTTCATGGCATTAAAAAAAAAAAAAAAAACGACTCAGCAAATATGGGCTGGTTAGAAGGGGTGCCAGAGTCATTCTTCTCTGAAAACAACATGGCAACACAGTGAAGGTTTGCATGTGAACAAACCACAAGACTTCTGAAACAGTGATTTTTAGAGATGAGACCAAGGGCAGATGTTTGGCTCTAATGTGCAGTTCCACATCTGGTGAAAACCAAACGCAGCATTTCACCAGGAGTGATCATTCAGGCTTGTTTTGTAGCTACACGACACCTTGCTGTCAGCCGTGAACTCATCTGTGTAACATGACAATGATCAGATCTGCACAGAAGCAAATCTACTGAACTTTTATACAAGATTTCTTTATTGTATTTTTTTTCTTTTTTATAGTTTTTAATGAAAAAGGGGCCCTGCAGAAAAGTTTGGGAACTGCCTTAAAGTAACACTACATACCTTTCTGACCTTAAAACTCTGCTTCTGACTTGTTTTGATGACACAGTGAAATTTATTGTGCACATTCTTCAAGCAGCCGTTGCCCAGTCGTTTTTTAATTCTGTCCTGGAGCACCACTTTTCAGCACCATGTCACACGCTAGCAACTTGATATAAACACACTGGCCGTCCTGAACGTGCACCATGTCTGACTCATTAAAGAAATGCAAGAGGACATTATTGGAGGGGTCGAAGAAATAAAAAAAGTCACAAAGACATAAGAGACAACATCCGACTGGTTTTTACAGGCTGGGTAGAGCACAGAGAAGAGATGGATCCTGAATTAGCCTTAGAAAGAGACAGAGCAAGAGACAAGCGTTAACATCAGACTGACTTTTACTGGACGGTGAGAACTCAGAGATGGGACAGGATGCGAGACGGATGCCGAGTTAACCTTCGTTAGCGCTCGCCTCAGTGAGAAATTCCACAGAAGCCTAGTAGTCGGGCTTTATGAGAGATGCGGAAATATGTATACCTACAAAACATCTTACAGAAAAAAGGGCCAAAATTCCTCCACAACCATGTAAGACAGAAGTTATTACTGCTAGAAGAAGTTCTCCAAGCTGAATCATGGGGTGTAGTCAGTTTACACACTGCTTCTGCATCTTTTGTTCAGTTTTTGTTAAATAACTATTTTCAGAACCTAATATGTCATTATTATTATTATTATCAGGTCCTGGTTTGTAAAACCTTCAAGCTGAAATAGGATACACATTGTTTTTCACATGACTGCACATGAAACAAACATCCTAGTGCTGCATTAGTTACCGTGATGAATGAGGCAAATGGGAGTTACTGGTGCATTGGTACATAGTGTATTTACAGTAGAACCGGTAAAGAAGGTGTTACTAAAGTACATCTTCAGGTGTGTAAATATGGCTCATGGGTCTTTCTATATGAAGTAGTGAAATTCAGATGTAGGAAAACAATGCTTTAATCTGTGACCCCTGTTGTAGCAAGTTTGCAACAGATTTTTAATTTTATTTCTTTTTATCCAACCAATTCATTGTATTTATTATTAGCTTTTTTGCTAATATATATGTATTTATTTTCATATTATTTATATTTATTCATTATTGTTATTCATATATTACATTGTACTGTATTTAATTTGAGTCTTATTCTTTTTTTTCCAGATTTTTTCCGGTATTTATATTGTTTTTATATAATTGCAAATCAATTCAGGCATTAAAATACAACAGAAGACAGCAGGTAGTAAATAAGTCAGACCACTGAACAAACAAAAGTTAAGCCTTAAGTCAAAAATACAAAAATAATCAAATTTCAGCCCATTAGAAAATTAAATGCTTAATTTATAACTAAAGTGGCTTGAGTCCTGGAAAACCTGCTTTAAATAATTCAAATACCACAGATGACTGCGAGAATATTTACTCCACTGTTACTCTTTATTACAGAAGTGAAGCACAAAAACTGTAGAAAACTTAAACACAAAACGGCTGCAAGTTTCCAAAGCAACAATAATGCAACCAATGCTGATACAAATATTGATTATTGCAGTGAGAGCACAGGAATACTATAAAGATAAACTTCTGTTTACTAACAAAATCGGTACAAAAATCGAGAATACAAACACCTTCATGTACATGAATCTAATAATAAGTGCAAAACTTTCAGAAAGTTTTCCTCACAAGAAAATAAGAGCACTATTATCGATACAGATTTTCTGCAAGAACTGAACATCACAACGCAGCTTACACCCTCCTAAAGTGGAAAAAAAGGATTCGCTTGTGAGGAGCGCTCAGACTTCTTCTAAATGTTAGCAGTCGAGATAATTTATGACGAAGATCTAATCCATCAAGCCAAGTATATACTTTTACAAGAATACAACTGGAACACAGTCAAAACACAATCTTTTATAATAAATCTTTAGGAAGCAAGAACAATCGCATCACTTTTCACAGAATATAAGATTTACTTTCTTGTGCTTCCCTCCTCTCGACCTCGCTACCTCCAAATGCCTGAGTCACAAGTTGTCTGAAACTCTGTTGTGCTTTCATATAAAATAACAATGAAAAGAATATATATATTTTTTTAAAGTTGCATAAGGCCATCAAAGCACTGTGAAGCAAAATTAATTCCTAAAAGAGCTCAAGTGCAAAATGTTTTATCAGTGTTTAAATCACACTTTTTACCTGTATCATTCAAGATCAACTGTGCAACCATGAGCTGCATTTTTACACAGCAGAGGTTTCTTCTTACTCCTCTCAAGTTCTGATTGCTGTAAATGTGCTGGTCAGACTTTTTTAAAGCAACATTAGACTTTTATACACATTTACTTTCCTATACAATATAGTTGGCTGAACTGTCTTATTTCTAACATTTAGAAGTTGAAATGTTTCGGCAGGCTAGTGATGAACAAAGACAGTACGTCATGTGTTAGAACCATTTTATGTACCAATTGGTCTCATTTCATCAGCCCAGAAAATGATGAAAAGGCAGGATGAGACTCATTTACAACTTTAAACCTTGGTTACAGTATGTAAACAACATCATCTAAGCAACTGGGGAAAATATCTTCCCAGAACAGAATCGAGCTATTAAACAAAATGCATATTGAATACATTGTTCAGGCCACCAATATTTTCTTAAGGGATACCACTCGCACTAAGAGACAGCTCTAATATGAATGCAAAAGCATTTTAAAGCACTTTTTCCACACTCTGAGAGGACAATGTACACAACCTGCCCCTTCTGTGGCTGCACCTTTACGTCTATAGCGTTACAGCTGCAGAGCAGCTCTGTACCTTGCTGTCTCAAGACACCTACAAAGGTAAATACAAAGAAAAGAAAACAAAAAAAAAAAAAAAACTAAAAGCTGTCTGAAAACAGATATATCCTTATTGGTCATTTTGAAAGAAAAGCTAACCTTTTTACTCTCTACCAGAGGAATCTAGCACTTGATTACACATTCATGTTTACACCTCTAGCAAACATGGCCACTTTAAAATATAACATTGGAGGCAAGCAGATAAGCTATACATTCAAAGTCTTCTTTTTGTAGGCTGAGGTGTGTTAATTCTAATATAAAGTGTGGTTTCTCAGGAGAAAATCACTGCTATCGGCTGTCTGGTGCTTACATGTGGCTGTGACTCTGCTCGTGGCTCCACAGACTGAAGGCCGTCTTGAAGGTTCTATGGCAGAGTTTACACATGTACTGTCTCTTGAACGTCAGGGCAGAAAGAGACGGTGCGTGGTAGAAGAGTGTGTCTGATTCGTGAGGACCACTGGGGTTCTCCATGCTGTTTGATCTTGACGGAGGGCTGTGGCTGCCGGCCTCTACTTCAGGCCTGTTGGTCTTGGTTACTGCTGAGCCACTGTGCTCCGGGCTCCTGCTGGACTCCTCGGCCATCGCGACTGGTGCTGTCTGAGCGGATTTAAACACGGAGGCCTGGGGGGAGGGACGCTCTGAGGTTTGCGGAGTGAGGGGAGGGGAAGGAGACAGAGGCGATGGATGCCTGTCCATTTCTTTGGCTCCAGGTTCGTTAGCAGTCGACATGTGGGACTGGAAGTGGCTCCAAAGGCGGAAGTTGGTCCTGAAGGCTTTGTTGCAGATGTGACAGATGAATGGTTTGATGTGGCATAGCAGCTCCTGGTGTCGTTCCAGGTCTTTGCGAGAACTGAAGAGGTTGCCGCATTTCTCGCACGGCCAGACTCCGGGTTCCTCAGGCCCTGCTTTGGCAGCATCTGTGCTGTCTCTGTCACTCACCGCCTCCTCTAACGGCTCCTCCTTCACCACCAGCTTACCGTGGTGGCCCATGCTCAGGTCCTCAGGCACATATGATGAGGAGTCTTCTGAATCATACATAGGTGGACCTGAAGAGTCACTATAACTGATGTTCTCTCGAAAACTCCCAGCTGCTGCAGGCTCGTCGCTGAAATGCTCCTCTCTGAGTACTTCAGTTTCCTCGTCATTATTTTCATGTTGTTTCAGGTGAAGCTGGTCTTTAACAGTCATCATGTTTTGATTGTGGACTTCCACCTGGTGGCGCCATATGCTGAAGGAGGACTTGAAGGTCCGCATGCATTCCAGGCACGTCAGTTTCTTGTATTTACAATGTGCCTCGTGGTCCTTCTTGACAACTGGACTTGAGAATCGGAGGCCACAGTAAGGACATACAGTTGCATGCCGACAGCCTCTCTCGTGGTCGCCCTGCTCTACGAGTGATGAGAGTTTCATATTACAAAGTCTACAGGAGTAAACACCAGTGTCTGGGCTATTCTGTTGAATGATCTCTTCCTCTTCCTGGTAGAGGATACTCTCATTCCTTGTGTCCTCATCTGCCTTTTCAGTAGGATGTGTCCTTAAATGCTGCCTGTACTGAGACTGGAACACAAACACTTTCCCACAGTAAGGGCATATGAAGCTGGGCCTGGATCTCTTTTTGGCAAGTGATGGAGACTGCAAACCTTGCTTATTCCTCTTCAGCTTCCAAAGCAAAGCTTTCTTTATTTCTCTCTCACGCACAATATCTATCAACTTCTTTTGAAACTTCTCATCCAGCACAGATGAGCTGGAGGAAGATGCTGGGTTCTGGACTACACCATGCTGAGTCTGGCAGTGTGTCCACACTTTGAAGTTAGTATGGAAGCGTTTGTGGCAGATGTCGCAAGCATACGGCTTCTCTGGGTTGTGATACATATTTACATGACGATGGAGTCCAGCACTGGACCGGAAAACTTTCAAACAATTCCAGCATTTAAAAATCTTGTTCTGAAGTTGCCCCCCACTGTCTTCATCGGGCTCAACGCTGGCATGCTGAGGTACTGTCTCAGACATGTTCGTATTAAGTGAAAAAGCAGGTTCTTTAAATGATTTACTCTTTTTGAATGGGTACCTCCTGTTGTCTGGTCGGTCCTTTCTTTTTCCTGGAGGATTAAAGTCCACCCTGGAGCCTTGGTCATAGTTTAATTGCAGGTCTTTGAGACTGACTGGCAAAGCATCTCCAACTGTGATGCGAATAATGTCCATGGGGTCAGCGAGTGGGCTGCTAGGCTCAGCTTTCACAGTGACATCTCCTTCTACCTGAGTTTCTTTATTATACCTGCTGGGACACTTTGACCTGAGAACCAGAGGGGATGCTCTTGCTGAATTGCCATTATGGGCAGATGTTTCTGATCCAGATGTTTTTGAGGCCATTTTAACAACCGACTGTTCTCGGTTTTGCAGCTCCTTGAGCTCCAATGTGGGAGAGAAGACCGGAACAGGACTGTCCATGGATAATGATCTTCGAAGAAGGCTTTTTATCAGTGGCCCGCTCCTGTCAATGGTCTGGCCAAGCTCACTGGAATGACCTTGAAAGGGGACTTTATGATGATAGCGGTGCTCTGGCTCCTCACTCTCCTCTTTAAAGTCCGGGTCAGTGCCAGTCTGCAGCCTGATCTGTGGAACTTCAGCATCACTGAAAGAAACTGATGATGTTAGCTGGGGCCTGACAGATGTGATGCGTGAGGAATTCCCTTTTAGTATGGTGGTATAAGGATAGCTGGGCTTCCTCTCAGAAGCTTCGCTCTGTTCGGATGTTTTCCTGCTGGATTCAGAGTTTTTCATCGGCTCAAGAGAATTGTGCTCTGATGGAAGTTGAGCTGCTTTTCGAGTAGAGTGGGGAGATGGTGATCTCTCTGATGATTTTCCCTGATCATTTGAGCGAGAAGAGTGGGTCGTGTCGTTCTGGACCCGACACACAATGACACTCCTTGTCTGGGCATCATTCTCATCCCCCTCTGAGAACGAAAGTCTTTTTCTGGACACGCAGTAGGATGTATTTGGCCTTGTTGACACAATGTTTGTGAGGAAAGGGATTCCAAGACTGTAGCCTAGCTCTTGAATGGCTGCCAGGCTGCCTTTGTCCACAAAGAGTGAAGAGGAGTAAATGTAATTCAAAACAATCTCGAAGGCGTCAGGCTCACAGAAGTCCAAATTTACGACTTTCAGTGACTCCGTGTCCATCCGTGTGAAAAGAGACTGGAAATACTCACTGCTGGCAGCGAGAACATTCTTATGGGCCTGGTACCTCTGGTCTGCCACTACCAGTACCACGTCACACATCTGACCCCGCAGCCGCTGCTCGTTTAGAACCCCCAACACCGAGAGGACATGGGCGGGGTTGCTGTAATGCACCAGGCTCTCCATGGCTGAGAGAAAAGAAGAACATATCTTTATTGCAGGAATACAGATGTGCATCAGCCAGCACACACTCAATAACACCAGACTGGAGCACAAAAAGAAAACATATCAGGCCATGATGTAGGTTTATGTCTATTGTTAGCTAAATATAGCATTAACAATAACTAAATATCAGTTTCTATAACAAAAAATCGTAAATACCCACCAAAAGGTATTTTTTTCCTCAAATGATTTGATTTTATTGTAAGGTGCATAAACGGTATCACCTTTTACAGATTAAATGAAATAGTTATTTTTATTAAGGAAGTTGGTAAAGATGGTTTAGCTTTATTTATTAAAATAAAATATTTGGAAAGTAAACAACGTATTCTAGGAATAGCAATAACACTCTGTTACCTAAAGCTACAGATAAAACTCCCAATGATTATTCAGTTAGTTAATCAGATGAGTTTGGCAATTAATAACTTGTTTAAGTAAGTAAAAATTTAGCTCAGCATGCAAAAACTGGGTCTAGCTTCAGATCATGATTTGTGCAAATCTGTACGTTCATCTCTGTAACAGAACCACTGACAGACTCCTGTATGGTCCCACAATTCAAAACGTTTTTGTTGCTGAATGCAAAAGATGACGATATGCAAAATGAAAATAATTTAAAATTCTTTGTGAAAACCGACCAATCACGATGCTCATCTATATTTTATATGCGTCCTGTTGTTAGTGGAAAGAATTACTTCAGTCGTTTATGGAAATTTCATAAGGAGATGTTTTGCTGCCATCTGGGATGATCAGCAGGTCAACATAAAACCTTTTTATTTACATCATTTAACATGGACAGACTAGAGAAACAGAGAGGCATACACCCCAAATTTATGGTGCATTACATGTTAAAGCGTGTTTGAAAATGTCTGTAAAGTTACCATCAGTGACACAACACAATGCAGGAAATTGGAAAAGTTTCCTTTATAATTACAGCTCAACATTAAAAACAGCTCCAGCATCCTGATACATGCTCCTGTGTTCATTAAAATAAATAAAAAGAAAAAGAAATTCAATAAAAACAGCAAAATCGTCAATAGATTATAAATAAAAATGAAGAGACCATAAACAAATGAGTAAGAATGATGTGAGTACATAATGTACTGGAATACTACTATAAATACTGAGGCCAATAGGACTCACTCAGCTTCTTGTTTACAGGCTGCTGCTTAAAATACTGATGATAACAAGGATAATTAACTCTGGTCCTTGAGGGCAACTGTCCTGCAGATTTGAGATATTTCCCTGCTCCAACACAAATGATTTAGATTAAATAGCAGCTTATTGTAAAGTTCTGCACAAGCCTGTTGATGACTCATTCATCTGAGTCAGGTGTGTTAGCAGCAAAACATATAAAACCACCAGGAAAGTGACCCTCAAGGGCCGGAGGTGGTCCTTCATGTATAGTGTAGTATATGACACGATAGGCTTAAAGATGAAAAGCAGTCTTTAGTATTTTTATGATAATCATCTAATAAAATGTAAGATATTACTCTGGGTCACCCTTCAGGATCTGACCGGCTGTGTACCCTGAATATCAAGATATTTAGACTTATTTTGTGTGGCTTTGCGTGCCCTGTGTAGGTTTATGCTGAAAACTCACACCGGAAGTCATGTCCCTTTTGTTGAGAACAGACACTTTCTATTTATGTTCCTGGGAAGAAGCTTCATTCATTCATTAAAAACTACATATCTCTTGTTGGACTTTTCATCAAAACTTGCAGTCGACGTTTGAGAGAGAATAACAGGTTATACCGTCGCGTCAGTTTCACCAGAGGAAGCCGACTGCGGCTTTTCGGCGTTAGATCCTCCGCGAGACGTGGCTCAGTTTCTTTTGTCGTAACTTCTTCAACAGAAATGTCGCGTTCCGAGCGCACGCGCACGTTTCTCTAGAAGCTCGGGCAAATGGCGAAAGAAACGAAGGGGTTTCGCTCCCACCAGCTCCATCACATTAAGGACTGAGAGGAAAGTTAACGCCGTTTCTGTGGAGTCCGCCGTAAATTAGCAGCGTCCGTGCTGGGAGTGTGTGGAGAGTCATAACCGCTGTGTTCGCTAAGTGGTGTTGCCCCTTATTCATTTATTTATTGTTTGTTTTTGTTTTTAACACACACACACCCTCCCTAAAACAAACAAAAAAACAAACAAACAAAACAAAAACAAAAACCCGGCCTGACACGCTGCATTTCCTGGCTGCTAAACAGGTTGCAGCTGGTCAGGTCTTAGAGCAGCACAATCCCCCTTTCCAGTTACGTCAGGGAGGAAAAGGAAAAAGCTTCTCCTTAACAGCGCTCTTCCAACTGTGTTTCACCCTCCCGCCTCATTTCATGTAAGGATAAGTTTGCTCGTCTGTCCACACTTACCCAGTCCGTCGTGAAAATGTTCCTGACTCCACACAGGCTGGACTTTATTCAGTGTTGTGTAGAATTCTGCGTGCTGGTCGTGATTCCATCCATCTTGAATTTGACGTCATCCCACACCAGGGATGAGGTCATCGCGAAGAGCGCTCGTCACGTGAACTGCGCATTGATTGGCTGGTTAAGGACAAGCAGGCGGGGCGAACGGAGGACTTCACAGTGGGCTAATTTAAAGGGACAGGTCATATTTTTTGTTGCAGCACTCATGCTGCACATTGGTTTCTGTAAGCTAATTTATGTTACACGTCTTACTGCAAGTAACATAATTAGAATAAAGCACAACAGACAGGTGTGTTTGTCCGTGTTTTACTTATTCTTTTATCATTGATTTTTTTACTCCTTTTTTTTATATATATATTATTCCCTCCTTGTGAGCCAGGGTGCAAATTAATATACCCAACAAAAATGAGGGATATCAACTTTCAGGTGAAATTTATGTAAATGTAAAAAGTTCATGTTAATCCGATATTATATCATAAATGCAGGAAATTTAAGTATAATCATTCACTGGTATTCATATCAAACAATTTATAAAAACAAAAGCTAACAACAGTGGTGGGTATACCACAAAAAAAATGTCACTAACTGTGTATAACGGTGTGTTTGGTGTTGTTTTGTTGGTTTTATGATGTCAAATGTGAACAGTATGAGGAAGAAAACCTTTTAAATACAAGTTGTCCTTTAATCAGCATATTTAGTGGTCAATTCAGGGTTCAGAAACTACTTTTTTTTGCTTTTTTTAAATAAATTGATCACCTTGTTAATAATACTTCACCAAACAGCTGTACATGTTCATTCATTCATTCATTCATTCATTCATTCAGTCATTCGTTCATTCATTCATTCATTCATTCATTCATTCATTCATTCAGTCATTCGTTCATTCATTCATTCATTCATTCATTCAGTCATTCGTTCATTCATTCATTCATTCATTCATTCATTCGTTCATTCATTCATTCATTCATTCATTCATTCATTCATTCATTCATTCGTTCATTCGTTCATTCATTCATTCATTCATTCATTCATTCAGTCATTCGTTCATTCATTCATTCATTCATTCATTCAGTCATTCATTCTCTACTCTACTTATTCCTATCCACTGTTGCAGGGAAGCTGTGGCCTATCTCAGCCATTGGAGGTAAGAGGTGGGGTACACCCTGGACAGGTCACCAGTCGGCCACACCGAGAGATAAACAGCCACTCATGCTCACTTTCACTCCTCACTCTCTTAAAAGTCTAGAGAAAGCGAAATTAAGTTCAGCTATAAAGGCCGTAGAGCTTTTAAGGTAGCTATACACTGACACCATAAACCAGGGAACTCCAACTCCGGTCTTCGTGAGCTACTGTCCTGCAGGTTTTAGATTCTACCCTGATGAACACACCTGACTCAAATCACTGGGTCATTAACAGGCTTGTGCAGAGGTGTGTTGTAGTAGGAGACATTTAAAATCTGCAGGACAGTAGCTCACGAAGACCAGAGTTGGAGACCCCTGCCATAAACAGTCTAATATCGCTAACTTTTTATGAGTAGGGCTTATTTAACTAAATCTAGCCTACACGTTTGTCATGATTGGTGTGTTTTTGGCTTAGTTCTGCTTTCCCATGGGGTTCATTGTCTTGTCTGGTTTCTTGTTTTATTTTGTAGTTCCTTTCCTGGTGTCTTGCGTTCTGGTTCATTTTCCTGCATCTCATTACTTGTTTCAGTTATACCCCTTGGTTTCAGTCAGTGTTTGTCAGATCATCCGTCGTGTTTCCTGTTTTGTTTGTGTGTTTCATTAAAATCTTTTTCTGCTTACGTCTGCCTCCTGCCGTGTAAAGCCGGCATTTGTGTCATCATCCACGCTTCGCACCCTTTTTTTCCCTCCGTTTTTATTTAATGATCACAAACATTTATTCATCTCCTCTGTAATATTAGTATATGAATGTAAATAATTCTGTTAAATCTAAGTATAATTATATCTAAGTTTACTGAAGACTGACTGTGATGGCTGCATTTACAGCCACATAGTTACCTGCATTGGACAGTGCTACACACACATTTATATACTGTTTTCATATTGGGTTTAATTTACTGACCACTATATGATTTTATTAGATGTTACTTTAATCATTAACATCATATACATTCTAAAATTGGCGTGCATTTTGGTTTGTTTTAACTTGTTTTCTTTTGAGTTGTTTCAGTGGCTCCAGCCTGTTGGCTTGGAACCAGCAGGTGGCCACGGAGCCAGCTGATCAGACCGGACCACACACCAGCATCAAGGGGGGAAACTGGGTTTTCCTTTGCTAGTTTAGTTAGGTTTTTGTGTGTTATCCCATTGTGTCTTTTTTGCTTGGGCTACTATTTAAGTTTACCCTTGTCTCATTTGTTGGGTCAGTTTCATGCGTTTGCTTGGTTTGTTTGAGTTATTCTGCCACAAGTAGTTTAAGAACTTTAAGCAAGTTCTGTTATTTTGACCTCTTCTTTGGGCCCAGTTACTCATTTATTTTGTAAATTGTTTTGGATTACTTTTTAAAGTTACAACAAAAACCCGTTTTTCAACTGTAAAACTGACTGAATGTCCTTCACTGCTCGGTCCATCTTATTATCTTAAATTTTACATTTGATTTAGTCGTCAATTTAATGGTTGATTCATGGTTCAGAAACGTTTAAAAATAAGTTAAAAAAATTTTTTTTTGTTTAATTTTGAACTGTAATGTTTAACTTATCTTGCTTTTAATAATTTACATTTAATTTCTATTTTATTATTTTTATCATTTTGACCTTTTACTGCTTTTAAATGCTTTACTTACACCATCTGTAATTCTTTTAATGTTTTATGTAAAACACTTTAAACATAAAACATGTGCTATGTGCTACAAATGTACAAATGAGCTATACAAATAAACTAGCCTTCTCTTTTTTTTATACCAAAGACATATTGTCTTTAATATGTTCCGCTAAGCAGATATAATATGCATGTAAGTACATGCCTTCTAACCCCCAAGAAACCAATTAGATCCATGAATCAAAAGAGGTCATTACAGCACAGAATATTTATGCCATTACTTGTGTCCAATGGGAACTTGTCGCTGTTTGTATGTGCAGGCTTCTTCCAGGTAAGCCGTGTTGGTGACAACACCTGGCAACAATCTCAGGATCAGGTGCAGCACCGGTGGTGAAGACTGCACCACTTTAACTTCAATTTTTAGCAAAAAGCTTGCAGTCAGCATTTTTCTTTCAGATTCCTGTTTAGTGGTGTCAGTGTTGTTCTATGTAGAGACCTTTGTTGACTCAGTATAAAGTCCTGCACTTTTTTGCATCCCAATGCACCAGCATGTACCAGTAATTACTGCTTAATGACTTAAGTAACCAAGTTTAATCAGGCACATTTTCACACCTCATTACTACAACATGGATACAACCTTCCCCAGGAAGGATCCCTGCATGATCATTTTTCAAGACTGCTGAATGAAAGAAGATTTTTCTTTCCTGAAACATTACGTTCATAATGTGAAGACATTTTTGAGAAAGTATTGGTTTTCTTTTTTGTCCTCCTTTTTCTCTCATGAAGAGAATGTAGACGTGGTAAAATGGCAGGGAAGTTCTGACTCCTCCATACATGACAGTAAAGGCTGTCATAGTTTGCTGCTAATGTCAGCAGCATAACAAGCACTGCCATGGTTACCTGTGTGGAAACCAAGTCATTAGGGACTTTGACTCCTCCCATCTCACATCACTCTCCTAGGCACCATGAACATGTTTACTGACATTGGAAAATAACGATTAAAATGATAACTTATTTTTTCTGTAGAAATAATTTCCTGATCTTCCTTTGTAGAAAACCAAACTGAACAAAATACTTGGTAGTCTGTCTTTTTTGCTGTACCTAGTTGTCCTGCTGCCATATATACTAAACTGTCTAAACATTACTTTTTGAGGACAATAAATGTAATTTGGGTGCTTTCATAAATACTACTCAAAGTATTAATATCAGTCTGATACTTGCCTACTAACTGTTAATATTTTGTGGTCCATTAGGGACTTGTTGCCGTGGCGAGGGGTGGAGAAAGCCATAGCCACAGTGGATTTGGTCTTCAGTACACCCTAAACAGCGAGTTAGCATCATCTCAAAGTAAAACATGCATTTACAATGTGAAGGTTAAATGTAGGGCTGAAATTCTGATCTGTGAAAAATGAGTTGGATGTTCTCCATCTGGGTGGCTGGGGCTCTGCTGGCTCTCTGTGGGGGACAAAACAGCATGCGTGAAGGTAGGCTTCCACACTGAGGATGACTTTGTATTATGACACAATATGGCATTCATTTGGTTTAACACATTTCGCTTTAACGTTACAGAATTTAGTCAAAGAGTGTTCTTACTAACCCACTTGAAATATAAGTAAATGCAAAAAAGACTGACTAAATATGTTTTACTCCAGAAGACAGCCTGTCTTCTTTAGGTTACCATCTATGCACACATAATGAGACAAAGGCTGTGAGTTTCCTGGTGGTGCAGATGGTTCCTTATACTGTGACGAAGCCTTGTGGTGGCTGGCTCCTGTGGATGACATGTACAGTCACTCTTCACAAGATGATGCATCAGACGGAGTACAAGACAGTGAAGAAGCAGGTGACCAGGTGCTGCGATGGCTACGTACAAGTTGGCCGTTACTGTGCATTGTGTGAGTGTTCTCTACATCACTGCATCGCATCTCTGTGTTTGAAGACTGTAGAGCAGCATATTTGTTTGCTCTTAGACAGTGGAAGAGTTTTTGTGTTTGCAAATCCTGGTGATGTAGCATAACACACTGTAGATGGTCCAGCAGTGAGAGCAACCTTTCATTGTGTTTTATTGTGTGAAAGACAGCAGATGGAGGAGCAAAAACTTCAGGGCTGCAAATATCTCACTGCTAATATATGGCCTGTAACATGTTATTTCCTTTGAATGAAAGCTGTAAACAGGAGTGGTGAGTTTGCTGCCAAGCCAGGATCCTGTCCAACTGGAGATGGATTGTATCCCAGATCTGTGGACTGTGAGCTGGATATAGACTGTCCAGGCTGGCAGAAATGCTGCCAGAGATCCAGCCACGCGCTCTGCAGCGATCCTGCAAGTTAGTATACATCCTGATTTTACTATTATTAAACCACAATGTAAAGCTGCTAAGTCCATGCTTAAAATGATGAGCTCTTTCTCAAGGATAATTTTTTATAATGTTAAAGTGAAAGCAAGCCCGTGTATGTTTTACTCTGCAAATGCAATGAATGATACTAAAACAGTGTGTGATGCAACCACACAAGTCCCTGTAAACCAGTCTGTTTTAATGTTAACCAGCTGTTAAAGTTAAAATGGGAAACTGCAGTTTATAGAACTACGAATTTTTATTTCTAAGAGGAGGAACATTTTATTTCCAGTTTGAAAAGTAACAGTTTTATGTAAAAAAAAAAAAACACAAAACACAAAACAGCTGAATAAGTCTACTTGGTAATTCATTCCTGGTTTTAGGACTTTATTCTGCTTTCACTTCACACTTGTAAGTTAATGTTTAATGCCTCCTTATGAGATTAAAGTAAAAAATACAACTGTCCATTTGTAAAATAATCTGAAAAGAAAGAAAAGTAAATTTTCATGGTTATCTTTTTAAATGTAAATGGTGCAAATTAAACAAAATACTGTTTAGCATTACACAAACAAAATGTGTTGTTTAAACCTGATTTAAAGACAGAGTTTACACTGATTCACAGAGCAAAACACTGCATTCACTCACATTCTTGCTATGATGATGAAACTGGGACATCATTAAGTGGATAAGTTGATGATGATGGTGACCTTCAGCTGTCTTGCGCTGCTGCATGAAGACACGGTTTAACTTTGAACTGTTGCTACATGTTACATACGTCACACATTTAATTTGGGCAGTTATGAGGAGGAGGCGGACGGGTGGTGTTAGTCCACTGACTCATGTTGAACACCACAAGACTGAGACCTATCACAACAGCTTTTTACATTTTCTACCTCGCCTCCACTCATGATTCCTCACTTTTTCACGTTGTTTTTATTTGCAACTTGCAACACGTCCTGCAAGATTTCTATACCTAAATTGTGACACTATGTTTTGGACATGGTGGCAAGCACATATATTATGTTTTGTTTGTAAGATTTTCTATATGTGACCATTGTTTTAATCAGTGAGGAAACATGGCTCAACGAATTGGTTCTTTTAATCAATTTTCAGGCTCTGCAAATTACTCTGAGAATGGAGGTAGCCAGTGGAATGCAACAGTGACAACGAAAACAGATTATCAACAACTGATATCCAGGGATCAAGGGCTTCTGAATCTCACAAGGCTGCTGCAAGCAATGGTAACACTACAGCTTATGCTAATAAACTGCTTTCACCATATGTGTTAAAACTTCTGCTGGAAATATCATTACCAGACCACGACCACTTTCAAATGCTTTGGGGATGATCATTAGAAAATTAAATTCCACATGCCATTTCTTTTTTTTTTTACTCTGTAAGGTAACTGGAGCTCTGCAGAATGAGGTTTCCATCTATTACCTCAACTCATGGTCTGTGCATCCCTACAGAACAGCCACCTCTCTACTCATCAAGTGCAACTTCACTCTTTCACTGTACAATGTCACATCAAAGCTGCAGCTTCTCCTCAAACACATACCAGAGGTGTCATCTGTAACAGTGCAAGGTGAGGAAACAGCATTGTTTTGTACAGCAGGACTGATTTTCCTGTAAAGCTACTTGAGACATTTTTTCCTGCAGAGAAATGACATTCTTGTGGAGCTTTGAGAGTGATTCATGAGGCAGAGAACACGGTGTTCAGGAAAAAATGACTCAGTTGCACCACCGTTTCCTTCTCCCACCACTTCTGTGTGAGTGACAGTCATCAGTGGGATGTTTCCTGCAATAGCGGAAAATAACACAAGAGCTATTGCGCGTGCATGCAGACACACTTACTTACACGTGCACCAACATACACCCACACAAACACACAGATATGAATCATAAATCATACTTGTTACATTTACACAACAGAAAGCAGGAAGCTTGCCGTCATGTGCACACATTTGGCTGGCTTCAGATAGCTTCTCTTTGAGACAATTAATTTTCTTCTCCACACCGCAGGCTTTAAATCAGCACTTGAGCTGGATGTAATAATGTACTTATTTTTAGACACATCTGAATAGCTTACTCTTTTGCACTGAAGATACACTGAAGACGATGAATGAAGTTGGGCTTGCAGACTGTATGTTAAGTAGCAGCATTATTAACTGAAGCCTTTGCAGATTTATTGATTTTGTGTGCATGATCCTGCTGTTTAAGTCTATTTCCTGGTCAGTTTTTTATGATATTTTGTAATCATTTGACCATACTGAAACATAGCCAGAAGTCAACAGCTCTCAGATCTTCATGTGGCTCCCCTGTGTCTCCTTTGTATGTCTGCATTCTTTAACTGCAGATGTGGATGAGTGTGCACATCCTGCTCTTGGTCAGTGCTCTCTTCAGGCAGACTGTAACAACACAATGGGTTCATATCAGTGTGTTTGCCATCCGGGATATTTTCATGTTGATTCCAGCAACTTTGGGGTCAGTTGTGCAGGTAAGACTATACCTCATGACATATAAAAGTCATGCACACAAAAATGATGCTGGTGCATCATCTTTGCAATCTTAGAATATGAGACGGCCTCCAGCCAACCAGTCACTTCTCCATTAAACAGTGAACTTCTATGAAACCCAGGAATCACAGTTACAACTATTACACAACCAAACTCTTTTGCTCCTTCTCTGGTGAGGTTAGACCACGGCATGCAGTTTTGACACATAAGTAAGACGTGATAGTGACATGGTGTAAAACATGCTTTGGAAGAATGTTACGTGTACTTCAAGGACCTGATTAACAGAGATCTAGTCACTGTAGAAGAAACACAGTGATGTGGGGTTTCCCACATCATAGACAGGAAAGTCCCAAACACTTTAACTGACAAACAATACAGTTAGGAAACAACGAAACGTCATGAACAAGCTTTACTTTGAAGCTGATAGTTGAAGCACAAACAACTGTGTGTGAGCAGTTTCAGTTTCTCTTTTTTGTCATTTATTGATAGAAATATATGTGTAAGACCTTTGTATTTATTGTTAGCTGATGAACAAACATATTATCGGGTGTGATCCAGAAATAGGGAATGAAGCAGCTGACAAGTCAAAGCTAAAGAAAAGGACAAACTGAAAATAAGTGTCATGGCTAGACTATGGTTTTTGTGGACCTAGTCTGCTCTATATTATCTGGGTCATGTCTTTGGAAAAAGCGCATCTCTTATGTTTTTTTTGTCTCAGAAGCTTTGATTCAACATCCACTTGTATTCTTTTCCCCCAGCAAACATTGGGGTGTCGAACACAACACAAATCCCACCGACACACCTTCCACTGATGAACGCAACCTTCAGCCCAACTTTCGCTGGTATCTTCACCTCCTCTGAAACCTACACGACTACAGCTCTGAGTAACACAAGTTCTGTCACTTATAATTTATCACAAGCTCTGCTGGGGACGAGTTCTGCACCTCATACCAGCATGAGCTCAGCTGCACAGTCACCTCCGCCAACAACAACATGTCGTAAGAAATACTTCATTTTTATCTTGACCTATTTACACATGTAGAACTTTATGCTGACGTAGCAGGCTTTGGAGCAAAAACGGAGATCCTCATTTGGATTTTGCTTTTATTTAGCTTTGCTTTCTAACATGACACACTGAAGTTGTAGACTGGAAAACGTGTGAATACATGAAGATTTTAATTCTTGAAGTTATTGCATCTGCTGCTGAGGGTTTAAAACTATTTCTGCACAGTACTTGCAGCGGTGGTTCAGCTTGCTGGAACAACCAAACATCATCTTCTGGTACAGCGTAAATTTGAAGCTGGTGTTGTACTTCCCACTCTTAGTGCCTGTCTATAAGGTTTTTATTGGATGCCAAGACCAGAAACTGAAGACATGAACAAATCCTTTTACTTGTGGATTTTCACATCAACTAAACTTGTTAGGAAATTATTTAGTTAGTTGACTGAAATTAGTCTCTGAGCAGATTTTCTGTGTCAGTTGAGCCATGCAGTTACTAAATCTGTTTTAATTTTACATAATATATTTGCCTGGTGTTTTTAGAGGACAGGGGGTTTGCAGTGGGTTCTCCAAGACTTTGTCTTCATGCAGCTTGTGTTTTTTTATATAGCAGCAAAAACTGGGAAGCTTTGACATGATTCTGTGCACATAAAGTATAACACAGCATTAAAATGTGAGTGATATTTTCTCTCGTTCTCAATAAATGAATTAATTTTGTCTGCATGCAGCGAAGTGTGATATAACTTCCAGGTATCTGTAACAGATACCATGAAGCAGCAGCCACTTGTTGCAGGACCTGTTTAACTGGTAGCCAAGATTAAACAGACGTTTGTTACAGAGGAGAGAGTTGATGGTGTAACAGTAATACTTGTACACCAAACTAAATCTTCTGTTTGAGGTGTAAGAATAATTTGTAGTAATTTCTCAAAGCCAGTTGTTAGTCTTCAAACATGCTACAGACAGATGTTTAGATAGACCTCTAACCCGGTAGGTTTCCTGTGCCCAGATGAGCTGAACGCTAAGTGCCGTTAGTGACAATGATGAAACGTTTTGTTGTGGTAAAATAATGACAGGCGTTGCAGCAGGTACAAGGTGGTAAGATGTTTAGTCTCTAGGTGAGGTAATTAGTGCCCCCCTGAGGCTGGAAGGATGGACTGCTTCTGTGGTGAAATCCCAACATCCCACCCCACTCTCAAAACCCAAACAAACATCACTAAAGTGACTTTTATACTTTATCTGAAGTATGTAAGAGGAGAGACCTCAAAGACAAAGTCTGGTTTAGCCAGTGGATACCAGCTGCAACAGCAAGGTCGGCAGTGTTTTCACTTGCACGATAAGAACAATGACAAAAGCAGTTTGAGCTTTTTGGCAGGAAATATTGTATGCAGTCATAATAATAATAATAATAATAATAATAATAATAATAATAATAATAATAAAACCTTAGAATGAATTAAATGCAACATAAGATGAGCAGCACAACATTACATATTACACTGGAAAAAGAAAGCTGGTGGTAAATCAGTCAGTTCTCATATATTTTTTGCTCTACTGCATTTCGACCAGATATAGCTTCCAGTTAGTGTGCAGCACCAAGAAAATTGCTTGGCAGTTGAGCTTCATTATCAGCTGTACATATACAGTACATATGTAATGCCTTTTAGTAAAGTAAATAAGCATAATCATTTCTTTATCCACATATAATGACGTAAAAGCTCTTTCTGTCCACCTCCTTCCCTCTAAACCTCTTCCAGCTCCTCCTGTTATCAGTAGCTTGTGGTCTGCCAACATCACTGGGACCTCCATCTCTGTCTTCTGGTCAAGCCGCTTTCAGACAAACCAGACTTTCACTGTCACTGTGAGCAAGGCATCAGAGCTCGTCTATCTTTGGGAAACAAGGCAGACCATGATGGAAATGAATGGACTGCAGCCTGGGGAGCTCTACAACGTCACTGTCACAGCTTGTACATGTGGAAGGCAAAAACTCACTCTTCATATGCTGGTCAAAACTGGTGAGACCTGATTGTTGCAGTGGCTTTGTTATAAGGATCTTTTATCCTGTACAGTATAATATGGATTAAGATTTCTTTTGTTGTTTTTACTCATAATAAGTTGGATGGTAGTATGGTTGACTGGTTACTGTTATCTAAATGTAAATATTAGCATGTAAACTTAAGATCCAAGCGGAATTAAAAGTGGAAACTTGATTTTTTTTCTATGCACCATGAATGTATTTTGCATGAACTTTCAGAAAAGGATTTGACTAACCCAGAGTTTTAAACATTAAGTTGAAATGGAAGCATTGATTACAGTTGTAAGTCAAATAATAAAGTTGCCTTTAATAACTTATGAGTGATAAAGACTAGACTCTAATTCTAACCAGTTGGGGTTGATTTTAGGGTTGACATTTCCCTGTGGAAAATATATCCACTGTACCAAACAAAGCTATTCTTTGTAGATGCTCAGACTCTTGACGCCACAGCACGACTTACCAACATCCAGTTCACTACTGATCTGATGAATACGAGCAGCCAGGCCTACAAAAACCTCACTGAGAGCTTGATAGAGGAGGTGAGAGTGTTATTAGTAGTATCCAGTGGCTAAATGTTATCCTGATCTTTCCCCTGATGCTTGTCCTTTTATTCCTGTTGTCACAAACAGATCTACCAGTCTCTGTCTCCAGAGATGAAGAACATGGTGGATTCAGGCCAAATGAGGATCAAGATCAAGAGCTTTTCCAGTGGCAGCGTGGTAGCAAACTTCACCATAATCGTCAGTCAAAGCCAAGGAATTAGTAATGTGTCCACAGCAGTGGTGCATTCCCTGTTGAACAGCTCCAAATACACTGTGGATGAAAACAATACAAGTGTCAATGGTAGGCCGCTTTTTCATTTATTGTTCTCTTTATGTGATTTAAAGGACTGGAGGGAACTGGGGGAACTTTAATTCCTGAAAGAAAGGTCACAATGGGTTATCATATCATAATTTTCTATTTACCACTAAGACTGCTGTCATCTAAGTCAAAATTAAAACTTCGAATGACCCAGTTATAATGGATATATTTAACTAAGCACTGAAAAGTATGGAGGTGGTGATATGAGCAAGCAGACATGGTTCTGTAATGCCAGCCTAACACCTTTTTTACTTACTAATAAAGTGCTATACTGAAGACACAGGATATTTTAAATGCTTCCACTCCAGCTACTGTCATTCATTGCTTTATTCAAACTGCATTTCTAACAAGCTTCTTTTAATGGTGGTTTTTAGAAAACATTGCAAAGTACTCCAGTAATAAATGAAAGGTTTAGGAAATGATAAGAAGACTTGCAGCTGCCAGCTCCAGTTAATGGTGCTGAAACATAAGAATCTCTCTTAACATTATGTTCTCTTAAGCTGAAAAATGCATGTTGCATCACCATGCAGAGGGAGGATTTACCAAATAACACACGAGTTGCTTGAAGAAACTGCACAAACTTGACTCACACCTCAGTCAAAAGTTTCTCCAAAGCCACTAAAGCCTCCATTTTACCGCATTGAAATAGGCTAGAAATCAAAGACTGTAATGTGATAAATTTCTACACAGTGTAATTCTTCTGACATCGTTTATGATCGTTAAACATTTCTTGATTAACACTGATTATCTGGATTTGGAAGCTAACCTTAGCTAGTGCTGCAAACTGTTGGCACAATACAGGGTGGTGGGAGAAAAGTACTAAAGGGAAGTTTAAATTTTGAACCTGGAAGTTGGATTTTTTAAGTTCACAGTTGGAAAAATCAACTGGAAATCAACACATAGTCAAATTTCTCTGCATGAAAGTTGGAGGAAGTTGGCAAGCCCTCACCTTAAAATCCAACATGGCAAATAATCATACGTCTGTCTATACAGCTGAATATATAAAACAATGACACACAAACACACAAAAACATGACTTACTAACTAAATTTATTGTTGTGTGTGTTTAAATAGATATTAATGAATGTAATTCGGGTGAAAATGACTGTTCTCAGTGGGCAAGATGCATAAACAGCTGGGCCTCCTACACATGCATCTGCCTTGATGGATATATAGACAACAATCCCCAAAGGCCCGGACGTACCTGCCAAGGTAAAGTCTTGAAAAGGGTTCATTTTAAGTTATTTGTGCTGATAATTCAAGGACATGTTTAATTATTTTAACAAGTTTTATGCTTTGTGCAGCAAATAGAACATTGGATATGATGCCTTCACCACCAGTGGCAATATTTTCTACAGTTAGCACAATCCCTGTCTCCCAGATAGTCACTAATACATCTATAGCAACTCTAACTGTGACACGTGATGTGGTTTCCACACCAGTTTCAACCTTTGCTCTAGCTTCTACCACCCCTACAAGAACAACCACCCCTCCCATATCAATGACCACCATTTCAACCATAAGCATTAGTGCTACAACAACAAACTCCACAGCTCCTGCAGCTACCACTACTTCTCCTACAACCACTACTATCCCACCATCTACAGTTACAGCTGCTCAAACAACCTCCACTAACCCAGGAAGTATTTCTGCCCCAACAATCACTTCTGCCTCCACAACTGCCACTGCTGCCCCAACAACAACCATCAGTACCTCTGCAATTACTACAGTAAGACTGACCACTGCAGGGTTAGCCATCCCTTCTACTGTTTCAACTATAACCTCTACAACCACCACCCCAACGTTGGTGGCCCTGAGATCAGCCACTAATGCCTCTGTACCACAAGCTCTGTCAGTCCAGTGCAGAGTTGCAGCCATCACTGTCACTGTTGCCAAAGATTTTCTTCAGCGCTCCAGCATCCAGGAGAGTGCTCTGTATTTGGGCAAGCGGGAATGTGGAGTCAATGGAGGCAATGCCACCCATGTTCAGCTGACAGTTGCATGGGATGAGTGTGACACTAGGCTTGTGCATGTGAGATTGCTTTTTTTCTTTCCAGGTCTCACTGGTTCATTAGATACCATCCTTTCCAATAAGAACATTCACTGCTTCATATATCTGTTTTTTTTTTTTAGAATGAAACCTGTTATACAGCATCTGTAACCCTCTTCAACACCATGGATCAGTACACCTCACCAAATGGTACAGTGGAGGTTCCCAGAATACTGCTCCAAGTCCCCATCATGTGCACATACAAGAAAAGCATGTTGATCTCTGCAGACTTTGGATCTTTGGGGTATGTTTACAATGAATTGTTTTCAATAATAGATCAAAGAAAGCATGCAAACTGCTTAAAAAGGAGTACAATATAAGATATTGTACTTTGCATAGTTAAAAACACAACTGGTCTTTTACAAAAAGACCAGTTCAGTATTTTAAAGAAACCAATTCATAGCTCATTCTTGCAATTAGCAGGCTATAAAATTACAAACAGAACATTTTTTGTTTATTTAAAAAAACAAAAACATTTTGTTAAAGAGTCAAAAAAGACCTCAGATTTAAAAAAAAAAAGAGGACTTATTTATTGCCTTATTTCTTGGGTTAGGCATTCAGAGGTTAACCCCATCTTCCTGAGCCAGACCACTTCCAGTGTAGTCATGTTTAATGTGAAGGTTTTCACATCTCAGCCAGCACCACATATCTCATTTCAGTGGCCCGACTGGCTGTAGCACTTTCCCTTGAAACAACTGGATGTGCTCCTGTCAATGATGTAGCATGGAAATGAAAAATTAAACTAATGTTGTACTTGTGTATTTGGTGATGTCAGGAAAAAGCATTGCAGTTTTCAGGCAGGATGAAAAATCTAGTATGAAGTTTGTTGCAAAAAGTTGAAAACAGCTGTGCTTAAATTAGAACAGCATAATGCTTCAAAACTCTGCTTACCGATGTCTCAAAACATCACTAAGCAGGAAGTGACACAGTAAACCGCTGTTAGCAAAAACATTAAGGGAGAAAGTTGTTTACTTTACAAAGTTAAAATAGATTGTCACACAAGGTACCTGTTATGTAATGAGAAAATATTATTTGACAATATTTGAAAAGATTTATATTGGCTAGGCTAACTATGAGGTTCTTCTGTCATGTTGCTAACGTAGCTGCTAACCAAGCTAGCATTCTAATACAAAAATTACATTTGATTAAAAATGTCAAAAAATTAAAAATGTCTAAAAAGATTTGACACTTTTAATAAATCTTTTTTAACAACTGAAGTAGTCCCTAAACAATTAAAGTGACACTTTTAATGAAATTAAGAAATGACATCCTGTAGGTTAAACAGATGCTACTATAAACAGCATGCTAATGCTACCTTGACACACAATCCTGCAAACACGCAGGTCTGAATAAACTTACACTGTGTCACTAATTAGGTTATTTTAAAGATTATGCTAACAGAAATCTTGACTTAATAAAACCTTTATTAGACCCTAATGGTGATTTAGGAAGTTGCTCATAGATCTGGTCCTTCATTGATTGATCCTTTGTGATATGATCTCTTAACACAGCAAAAACAAGCAAGTAAGCAGGATATAATGTGTCCACCAATCAGTTTACTGGATCATCTTCTTATTTATTCATCTATTTTTGCCTTTTGCTTGCTGGTTCTTCCTGTTTAAATGTCTGCTAACCAATAATTTGATTTTCTATCTTGGCAAGTCTGGAGTGTCTCATATGACTCTTTAGGCATAAGTCATGGAAAGTATCACTTCATTACCAGAACTTATAAGAAAGTAGTAAGAGGTCTATTAAATCTTGATTAATGCAGCTTAGCTTTCCTTTAGCTTCTACTTGTATTTGTAGCTATGTTTATTTCGCTCTCATCCAGCTGTTTGGATTTTTCTCTTATCCATCTCTAGGTATGACGCTATCAAAGATATCTTTGCAGGCTTGGGATCCTTCCAGGTGGCAGTACAGCTGATGAACAGCACAGTGCCTCTCCATCACAACTACAGCCTGTCCGCCAGCCAGGCGTTGGTGGTGGAAGTCAGCCTGAACAGCACTTCAGAGAAAATGAAAGTTGTCATTGATAAATGCTGGGTCACTCCCACCCCAAACCCTCTTGACACCTTCAGCTACACCTTCCTGGAGAACAGGTCTGCTTCTGCTTCAACATAATCACGTATTGCACTTTCTCTCACCTTAATTACAAATTTGACTTTATTTTACCCATATTTTCTTTGCTTCTACAATTACTGTTACTATCGCTGAAGAGTATTTAAATGGGATGGGACTCCTCTTGTTGAGCAAGCTGCTGGCAGGCGTATATTCATATACGAACATTTAATCACAAGCAGAAAAGTGGTACTGGAACAAATTACATATCTGAAGATCAAAAGTTAAAACTAGAGAATAATTTCAGTTTCTCATGATAACAAGATACTCCTTACGTATTCCCTGACCTTGACAGCCCTGAAATGAAGTCATTGCTGTTAATTAGCTATTGTACTGTGCAGCTCAGGTATTTCTTAAGATGAATGTGATAACAGTCACAGAAAAGAAACTGCTCAGCTATGATGACAGGAAAACATTTTCTGACTCACATCCTGAAGCAGATACATTTAAATTAATCTTTTTGAAATGCTAAAAAAAATAATAATAATAATAACAAATTCTAACAAAGGGTCATTTATTTCTGGGATTAAAAGTCAAGTCATGGTTTTATATTTTAGTCAGTGTTTCAGTGTCTTCTCTTTCTCAGCTGTTCCCTCAACAAGTACACCAAAGTGCTGATGAATGGGAACACCACCACCTCCCGTGTTTCTGTACAAATATTCTCCTTGGTTGGCCTGAATGTGATCTATACGCACTGCCAGGTCCAGATCTGTGTGCAGGTTGGATCTGATACCTGTGTGCCTGTGAGTGATTTTCACATCAGAAATATACAGCTTTACAGCACTGACTCAAAAATAACTGATCTTTCAGAGTCAGACTGAAACCTCTAACAAGTTTCTGCTTGAATATTCAGAGAAATTATTCTATAAAGCAGACACAACAGTCTCATGTTGTCTTGCAGGATTGTCTACAAAGAACAGCTCGAACTTCGAACACAGTTGGACGTGCTTTTGGCTCCACTGGACCAATACTGAGATCAGATGAAGGTGAGACCTTTTGTTTGCTTTAAAACATCCAAATAGTGTGATGAATGGTGTGTTTGAGAATAGTTGTTTTTCCCTGTGTGCTTGCCAATTTTCCCTGGTTTAACCTGATGCATACATACTTGCAGAGGACTTGAAGGAGAAGTTTGACACTCTTCACATAGTTGGTCTCTCCTGCCTTGGAGTCGGCCTGTCTCTCTTCTTCATCTTTGGATTTGTCTGCATATTTTACTACCAAAGAAACCGCGTTGGACACTACAATTTCAATGTCAAACCCAAGCAGGAGAACTTCACTTACCTTGTTTTTAATACTTAGAGGTGGCACAGAAAAAAAATGCTTGGCTGTTACCACTAGAGGTCACTATTGCACTATTTATATTTTAGCTCTACAACACTGCACATCTTTGCACATGAAACTACTTATGATGTACAGAATTTATGAAATTTACCTACCCCCCCTTCTACATATACTTAATTAATACAAATTATAGTATGGCTACATAATTTTTGTTTGAAATTAACAGTTATAGATGAGGAATAGAGAATATGTAGGTATGAAAGTTTTGGGCTGCATATTGTTTTAGCCAAAATCAAAAATAAAATATATTCAGAATACTTAAAATGCCCAGAAAGAAGAATATGTTGTGCATAACTCTTATATAATGTTTTTGATCTTAATTAACTTTTATGCCTTCTCTAAATGTAAATTATCATTCTCATGTGTGAGCTATAACATATTTTATGCTGGTGTGGTGTAACAATAAATGTTTCCTGTATGAAACAAACACTTGGTGATGCTGCTGAAAGTCATTTAATGCACAATGCCTTCCTGTCTGCACTCGTGTTGTTTACATTGTTTAACAAAGAGGTAGTAAAAAGGAAAAAGCTTTTTATTTTTTTAGTTGAGATGTAGGATGAGGGGCTTGGTAAAAGAGGTGTCAGATTTCTTCCTCAATCAGATCAGTGGTTAAAAAAATTATCCTTTCTCAGCTGAGTTGAGCTGAGAGCAAAGATCCAGCTTTTCCACACTTCCCATTGTCCCACACTGCTGACAGCGGGGTCATAAATGCAGCTTCTGGATGCATGGGCAAGGGGTTGAATACTAAACAAGAGAAGCTTTTTCTTTGAGAGGAGGTCTCTGGAGGCCTGAGGTGGAGGAGGGCTTACTACCATCTGGATGGCTGCAAAAGCTCCTCCTCCTAATTAACCCATTCAGCCTCACAGTCTAAAACCTGGCAACCCATCTCCATGGCAACAACCTACTGAAGAGATGGAGGGAGACAGAGTAATGTGGATCAGAGAAAAGCAAAAACTGGGAACCACTGCTCATCAAAGACATGAAATTGGCTGAAATGTGCATTTATTACTAATGTAAAACTATTGAATTGAAATTTTGTTATGCTTGCATCTCTATATAGTAAAAGCTTGGAATTAATCTGCTTTAAAAAAGCAGACATTTGATTATTTATAACCCATTGAACTACATTGATGATCACAACTGGCACAAATCCCCATTGTCAAGAAAAAAAAAGACTCTTGGGAATGATTACTGGTTTTATGAGACAGACTCCTGGGACTGAAACTGTGCACTAGAAGAGATTATCATTCTGTAGGTCTATATACTGGAAAGCACCAGGGCAACATCCTCCATAATAGATGTAACATGATCCACGTCTCCACAGTCCTTCCTGTTTTCCCGCCTCCCTTCCTTACTGTCTCTGCACATCCAGGTTAGGCAGCTCCAGGACACAATCCATCATCAAGCTTTATTGTGTCTGCTTGTGTTGAGATCTCCAAAGGCTTTCTCTCACACGGGTCATTACTAATTAAACATCCTAACTGTGTTTTAATGAAGCAGCTCAGGACCTCATCCAAGCACCAGCAGAATTATAACAGAAGTGAAAGCTTTTAACACTGGAGGTGTGATTGTGCTGTTTGGTGACTATAAACTACCCAACTTTTATGAGTTAATCAAATGCATCTGTGCATTTCAGAAGTGGAATATAACCAAGTTTGTCCTTTATTTGTTTAGGTTATTAATGTCGGAGAGACAGTTAAGAGCAGAGATAATAATGAGATAATTGCAATCCACCTGCAGTTCAGAGCAAGATATTGGTATTTCATTGTGCTACATGTACTGAAAGAGTTTATTTAGTGTTTTCACACCACATTATGTTAAAATATGATGCATGTACGGAGATTAAAAACTATTGCTTTTTCTTGGTGATCTTATATAAAACGTCTAAAAAGAAGAAAAAAATAAGTTTAAGGAGAAATTTGGAGATTAAAAAATCAGTGATTTGCAGCGAAAATATTGATTTGAAGACCCCTTCCTTCAATAAAATGATCTGTGATCTCTTTTAGGCTTCTAGAGGGACTATTTTTTTGGCATTTTATTACTAATACTTTTTTAGTATTTTCCTTTATCCTGGACTTTTTGGAAATATTATCCTCTTATATGAAAATCATCCAGCAGTGACGATCACTTTCAGTTTTATGTGTGGAAATAATGTGAATTACATCACTAAATCTTGTGGACATCTGTATCTGAATTTTAGCCCAATGCATTGGACCAGGGATGTCAAACTCCAGTCTTCACTGTCCTGCATGTTTTAGATTATTCCCCGAGCCAACTCACCCAATTCTAATTAAATAGGTTCAACAGCTTGCTGTCAAGTTCTGCACAATGAACTATTCATTTCAGGTAGGTGTGTTGAAGCAGGGAAACATCTAGAAACCTGCAGGACATGCAGCCCTCGAGGACCAGAGTTGACACCCTTGCATTAAGCAAATGAATATTTGAGACCTTGGCTGTTTGTTTTCAGGCGAGGGAGCATCATTCACAACAAAAACAGCAACATCTGAAATGTAAAAGACTAACAAGACCACTAGCTGTCCTCTGTTGTCTTCTCAAACTCCTCATCAGGATAACTGACATGCTGATTAAGACTGTCAGATTGAGTTTCATCCCTCCCCCGACACTCATTAAAAACAGCACGATTACTCAAATAGAAGAAACATTCAGCACAAGTGTGAGATGCAGTTAAAAGACCACATTTAAAACAGAGAGCTAAGGTTTGTTGTACATGCAGTCTGAATATCTGAGTCTGTGGAGCTTTTGAAAACTGTCACACATGATGTCATGATTCCCATAAATAGCAGTAATGATTTCGTACGAGACACTATGTTAACTAAAACAAGATCCACCAAGGTTTTATTTAATTAGTCTCTCTAGTGGGCAAAAATGAGTTGCTTCATGTAAATTGTAAATAGAAAAGGTAAAACTATCTCTTCAGTTTTTGTTGACAGGCGTATAAAAAACAAGTTTAGTCCAGGTTTTTATCCAGCAGGGATCCACATGGTTGGATAAACTGAACCACTCAAAAAGGATGCAAAACTGTCTAATACTGTCTAAGATATTCTGAATATTCTCTCTTCTTTTTGCACACATTACTCAAAGTGCATTGCTGCCACCTACAGCTCAGTTAGACATTAAGGTGTGTTTCCTGATTATTGAAGGTAGAATCTCTTGCACATGAGTTCTGAAGTCTGTCTTTGCAGTCAATAAAATCCATCTGTTGGAAGCAGATTGAATGTACAGATAAACTTCCCAAATTCTGCAGATAAATATGACATTTGCATTGTTTCACACATACGATATGATTCAGAATGAGGACAGGAAAGCTGAGCTATGGGGCAGAAAACAATCGTACCTTTGTAGAATGTGCTGTTTATAAAGAGCTTCTTCTGTCACATGAGGAGGAAAAACAAACAAACAAAAAAATGATTAATTTATAAATTAATTTACTATGAGTATAAAATGTGGTAGCTGTAAGTTAATGAATTCAGTATTATATTAGACTTTTCTCCTTCATATCACAGTAAGATAAAAGACTGACACATTTAATATGATGTATGTGTTTCTAATCTAAGTACCTTGAAGTTACAAAAATACCAGAATGGACTGTTCCCCAAGTTCTCCACGCCTTGCTCCCTTTTACCCCTACTGTACCGTACCAGTCAAAGGTTTGGACACATCTGTCCACTCATTTTTAATGAGAACATGAACCTAAACTTTTGACTGGCACTGCACATAAAGGACCAATGAAAATCTAAAAAAGTTGGGATGCTGTATAAAACATTAATAAAAACACAATGCAATGATTTGAAAATCTCAGAATTCAGTATTTTATTTACAATAGAATTTACTAAACATACCTTATGCTGAAAATGAGTTATTTTACTATTTCATTTAAAATATTTGCTCAACTTTATTTTGGTGGAGACGTCTCAGAATTTAGGATGAGAAACAAAAAAATAAATAAAATAAAATATACTATAAACAAAAGCTGAAGAAACAAGTTGGAGCAGATTAGAAACAGATCAATAACATTGCTAAATATAAAAAGAGCCCCTTAGAGAGGCGGAGTCTCTCAGAAGTAACTGAAAAGCAAGAATCACTTTTCATTGCTTTTTTTGGCATAAATTTGAGAAGAATTTGAATATTGCGTCTTCTACAGTACATAACATTAAAAATTTCTGAGAATCTAGAAGCATCACTGTGCACGACAGTCATGGCCTGAATTCATGGATTCCTGTGATCTCTGTCGTGGAAACCACGGCTCAGGAACAGCTGGAGTAGCTCCGCTCTTCAGTCAAGGTGAGGCTGCACCATCGTAAACGGGCCACTGTCCCAACGTTTTGAGACAAGATGAGCTCATACTTCCTATAAAATCGTTAAATGTCAGATAATCAAAATTTGATGTTTCTGTTATGTTGTTAAGAAAATGTTCTGCTAGTCATTGCATTGTTTTATGTATATCTTACACAGCATCCTAACTTCTTTGGAATTGGAGTTTTATTACTAGAGATGTAAATAACAGCCTGTATTATTAAGTGTTAAAATATGTCAGGAATTATGCAGGCATGAGAAATTTTCCATAAACCCTAAACAATTACCTTATAATAAATTAAAATCTTGCTTTTGTCGTGCATTCGGACTGACCGACTTAAGTTTCATTTGAACTAAATATAGAATCATGAGGTTTTGCTCCACGTTTTCTCAGACATTGTCCAAAAATGACAAAGATTACGATACAGAGCTGCAATCTGCAATTATCCTTATTTATTTAGACTAAAAGTGATCAATGTCTAGTACATTTCTTTGTTATTAAGCACTTCATGGTGTGGTATTTGTACTATTAATACTGACATATTCTCCTAAAATAAACAGCATGAAACCAGAAAATGATGTAGCACCTTTGTGGTAATGCCATGGGTCAAACAACTTGGGCCTTTGAGCCAGAGGCTGTTTCAAACATGCATGCTTCAAATGTGTGCACTTCCTCTTGGACAGTAGAACTTTTCTTTCTTGGGATCCTCCTCTTTTTTTCTCAACTTAAACACTAGATATTTACAGAATAGAGCAGCAGTCTCAGCATAAAGATGAATCCATACAGGTAGGACTACTCAGTCTGGTTCACATCTAGGGCAAAACGTACGATGCTGCCGCTCCTCCGAGGCTCGGCTCTCTCCAGAGGTGGTTGTGGTCCTCCTCCAGAAGCACCCTGGGAATGATGATGACTGGGTCGGAGAACCTCGTCCTTAGCATCTCTAGGAGGCAGCACATGGTTAAGATACCAGAGGAGACAGAAAGAGACACATGATGAGGCATTTCTCTCAGGCGAAACACAAGTTTGTGGATTGAGCTGAGCACCCCGTGACCGCTCATTTCAAGAGAAAGCTCAGTGAGAGACATAAATACAGCAGCTGGCTGAGAAAACAGCTTATAGAAACAAGAAACCATTTATGCTAAATGTGACGATGAAGACCCATCTTTAAATTGGTTGTGCTGTGTGAATATTTCTAATGATGCATTTTGAATTTAGATCAATACATTCCACTGGTTTCCATCTAAACTTTCACTTACTCAGTCACGGTGCTGTAACAAACGACAAAAAGTCAGCAGTGCAATGAGGGTCTCGGGGTGTTCTTTGAAGGTACAGCTACAGGATGCAGTAAAATGGAAAAAATCTAAATGACTATAAATTAATTAAAGGTACAGTTAGATCATTAGCATGCACTTACAATTTCCTTTGACATGTGTCTTTCCAAGGCAGCAGCGCTTCCCTCATTCCATTCATACTCACCCTTCATCTTACATCCATGCTTACACTCAGAGTGCAAAGCCTGGATTCATTTCTCAGAACATAAACTCAGATTGCAGGTCCAACAGAAAACAGTGCCGGCATGCTTTCAAAACAGACTGGATGAAAAAAAGAAAAAAAATTACAGTGTTCACATAATATGAAACTTGTAAGATGCAAAGTGCTGTAGTTTCCTGAGATCCATCTCTTGCAATGAGTGGGTTTACTCTTTAGAGTGGGACAGTTCAGTCATGCAACTTGCTGAAACCAATGGAGAGTGGGTGCATTCCAGCAGCTGGCTCAGGAATGGTTGGAGATGACTGGACTAAACCCCAGGCCTCCTTAAGAGAAGCCACCTTAAGGAACCTTAAAATGTAAAGATGTGACAGCAGGCAGGCAGACAGCCCCTCCCCTCTCTCACCCCCTCCCTCCCATTCTAGCGTCCATATGGAAGAGAAATACATAGGGGCAGTCGGCCAAAGATAATGTGGTGGTTCACCAGAAAAACAAAACAGTGCCACTGTAATAGAAAAAAAAGTACATCACAACTCAATGAGCATGTATGAATGAGAATGAGAGGCATTACTGGCTCTATGTGGCTGTCTTGCTCTTGTGATTACCTGGGATTGGGGAGTGCACAGCCCCACAGGTGTTGCTTTAGAGTCTGCACCCAGCCAATATCTCGGATTGGCTGGCAGAGTTGTATGTAGTGGTACTGTTTAAGCACAACCCTTCAAATGAATCAGAATGTCACTCATTAGCACAGGACAGACTGGACACAGCATCATCCAAATGTGAAATCCTCTACACATATTCTAACACATATAACAAGGTGACCTCAGCAAGTGTAGCATCATACATATGTGTTTTAGGTTGCCTTTTTAATGCTTTTAAGCTAATAAAAGCCAAAGAAGCACATGACATATTGATTCTGGAATAAGTTTCCTGACATCCTTTCCCCTGCATGTTGCTCTATAAATCAGATGAGGTCTTGGAATATATTTAGACACGATGCACAAAAATAATATATTCTTCAGTTCTCACGTGAGAGCAAACATGCAGGGCCCGGAAAGGATGTCATGGCTCATGCCAGAATGCGGTGTGATCTTAGATAAGCATAGAAAGAGGCTGCAAGAGCAAAATTCTCTTCCATTTGGATAGAATTAATAAATGTTGTCTGTCACAAAGACGAAGACTGGGACAGGAGAAACGCTGACAGATACCTGCAACCGCTAACTCTCAGCCATTCCTCTTTAACAAAAAAGAAGCAAAGAAGACACTGCTTTTTCTACTTTTTTAAATTTATTTGTAATGTTTCATTAAATATGAGCAAGCAGATAGAACACAAGCACGTCACAATTTTTTTTTCTTCTCATCCAAGACAGAGCTTTCTTTACTACACTTTCTATCCTTATGTGCCTAATAATAACACAAATATAGCACCAGGTGTGTGTGTGCTACGCACTGTTTACATTTACTGCCCCCTACAAGCCCTCCCGTGCCCATTGTATTACATAACCAAGTGCCCTCCCTGCCACCCCGCCCACCCAACCAATCAAAGGCTGCAAAATGCTAATGAGTCAGGCCCTCATCCCTGATGGGGTCAGCTTGGGTTGTTATGGTGGTGGTGATGGTTGCTGCTTTCACAGATGCCAAGCAGAAACAAAACAGCTGTTCATTCTGAATGGAGGGGAAGATGCTGAGTAGCAGAGGAAACAGTTAGGTGTGTGTGTGTGTTTGATGCAGCATGACAGGTTGACCTGTGATAAGACTGTACAGTGCATTTCTAACCTGAAATAAGATATTTCTCTCCATGTGGCCAAAAAAAAAAAAAAAAAAAAAAAAGCCCCACACTCCAGGAATTTAACACCACCTTCAGCTATGATTCCAGCACACATTCATTTTTTCATCATCACGATAAGCTTATGCAGTGTCACTATATTTATTTCCACTAAGAGCTGCATTAATATCTCACTGAGGTCTCGTACTGATGATGGCAGAGTCTAACTGCAGTGTGAAGTCTTTTCCATTCAGTATATTTGTTCTTTTGGTCACATAATCTTGCTGAATCTAGACCTGATCAACTGATGCAACCCCTGACCATAACTCTGCGGTGCTCACAGGTTTGGACAGTAGGAACTAGGCATGATAGGAGACACCTCTCTGGGACCTAAATCTGGACTTATCAGACCACATTACCTTTTACCATACAGGTCTTTACACCAGTCTTTTAGCAAGTTTTTGTGACTGTCCTCACTGATAAGTACAACTCTTTAGTCCCCAAACCTCAAGCTTTCTTATATTCTGCACATGGACATGATTAAACATTACTGAGTTCTGCTTCTGATTTTCTTTGGTTAAACTGATATCCAGATATTTTTCTAGCTTTTAATAAAGTATCAAACATTTTTCACCCCCTATTTAGCAATCTCTAACTTAGGTTAAGGTACTAACTTAAGGTACTAACTTAGTCATTTTCAATCATCCCTGATAAAAAAACAAGCAACATGAAAGAAAAGAGCAGATTTCACACAGACTCGATGCTTTAACGCTTGATAATGGGCGGGCCTGATGTTTGGAATTGCAGAGACGAGTTTGGACATGATTGTTCAGACGATTTGATAGGTTGGTGCCGCTGCTGCTTGAAAAAGCTTTGCTAGCAAGACAAAGCAACGGACCCAGCATGATGCAGCAACATGAGACACTGCTGCATTTACAGTGAAGGAGAAATAAATAACGGATACCTGAAATGTGTACGTGTGAATCCTACCTTAACAAATCAAAACAGACCTAATTATTGTGGATTAACTTGTGGAACTGAACCTAAGAAGCAAATCTGCAGCAGCAGAAAAGCTTCCTTCGAAACGGGAAAAGCAGTGAATATATTACACATCTTCGTTTTTAGTAGTTCACGGGCACATAAAAGCTTCTTTGCAGTAAGAATCCAAGTTTACATTTGAATCCCACAACGATTAACAGGAACTGTCATTTTAAAGTCTGCACATTACTCATGACCTCATAACCAAGTTCTATAGATTCCTGTCACAAAGTGCAGCTTTGCTGTGTTTTGCTTTTGGTCATTTTGTTCACCTGATGCAGAGTGATAGTTTGACCTTCTACATCAGAGAAACAGAGGTTTTCACCTTTTAGCTTAGTTAAATCCAAGGGGTGGCTTTTTTCTTTCTTTTCTTTTTGGCCAGGCAGTAAATCCATCCTATGTGGATGCTTTCAACTAAGTGAAGAGTGGGACCCAGCCGACATGTAATCCTGTTAGCCTGTATAAGCAAACATAAGACAGAAACAAAGGGAGATTGTAGCGACAGTCATGTTAATGGACCAAGAGTTACATCACAACTTACTTCCTGTTCTATTTTCTCTCTGAGAACATTTGTACCATCAAGAATTTTAATCATCAGAAGAAAAACCACAATTCCAGTAGAGAACCAACATTTCAGCATCAACATCCTGCTTGACCTTAAAATTCTAACAAAACATATCAAACATGGATCCAGAAACAGAGTAATGAGCAGAAGAATCTAAGCCACACAGACATCACATCACTGCACCACGACGGGTTTGCATCAGAATAAAAATGATATTAGCGGAAGATAAAGGTAATCTGACACATGGGAGGGAGCTGTTTGTGATTTACCTGGAACACAAATCAGTGTTTCATCCATCTGGCCCCCCTCTTCCAAGGTGATATGAAAAGTGCTATTAAGCTGCAATATGAGCTATCTCCCCATGGTAGTCTAATCACATTGGCTACGGTCGCCCTCGGCAGACTACATAACAAAGAAAAGCCAAAGGGAGGTGTGTATCTGAGTGCATACTAATGCTAACGCATCAATGCTTCCTCAGAGAAGGATCAGTCTTGTTAGTGAAGACGGCTGAAGATGATTACACTGAATTATGGCTAGAAAGTCTGACAGCTGTGTACTCTGCAGACGGGATACAAACCTGCCACTTAAAACAACATTTTTAAGCTCCTCTGAGCTCATCCTGCCCTGATTATGAGAAATATCATAACTTTAATGTTAAAGGTTACTTATTCATCGAGAGCTTCCTCGACTATGCAAACGACTGCTGCTCATCAGGTTAAAGTGACCAAGATGGTTTGTTGGCAACAAACTGGGCGTTACAAACTACCACGGTATGAACGAGCTTTGCTTTTTCCTTCCAAAGAATTAAAGAAAATCATGCGTAATCTGCAACAGAATTCAAAGGGACTGATTACAAAATCACATTTACCAATAATGTGATGGTGATGTTGCCAAAGACAGACGAGAAAACTGCAGCAAAGATAACAGAGCAGGTACAGAACAAGCAATGGACCACGAATAACTAAGCAAAACATTTATCAAAGATTTTTAGATTTTCATTCATTTTTGAGCAGAAATATTATCCAATGAGCCAATTTGATCATTTTTTCTCAAAAAACAAACAAAAAAAACAAAAAAACAAAAAAGGAAAGAAAGAAAGAAATCCTTGATAAACTCAACAAAGCAATCTGCTCAGCTGATCGAAGCCAACCCTTCAGAGTTGCTTGTAACTGGGCTCATGCAACAAGAGTCATCCATTGGTTGGCCAGGCAGCCAGTAGCCATGGCAACCTGAAGATGGAGGCGAGCAGAGTGGGGGTAGTGGTGGGTGGCATCAAATGGCGGGGACAGGAAAGAAGATGCTTCCACCCACTCGTTACTATAGCGATCTAGTACAGAGTGAGACGGGAAGAGCGATGACATGTCATGTTCAAACCCTGACAGATTATTTTAATATTATTGAACAAATGTAACCAAGAGGTAGTGACAGAGGACAGAGAAGAATGAATCAAAGCGAGAGAGACTTAAGGGGAAGAAGAAGAGACAGATGAGAACAAAGACGAAAACCTGGGGATTAATTTTGCAGCCTCTGTGTTTGTTTCCCCAAAAAGAAAGAAAAGAAGAAGTAGTGCTAAATGATTTTTACTCTTTTGCCTCAGCCAGTTTGTTGTTGATCTCTTTACTTTTCTCCTTGTCCCCCACCGCCGGCTGGTTCTCGGGCTGGTTTTCCGAGGTTTTCTTCTTTGAGCCCCTCAGCGCGGAGCTCTGCTTGTCTTTGGCTTTCTTCACGGGCTTGCCCTGGCCTGCTGCTGTGGCTCCAGACCTTTTGGGTTTAGAGCGTGGGACACTATACCTGTCAACCTAAGGATGGTGGATAGCGGAAAAGAGATTCCTAAGCTGAAAGGCCTCAGTTATGATTAGTCATTTGTAAAACTTTGTGAATCAACATTACCTCCAGCAGACGGACTTAAAATCACACTAAAAAGTAAGACAGATGCCCTCTCACCTGTTTGCTGGGGTCCATGTAAGGCTCGCTGTACAAGCTGCGTATCCTCCTCCTCTCCTGGGCCTTGTTGTCAGCAGGCTGCAGCGGGGCTTGTGCCTTGAAGGTGGCGCTGTAGCTGGTCTCTAGGCTTGTCTTCTCGTCTGGCGGCAGGTACTGAGACTTGGCGCGGATCATCTTTACTGGCTTCACGTCTCTGTAAGCCTTGAACTCAGTTCTATATGGAAAAAACAAGAGCTATCAATAAACCTTACTTCAGGCTTATCAGTAGCTGTCGAGGTGTCATGTAAATACTGATTTCATGTTCTGTGTTACTTCTATTACCACCGAGTCGTGGAGTCAAAAGTCAAGTGGGTTGTGCATTACAACTAACGAGCAGAGAATGTCTGAAGTATTGTGGGTGGGAGGACTTCTGCTTCACTGATGGGTGTTATTGTACAGTCATTACACAGCACTTCAGAGGAAGGTCAGCAGTGTGGCAGTCCCGCCGAGCAGGCTGGTCTGCTGCACATAAACACTGTTCTGGCTAACAAAAATAAGACTTATCTTCTTTACAATTAAAAACAGTAAAACAAGATATCCAGAAAATATCCAGCATACCCAGAAAGATTTAAACAATTGCAGATTTTCCATTTTGCTTTGAATGTTTCCAAAGTTTGGTTGAATTGGTTAAAAGTTGACATTGGACTGTTGTATTATAGTATAAATCACCGTTTCTGTAAGCTTGAAACTGTTATATTGATTTCAAACCACTAAAAACAAGCTGAAATGACTCCTGTGCAGTTCTTTTATATACAGTCTATGCTCCTGTAACTACAATATTAGGTAGTTCGATACTCTGAGCCACAATGACCCATCTGTATTCAGTGATCTAATATTATTATTATTATTATTATTATTATTATTATTATTGGTGATAAGATCCAGATATGAATCAACTTTGAGTCTGTGGTGCTGCTTTACCAGAACAAAAAACTTCCTGAACAGCTCATATTCAAAGAACATCCATCTGTGGCCAAATCTATTAATCATACCGACTCCTTGGTACACAAAATTTTGGGACTCACACTTTTCACATAGTTTAATGCAACGTACCAGATTTAACTACGTCTCAGTAGTGTTAATTTCGTTAGCGAAAACTAGAAAATATTTTCGTCAACGCACATTTTTCAGCGCTGGGCTGCCTGCAATTATTTCTGCATAAAAGGAGAAAAAATAGGATAGTTATATTTTACGTATGAGTTTTAAATTGATTGTTAAATGTAGTTTAACAATGTTAAACTACATTTAACAATGTTCTACTAACTACTAACAATGTTCAATATTATCTGATGACAATAACAGTAAAAGGGTAAAATGATTGTCCTGAATAAAACTAGACAAATAAAATGATGTTTTCTTGGACTAAAATAAAGACTAAAATGCTCGGCTTATAGTCGACTAAAACTTGACTAAATAAAAACGGGATGAGGTTGACTAAATGTGATAAAAACTAACAGGCACGATTGAAACTGGACTAAAACTGAGACTAAATTTAAAAATGTCTGATAAAATTAACACTACGTCTCAGACCCTTAAAAAACAAAAAGATTCTTAAATCAAAACAGAGGTTAACAAATCCAGAGAATTTCTCATCTAAAACGCTCCCTAACAAGAATGAAGCCTCTCTTCTAACACAAAACACCGTTTTGCCTCTAAGAAGTAGCACACGAGTGCACATGTGCAGCATCATACGTGTGTTTACAAGATAAGAGTTATATTAGAGCAGAGCAACAGTCCTGAAATGCTTTAATGGTGACCAACGTTGACGTGTTTTCTTCTTATTAGACTGCCTATCAGGCTGCTTTTCAGTTTTGAGAATTTGTCCATATATGTGAGCACTGAAAAAGAGGAAAAAAAGACAGAGTTAGAGAGGAGATGATGAGTAGGACCTCAATGTAGGACAACGAGGGAGGGTCATGTAGACTTAGGAAATAGGATTTATTCTAAAAGAGACTAATGGTGCTGCAACAGCAGATAAACAAAAACTAAAAACTAAACTAAAACTAAAAAAACAAAACTGTTAACAGTAACCGAGCAAGAATAATATGACAAACAAACCAGGACAGGAAGGATGAGGATGGTACTTTACGCTAACTGCTAATGTCCTCATGACAACAATGCTAGTGTGCTAGTTCGGCGATTAGCATTCAAAGACTAAACCAAGGTTTTCATAACAATTTAGCAACAAACTGAGCAACACTGACATTAAAAACAGAAAATTTTATTTTACAATCAATTTGTTATTAAAGTTGCTCAAGTACTTCACCTAACCAAAAATAAGATGCTTGACATTTACCAAGCACTTAACATGTTTAAGCTAAAGTCAGTGTGTTGTTCATTAAATAAAGTTAAATTAGCTGTCAGGCTCTAACATTTAAGCTGTTCATGTATTAAACAAAAACTACAGAAATGTCATTTTGCCACAAAGTGACCAGCAAGCTACGCTATGCAAAGCCTGGTGACACGGCCAAGGCCGCTGAGCACAGAAATCCCTTCCTGTGATGGTGCAGAGAGGTGGAAATCACAAAGAGAGCTATTACATAACAAGCTGAAGTCCACTTACAATGCAAGAGGCCTTAATGCAAAGAAAGGTTATACAACAACAGCCAAGACCAACATGCCCACATGACACTACAGGGTGTGTGTTCGTGAGAAAAGACAGATTGTGGAGGCAGACAAGGTTTGCAGTGTGAAACACCGTCCTGCGCCGTAGCATCACTGCTACTCAGGAACATATGACTCTGTAACAATAAAGTCTGTGTCTCTGAGTTCAGTGTGTTCCTGGTACTTGTTGAAAAAGATTTCTTGGTTTAGTGTTTGACGTGTCAAAAAGCTACAGTGCAAGTGAAAACACAGCAGTCTACGAATACAGCATAAATTGTATATTCATTTGCATACTCTCACTGTACGGCAGTATACCCGTCATACACCGTAAACAATGGTGGTGCAGTTTTTAACAGTGGCTTGCAAAAACATTGTGTTAATACGAATCTCCCAGCAGTACTTTGTAAAGCCACCTTGTGCAGCAATTCCAGCTGCAAGTCTTTCAGGGCTTTTCTTGGCACATCTAGCTACTGGGATTTTTGCTCCATCAAGCTGGGGGTGGTTCTGCTGGAGTGCAACCATTTTTAAGCCAGTCCGACACATTTAAATGTTTCCCCTTACACCACTTGACCGTTTCTTTGGCAAAATGCTTAGGATTCACTGTCCTGCTCAAAGGTGAACCCCCATCCCAGCCTAAAACCTCAGAAACAGACTGAAACAGGTTTTCCTCAAGAGTGTCCCTGTATTTTAGCACAAGACACAACTTTCTCCAGGGTCGAAACTCAAGACCAGAGGTGACCGAGCTTTTTCGGTCCGAGCCCCTCGACTTTGGATCGACCTGCCTGAGGAGATAAGGCTGGCACCATCAGTTTCATCTTTTAAGTCACTTCTTAAAACACACTTTTATCGACTGGCTTTTTAATAACCTTTTTATTTACTTTATTTATTTTTGAAATGTACTCATGCATGTGTCTTTTCTTTGTTGATTTTATTATCTTACTTTGCAAACCTTGTTTTTTAAAAGTGTTCTACAAATAACGATTTATTATTATTATTCCTCAGTTCTGACCAGAGCATGATGCTGCCACCACCATGCTTCAATGATGTGGGGATGCTGTACTTAGGGTGATGAGACAGCATTTTCCTCAGTATTTTTTAAAGATTCATCTGACGAGAGGACCTTTTGTTTGGGAGTCTCCTTCATGCTTCATGCTCGCGCAGCATGCAGGAAGGTCAATGCCCTCTTTGCAAATTTCTTGTGGTGTCATATTCTTTACATTTTGGCGGTGATGGATTTAATGAGGTCTCGTGGCATTGGTCAAGGATATTTCTTTACAACTCTTAATTACCTCAAATTATTAATAGATTGTATATTTGCCTAATTTAAGTATGACCATCTATTTAAATGCAGTTCATTTCTATGAACCAGACAGGCTGCACCATCTTACTGCCTCATATTCCACACTGTGTGACCCAAGCTGTTTTGGAGTTCTGACCCTGCTGACAGGCCTCGCCACTACAACTGAATGCTGGCACCGACCGAGGTGGAGCCTCGCCAAGTTATAGCACTGCTGAGCTTTGTGCAACCCTGCACTTACATCGCACAATCTGGACCACTCACAGTTGGAGAGTCATGAGAGAAATCCACAAAAACAGACGCGTAAATTCTGACATAAAGACGGGGATGTTTGCAGCAGAATTTTCAAAGGGAAAGTCATTTGCCTCATAGGTTCATGCACCTGATAATAAATAAATATAATTCATCTTTACAATTACTCAGTGATATTTTGATAAGATAGTCATACAAAGACACACAAAACAATGGTAAATATATATTTTGGAATAGAGCAGATAAAACAGGGAAAAGGTAAAATCATTAGCATGTTCAATCGGAAAATGGTGTGTCACCAATTACTACCAACATATGTGTGAATTCTGCTCTATTAAAAGCAAGGTCAAAGCTGCCATAGCGGCAATACCTCTAAAGTGGTGCAGTGAAATAAGCCCCTTTACCGTTGGTAAGAAAAATCTTTATTTTGAGTGCAGTGAAAAAATGTTTATTTCCATGTAGTCCCATCAGCTGCATCCACTGACTCTGCATTTATCGCAGTTGTTTACCCACCAAAACCTCTGATGGGAAGTTTTGAAACTGACAAAAGCAGCTTGTGGGAAAACGGAGAGGATTGATGGATTTTGCCTGATTAGAAGGCAGCAGCCCTTGGGGTTGACATCACATCATCATGACATCAATGCATCCAGAAGTACTGTTAAAACTATACTGTATAGTTCTGTCACATCACTTTAAAATGAATATATCCTTGAGTGAGTCTTGAATTTGAGGATCTGGATGCTCATGGCTGAACATGTGTTGCTCTGTTACAATGAACTCTGTAAAGCTGTGAGATTTACTGCTAAGACAAATTTCCCTGATACTGATTCCCACTCTAATTCTACACCAGTGCTGGCCGGCGATAAATGACTGGCCAGACTCTCCAACAGTAATCCAGAGCATCGATTTCCCCCCACACAGGACCACAGCTTTATTTCCAGACACTGTTTGCTGGTTTGTCAGCCTGTGCTACGCCCAGCTCCTGGCCAGCACTCCCCACTTGTCCTGCTCTTAATCTCTACGACTTTTCATGCTCAGTGAAAGCACCAAATAATGCTACTACTCTGACTGGGTTGGCTATGATGCAAGATTTACATCTCAGTGGCAACAATTCCAGTTTAGGGTTATTTATCTAAAAGCAACAATTACTGACGCAGCAAGATGATCATAGGGGGCAGGCTTCAAATAAAGACAATGGGTAGTGTTTACATCAGAAGATCTAACTGTGTTATAAAAAATCTTGTAAAATCAATGTATTCAGATATGATACAGATTAAAGAAGTTACATAAGACTGCTAGCTTCAGAAGGAAGCTCTGAACTGATGCAACATCCACAACACACTTTTACTTTCAGGAAGCAGAAGAATCAGCCGTTTTACAGAAAAGTCTTGGGACTTCTGGATTTCAGAATGGATGATTCTGCTTTCACAGCCTGTCAGCTGGAACATAAGGCTTTACAGACTTTCTAAGAGGATCAATTTTTAAATCCGCAGGAATCCATTGGCTGTGTTCTGTAAACGTGACACAGAAAAGAAATTCATTTGGAGTTTATTAGGCATCTTTGTCTGTGTGAGTGAGGGCTTCATGTGGCTGGATGAGAAGAAAATCGTGAGCGATGTAGTTCCAAAGGTTTCACTGCTCTGAGATATATGTTGAAATAGGATGCAGTGTGTGACACGAATTAAAGATTCATGTTGCCTCAGTCTCTGTGAACCCAATGAACCTGCCCTGCTGTCACATTTAGGTTCATTTGTGAGATCCTTTTTTTTCCCTTTAAGTGGCACAAGTCTCATAACGAAGAAAATAACACTGTCAAGAAGAAGAATGGTCTTTGTCTTGCAGCAAAGCTGGATGCATAAAACAAACACAAGACAGCCTCACTACTTATTCTTATGCAAAATTTGGGATTTTAAACATAATGCAATGAGTTGGTGGCTCTTCTCCTGATTACTCACACATATTTCAGCAAATCTCTTCCAGATTCTGTCTCATGACTTTAATCTGGAAAACACAGTAATATGAGAAATGCTTCAGTTTAAATACATTTACTTTGTCTGATGATGCTGAACTAATACACCTCCGGTCTAGAGCTGCACCGAGACCTCGTTTTTACTATTAATGTTTTGTATTGTCTTTATTGTTATATTTCCATATAACAAACTAAAACCAAGTATGAATTTATAAATAACGTAATGCAGTGAGTTGGCAAAGTAAGATTTAGGTTTGATGGGACTTGTAACTGGACCAATTCAGTGGCTGGCTAAACAGAACAGATGCCTTTAGCAGTTTCCCAGATGCTCTGCAGAAAGAGTGTCTTTGTGATAAAGAAGGTATCTGCATATAAATAAATTTTCAAAGAAACTGCAAGAGTCCTCACCAAAAAACAGCTGAGGGGGAAAAAACAGCACAATTAAAGGTGTTAACCCGCAAATGCACACCAAGACACGGCTTCCGGTTCGGATGCAAATAACCGTCAACCATCCGTTAAAATTCTCATTTTTCATAAAACCTGAAACTGTCAGAAAAGAAAAGCAAAACTTCGTGTTTAACATCAGAATGAAAGAAAAAATGCAACTTTTCAGCTCTGGGTATTGGTTCTGTTCTTGTTTCTGATTCTAGCTTTGTGTTATTTCCTTTGTCTGTTCTTTGGTTTTTTAGGGGGATTTCTTGAGTTCAGGTTCTGGTTTCATGATTTGTATTTTGTTCCATTCCTTTAAGTGGTCCTTATTCATTGTTAGGACTTTCACACTGGCCAGGGACCAAAGGAGCCGGTTCCTGAACCTAATTTTGAACCGACTGACTCGTTCACACTAAAAACAAAGTTGGTTCAAAACATGATAATTTAGTTCTCAACACATCCCAAAACAACAGCTCTCAGTGGGCAAAAGGTAGACTGCTGCATTACTGATGTTTCAATAAAGTTTTTTAAAAAGGAATGCCAGAGCAATGCTTGCTGTCAACGTTCATTACACACAGAAAAAAAAGCGCCACACCAAATGATGAATAAACTTAAAGTGAAGAAAGAAGAAGCCACAACAGCATCTACAACCAAAGAAGCCGTCCGAGCCCCGACTGCCTCGGACCAGACCTCCAGACTGTCCGCTGAAAATAAAGTTCAGATGGGGTTACCTTAGGTCACTCAAACGTTGGAGGAATTCATTTTGAGTACAAGCTGAATGCAGCAGCATATGTTGCCTAGCAACCAGTTTAAATTTTGGATTATAAACCGAAGGTTAAAATGGAGCCCGACGACTTAACCGTACGTCTGTTTTTTAGTGTTGAATCATCTTTTCAGACAATCTGTTGTGTTTTTTCCTTGGTTTGGTTTTGTTAGTTTTGAGCTAGTTTCTGAAGTTACCTACCTTAGCAGTACCTTGGTTTTATGTTTATAAAATGAATTTTTTTGTGAAATTATCCTGTCTGCTTCCCACTTCTTAAGCTTTGCTTCTCCACCTGTTTCCAGTGGACCATTTTTTCTTATTTAAAAACTGCAGGGCGACTCGTGTATTTTGGCTCCTATATCTATTGTTTTGTGCATCCCACGCAGCCACAGTAGTCACATAAATGGGAAATATGCCAGGTGACGGTCTCCACACCATAACTCCCTTGTTGTGTCTTTTGCTGCTTTTGTTTTTCCCGTCTGTCCACTCTGGTCTCTCTGTTTGTTTGTGACAACAATGATGCCTCCTTCCTGCTCATCAGCGGCCAGAACAGCTTCTCATCACCAGGTCAGCGAAGCTGGGAATCTCTATACACCTTATGATGATACCTTTCAACCTCTTCATTCCCTCGCATCATCCTTCTTTATCCAACCAAAGCCTTGCAATAAACAGTCTCATGGCATCGTATCATCATGTTAAAGCAAATCAACTCAGAAAGAAGCCTTAAAAGTACCAAACTACTGTATATTTTTACATTATTATCCAGTGTCTAAGATTTCCATTTTGAATTAATACACTTCACTTCTACAGAAATACAACTTAGTCCTAGAAACAAGTAAGTAGCTTGGTGCCAGCAAATTTATCCCACCTCTACTCCACCACCTGACTGGATCTCCATCCTATGGGGGTTGATGCCTTCCAGCCTTGCTTTCAGGGATCACATACAGCAGCCAGATGTGTGTATCCACTATAAAAAACCCAATTCTAGGTTATACGCCTCAAATTTAAATTCACTTTTGACATTTTGAGTCCCTGGTGCTCTTGGGACAAAACTCCTGAAAATCTGGCCCAAGATGGGCAGGAAGAGAGTACACAGACAGGATTTCATCAGGAATTTCACACCTTCAGAGCATCCTCAATGTTGAATTCTTAAAACTGCAGGGGGGATGTCCAGAAGGGAGTCCATATGGACCTCTGCTGATATGTGGATGTGGAGAAGATGACTAGGCATCAGCACGATGTTTTTAATCAGCAGTAACCATGTCTGCTGTCTTTTATCATTATACTATATTACAGCTGAGGCAGTCTTATTTATTTATAGTTAGGAGAAAATCACCAGAGCTGGAGCTGTGTTATCATTTTACATAAGTTGTCCAAAATGCCTCAATATTCTGATATTAAATTTAACCAACTGTGCGCTTCGCGGGTCAACTATTGCAACTGCACTAACAGTCGTGATTTTTTTTTGTATTTTAACAATGAAAAGACTATAAAAATGTGTTTGTGTGCTATGGCATGCACACTATGAGGAGCATTAACCTACAGCTGACATGCTTTGAAGCTCCACTGCTAGAAGAAGACAAGAGAGCTGACTGGGCTTCTGTTTGTCACAATGCAGTCATTCCATGCCATGTGGGGGAGAAGAGCCTTGAGCTGCACCCAGCTGACTACTCAACAACACAGGCAAACCCGAGAGGCACCAAACAGCTGCAGGACTCAGTCATTGAGCCCACACAGCACCAACCACCTCTGCCAGCTGACTCACACTCATCCTGGCTTCCTCTAACCATCAAATCCTGAGTTCTGAGGCAGAACTGAGCCAAAATTTATCAGCTGAGCGTTGCTTTATACAAAATAAACAAAAAAAACAAAAAGAAATTATTATTAAATGATAAAATTTTTCTTAACGTAGGTCAAAGAATGAAACTGAATGATGAAAAAAAAAAAACACAAAAAATATATCACACAATCTCACAGTCTCACACATTAACAGGATATATAGGAGGAACAGCCACAAGCAGCAGGCATGCGTACAGAAACCCTGACATGCGTGACTTGATGTTCATCCGTCGAGCAGTCACCATCATTCTCAGGAATATTACATAACAGAACAGAGATTAGCCCTGTGGACCTAAACATCCCCAGCTTTTTACAACCATTGCCATTTAATTTAATTACATTCTGTGGTGAAAATCAACACCGACAGACATGTAATGCTTTCAGATGGCATGGAAAAACTTTTATGTAAAACAACTGTTGTATTAGTCAGTCTAGGTTAAGATCTCCTTACTAAGGGAATAGGGGCTGTCAACTGATTAGGAGCAGTTTGAACATTATGCAGGAGGGAAAGGGACAGTTGATTTGAATTAAGAAAACAAAAATATGGGGCAAAAATGTGAATGTGAGCAATAATATATGATTTTGACACTTCATTCCAGTGTCGATTACGTTTTTAGCTACATGATAAAGTAATTTTATAGTTGTTTTGGCTGCTGATGAAGTGTTTTAGCAACTGATGGGTGTAAATGTATTAATAAGTGGTGAGCTATTTTTAATAACAGTTTGGGCCCTTCTGACCCCCTCATGGGCTCCTGAGGCCTATGAGATCCAGGCAGTGAAGGCTGAACTCACTTGTACGAGCTGCCAGCTGTGATCTCCTCTTTGATCTGTCTGTTCAGTGCATCCACTGCCGCCCTCCCTCTGCCCTCTCCTTCAACCTTCAGGACCACCTTCTTCTCCCCCTCCTGCTTTTTGGGCCGCTTTTTCCTCTCTTGGCCCTGCAGGAGGTCTTTCTCCTGCACCTTGTCGGCGATAGCGCTCTTCTCCACACCGCATTCCGCATCCAGCGCCGCGTGCTGCTTCGCGTGCCTGGACCTGTCCGGTGGCCGGTCGCTGCCGGCGGAGATGGTCGGTGGTGGTTTGGGTATCCAGGGGTGGTCGTACCTTTTCGGAATGGGCCAGGGCTTGAAGTCCTTCTGGTACTGAGTCTCGCTATTAAACGGTGTTTCCGGTCCGTGGTACTCGTTCTTCGGTTTACAGCTCGGTTCGGGTCGCACTTTCCAGTGCTTAAAGTCCTCGCGCATCACTGAACTGCACACGCGCTCCTCGGAGACGCACCTCCGCGGCCCGCGCACCGCGATGGGGGTGCGGGTCCCTGTGCGAGACGGCTGCGTTTCTATGGCGACCCGGGCCTGGGGAGGGTGGAGCGGCGGCTGCAGCTGGATATGCTGCATCTCAGAGACGTCCGTGTACTTGGTGAAGACCAAAGGCACGGCGATGTCAGCTTTGTCCAGCTGGTTCCAGAAGCGGGCCATGCAGCACGCCCTGCTGATACAGGGCCACGCCATGGTGAGGTGTGTTTACTTCCACGAGACACAACACCTATTTCCACCGGTTCCGAAAGGAAAATATTTCTCCACACGCCAGTATCCTTAGTGAGGAGAATGAAGATGTCCCTACCAGTCGGGCTTGTACGGGCGGCTCCAATGCGGTTGAGGTTAAAACTGAATTTTCGGTCCTAAATCCATTGTGCTTACAGATTGATGACGATTTGAACACGTTTACTTAGAAGCAACAACCGTAGCTCCCTTCCCTCCGTGTCCTCTCTGTTCGTCCTGCTACATCACGCCACAGCAGGGCACTGCAAGGAAAAACGGCCCCGCCCGCTCGCTCAGCATCCCGGAGAGTCGGATGATGGAAATAAATAAATAAAAAAAAAGGATCAAGCTAGAGAGTTTAACTTCCGGTTTAACCTGCAGCCTAAAAGCATGAATGGATAGCGGCGTTGAGGGAAAAGGTCATAGAAGCGCCTTGTAAGTTACACCCTGCAGACCTGGAGAAAAGCCACAGTAAACCAAGTCTTTAGGAAAAAGCTGCTAAATACGTGGATCTTTACGTAAAATGCGTGCGTTGACGTAGCCTACGTTGTGTTATGGGAGAAAGTCTATCACTAAGATCGTTTTCATTTCGTTTTATAAGATTACACAGACACATTTTGTCCAATAAAGTTTTAAACAATTTCTAGGGCAATTTAATACGTTCAGTGGTATTAATTTAGTACAGGGGTTAAGAAATATGACCATATGGTTTAGTTAAAAAGGTCAGTAGTTTGAAACTAATTTATGATAATAATGTCGTATATATAACTTGGTAAAAAAAAAAAAAAGAAGAAGAAGAAGAAGAAGAAGAAGAAGAAGAAGAAGAAGAAGAAAGAAAAGAAAAGAAAACTAGTGTTTTGGCAGTTATTTGTTGTAATATTACTCTTGGTATTACATGTTAAACTGCTGGAAAGCCTGTTTGAGATGTCATGGCTGTTTCTGTGAGATCAGGTTGGACATTTGTAAGAAAATGCATTTGTGAAATGCGAGTTTGTGGGGAGTATGTGGGATGCAAGAGAAGATTGCCAAATCTTCTCTGCCAATGGGGCGCCGAAAAGGGGGGGTAAAGGGGAAGGATTTTAGGGGCCCAGAGTAACAGGGGCCCAGAAGGGCCCTCAATGCAATTGTAATACTAACAAAATGAACTAATACTCAACTCTGTGGACTCTGACCTCTGCCGGTTTAACGTCTGTGGACTCTGACCGCTGCCGGTTTAACGTCTGTGGACCCTGACCGCTGCCGGTTTAACGTTTGTGGACCCTGACCGCTGCTGGTTTAACGTTTGTGGACTCTGACCGCTGCCGGTTTAACGTCTGTGGACTCTGACCGCTGCTGGTTTAACGTTTGTGGACTCTGACCGCTGCCGGTTTAACGTCTGTGGACTCTGACCGCTGCTGGTTTAACGTTTGTGGACTCTGACCGCTGCCGGTTTAACGTCTGTGGACTCTGACCGCTGCTGGTTGGGATGTTGAGGGACGACAAAATGTTGCTCCATTCTCGTCTCTCCTGGACTGACAGAACCTAATAAGTCTGCAAGCTGCTTTCACATCAATGCGCCCTCATAGACGTGATCTGGTGCGTCTGCAGCCCGGCGTCTGAATTTCTGTTGCTACGGTTACCAATTACCGTTTAGTCAGCACAATAATTTATGGCAATAAGTCTACTTGAATAGAACTTCTTTTATAGGTGTCCATTATCACTTTTTAATGGACACCCTCCAGCCAATCAGAATCAAGTATTCGCCCAGACCATGGTATAATAATGAATTATATTACTGAAGTACAAGGTACTGTCATAAATATGCGTGGTTTAGTAATATGCTTATTTCTGTCTGCAGCCCCAGAGGAAACAGCATGTTAAAAATCACACTGACAAAATTTCAACATTACACACAAAACAATAGAAATTACCTTAAAACAGTTAGAAATAAAACGGATGGCGTTAGTTTGGTTAAAACTTCCTTAAAGTCTAAGTGTCCAGGGCCTATGTCCTCAAAGTGCTTACAAGGCTAACTATATATATTAGTGCTGCATGGGCAATGATGACATTTTTATGTGCAAAAATGGCCTTTTCCTTGTAAAGAAGACATGCTACTATGTGCAGAAAATGCAGTAAATTTTGGTTTACAGGCACTAAATCGGGATCTGCAACGTCCGGAGCAGCAAGTGGCTCTCTGGACCTGCCACAGTGGCTCTTAATACACAGCTAAAAATGCTAAATAGCCAGCTAATGTTTTTAAATATAGATATAATAACATGCAGTTTTTTTTTTGTTTTTTTTTTTTTTTAAACAATATTTCTTTTTTTTTTCATGGAATAATTACATTTAATTTCCACAACATACTGACACTAAAGTACCAGTAATATTTATTTATTTATTTATACATCATTTTCTGCAAATATCTACATCTCATAGAAGAAAAGGTTTTGTTTTTCTTTATTTTAAAACTTAAAAATAGAAATAAAAATGTGGTTCTTCAAAAATGACAAACAGTCATATATATTTATCAAAAATTATAAGCAGTCTTTTTTCTAAAAGTCTGGTAACATTTGCGTCTCTAAAGGAGTTTTATTTAGCTGGCTGAGGGAAAAATGTCTCTTTGGATTGGAAAGGCTGCAGACCCCTGCACTAAACACATAAACAGGTTTAGCAGCAGTTTTCTCTTTAAACAGCAACAGTTAAAATATTTCTTCATATATAAAATCACATATTTATGAGAAAGAAGGATGAAATGTTCAGGATTTACTAACTAAAAGGTAAAAAGTCAGCAGGATGGATTTAAAGCTGTGAAGCTGCTTCCTTCTAAACACAGAAGGAACAATATGTGATGAATATCAGCATCAGGTGAACAGACAGAAAGCAGGATGAGAATCTCACAGCTTCTAGATGGTGAGGAGAGAGAAATATTCACAATATGCACAATAACTTCCATCCATGCACCTTCACTGCTTCATTATCCAGGTTTCTGGCCTATAATTTCTCTAAACTTTCATTCTTAGCTTGACTGTTTAGCTTCACCTCTGCACCTGCAGCCTCCGCTACCGGGAGTTAAGGGTTAACATCCAGTTTTACGGGTGTAGCATCAGGTCTGTAGATGTAACTATAAACATGTGTGGTATCCACAGAAAGTCCAGAATCTCAGCTACCAGCTCAGTAAAACCTTTTCTATCACCAACAAACACAGTTAAGAGTAAACAACCACAACTTCAGAGTCTCACACGCGGTATGTGCTTTGCATCTGTGAACAGGGTTTTCGCGAAAGAAATCATTTTTATGTTCAAACACAAATCTTTTTTACAACCATGCAAACCCTTTCTGCACATTTGCAAACTTAAATTTATCAGAGTGACAAGCTGGATTTCCAGATGCAAACTCTGAAATGATGTGCAAACATTAATTTACAACAGCAAAATCTTTATGACTTAAAGAATATGAGCCCACACCAGCCTCCCACCCCAACCCCTGCAGCTTCAGGCATTTTTCAAATTCAGCAGTGGGTGGAGTTACACAAAAAGTAGGGTGTGTAGTTACACTTTAATAAAAATTTAACTAAAAGACAAAATATTGACATAAGATTGTCATTTTATTTATTATTTATTTTGATGCTGTAACTCTTATTTCTTCTTGTGGGTAGCATGGACTCTCCGAAGGCTGTGGATTAAGGCAGGCTACATGGAGGGTGTTTATATAGATCTTTTAATTAAGCGAACACTCTTTTCATCAATTTTTGCCTTTCCCACAACATTCTTCTCCATGGTAGCATCAATTATAACTCAGATGCAATACAGATTATGTCATTTAGTGACTTTTAGGACAGCCAATAGCTACTTTTCTTATTGAGGTGTTGGTAATGGTGGCGGCTGTGCTCAGACCAGAGCCTGCCAACAGACCACAGCTCATATTGATGGACTCGGACCTTAACTTAGAGAAACACATGAAGGGAACCACAAAGTCAGCCTACTGTCACCTAAAGAACATATCAAGGGTAAAAAATGTGATGTCTCAGCAGGACCTGAAAAACTAGTCCAGCTTCCATCTTTAGTCGTCTTGATTATTGTAACAGAGTTTTTACAGGTTCTACCTAAAACCTGCAGCTGATCCAGAACTCTGCTGCTCCAGTCCTCACTAAGACCAAGAAAGTGGACCACATCAGTCCAGCTCTGAGGTCTTTACACTGGTTGCCGATCCGTGTCAGAGGATAGACTTTAACAGCGGTGTCCAGCTCCGGTCCTCGAGGGCCACAATCCTGCAGGTTTTTCATGTGTCCCTGCTCCAGATCCACCTGATTCAAACTGATGAGTCATTGTGCAAAACGTAATAGGCTGTTGGATCTATTTCATTTGAGTCAGGTGTGTTGAAGCAGGAAACATGGGAAAATCTGCAGGACAGCGTCCCTCGAGGACCAACTTTGGGCACCCCTGGACCTGCTGCATGGAATTAGTTTTTATTTAGAGTCCAGATCTGAATCTGGTTCTTTTAAGCTTTCTTGAATTTTATCTATTTTATTTAGACTTTTTCTTTTGTTATTTAATTTATTTTTATTTCTTTAATGTGTGTTTTTAATGCACTTGTTATTGCTTCCTGCACCCACTGTAATGCTTTTGTTTTATGTAAAGCACTTTGAATTATCTGGTAGATGAAATGTGCTATACAAATAAATCCGCCTTGCCTTCTCTGTGCATTCCTGCAAAATTGCAGGTTAGTAACGAAGTAGTACGTTTTTTGGACTCAGATTCCCCATAAAGTTACATAAACTCTTTCTCTCCTAGACTCAGTACAGTTGCTGTCTAAACTTCGTTGTTTTGGGTTAGAAAATAAAGCTAACAGCTTTCTGCATTGTGGAGCTGTACTCCGGGCACTGCCAGGAATTCTGAGCCTCCAGAAAGAATTTCATTTCACGATTTTCATGCTGTGGTACCCATAACTACTTAAACCACGTTATTACACCTCTGGTTGCAAATACATTTTCAATAAACCACTCAACAAATAGGTAGTGGGTATTTTATTCTGAACAATCACACACTGATGTGCAAAAAACAATAACTCAAAGTGTCCTATTTTTTTGTCCCTTAAACAATTCTCTTCACTATCTGTCACGGTCAGGGACCGAAGCAAAGAGGTGGACCCAAAAGCAGAATACACTGAGAGCAGAGGATTGAAATGAATAATGTTTATTTACAATCATTATGTTGGAGGCTTGGTCCTGGGCCAGGGAAAACTTCCTGAGAGGGAGCAGAAGTTTAGTGCGGGCCAGATGGTGAAGTTGGGTGGTGAACACAAGCTCAGTGGCTTACTTGGATCCCAGAGGAAGTCCGATGGTGGAGGAGGTAGCTGAGGAAAGATCTCCGATTGTGGCGACTGGGTTCAGGTGGAAGGCAGGGCGAGCAGGCAGGCACTAACAGCAGGTGGTAGGCTGGCAGAGAGAGAAGTCCAGATGCAGAGCTGCTTGTGACCAGCAGGGCAATGAGCTGCAGGTGGTTCCACCTGTAGCTCCAGACTCCGCCCTGAGTCTCCATGGCAACCGGCTCAGCCGTACCTGGAAACTCAGAAAACACACAATCAGAGCAAACCATGACACTATCTGAAGCAGCCTTGCTTTGGGAACATGAGCCTGGTTCTGTCAATAACAAGGACAGCCACTTAAGTTTAGCCTATATTTTACTATTGATTATATAACTGGAATAGTTAATGGGTTGATGAATGTCTTAGTAATTCAGCAGTTCACTAATAAACCAAAACAGCCAACCAGTGTCCATCTCACCCTCAAAGGCACCGCTGGACGGCTGGAGATGAAGCTTTGCTGCTGGGTCGGACTCAGACCAAGCGGCCGCTGCTGATTCTGGAGCAGCAGAGCATAAAGGCTTATTGTTCCATTATAGCTTTTGTGAACATTAAATGTTTGTTTTATGGAAACTGATGAAGAACTAACTCAGCCCTGAAATACACAAAATCTAAATGGGCTTCTCAGTACCATAGCTCTACTGATCATAGTTGTTTGGCCAAAGACATTAATATCAAACAAGAAGTAACAGCCTCGGTAAAATCCTTCCATCGTTTGCCCGACTTGGTATAAGGTGTACAGCAAAATAAAGCCTGGCTTGTAGTGTGTGTGTGTGTGTGTGTGTGTGTGTGTGTGTGTGTGTGTGTGTGTGTGTGTGTGTGTGTGTGTGTGTGTGTGTGTGTGTGTGTGTGTGTGTGTGTGTGTACATATATGGATTTTATATAGGTACATATTTTGATTGTTTGTCATTCTTATGTATTGTGAAAATTTGTGAAATTTTGTAAGATATTGTGAGAATGAGCCAGTCTTTTGAATGGCTCTTTAAAAGGAACGGCTCCTCAAGATCCGGCTCCCTTCAAAGAGCCATAAATCCCATCTCGAGTTGTTTTTTTTTTCTTTTGTTTTTTTGTTTGTTTGTTTTTTTGTTTTGTTTGTTTTTTTGTTTGTTTGTTTTTTTGTTTTGTTTGTTTTTCTTGTCAAGCATATAAAGCACATCTTGTGATAGTTGAGCTCATTGGTAGCCAGCTAATAAATAAGGCCAACGTTCAGTCATGTCAGTTCACTTCACAAAACTGAACTGAAAGAATCAAGGGATGTAGATCCAGTTCAAGATGAACTGTTTCAAGATGAGTGCTAATAGCAATCACTCGGTGTCAGGACAACATTCATTTTGTCTGTAGAAACCCTTATTTTTTTTTAAGTTTGAGGTCATAATTCCTGAGTGTCAGTATCTTAGAAAAGAAGGCTAAACTGGAAAATGAGTCAAGATGGCCATAACTTGGCAAAGAAAAGCAAATGTGATTGTGGCTTAAGACTTCTTGCACAGTTCTGTACAATAACATGCAGATGAGCTAAGCTTTCATATTATGTGTGCTGCATGTAACATAATTTCTTCTTTCAATGGATGTTGTTTAAGAAATTATGCAGAAAGTAATTTGTAGAAGTCATAATTCTTGTTATATTTATTTTAAATTTAATTTTTCAGGTGGAAAAGACCATATGACAGCTGGGCGCTGGATGATAAGTCTTGAGAACCAGGTCCTATTTGAGGGCATTCAACCAACATTTGTGACGGGGCTTGCTGCACTGTTTTCAGTGTACGACATCTTCAATCTACAATATCGAGAAGAAGCTGTCTGTACACTGGAATTCATTCAGAGGTAAAGTTTGGTTCCCATCCCTTGTCCTACCAAGCACATCTTAAAGCCAGACTTTTTTAACCATTATATGATGTTCAAACTCTAATCTCAAATTGTTTTTAGGCGCTTTATTGGTATCAACCCTGAAAGAGGAACCAAGGCCAGCTGTGGCAAGATCATCTCCAAGAGAACCGGGAAAACTGTTCAAAAGAAGTCAGCCACTGTCAACCCTCATGTCTCCACTCTGCTGAAGAACCTCATGGCCTCTGAGTGGAATTTCATATGTTAGTGAGAACAAACCTCCTCAACCCCCAAAAGCTTGAATGCAACTTGTCCCTGACTGTTCTTGAAGGATGTGTTTTATTTAAAATTACTGTATAAAAATGTCAGTAAAATTGGTGTGTACCCTCTTTTAAATTGGCCTCAGAGCCTCGTTTTTATGTTCCTGGAAAACATGTTTTAGTTAAATTTAGGTTCTTAAGATCTAATTGTCTAACATTTCTATTTAGATTTTCACTGTTTGGCAGAAGGATTTATTTTGGGAGTGTGTGAAATGTTGATGCTGGTGTTCTGATTTTGCCCTTAAGAAGACTCAAGTATTTTTTTTAAATCTTTATAAAACAAAAAAGATGTGCACATGTTTTATATGATTTAGTTTAAAAGTTAAATATTTCATCTTTCACCTTGCATCATACTGCTGCATACTATTCTTTCCTCTAATTCCACTAAAAACAGTGTTCTGTACTGAAAAAGCAGCAAAGTGTTGAGTTTGTACAATGCTTTATTTCCATACATTTTCTGTTTAATTCATACTTATTCATGCTTAATTCAGAAAGTCTTTGTGTTAGTTGAAAGTATTATTTTACATTTCTTTTTTCGGAATGGGGCTTATTTGACCTTATTATTACTTACTTATTTAACTACATGTTTTACCCTCTACATACTTATCAAAAAAGTTCAGGTTCAAGGGACTAAGTTGTCTTGTTGTAAAAAGCTTCTTTTTTATGTGGTCCATGAGGTAAGGGACTGTGTATCAGCTAACTTTTAAGTTAGTGTTTATTTATGTGGTTTTTTTAAATTCTGGTTGACATAATGGGACTTACCATTTCTAAGTGTTTTCTTTTATGTTGCAACACACTAGTTAACAAATCCAGAACACCTATTTTTTATTGAATGTTAAGAATACCAGTAGTTCAGTAATACTGACCCTGGTAAAGCTGCTGGAACGATGATCTTGTTAATGTTGCTGTGGTTTGTTGATGTAAGTCCAGATCTGCATGTTTTTTTAAGCTTGACTTTTGAAACTTGATTGTGTTTTAATGTTGTTTTATCCAGGGTTCTTTCTTCATCCTTTTTCTTTGCTTTGAATGTTAAATGATGCTTCTTGTATTCTGTAAAGCACCTTGAGTCCTGCTGTGATGGTTGTATCCAGTCTTTTGATGAGAGAGAGAGAAATCCTGGTCTGGTAGCTTCTAGCTGTGTGTGGACATCTGTCTGTATTGAATATTGAGCTTTGGTGATTAATTAGGGATCTCAGGATTCTGAGAGATCCTTCTTTATAAAAATATTTGTTGTCTTTGCAGCTGCAGAGGTGCTTGCAATGCCAAGCAAAGTTTCAGTGGTGGGTCAGCTGCTGTCTGGTGGGAGAAAACATTGTGTTTTCATGTGTTTGATCTACAGCATGAGAAGCACTCAAATATGCTTGAAAAAAAATTACCAATTGGCTTAAAAAACATATCTTTGCAATTCCATTCAGCACAACACCATGGATCTATGTTCGCAAAAGAGGATAAATTCTCTGAGCTTTGTGTGGGACTCAATTCCTGACAGACAGCAGCAGCTGCGTCATTTTGTCTGTTAGATTCTGTATTTGACTGGATGCGAACAGCCTCTGGCTGAGATGAAATGACGTCTGCTGATGGATTTACTGTTTCTCTCTGTGCAGAACTCACCTGGGAATTCCTTATGCTAGATTGTGGAGGTATGGCACATAAGTCATTAGATTCAGGAGGTAAGGGATCCCTTGTGAAAAAGGCATGCTTAAGGGCTTCACTTGGTGTGATACGTTTCTTGGGATCTATTTCCAGCATCTTTTTGAGAAGGTCGATAAAAGCCAAAGTGTCGTCAGGGTCATCAGGGATCTTGTGCAACTCTGAAAGCTCATCTAAAGAACTTATGACATCGCAAATGTTGTCATCACTTTCTTCACGTTCCATGTTGGCATAATATTCCTCTGGTGTCTTCAGCCGCCAAGGACAACCAGTAGAATCTTGGGAGGGAGTGAAATATTTGTCTCTATTTAATCCATTTTCAATTAAATCATTTGGGAGCATTCCTTGCAGCTGCACGATGGTTCTCAACATTTCATATTCAGAACTTGTAGAATACGTATCCTGACAAGTAAACAATTCAGCCAAAACGCAGCCAAGAGTCCACATATCGATTCCTTCATCGAGTGGAAGGCCTAAAATGACCTCTGGAGACCTGCAGCCAAGAGGCTGAAGTTCCTCTCCCACTGGCAGTTTGGATTTCTTTGTAGCGAGGCCAAAATCTATCAGTTTCACTTTAAACGGATGTAACTGATGATTTACAAGCATTATGTTGTCAGTTTTGATGTCAGTATGGACAATTTTCTTTCTCTTTAGAGCTCTTAAAGATACAAGCATCTGCTGAGCTATAAGTTTGATGCCAGAGACGGGCAGTGGTGTAAAGTCCGTTTCCTCCAAAAGCTGAAATAGGTTTTTGTCCAGTAGTTCAAATGCAAAGCAGATTTGATTGTTGTATTTGAATCCTTCGTGAAATTTGACTAAATTGTTTCTATCAGGACCGAGCCGTTGGATTTTCTTTAACATTTTATACTCTTCTTTGGCTACATCACGATATTGTTCCTTTATTATTTTAACGGCTACAGCTTCTTGTGTGTCCATTTTTGTGCATCTAAACACATCTCCAAAACTGCCTGAATCCTGGGATTCCTCCACCCGATAACTGCCACGTCTAGTATTTATAATTACTGCCATTTTCTCTCAATGTTTCCTTGTTTTCAACGCTTGTTTTCGTTTCTGTGAATTTCCCTTCAAGCTTCAAAGCTAAATGAGTAAATTTGGATAGAACGTCCCTTTTTATAGACACGCCCCTCCCTTTGACGTCAAAGGTTATGGTTTGCCACGCCCCCATCCTTTGAACCAAAAGGATGACGTGTGGCATCGTGCATTGCCATGGCATCATGCCCATGTCACCCCCCCTCCTCATCATCATCAGCCCCCCACCCACCCACCCACCCACACACACACACACACACACACACACACATACGTCATGTCCGGTTGCGGGTGGTGAGGACACCGAACTCCATAAAATAAATATGATGAAGAAATAATGTGGATCTTTTCAAAATGAACTGAACCGAACTGATTACAAGAATTGTCTCAAAATGTTATTAGTGGAACTGAAGTTGTTTTATCTCTGATGCCTAAAAAAACTGAAAAAAAGACACACCACGTGTCTCACCTGTCACACCTGAGAAAATCAGGATGGAAGCTGACGCGACACAATGGAGCATCAACCTGAATTTGCTGCATTAATCTGTTCGATAATAAGAGAAGAAATAAATGAAGCAACAGATAAATTGCAACCTGAACTGGATTTTTTAAAGGTCGAACTGAAGGAGTGCAGACAAACAGCTGATATGGAGGTGGCGCTCTCCAGCACGCGAGGCGGAATGAATGGAGAAAGTTTGTAACGTGCTCCATGAATGAAAACTAAGAAGTCAGAAAAAACGGAGAAGATGGATAATTTCAGGGAAGATTCCACATCAGTGTTGGGCCTTGGCCTTGATGTGGAAAAGGGACATCCTACAGGATTTATGGCATCTTTCTTTTAAGAGGTATTTAAAGATAAAAATCTTTCTTCTCAACTCGAAGTGGAAATGGCGCATAGAGGGGGCAGACAACGAAATCTGGTTGAAGAGCGTCAGAATGCAGAGATACCTGGTCAAAAACGCTGCTCTACAAACAGCAAAGAAAGAAAGAGTGCTGAATTTCAGGGGCGTGGAAGTGAGAATTTCCCCTGATTTAACAGCAGAGGTGTCCAAAAGAAGAGCGCAGTTTAAGGATCTCAGGATGAAATGACATCAGGCAAAAATAAAACACGGTCTGATATATCCAGCAACACTCAGCGTAGCTTTTAACGAGGAAACTAAATATTTTCAGGATCATAAAGAAGCAGAAACCTTCTTCAATCAAACAAATAGACTGTCATTGTCAATCGGATAAAGACAAGAGAAGAGGCTGCAAAACAATGAAGGAGCGATCAGAGATGAGAATCATGTTATGCTAAAATTAAAGAACTGTTTGTAAAAATGAACTGAAATGGGCAAAATGCATTAAACTTGTAAAAGAGATAGATATAATAAAGAGATGGGCTATCGAGGGGTAAACAGAGCACTAAGAATTAACCCGGAATTAAAGATATTTACAGCTTAAATCACAGATGTTGTGGGATGGGTTAAGAAAATTATAATTTCTTAGTCTAAAAAGAATTAAATATGATTTATTTAATCAGAAAAATGAATGATAATTTAAAAGGTAGCCTAATTTTGTAAATTTAGAAAACTTCCAAACTGTAACATGAGTTAAAATAATTTTTGGTTATACTTTATTTGTTGTAAATTAAAAGGTATGAAGGCTAAAGTGTTATGCTGTTGAATGACTAAAGGCATATTGGTTTTACTGGATAACAGCTTTAGAGACATTGAGTTAAATAGAGGAGAAAGAACCTAGAAAGGAGGTTTGCTTACTTGTACTGTGATCATAACAATTAGAGTGATAATACAACAAATAACGTGTGATTTCGTGTATATGAGTGAATATATATGTACATGTTTAAAAGTTGTTAAGTGTAATTGGTGTTGCTTCGGAAATGTATCTATGAAAGTGGAACAAAAAGAAAAATACTTGTTTTTGTAGATGTCACATAAATTGCCAAAGAAAGGTCTTAAATAGCCCATATAAACATATGCAGTATCAGGAATAAATGAACCAAAATTGCAGATATATTATCATCAAATAATTTACATGTATTGGCAGTATCAAAGACTCATTTTCTACATTTGAGGATACACCACTGATGATATTGTGTTAAGTAATTTATGTTATAAGTAGTGTGAATGTGTTTTTTTGTATAGTCACCATATAAATTGTGCAGACCCCAGGAAGAATAGCTGCTGCTATGCAAAAGCTAATGGGGACCTTAAATAAACAAACAAACTCTACTATTGACTCTTGTTTTGAACCCCAAGTCGCAACTTCCGCCAGTAAAAGGAAAAAGCCTATGCGGAAGAGCAGAAAATTGCAGTTCCCCCCTCATCCACTAGGGGCTCCAAAACAGAGCAAATCCCCATAGACTCCCATGTTAAAAAGAGCAACTTCACAGCAGATATAAACCGGTTACAGCCGGTTAGTTCACGTTAGATTCATGTTAGCTCAGCTAGCTCATAGCTACAGGCAGCTTGGAGTTTGATAGAAGTCAATCATCCACCCCCATGCTCACAGCCCTCTCTCAGCTCCACCACTTTACCCATTTTTGTATTTTCCAGGAGCGACGGCAGGCATGACGCTGCCAAGATGGCAATGGCAGGAAGCCCCCAACGAGCTTCACTTTTGTGCTTCAGAAACCTACGGGTGATGTCACGGATGCTCTGTCCATCTTTTATAAACAGTCTGTGGGTACCCCAGGTGCTAACAATCAGTAGTGTGATTGGCACCTGATTGTTATCACCTGTGAGTGTGGATCTTGCCATAGATGTCAGTTAGGATAATAGGAAGTTGGTGAAGACTCAGAGAATGCTATGCTGATTGCTGCACTGATACGATAATGTGGTGGTGGAGTCAGTGTGATGGTATGGGGTGGCATCTTCCTCATTGGAAAACAAACCTAGTGATTGTTAGAGGAATTCTCACTGCAGAGAGAATAAATTGTTTCGTCTGACTTCAATCATCCAGTCCAATTAACAACACCAAAATGTAAGATCTGACCAGGGACTATGGGTGAAAATTAGCCTTTTGGCTAACCCTGGCATACTTACACTGATTATTAGAGTTAGATAAAAAAAAAAAAAAAAACAAGACTACCAACATACAACATAGAACACTAAAATCACAAATTACTATAAAAGTAAACTATAAAACAATCTTACAGCACGAGGAGTAAAAGACAGTTCATGCTTCCTAGTTTTGCTCTTATTTGCTAAAAATTGTCTTTGGTGTCTCAACTCATATCCAGAGGAGGAAGCCTGAGTGATGAAGGTGTGTAGAGGAGAGGAACTGTCCTTCAGAATATTGATGAGTGCGCAGTGTGGCCTCATCCGGTCTCTCACTTAGTGTTGGAAGGGAGGAGGCTGGGATGCCAACGATCTTACAGCATCCCTTTTGCACACATTCCAGTTCATCAGACAGACCTTTGGTCAGTCCTCCCCACACTGGGCTGGCATACTCCAGAACAGGTCTGATGAAGCTCAGGTAGATCTGTATAAGAACTTCAGGTGGGAGTCCAGCTGGCTTGGCCACACTCAGGTGGGGCAAGTTTTGGAGAGCATGTATCTTACATGTGCATCCCAGGTGAGATCAGAGGATATTTGAACTCCCAGAAGTTTGAATGTGGAGACTCTACTGATCGTTACACCATTAACTGCTGGTAAGGGAGGGCAGGGAATGTTGGGCTCTCTTCTAGCACTGATGACCATGTCTTTGGTTTTTGCACCATTGACTGCTAGTGAGAACTCCTGTCCCCGCTCATCCACCGAGTCCAGGAGCTTCTGCATCACACCAGGCAAGGACCCCATCAACAGTTCAGTCAGAGTTAGGTCATCTGCGTACTTGACATTAAAAACAGAAGAAGCAAGACACGAATCCGGACTATTAATGCATATTACAAAGAGTAACTGTGATAATAGCCCCCCCTGGGGGACACCTGCTGGAATGACACACGGAGATGAAATGCAGGAACCCCACTGCACCGATTGTTCTCTGTCACTCAGGTAACTTTCACACTGAACCACAGGAGGCGTCTTACCTGCATCTCAGCTAGGGCTTTGAGTAGGTGACAATTGTTTATTGTGTCAAAAGCGTAGGAAAAATCTACAAAGACAGCATGCACATCCAATTTGGGACTGTTGTTGAGAGCTTCATGCCCCTGGTGGTGGATTAGTGCTGTAACAGTGGATCTGCTGCTCACAAAGCCATGCTGAGTGGGGGCAATTTTAGAGATTATCTTTGTTTCTTAATATGTGCTGGTCCTGTTAAATAAATAAAATGAAAATTGAAATGAAAAGAATAGAATAAGCTGTGTGACAACCCACATACTCAACCTTGCTGCATATCCCACAAATGCATTTTCCCAACAGATGTTGCACCATTTAAAAGGGAAATAGGCTTTCCAGTTGTATAAGATTTATTGCCAAGAAGCGTTGTTACAGTAAAGAAATAATTCAAACATAAATTTCCTACTTGCCCTTACTGTCCTAATTTTATTTTTTGTATAGCCTACCTATAAGAAGGAATTTTCCAAGGAAGGGAGATGTTATATTCGTATTGAGGTATGTGTTTCTGCACTAGTGTAGTGAGTTCCTAAGCCATGCTAAATTTCCTTTGTGACAAAGACTACCCCTTCCTGCCACTCTGTCGGCAAGTCTTATAATATATGAATAATGTCAACTCATTACACACCCCAAGGGCCTGTTTCAGATTGGACTCAACCTTTGGGACATCCCAGAGATGTACATTGTCTAAATAAATGAGTTTTCATGATGATTTCTGGCAGCTTAATTTTAGAGGCAGTAATATTGCTATTAGGTTCTGAGACATGATTGTTTTTTATTTCAACATATTCTTGTCCTGTCCATGAGTTGATGTAAGCAGAGCATCATTAACTGACTGGGAATCTGATATAATGAGAAAATTATAGTGAGTAGGCTCTGAATAATTTATACAGAAGTAATCAAAGGGAAGAATCTGAGAGAAAATGCATATACCTTATTCTTGTTAGTCTCATCATGATGATTTGTGATGTAACGTATGAATTAAAGGTCTCTTTATCTTCCTTCACCAACACCCTGGATAACCCTTTTGATGAGAATGAATTAATGAATGAAATAATGTGATTTTTATTCCCTGAGGAATTATAATGTTGTGGGATGGCTTAAAAAAGCATTTTAAAATCATATTGCAGAGGGTGATGACTGCTGGTAAGCAAAACCTCATGTTCCTTTCTGTCTTTCGGTGGGCCTGAAGAAGCTCTGACTGAACACACTGTTGTGTACAGGATGTGAAGAACTGTCCCTTACGCTCAGCAGCTTGTGTGGCTTTATTCTCTGTACCATCAGCCCAAGCAGCTCCAGTTACTGGCACTGGCACTGCAGATGGCTGCAAACCCGATCACACTTTCCACAGCCAACTTATAAGATATGCAGCGTCTTGGTGTTTTGAAGGATTTCAGCTTTCTCTGGTAGTCGTCTAGTGACCTCCATCTCAGAATCACAACTTTCAGTCTCACAATCTGTGGTCTGTTTGTTAGATAGTCATAAATCCAGGTGGTTGTAGAAGTATCCGCTCACATAACAGAGCAGGCTGGACTGTAATAAAAGCAGCTGAAAGATCAAAGAACGTCATCCTCAAAACAATCTGATTTGTTCAGATGAGAGTGGGCTCGCTGAAGCAGGTATAAGCCCATTACGATATGCAAACTGTAATGGCTCCTGAAAGGTATTCACTTGCTTATTGAGATGAGCCAATAACTGTCGCTAATGGACTTTCATGATGTAAGGTGTGAGAGCACAGATGGTCTGTGGTCATTTTGGAAAAATGGATGTACTGGAACAAGGCATGATGTCTTTCACTGCATGGGAACTGTCTTCAGTCTGAGGTTAATGTGGATTACTTGTCAGGAACCGTGGACATGAGGACCCGAGTGCAGGCTTGAGGAGGCAGGAGGCAGACCGGTGCAGGTAAAAAGGTTTTGATGAAGAATAACTAAACTTACAGAAACAAAAGACTCCGGCAAAAACTCTGGCATGACGTGGACTACAACTAAGAGAAACAAACATACAGGAGCAAAGAAAGTGCAATGAACTAGCCAGGAGGAACTGAAACACAGAAGGACAAACTAGACACAGGTGAAGTGAATGAACAATCAGACCAAGTGAACTACCGAGCAGAAACCAAGAGCAACACAGAACTGAACATCACCCTAAACACATAAAACATAAACGAAAAACATGACAGAACCCCAGAACATAAAAGTAAACCAAGGACCCACAACATTATTTATAAATTAATTACAATGTGTTTGTTACTGTAGAAAACACAGAGCACTCTTCCTTAGAGTAACACTAAAATAATTTCAAAGTGTTTTGGGCAACACTGATAAAGTCGTTATGTGATAACAAATGTGTCACACCTCTGCAAAGGACCTTTGTTGCTCTATGAACAGCACTGAAGTTCTGCTAAGTGATTGCTCAACCAGACAGAGCTGCATTTACAACCACAAAGAGCACAGCATTGCATAATCACACTAAACACTGATTGCCTTTAATGCTCTTACAGGGAGTTAATCAAAGTAAAAGCAAGAAAGAAAAAGCTTTGACATCTCCTTCTCCCACCAGGTTGTTTGAAAGCTCTGTGTTTGAGGAGCCGCTTCTTTGCAGGGTCAAAAGTCAGATGTGGTAGATATGGACTGAGAAATGATTGTATTGAGCTAAGATAAGCCCGTCCACAGGAGGTGATGGTGAAAAGGTGAAAAGTGCAGACTTTGGACCCACTTCACTGATTGTTCATTTTGGTCTCCACGGCAGCGCTTCGGTTTGTTTCTCTTCTCTTTATGAAAAAGATGAAGATTGATTTTGCGCCTTTAGACGTGCCCTTCTGCAGGAGGCTGCAGACCGCCACAGTGGTGTTCTGGGTCTTCTCCTTCCTTGGTTTGGGTGAGTGCTGGTGCTTATCTGTGAGTCAAAAGAAAACAGAAGAGGTACACAAATACCAACTTTGCCTGTAGAATCATCTGCTGTCAATACAAGTTAATATTACAGATTTTTATTCTTTAAAGTGAATGGAAATAACCACAAGAAGAAGCCATTATGATAAAATCTGAGTAGACAGCATGTAATTCATTGCATATAATAAAATGAGAATTTTATCTCAGTCACCTTCTAAATGATTCTGCACATAGCTTTTTTTTTTCTTTACCTTTAAAAGAAAGATGTTCTATATTTGTAGTCCTCAGTCTTTTATTATTATTATTATTATTTAACATATCTCTGCTGCCAGGTCAGAGACTTTTCTGGGGTTGTAATGCATGTTTTACTCTAGTTTTGATCAAATTTACATGTGTACAACCAGCAGAGGATTCAACACCTTTTCTGTCATTTTTAGCACCTGGTTGGCGGGAGGCGTGTCATGTCAAGCCAGCCTGTCTCAGCTGGTTGTTCATTAATCATTGAGACAATAATGATAATAAAGATAGCAACAAATTTGCTTGTCATCATTTTTATCTTACTCTACTTCAATAGATGTAGTATCCTTTTGAGTTTAAAGTACATTACATTACATTAAAGTATTTTTTCTAAGTAAGTGTGTTGCAGCCGAACACTGTAACCAGTATGTTGTGCATCAACCAGTATTGTCCCATCCTAGTCACAATGATCAGGTTTAGAATATCAGTTTACATAATGTAGATATTTGTGATAAAATGTTCTATTTGCAACAAAAGGTTCAAGCTTGGAGGGTTTAGGTTAGCAGTTAGTGTTGGTTACTTAAAGGAATAAAAGTTATTTGAGGTTGACTGTAATTGCCTGCCTTGATCCTGTGTCCATCTTGACTTTGACAGAGTCAAAGCTTCAAGAAAAATCCGTGAGCTTCCGCCTTAGTTCATGCTAGTTTGTTGTCCTTCAGCGGAGTGCAAACTGATTTAGCTGCATACCTTTATTAGTTCATCTTTTCTTGTTTTTAGCCATTTTGTTTGTGTTTAAAGGACTCAAACCCTTTGGCTAAAGCTTAGTTTTCTGACACTGGATAAAATATTTGATTATGAAAAACTTTTGTAATCTTTCACTAAAAAGAGGCATCACTGAATTCATTAGCTCCTATTATTGGGACCATTTGTTATCTTACGTGGCCATTTTTTTCTAATAACAGAGACAAAATTTCAGATTTTTCTTTCCATTGAGTTTCCTCTTTGCACGTTTTCTCATCGCTTTTATATCTAATGTTTCTGAAGATGTTCAGACGGAAACAATCGGCTTATTTTTAATGCAGTAAACGCCTGATTCATATGACCTGATTTAACTGGTTAAACTAAGCCCATCGAAGGTAGTTGGTCAATAATTACATCTGCTCTGCAATTTATGTATGTTTTTTTTTTTTACTCTACCACTTATGTGTGTGAGACTTACTGACATTTAGTGGTAAAGATGAGCATAGCAAGTTGTGAATGGATGGTCAAAATTCTTCAAGACATAAACATGTTTTCATCTGTGAGTAGACTGGCCTCAGGTGCAGCGATGACTGCACTAAAGGTAACTACTTTAAAACTGTGCACATGTGTACTGTCTTCTTCTATGTGCTTTTTAAGGTGCTACTTATCCCAAACGATGCTCTAGCACCTATCAAACAACTCACTTCACACACAGACTTGTTTGTCCTTTCAGACAAGTAAAGTGATGCATAAACTGCTTTGCAGTTAGTTTGGACATTTAGCCAAAATATTTTTATGTATAAATATATATTAAATATACCAATAGAATGCGGACATGTGCATTTATTTCCCAAAATATTTTTGAATTTGTACTCAAGATTTATGGGTGTCAACAATTTTAAATCATTATGCATGAGTGCAGTCATCCATAGCAAGACTCTAGGTATGTAATCACCAATATAAACGAATGCTATTCATTCAAATACTCCCTGCATTCATATAATATCTGCTGTGTGTGTCATAGTCAGAGTAAAATGGGTGGTTATATAACAAATGTGCTTACAGAGTGTTACACAGCTGCTACTCACCTCGCTAATGTTCTTCCTCCTCAGCACCCACCTGCATCTTCTTGTTCTTTTACCTGCTCTTCACTCGCTTCTGGCTGATCAGTGTGTTGTACGCCCTCTGGTGGTACTATGACTACGACACACCTGCACGTGGTGGCCGCAGGGCGCCCTTCCTGTGTGGCCTCAAACTTTGGGAATGCATGAGGGATTACTTCCCTATCAAGGTGAGAGAGCGAGAGAGAGTGTATGTCTACCTTGCACATCATTTTAAAGTCCACGTGTCAGTGAGATTGCAGGTCAGACAGACATCAGAACATCTGTGCCAGTTCATTTGATCTAAACTTTGATTTCCAGCCTCCCAGGAGCGACAACCCTTATCTTTGTCCTTGGCAGCCAAAAGACTGCTGATCGATGACACTCTTGTTTTTTTAATAAGTTACTTTACATTCACGCAGTTTCCCTAAATCGCAGTAAACCTAACCTACCTACTTAAGAGGTAGAACTCAGTGCAGTAAGTTTGTGTTTATTTAATATGCCGGGATAAGATTTTAAGAAAAAAAAAAAAAAAAAAAAATCCCTGGGATAATCCAGTCCAGCCTGATAGGAATGCACAGAGGAGCAGAAACAGCTGGCGGCAGGCTGAATTATACAAGAGCAGGTTTACAGACAGAAAATTAAAAGGCTGGAACAATACTAGCTGTGCCTGTGGTCTGAAGTTGAGTTTAGACTGAAGGCCAGTATAAATAGCAGCATGGAGCAGAGATGGACAGCAGGAGGAGTTAGACACCAGCACACTGACACTGGATCTGCAATCAGACGGGAAAGGAATTATAGAGAGGAAGCACCAGTCATTAGAAAGTCTAGGAAATTAGAAAGGAAATTATTGTGTTCCTCTCTAAACACACACGCTCAGATACAATGATGTGATGACTGTGGTCAAGCAACAAGAACAGATTTGATTTATTTAGCACATTTCTGCTCACTACACTCCAATTTAATTGACACTAATTTACACTGAGAGAGACATGAGAAATAAAACATATTTACGTAAATATTCTGGATCACCAAATGGAAATAATGGCAACAAGTTCAAAAAGGTCCATTAAAGGTAAATAATATGGTTCTACCTGTCGGTCTTTTGGGGGTGCAGTGTGGGGTGTTTGATGACTTGTGAGGCTGGCTCCATGTTGGTCGGGGGTTGTGACACTGAGGCTGTGGTCTGTCTCAGCCTGATCTGTGTCCTTTCTCTTTATAAAATATCAGAAATATCTCCCTTTCTTTTCATTCTTACATCTTCCTATACAAAATAAAACTGGTTACAGGCTATATTTCTTAACATTTTCATGCCTAAGTTTTAAGTTAATTACTGGTCTTGCTAGCCTCCTGTTTAAATTAAACAGGATCATTTAGCTCTAGCCTAGCATCCTGGCTACTGAGCAACTCATTAAGAAATCTTTATAGCTTATTTTCCACTCCAATGTAAAAATCTCAATTAACTGTCTTAATGTGTAATTCCAAAATATACTCACTGAAAACTAAACATGACATGGTTTCCTTAAGTCATATTTTAGTGCTACCATAGAACTAGATCAGCATGCTGTGCAGCTTCATTAGGTTTAATTAGGTCAACAGCCTTACATAACATTTGTAACTTGTCCTCACAGAGGCAAACACTGAACTATTACTTTTGCTTCTTAATTAGAAGTGATCTCTATTGATGAATGTGAAGCTGGAGCCAGGAATTAGTTACTTAAAATATAGTCTAGGCTCCTGATTAAAGAGAAATCTGGCAGTGAGGTGTGATGGGTACTGTTTTTGATGATGCTTTTAGAACTCCAGGGGGGGTTTTGGAAAGAAGTTATTTGCCATCATTTAAACTCCTAAGCATCATGATATCTCATCATCTAACTCTAAACCAAGAATCTCCAGATATTTAAGCGACCCAGCTTGTGTGTGTGTTCATTTATTTTTTTGCTGTGTTCAACTCGACCTCTAGTGACTGTGGGGGGATAATCGGTTTGTCACAGCCATGTGTGGGAGCTGTGATCTCATCACCACACTGAAACGTCTTAGTTTTATTCGTATCGTTTTCTGTGGGAGTTATAACTTTTTGAGACAAGTCAGCCTCAGACAAATAAATGTTATAATCTGGTGCCGACCCTGCTAGACTATGATTGAAGGGTTACAAATATAGTCTCTTTCAGCCCGTTGTGTCCCTCTTGTGGTCGTGCATCAACAGTATTTCTCCATAACTTCATGTAAGGCATTAAAGATGCCTGACATTTGATCTGCCACATTTATGCCCAGATTCAACAACAGCTTCATGTTGATTTTTTTCCTTTTGTTAAACCCATGTGAGCATCTTATCTGTGTATTTGCAGAGCACAGAATCCACCACATTACATGGGTATATTTCCTTCCCCCCGGGCAAGACTTTGGACTGTGCTGATAAGACGGAGTTCACTAACAAAAACACCAGTGCAACACAGTTAAGATCACATCTGCATAAGTGATGTTCAGTGATTTAACATTAGCTTCTTAAAAGTAAAAAAATAAATTAATAAATAATTTTAAATAGACTGAAATGCCTTGGATCAACACTTCAGGCTGCTGCTGGTGTAATGGTGGGGGGAGATTTTCTTGGTCCACTTTGGGCCCCTTAGTACCAACGTGGCCTGGTTTAACCAGCACAGCCTACCTGAGTATTGTTGCTGACCATGTCCATCCCTTTATGACCACAGTGGAGCATCTTCTGATGCTACTTCCAGCAGGATAATGCACCATGTCAAAAAGCTCAGATCATCTCCACCTGCTTTCTAGAACATTCTCATCATGGATGATACGATCATGTGTCAACATGGACCAAAGTCTTGTCAAAATGTCATCAAAATGTTTCCAAAATCTTATTGAAGCTATGCCATGAAGAATTAAGACATTTCTGAAAGTAAACAGGAGATCCAACCGGGTACTAGCATGCTGTTCCTTATAAAGTGGCCAGTGAATGTATGTTTATTCACTGCGAACTCTTTGCATGTCAAGCTGTTCCTCTACCCATTAAAGGTCTCATGTGAATGTGTATTAATAGAAGTTTAATTTCAGGGGAACAAAATTCTAAAATTCCCTCTTTTGTTTCTTTATTAATTTTTTAAAGCATTCTGTTAAAAGTGAATCATGTCCTGCATCATCTGACTGTATGCTACATTAGGTCTTAAACAAAGAGTCCATGCAAGGGTAGAGAGACGCAGTGAGCCTAATTAGTTGCATTGGTGTGCCTTTTCCCACCATCTCTAATTAAGTCATCATCTGCTTGGGAATAAAAACTCCCCAGCTGATGTGCCGTCATATTTCGAGGACAAAAACGAGTATAGACAAGACAGTGACGCAAATGTATGGTTTCTGGTTCTCTTTGTGCATGTGTGGATTCTCTCCGAGTGCTCTGACTTCCTCCCAAAGTTACAAAACATGCATGTTACGTTTACAGTGGATTCTAAATTCACGTTAAGTGTGAATATGCATGGTTGCTCGTCACTGCGATGGATGGTGTATCCTGCTTCTTGGGATAGTCTCCAGTATATTGCTTCCATATTACATAGTGGTATGGATTTTTCTGCTTCAGAGGGTTCCCGTCTCAGAGGTATTCAAGTGGCAGCCACAGAAAGAGCTTTAACTACATTAAAACATCCTTTATGAAAAAATAAATAAAACAGTAGCAACAGTATATAATCTGTTGAATTATTAACAAACTGAATAGAACAGAATAGAACTTTATTTGTCATTGCAACAAACGAAATTACAATGAATTACAACAACAACAACAACAACAATAATAATTATAATAATAATTATTATTATAATTATTATTATTATTAGAAAGACAGGCTCCACATACATGAAAAAAGCCCATCAAAGTTAAGATTTGAAGAAACTAACAGATTTACACATAAATCCAAAACAACAAAACAAATCAGATAATGGTTCAAAATGACCTTGAACCAGTGGAGATAATAACAATGGAGATTATGTTGTGATGCAAAGTTTTACAGGAAGACTTATCAGAGGAACTGAAGCCAATGATTAACAACGTGACCTGGGGGCCACCAGCACCAGTTACCCACTGTACAAACAAAAAACACATTTTTACATCCAACATGTGATCAGTTAAAACAACCAACGAGCATCAGAGCCGTGTCAGTCACTCTTGAAGAAAAGAGAAGATTTGGCTGCAGCAATCCTCAGACTTTTGATTTGTTTGAATCCCCATTAGCTTGCAGCAACCTGCTGCAGCTTTTCTTCCTGGCGTCTTTTATTAAATACAATCTAAATATATGGACATGTTGCAAAACATTTACCTATACACAGAAATACATCGCATCCCTACATACAAAGTCCAGAAACTCTTCTTTAAAATATAATCCTTGCACATATATACATGCACACATATTCATACATATAAAACATGAAAGACTTTGTTCAATTTAATATAAACAAGTATACTGTATGTATACATATACACATATATTCACATCTATACGCATATCTTCATAAAAATATACACCTTTATAAATTTAAAACTTCATTCCATACTTTAATAAATGCTGTCGTAATATTTTTAAAACTCAGTAATGCCATTTCATGTTGATATGCTATTTGGTGAATGATTCCACTCATAAGTCCCTCTATAAAAAACCTTTTCATTGAATTAGTCTTGGCTTTGGGTAAAATAAAATTATTTTCAGCTGCGTGTCTATTAGTGAACTCATGCATGTAGTGAGTATAATAGCCTGTCTTTAACCAGTAACCAGTTTAAATTGTTATAGTATATTGTAAATTACATTGAAGTATTGCATGTGCTGCTCGATTTTGTAGTATTTGAAGTTTCTTAAGTACTTCATCATATTGGAGACTAAGTCCAGAGAACAACTATAGCTGCAGCACGTAAATCAGATGCTTAACTATTCCAGTTACTTGCATTTTAAATAGTTTTGCTGTAGATATTTAGATTTTAAAATCTGGAACCAGGCAAAAGGTATACACAGAAGATATAAACAATGCTGCAGCAATTAGATGCTAACAGCAAATGCAGCAAACATCATCATGGATCATAAGACGCCTGCAAAAGTTTGGAAAAGTTACTGGAGGCAATATTCCAACCACCTGTCCTTTATTCACTCTGTTACTCAATGTTTCATGTTCATTAAACTTTACAACTGAGACCTTGGGGAAAGGGGTTTGGGCTGGTTGCTGGGGATGGTGGAGGGTGGAGCCGTGGCTGTTTAACCTGACAGGGGAAGGTTAGCTTCATACAGTTAGGTTAGGTGTAGCGTCTATACCAATAAGGCGCTACTGGTTGCTAATCAGATTGGCGTTGTTACTACGGGCACTCAGTCGCCTCAATGATGACTCCTTCTTGAATAGTTGTAACAATCATGTCCACATTTATTCTGGTTTACAGTTCATTATTTTATCCATTAAACAATCCTTTATACTTCACAACATGAACTCTCGACCCTCGTAGAAAACTGTTTGCTTCTCTCCATTAGCAACACCTGAGTCATAGGAACACCAATCATTATAATTACTTCAGGTTACTCTGCACACAGACAGTATACAAGACTCACTACCGCCCCCTACAGGTTGGGAGGAAACTTACAGTAAAATGGCTCCTACATTAGGTTTAAAACCAAAATTACTTGTTCACGTTGAGGAAAAGTTTGTGGTTGAGAAAATTAATCTTGCTGAAAATAATAAAGAGATGCCAGACAAACCTGAGAAATACTTCCTGTAAAAGAGCAGATACTTTAATAAAATACTGAGCAGGTGATCAATCAACACAAGTTTCTCTGAACTAATCTAAAGTCTGAGTTATAGTTGTGTGCTTTTGGCATTATAACGCCCCTAAAACTAAAACAAAAAAAAAACAAAAAAAAAAAAAACTGAGGGGATTATAGAGTAAGGGTTTTAATACAGAAGAAAAACATGGTTGAATAACAGAGACCTTTTTAAACTGCTTATGGTGGATGTGATAATGCTGAAGATGTGAAATGTTACTGTAACAGGTTTTACAGAAATAAAAGTGGGTGAAGTTTTTTTTTTTTTTTTTTTTTTTAACCTGTCTTGTCCAGCATCGTTGCAAACAGAATGATTGTCTGGCTGCTGTCTGGTGCTGGGCGCCACCCGGGGGGACCCGGCCCGCCCAGACGGCCACCACCAGAGGCCAGCCCCACACCCCAGCGCCCAGCCGCACACCCCGAGAACCAGTCCTGCCCCCCCCCCAGACCAACAAAGTGGGTGAAGTTGATACGCAGGAACTTTGCCAGCACTCAGAAGTCCCCTGCACATTCACACACATGGCGCAGAAACAACGGAAACTCCGGGATGGGTTGAAAGTCCACTCTGATACGCTGAGTTTATTGTATTGTGTGTTTTACAATACAAGCAGCTGTAAAATGACCAATACGTTATTTAACTCTGATGCCTTATTTTAAAATCTCATGTGCTTCTGGGGTTGCAGACAAATAGTTGATAGAGCACCAACTAGTAAATGTCAACCTTTCCTTCAGATGGCAACAAGTTTGTTTAAGAAGGGCTAAATTATCAGCATGCATCACGCAGGGGAAACTTCTGAGGAAACTACTAAAATCTAGTAAAACTGGGTTCAGAACTGTCCAACGCATTATTAAAAACTGGAAGGACAGTAGGAAACCGTCGTCTTCCAGGAAGAAATGTGAACAGAAAAACATTCTGAATGATGGTGATCAGCGATCACTTAAAGGTTTGGTGGAATTAAATAAACAGTAGACCATGTTTAATAGTGAAAGTAAGAGAATTTCCACACAAACAAGGTGAAGGAACTCAAGGGACAGAACAGCTGTGGAGCCAGAAGAAAACCACTAACCAGTGAGGTTAACCAGAGAAAAAGGCTTCAGGTTGCTAGAGGGCATAAAGACTGGACTCTGGAGCCATGGAAGAAGGTCATGTGATCTGATGGGTCCAGGTCTACCCTGGTCCAGAGTGATGGAGCATCAGGGTAAGAAGAAAGGAGGATGAAGGGATGCAGCCATTGGCCTAGTGTTACTGTACAAGTCTGTCTATGATCTGGGGTTGCTGCAGCTGGTCAGGTCTAGGTTCAGGTCTAGGTTCGGCAACATTATGTGTCCAAATGAGGTCAGCTGGTACCTGAAAACTGAAATCCACTGACGGTTATTCCATCAGTGGACTTTTTTCTCCCCTGATGTGCCCGGCTTCAGTTTGGGAGCATGAGATGTCATTTTCACACATGGACTGGCCACCACAGAGTCCAGACCTGAACTTTAGTGAGGATCTTTGGCATGTGCTGCAGAAGGCTTTGCACGGTGGTCGGACTCTCCATCATCAATACAAGAGCTTGGAGAAAAATGAATGCAACACTGGCTGGAAATAAATCTTACTGAAGCTTACTGAAACAGAGGATATGTGCTGTAATTAAAACCTAAGACGGTCCAACAAAATGTTTGAGTGTGTGACCTTTTTTGGCCAGGCAGTGTATACATCTATATGTTTCCCATTCTAAATATCTCAGAAAAGAAAAAGATCATATTTCATGGCATGATGAGGCCAATCTTGTGTCCCCACCATGAAGCTCCAATGAATGGATGATTTTATTTGAAGCTTCATAGCAGAAATATCAAATTTGAATTTGGATTGTCCACTGCCATGGCTACAACTGCGTTTAGTCAAAATAAACTTTATTAACCTAGTATTGATTTCTTAAGATAATTAAGTTACACCTAAAACAAACACAACACAGTTTAACGCAACTGAAACAATTCCACACTTTCTATTCACCTGATATTCATATTTATTGGATTCATGTTAAAAAATTGATAATTTAACATGTCTTCACCTACTATTGTGGTTGTAAACTAAATAACAGTATTTTTTATATTATGGCAAACGAGAAACTCAAAAATGTTCAAATGTCATGTCCCGCTGTAGACTACTGAAGGACTCGCTGGGCAGACGGGGGAGTTCATCGAGGTTTCAGCTGGTCAAGTACAGTGTTGAAACTTGGGTATGAAGGCACATGTTTGGACTTCTGCCAGCTGAGTTACTGCAATATATTACTGTCAGCTCTTTTGAAAGAAATTGGATGCAATGAGATATTTTGCAAGACCGATTAACCTGTAGCTCTGATCTGATTTGAGCATACAGCATGGCAAGAATAAATCATACCAGATGGATAAAAATCCATACCAGATCTAAAATTAGGAAAGTAGAACATAAAACAAGAGATATTAGGCAGTGTCATTATTTATTTAACAAAAACTAAATGAAGAAGCAGTGTATGAAAAACTAAGAAAACTCTTCCATAAGAATTAAGAAGCCAGGTGCAAATACACTTGATGAATTAACCATCAGCAGTTGGGGCCACGTCTGCAGTTCAGTAGCATTCTGGTAAATGTAAACACGAGGAAAGACATCAGCAATGATTTCAGAGAAATAATCGTTGCTTCTCATTTGTCTGTGGAGGGTTCTAACCATTTCCAAAAAAGTCATCATTTTGCAGAAAGAAATATAATTCCCAAACAGAAAACTTTCAAGTCTCCTCAAGTGTGAATGTTCCAGTTAGTTACCCTCGAACCATGCAACGCCCAGGAAGACTATAAAAACCCAAAAGCTACATCTCAGATGCTACACGCCTCAGTTAGCATGTTAAAAGACATGACAGTACAATTAGAAAATAACTGAAATAAATGTGATAGTTCTCTCTCTCAAAGAACACAGCAGCACAGTTTAGGTTTGCAAAGTTGTATCTGAACAAACCACAAGAATAATGACAGAGAAGAGTAAAGTGGGAATGTTTTGTCATAATCCACAGCCGCATGTTTGGGAAAAACCAGACAGCAAACGACCTATGACGAGTATGAGGAGGGCTGATGACTTGTGCATGTTTTGCAGCCACCTTTCATCATTAAGTTGACCATGAACTAAGTCTTGTAGAGTCAAATGGGAGACTGTCTGCAGCAGAATGGCTGAAAAAGAAATGAATCAAGGTGCTGCAGTGGTTCAGTCTAACCTCAACCTGACCTAACCCTAAAATACCGGACAGGTTGTTTTTGTTAAATAAGTAATGACTCTGTAATGTGATTTGTTCTCGTCCGTCATTCCTTTGATGGTTTAATGTTTACACTGTTCTCTTTTCATCAGCTGGTGAAGACAGCTGACTTGGACCCTCGGCACAACTACATCCTCGGCTTCCACCCCCATGGTGTGCTAGTGGCAGGAGCCTTCACCAACTTCTGCACCTACGCTACAGGCTTCAAACAGCTGTTTCCAGGCCTTACCAGCTACCTGCTTATGTTGCCTCTCTGGTTCAGAGCCCCGTTCTTCAGAGACTACATCATGTGTGCAGGTGTGGACTGGACACATATGGGCCGTACTTCCAATCTAATCTTTCATTCAGCTGTCTCTGAAGTGCATCAGACTCGAAGTATCATTTATTTTCTTGCACATCTTTGCAGGGCTGATTCCCTCAGACAAGGAAAGTGCTACTTATCCGCTTCAGTGCAGGCGTGGTGGCAGTGCTGTTGCAATAGCTGTTGGTGGGGCCCCAGAAGCCCTTGATGCCCACCCTGGGAGCTTCAATGTGCTCTTGGCCAACAAGAAAGGCTTTATCAAACTGGCCATGGAGCATGGGTGAGTGCAGACAGCCTTGGAGATAACTCTCTGTAGTCTTGCTGTTCGGGTTGTGTCAATCTTTTCTGTTAAAGTTTTTTGAAGCTTGAGCTTGACATTTTGAAACAGAGCTTTATTTAAGTCAGTTGCATGTAATTCCCTGGAAAAGCACATAGTTTGTTATAAGTTTAATCTAGAAGGAGAAAGTGATGTAAAAGATTACCAGTTATGTTTCATATAGTTATATTTCATGTCTGAAATTTTTTAGAGCTCACCTGGTGCCAGTTTTCTCCTTTGGAGAAAATGAGTTGTTTGACCAAGTGACAAACCCAAGAGGAACTTGGCTTCGATGGATACAGGAGCGGCTGCAAAGTGTCATGGGCATATCCCTTCCTCTTTTCCATGCACGTGGCATTTTCCAGTACTCCTTTGGTCTCATGCCTTATAGAAGACCCATCAATACAGTAGGTGAGTAAGCAGGGTTGTTTATTCATCACTAGGTGTAGCAGGTCCGATGACTTGGACTTGCTTTGGGTATCTTCTAGCACATTTAGGAATGCACTGATGACTTTCAGTGAAGTGAAGAAAGCTGTCTGAGAGCTTGGTTTGACGTAACACTGACACATACTGTAGCTGGAAGATATGCAGCCTTAATGCATTAGAGGAGGGTTACTCTATCGGGTCATACGAGAGTAGGATTGCAGTTCTTTTAGGACCGGATTGAGTTATCCTGCATTAGAGTAACAAACCTTTAACAGTTTTAGGCAGTTTTGCAAACCATAGTACAGATAAAGAAGTGGTACTGAGCACGCTGCCCTGGAATTTGTAACCTCTTCACAGTTGGCCGACCAATTAAGGTGGAGAAGAAAGAGAGGCCAACACCCGAAGAACTTGATGCCCTCCACCAGCTGTACATGGATGAACTCAGCAATTTGTTTGATGAACACAAATGCAACTATGGAGTGGACAAGGACACATATCTGAACTTTGTCTAAGCCGGACATGGGAGGGAGAGGATTTTAATGAACATTTATTTGCAAAGCTCTGGTGCTGCAGGTCCACATGATTCTACCTTTAGATGAGCTTGTCACACCTGAATTTGCTCTCATTGAGCCTCCCAGTTAAAGATAAACAACACACTAAAGCTTGATGCATCTTTGTATGTAAAGCAGGATTCAACTACACTGTAAAAAATAAACCATAAACCAATTTACATCAAATATGTAGCTGGCTGTGTTAATTTTTAACACACATGAAATTCACTTTATCTTTTGTTTTTGATTGGTTCATTTAGATTTTTTTAAACATCGAATACGTTTTCAGCTTAATTTAAATAAACTGTAGTGTAAACTTTTGCCTTGTATAACTGATTTGAATATATATTTACCCACTGACATTCTTAACCTCAGAGGTTAGCCTCAGAATAAGTTTTTCTAGTCCATCATTTATTGTTTTAATTGCCACTTTAACTGCACATGGACAGCTTAATTTCACAACAACAACATGTGAGACTGTCTCTGCTGACTTTAAAGAAGTTGTTTGCATTTGCAGAGCTGAAAGCTGTGAGCCCTGTGAGTACACATCAGATGGACTTTCCTTAGACTTAACTCAATCATCTCCCTTGTGTGAAATCTATATATAATTTTCTAACTAATACATGTAAATATAACTAGTTTCCAAGTTGCATTTATTTCCCCATCACTGCAGCTGCAATCATGATCTTGAGGATCTGATGAGAATTCAGCTGTTTTGAGAGTAACTTTTAAACAAAACATGCTTGGAAGTCTGGAAATACAACAAAACAATGTTTTTTTTAAAACCACAAAACAATTTAACCAACACATTCAAGACAAGATGAGACAAGATGCAGTGATTCTACAAATTTTTTGCACAAAATAGAGGCAACTGCAACAGAAACTTGTTTACTAAGGCCAGTGGGTTCACACAGCCTTCTGCTGATTTACCAAAGGACTGTGTGTTAAATTGTCAATCGTTGCCTGCAAACAATCTTATGGGGTTTGGGACTTTGTGAAAGGCTTGGCGATTTCTAAAACCGGCTGAAATTGGGTTGCAACATCAGATGCATGCTGTCAAAAAGCAGCTATAGTCTCAGATTATTCAACATGCTATGTAAACTCATTCATTCATTCATTCTCTGAACCGCTTAGTCCATTACGGGCCGCGGGTAAGCTGGAGTCTATCCCAGCATTAACAGGTGAGAGGCAGGTACACCTGGACAGGTCACCAGTCCATCGCAGGGTGCTATTTAAACTCATTTTCCTTCTCATGTTACCAAGAAGCACATGACCTTTTATTCTCAAGGCACTTGTATTCTACTTAAATATTTTTATTTTATATTACTTTATCTTTATTAGATCCTGTATTATTACTTATTTTGATTAATTTGGCTTATAATTGAATATTGCTCATTAACATATTGATCCAAATTATATAAATATTCTTACTGCTGTCAAAAGTTTGCAAATGTGACGTCGTATTTCTTGTTGAAATGGCTCTCTAAGGTAAGTTAAAGGCCTGTGAGTCTGGACTGAACTACATGAACTAGGTGGCAGTTCACATTGAGTTGTGGAGACAGTCTGCAGTTGTCCAGGAAACAGGACTGGTTTCTGGAAGATGGAGCTTAACTGTGAGTGGCCTGAGTATGGAGGCAAGGAGGAAAGTGCTAAATAAGCAGATCTGGGAGGTGAAAAGGTAAGACTGACTAATGACAAACTAATGAGGTAATACATCAGAAATACAAAGATATATTTAGGTTTCTAAATAAATTAAATGGCCTGGATGCAAGTGTCATGGGTGCCACAGTTTACTAAGGAGATGTGCTTTAGTGCCTGTTTGTTTATCTCCCTTAGCATTGGATGCACCCAGTCATCTTTATGAAAGAAAAGGAATAAATACTGTACAATTCCTGAGGCAAATAATCTCAATCCTGGTTTTCCTATTGTGTGTAAATGTGTATTAGATGTTGCTTACATATAATCTTACTAACTGGGATTCATGTCAATATACTATAAGATGGGAAGATGAGCATGAATAATCATTATAAATATCACAACCATTTTATTTTACTTTTGTAACTGGAATCCCGTAGTATGGGTCCCTCCCAACACGCCCATGCCACATTTTTTCATTTGCCTATTTCTTTTAAACTGTGGCATAATTATGGGATCAGAAGTATGTTTCTTATTCAGTCACATCACAACATCAAATTCTTTAATGTAATATTTCAAAGTGATTTCAAACACATAACATTTCCTGGACAAAGTTGACTAATCTCAATTAGAGCAAGCAATGATGGAAAAAAGAAGCTAACCAAACATCCAAAAAGTTAGCACACTCACATCTCCTGGGTTCTTATGAATTCTACGTCACTTCTTTCACTAATGTATTAATGCTAAAGATAAAATACAATGAAAATGGCTGAGAAACAAACAAAAAAGGCAATTTTGTCGGACTCTGACAGAAATCCACACGTGAAGCTTGCTAGCAGAATGCTAACCAGGTGGCCAACAAGCAGATACGCCACATTAATCACTTAGCATGTTTTTTTCTTGTGGTTTTCATATGTGTTGAAACCAACATTTATATACTAATTTGGGACTTAGCTTAAAACTAACAAGCCTTTTTTAATGCTTGGAAATAACAGCAGGTGATGAGCAGTTGCTATTCTAAGCTAAAGTAAACTAACTGGGGTCACAAACAAGTACTTTTCCAAAATGTTCCTCTAATATCTACTTTTTCAATCATTTACAATGGAGCTTAAAATGTAGAATAATATAAAATGTATCTTTAAGCTGAATAAAGTTTAATAAAGATTAATAAAAAGCAGTAAAAAGATTAAAATGGTTTGAGTTCAGATTTTATCAGGTCAAAAGGTCCAGTGTCTGGTTTTGGATCACATTAGCAAACGATAAGGTTGTCTGTGAACTTTATCTTTGGTTTTGTGTGAGATTACACAGCTTTGATATTTCAAAATGAATTGCTGGCAGACGGGACGATGCCCTGATGCTTTCAACATTATGTGGACAAGATCTGTGCATGTGTGTGTTGGGCTTTAGAAAATGCTGACTCAAAAAAATTACAAGACTTTACAAAAGAACTCTGACACAAAAATCATCAAGGGAATAAATTTCTACTTTAGATGTGGTAATTAAATTATATTAAAGAGATGGTGAGTGGATTCATTCACCAGCTGAGACTTGGTCCACTGTAAAGCCACAAGCATCACTTGGTCTGAAGGTATAAGAGGTCTGGATAACAGCATTATTTTTCAAGACACTGGTTCAAAGTACAAAGACCTCCTTGTGTTCATGGAATCCTCCAGCATATCTTATCTTGACTTTTCTTAAAAGAAAACAAATCATAAATGAAGTTCTTATCCCTACATCCAAAAATATACATTACAGATTAATAATTTACATCTGATTATTCATGTACATGTTTGTAATCTGTTGTTTGAGATACACACATGTTAAAAGTTTTGGATCAGGTTTCAAAAGGATGAAACAGTGTGTGAACTTTGGCTTTGGCTTCATTTGATGTGGCAGCGCTCTGATATTTCCAAATAACCTGAACTGGCTTACTTAACAGTGTCTGGGTGAATCCTTATTGGATGGATTCCAATTAAAACATGAAAAAGTTATCAATGTACTTATTGGGGTGTCAAATGGAGACGCTACTGAAAGGAAGTTTGATGATAACAAAGCTTTATCTGTAAATAACGGATATACTGCACATATACAATGTTCACAAATGGAATTATACAAAAATTTGTAATGCTAAAGCAACCAGTAATTCAGGTGTTATGTAATACATATGGAAGTTAATTCAGCAGGAAAGTACTAAATAACAAATAAATTCAGGGTTTAACTGATACCGACTGGACACAGCTGAACTACAGGAAACAGCCAGTGGGGCCATCCTAACAGAAATAACAAAAAGGATATAAAATGTATGAGTGTTATAAAACAGCAGGATAATTCAGCTGCAGTGTCCAATTTTTCTCAACAGCATGCCTCAAGTCAAGGACTGTACGGCTGCCTTCATCCAAAAGCTGAATCCTGGCTCTTTTCCACTAGATATGCAGTGTATATACCAGGTTTGTTATAAATAGCATCAGATACAAAGTGCAAGTTTTTTTAACAATCCAGTACAGACTGGAAATGATATTTGATTTGATAAAAATCACGAGGACTGAAATCTGAGTAAATATAAAAATGTCACCCCTGTGTGTGTGTGTGGGGGGGGGGGGGGGGGGGGGGGGTGGATGGATATGAAAGAAAATTTGGCTGTGATGGTGAATTTATCCACTTTCTGTGATGTTCAACCATTAATTTAAGTTTTTTATTTTGTCAGAAGCTAATGCAAATATAAAGGCTGATTTAATAAGAGCCAGAATAGAAACTGAACACACACAGAAAGACCTCCTCTGTCCTTTATGTGGGTAACAAAAAGCCTTAAGTTCAGCAAAATTACTCAAATAAAAGGAAGATCTTGCTATTTTATTTCACTTTTTTGTATGGGAAATTTCATCCCTCATCAAACACTCACTTTAGCTCATTTCAGGTTAAATGTGTGCTTTTTGTCTTCCGTCCGTTTTTGGATATTTGAATGCATCACAGCCAGAGTGAGCAGCACACAAAGTAAAGGCAGTAAAGATACTTAGAAGAGAAATCAAGTTTATCCTTATAAATATTTGACTCAAATGATCAGATACAAAGTGTATTTTGTCCCTTAGAGTCCAGTACAGACGGTAATGAAACAGGATTTGATCAGATCATTGAAGGTGAATCTGAGTAAATACTGCTTGTGTTCACCTGCAGCAGGTTAGGTTAGGTTAGGTTAGGATGGGTTAGGTTAGGTTAGGTTAGGTGAGGTTAGGTTAGGTTAGGTGAGGTTAGGTTTGATTAGGTTAGGTTAGGTTAGGTTAGGTTAGGTTAGGTAAGGTAAGGTAAGGTTAGGTAAGGTAAGGTAAGGTTAGGTTACCTTAGGTTAGGTTAGGTTAGGTTAGGTTACGCTAGGTTAGGTTACGTTAGGTTAGGTTAGGTTAGGTTAGGTTAGGTTAGGTTAGGTAAGGTAAGGTAAGGTTAGGTTACCTTAGGTTAGGTTAGGTTAGGTTACGCTAGGTTAGGTTACGTTAGGTTAGGTTAGGTTAGGTTAGGTTAGGTTAGGTTAGGTTAGGTAAGGTAAGGTAAGGTTAGGTTACCTTAGGTTAGGTTAGGTTAGGTTAGGTTAGGTTAGGTTAGGTTACGCTAGGTTAGGTTACGTTAGGTTAGGTTAGGTTAGGTTAGGTTAGGTTAGGTAAGGTAAGGTAAGGTAAGGTTAGGTTACCTTAGGTTAGGTTAGGTTAGGTTACGCTAGGTTAGGTTACGTTAGGTTAGGTTAGGTTAGGTTAGGTTAGGTTAGGTAAGGTAAGGTAAGGTTAGGTTAGGTTACCTTAGGTTAGGTTAGGTTAGGTTACGCTAGGTTAGGTTACGTTAGGTTAGGTTAGGTTAGGTTAGGTTAGGTTAGGTAAGGTAAGGTAAGGTTAGGTTACCTTAGGTTAGGTTAGGTTAGGTTAGGTTAGGTTAGGTTAGGTTAGGTTACGCTAGGTTAGGTTACGTTACCTTAGGTTAGGTTAGGTTAGGTTAGGTTACCTTAGGTTAGGTAAGGTAAGGTAAGGTAAGGTTAGGTTACCTTAGGTTAGGTTAGGTTAGGTTAGGTTACCTTAGGTTAGGTTAGGTTAGGTGAGGTTAGGATGTGGTGCGGTGAGTTTCTTTTGGTCCTTGACAGAAGCCAGTAACATTTATCAAAGAGCTTCCTTGAACACTGGGTTATAAATCGTGTTTCATTCTATGAAATCATAGAAATTTGGTTGTAAAACCCTTGTTTAAACTTCAGACAATGAAAAAAAATATTTGAAACTTGTAAAATGAAGATAATCTGATTTCACTGGGAACAAATGAGCATTGTAATGACTACTCCTAATCTTTGGTAGTGTGGGCTTGCAGGCATGAAAGCTTAGACTTTATAGAGAAAACGATGGCTGTCTGAAAGCAGTCTGAATTTGGATTTAAGCCATTTCTGTCAGATTAGACAGGCTGTGACCTTCAGGTCGTATAAGAGGGCAGGGCGGTATAGCTACTAATTCTTTTGAACAAGATTATTTGGACATTGTAGTTTTATTCTGAGTTAAACAAGCAGATCAACACAGAAGCAAGTGTTTCTTTTCTGCAGTTGTGGTTGTTTGTAGGGTGTGTTGCATTGGTTCTCTCAATGTGAAACAAGACCTCCCTGGTTCCTCAACTGATCAAGCAGAATTGTAGTGGGATTCTAACTGTGAAGCCAACATAACCTGGCAACGACAAGATCAGTGAAATAGAAGTAAAGTTAATGCAGGATTTTTTCTAGTTTAATGACAAAAATAAAAAGCCATTTGGTAGACGCAAGAAACGGGGCGCTCATGACAAAACAAGCTGCTTAACTTGATGATTTTTAATGACTCGAAAACATCAGGGGGAAAGAAAAATACATGTAGCCTTCATAAAACCAGAAGAAAAGCTTGATTCTTCCATCTATTATTACAAATACTTGGGTACGTCCTGTATGTAGGGATTGGGTGAGTGGGGTAAGGACCAGCCCTGAATTTCCATTGGCCATCTCTGATACTCCACTTCTGGCTGGTAGCTTGTCAAGTTTATTAACATGGGAATCAAAGTAAATATTGTCTTGGTTTAATTACTTTCTATATATCATTATCTACATTGATATTCTGCATTATTTACAACTTGCTTTAATAGTTAATTAATTTATGCTGGTTTTAACTGTTTTGTGTAAAGTGTTGTGGTTATTGTTGTGGCTATTTTTTGCTCTGTAAAGCACTTTGTACTAGGACTTGAAGGTAACCCTCTGTTATGTGTACAACAGAGCCACAGTTCAGCCAAAAGATTCCAGCAGTGACAGGAAAAGCTGATAAGTTGATCATTGGTTTTTCTGTTTTCTCAGCATAATGAGTAATGTTTAAAGCCTCTGTTTCCTCTGTGAGAAAATGGGTTTGTTATATAATTTTCTCTTTTCAAAGTTTATAATATTCTTTCAAATCTGTAAATAGAATTTTTGACAGAAAAGGACTCAAAGCTGTTATTTAAGGTTTTCAAGAATCCCTGTTAACAATCATCCTGCTGGGGCTCGGCCCCCCACATGACTTCTGTCTTAACTTGGCCACAACATTAAAATTGTCCTGGACACGCCACTGCTTCATGAACCTGATTATTAACCCTGCAGAATTCCACCTGATGAAGAGCTGAACCAGGAATGATCAATAAAACATGTTTTCAGGGACATCCTTACCCACGTGACCGTAGGCAACTCATAAATACAAACAGCGCGGGGCAACGCACGCGCTACTCCTCCAGCTCTCACCACCTGAGGTCCGGTGTGTTCCCGAGCAGGACGCCTTCCCCACGCTCACAGCCTCCCTGATAAAAAAGAAAAAAGCTAATATATATTTGTGCCCTGTCCTCCGTCCTCGTGGCTCCTCCCCGCGCTGATTAAATGCCCGCTCCGCTCTTCAGTCAGCTGCTGTTGGAGGCAGACATGGCTGAGGAGCTGTAGGGTCTTAATAGCGCAGTTTTTTATTTTATTATTTAATTTTTAGGCACTTACCATCTAAAAAGCCTCCGCTATGAAGACCATTCTTGCTGCATATTCCGGCGTCCTCAAAGGTAAGACGTGGTTGGAAAAGGCTGAAGCAGAACCAGCAGAGGTGGGCAAACAGGTCGGGGTTCGGGGAACGTCTCAGCGGCTCGTGGACGTGTTATTCAGTCTTATTACGATTTAACCAGAACGTGTCAGCGTAACTGTTATTATGATGCCAGCTCCTTTAATGTGACCCAAACTTACAAGACAGCTTTTATATCTGGGGAAGACTGCGGAGCTTGTGCATATGAAGGAAAGTTTGGGTGTGATGTTGAATTGATCGGTTGCAAAGGTCGGTTTATTTTCTGTGATGATCAACTATTATTTTAAGCTTTTTAATTTTCTTAGCAACTATGCAAATATAATATGGAGATCTCTCAAAGTTATTTCACTTTTTTGGCAGATGCCTCCCTCATCACACACTGACTGACTGTAGCTCCTCTCTGTAAGGGGGAAATGTGTGGGCAGAACACGAAGTAATGCAGCAGAGAAATCAACAGTATATTTTTAAATAATTCACTCAAAAATGATCAAACTGTTAATGTACATGTAAAAAAGGCCAACGTTTATTGCTACCAGCTTATTCATGCATAAATAAAACCCCATTATTCTGACACAGAAGTCCAGATGTGATTACCATCTCCAGGCATGGTTACAGACTGTTAAACATTGATTTAATTAATTACTTTTGAAATATATAAACTTTTTATTTTTTGGTTATTAAGACAAACACTCTATTGTAATTTAAGTTATCTGGGTGGAAAATAGAATTTTGTATCTGCTTCCGGCTGATTTTCAGGCTTTGGTAAGTTTAACCCATCAGAAATATTTGGTGAGTAGATCAGGTAGTGCTATCAATGCCAACAAAGTCCCCGAGCAGCATGGTATGTCTTAGGTGAGTGGGTTGTTCATCTGGTGGGTGGAGCCTGTTGGCGAGAGGCAGGAGGATAGTAATTTTAGATTTAGCCATTTTTCCAGATTTTTACCTGGCACCGCTTTAAGGGGCACACATGCAAGTCATGCCATGCTTGTTACCAAGTAGACGAGTTTTGCAAAGTTGAGCAGACTACTCCTGTTTGCTTCATGTCTGCCTGGTGACCATTTTGATCTTCCATGTGGGAGCACAGTTGGTTCTCAGGCAGATTTAGTCATTAGAACACAGTCACATTCTATCTGTTTCTGGCTTTTAGCTGTGAGAGCCTTAAAGAGCCACAGCATCATAGTTTACAGGTATTACCGTCAGAATCCAGGTACTGGGTTATTCTCAGTGAGCCCAGAGGGGATTAGACCGTGTTTTTTCCTGGAGGGGAGCTGCTCTTCTTATTGGCTCCCAGCAGTACGAGCTTGACAAGCTTTAGTTGCCCTGCAGGTGGCCACTGGTGTATGCTTCTTTGTGAGAGATATTCACATGTAGCGGCATGGCTTCTCTTGTTTGGACTGGCTAGTAACGAGTACTGGTGAGGATCCTCTATCATGGCTTACTTGACGTGTAGCTGACATGTTCTATTGCGGGCTTAGTTTAAGTTCAGTCTAGCCTGGAAGCATTTCTGTAAGGAAAGTGCTGCACTGTGAAGTTTAATTGATCAAAAGGTCATTGTTCACATTTGTTCATGTTTGATTCATGTCCATGGGGATCTGGCTCATCTTGCGTGGTTTATGTCCAGGCACCGGCTCAAGCATCCTCTCCGCCCTGCAGGACCTGCCATTAGCAATCTGGCCCTGCAAGTCCAAGATGGAAAAACATCTGCAGGTCATTTCTGTGCTGCAGTGGATCATCACCTTCTTAGCCATGGGTAAGCGTAGGCTTTAGCTCCTTAGTCTCAGATTAAAAGTTAAATCATCAAGCTGCATACATTCTTGTTTGTGTCTTCCCGTGTAGGTCCTTTCACCTCTGAGAGCTCTGTTTACAGACATCTTAACCTTTGAATTATTCCACTATCTCTCTCTCAGGTGTTGTCTGCACTGTGCTCCTAATCTACTTGTTCTGGACTGATTGCTGGCTGATTGCTGCCATTTACACTGCCTGGCTCATTGTTGACTGGAACACCCCAAAACGAGGCAAGACCCATTAAAAATATAAAAACTACTGGTATTCAATGGTTTGTTTTGAATTTCATGCATGTCAGAATTGACAGTCACAGTTTTGATAGTGATGAAAGTTGTAGTTTCAGACTTACCATGTTAATACCTGAAATGCACATTCAAAATGAAGTTAAAATATCATTACATCTAAGTCTGTTTCACTAATTTTGTGTGTAATAGATAAAAGTTCAAATGCTGTGACTTTACTCGGGTTCATACACAGAAACTCCTCAGAAACTACAGTGAGACTAACGCTGTGTTACCACAGCATTGCATAAGATATTTTATAATTGTTAACATAAAAAAGGACTGCATTATGTCCAAACTGTTCCTATCATATATGTGTGTGTGTGTGTGTGTGTGTGTGTGATTATGACTTGGACTTGAAGTCATTTCAGAAGTCATTTGGCTTTATAGACAGGCTTTATTTATAGACAAAAATAGTAAATTAACTGGTGAATTAAGAATCTGGGGGATTTTCTAATTCTGAATTTCTTTTCCTCAGGAGGCAGAAGATCCTCATGGGTCAGAAACTGGACAGTGTGGGCATATTTTCGAGACTACTTTCCAATCAGAGTAGGTACCTGTGGCAGTTTCTTTGTGTACCAAAGCCAATTTCTCCAGCTGAAATCCTGAAAGATCAGTAGAGGTGCTGGGAATACAACCAGAAAAGGAAACGAATCCTGAAAACCTGCAGTACCTGACCTGATATGTCTGTGCTGCAGGAGTTTACTGGCTGTGTACAAGACTTATCTTGTACAGTAGATAAGGCTTATCTGGAGTGGATGGAGTATCAGATGTCTGCTCCACGGTGTCCCTTGTCCCGTGTTAATGGTGAAGCCTTGATGCTCATTTGGAGTTTGAGACTTTGTCCTATTTGATGGTCCTCAGGTATTTGTGTGTATCTGTAGAGACAATCCCACATACAAACTCATATGCTGCATGCAGAGGGTGGGAGGGTAGCTGTGCATGACTGGAGTGTCCCTGGAGAAGCCAAAGGTAAATGTTTGAGTGCGCTTAAAGGAAGGATATCACCTTTAACCAATTTTAGTCATCATAGGGTTTGATTGAATTATCGGCCCGTACAGACTAAAACTGAAATGATGAGTCAGTGGATTAACTGGGTCAGCAGAAAAACAGTTGCCAGCTGTGTGATAACTGTGTTCTGAGTAAATAAAACAGATGTAGTCAGATGCTGGAACCAGAGAGAGATTTGAAGCTTATCTTTGTTTTGTGTAATATCCAACCTCTCAGAGAGCAAGCTATTTAGGAGTCTGAAGTTTATCTTTTTTTCTCTCTCTCTGCAAAAACCTCTACTAGAGATGCATAAAACTTTATAACTTAGAACCAAATACTTGACACTTCTCGGAGCCCAGCTTCGGCTAAAGCCAAATATCATGATAATCTCTAAATTCATCTGAATCTTTTCTTTGTCTGTCTTGCATTTTAGATATTTAGTTTCCTTTACTTTGTTCACCAATAAACATAGTTATAACATCTAGTCAGAAACTGCTGGACCGCTTGTGGGAAAATGAAATCAGCCATGCTGGATTTCAGCGCTTCAGTCTGCTTAGTTTTTCATTTTTAAATATTTGTTTGTGGGGGAAACAAACAAAACGACTCATGAACTCGAGATATTTAGAAGAAATCAGCCACAAGTCTTGACTACCTACAAAAAACAGACCTTTTGTGAAATTTGAATGTTTACATGGAAGAAAATATTCAAATTTTGCACATTTAATGTAATTTGTTCAACTTGTTAAAAGAAAATTCAGGGAATAGCATGTGCTCTGCAGTGATGTAGGAAGTCGCCTTCTTTGAATGCAACGCTGCAGGGCTCAGATCTCTTGGTGACACCTTGTTGGTGGTATGTGGTTGTTTCAAGCACTAACTGAGGTCAGTAATGTAGCTTTTGTTGTCTGTCAATGGACTAATCCCAGTAGCTCTAAAACTAGATGTTTTTCCTTTTAAAAATGAATGTTTTTTTGGACTTTACTCTTTTTAATAATCCACTTGAATCAGTTGCACCTTTTTAATATTCTGCACATAAGCTGAAGAAATCATGAAGACGGATATAAGCTCCTTGAGCTATAAAATACTGTGGGCATAGCATTTTAAAAGTGTTAAGAATAAAATAAAAGTGTTGAAGCTCCCAGAAAGATGTTGAACTCTGATTTTACACAGATCCCAGGTTTTCAGGCAGTTTGAAATGGGAACTGAACTTTGTCTTATTGATCGGCTGCTTTTCTGTGGGGGTTGATGATATTAGATGGTTGTCTCCAGCTGGCATCGCGTTTGTTAATGCTGCTTTAATAGCCAATGCCATTTTAAGCTTTCTGTCAATATGAAGTTAAAATAGATGCTTCTCAATGACTCTGAAATAATCTACTATCTGCTGGAGAATGGTTTAGCTGAAGAGTGAGTGTCCTCTATCTAGCATGAGCATTTGACCATTATTAATGAGTTGGAAGTGAGCTGGTCAAAGTCTGAGCCTGCGTTTAAGGAGCTATGTTCGTTAAGGAGCTATGCTGTGTTCAAAGTTACGTCTGCAGAAAGCCCAGAATGTGACTGTTATGAAAGCTATTTTTGCTGCTTCTTTGCAGCAGACGGTGAATGTTTTCTGCTCCGTCGCTCTCCTCTTACTGTCTTAGGTGTTAAACATAGCATACACTCCCCACCCCCTTCCCATGCTTCCTCTTTAATGGCTCACATCTGCTACAGCAGCCAGGTAGAGACCTGCGGTACTATGGGGATCTTGAATGTGATCGCCTTTTGCTAATGTGATTATGCAACCCTTGTGTTTGACCAGCTACTGTGGAGGCATTGTGTACACATTGTGATAGATGGACGTCTGCACTGCAGACCTGAGTGCACTTTCTTATGGGATCATGCACTTTTACAGCTTGAACCAGGGCTTGAAATGATGCCTAAAGTTAAAAGTTCATTGCAGCCAGCTTGAACAGCATGCACACTGGCTGATTACTTTATGATCGTACTTGAGCAGGCAAAGGAGGGTTCTGTCTGGTTCTGCGCCGGGCCCGGGCTGAGTTCCAGATCCATACTTCATTTTATTTCTAATTAAATTTTTGATCAAATTTGTGTTTTAAACAGATGAGCGTTTCAGTCTGTCACTAAAGAATCATGAAAAAATGAAAAGCATGTCTGTTAATAACACTCTCCCCCTTTTTGTAGTTGTTTAAATGAATATGGTTTTGATTTACATCTAAATTTAAAGAGTTTGCTCACAGCCCACCTCCCCTACAAGTTTAATCAGATTTGCCTTGGAAGTTTTTACACCATCTGCCAGCCAATCAGCAAGCATGAAAACGCGCCTCTACTCTGGCCTTGGCAAGAGGAAAAACAAGGGCATGTCAGTCAGTAGTGTGCACACCTGAAATTGTGTGCCACTCTGGATGCATGCACAAAGTAAAGAATTAAAACAAAGTGTAGAATCAACAAAGCAAAGTCTAGTCAAACGTTAAGTATTGAGTTAGGTATGGATAATATGCAGACACAGCCTTTGTTTTAAGCCTCTTGGTTATATTTCTCCCTCTCATAACTTTGTGTTTATGTTTTCCAGCTCATTAAGACACACGACCTGCTGCCCAGCCGGAACTACATCTTTGGCTACCACCCTCACGGCATCTTCTGCTTTGGTGCTTTCTGCAACTTTGGGACGGAGGCGACGGGCTTCTCTAAGAAATTCCCTGGCATCAAGCCCTCCCTGGCCACCCTGGCAGGAAACTTCAGGTTGCCCGTCCTTCGAGACTACCTAATGTTCGGAGGTGAGAGGAGTTAGAAAAGTCAGTTTGAGTTCTTGAAATGTTTGATGTTGATAACTATATTTGTATGTGAAGAGACCTTTGTCCTGTTGCACAGCTGGAAATGCTTCTGTTTACATGGATCTGCTGATTCCACTGATATATATGGAGCTGAAACTGCTCCGAAGGACTCTTTGCTCTTTGCCCACAGATCCTGTATAGATATTCTAAGTTACTGTAGGTCACTCAACATGCTGGAAAACATCCCTTTTTCTGTATTTCTTCAAGTGTTACATTGCAATGTTGTTACTATAGTGCGTCTTAACAGCTGCAGTCATCATCATGTTTTATCTGTCCTGTCCTTGTAGGTATCTGCCCAGTTAATAGGAACTCCATCGACTACCTGCTGTCATGTAACGGAACGGGAAATGCGGTGGTCATTGTTGTCGGAGGGGCAGCAGAGTCTCTGCATTGTGAACCCGGCAAGAATTCTGTCACCCTGAGGAACCGGAAAGGCTTTGTGAAGCTGGCCCTGCAGAAAGGGTGAGCTTGCACAACAATATTCAGACATAAGGTTATGTTCACTTCCTGGCGACAAAACACAGCCTTGATCAAATCTATTATAAACACTGAAATGTCATTCCTTGCTCTCTGGTGACTCATTGGAATGAAAAACCCAGATTATTACTCCCAGAAAGGTTAAAACTGCCTTAGAGATGGCGTTACCAAATCTTTTCAGAATGCAGCGTGTTATCCACTTTGAGGCTGCAAGCTCCTCGTGGCTTGTAGTGCCCTTTCAGAGAGGTTAGAATGTCTTGGGCTGCCCTCAGCTTTACATTAATCACCATTTCTACACTGCGAGTTGACCTTGGTTTGGCTCAGTAGCCCAAACAATCCTTGTTACCACTCAAATGCAGCAGAGGATTATCATATCACTGGGTGCACCTTGGCCAAATAAGCTTACAGCTGGCTGACAAAGACATTGAGTTATGTAGACCTTCGTTCATAACAACTAGGTTAACATTTCAGCTGATGTAAGGCAGGAATGTGAATTCAGGTTGCTATGGACACTTCCTGAAACTTCTCCAGCTTTGGTTCAGTGCTTAGAAAACACAGATGGTGTTGCAACTGCTTGAAGATGGCTAATACGGTTAAATAATGTTGCTTTTACAATGGAAAAATCAATAACCTGGCAAAATAATAATAATGATCTCTTCAGATCTTTATAAATCTTGAATCAGATAGTTAAGGAAGGCCATTCAATGATCCTGATACAACTCTCACTACTCATCTAATTTTAAGTTTTACGTTTTGGCGGCATATTGTGGTGGATTTCAGGAGTTAAAATCCACAGTTTCCAGATTGTATAATACCCTTTCATAACTGTTTACACAAAAACTACCCCCTCCCAGAATAATGCTGAATACAGATGGGGCTTTCACAAACAGTATGCCTACGTGACTTAAACCGATTCATTGCAAATTGCAAGTCTCACTTGTAAAAATAAAGCAAACTTCCTTCCGAATACTTCTTACTTTCTCAGTGAAGCTGACATATTGGCAGGACGTGTAATAAATTCAAATATTTGTCGTGGAGCCCTGTTCTGTGATAAGCGTTTTCACAGCTAATAGATTACAGATATGTCTATAATATAACAATAAAAAACGTCATTGTGAATATTGTATGTTATGTAAGCATATCACGTAAATCGTTGGCTAAGTCACAGCAAATGAATCAAGTACAATAAGCTTCTTTTATTTTATTTTCTTAAATAAGATTTTCCAACCCCTTGATGTCTCGCTGCAAATTTGTAACAAATCACTTCTGGCCATTGACTTTACCTCTTTTTATCTAACTATTTTGTTTTATTTATTTGATATTTATAACTCCTATTTATGTATTCTAAATTATTAATTTATTATTTATCTTTTTATTATTAATTTATCTAATGTTTTGTTTGTTTTGTTTTGTCTAAAATCTTTTCCTGATTTCCTTTCTTTAGTATTTATTTTTTATGTAATCTTAAATCAGACATTAATAACTAGACAGCTCTGGCACAGCCCTGCTGAAACGACCACAAGCCACATGGAAATAAATGTTATGATGGCAGTGTATGTTTCTTCAAAGGTACATTAAACATCTTTCCTTAATGTCCCAGTTTCATGGCATGATCACTGATCTGCCCTCATACCATCATAGACTCTGGCTTTTGCACTTTTTGCCAATGACAGACTGGATTTCTCATCTTTGGCAAGCAGAGTCCTGTAATTTTATTTATTTATTTATTTATTTTTTAACAAAAGCTGCTGGTACTGACTCATCTACCACTGAACATGTGTCGGCTGTCTTTCTAACTATCTGAGATGAGTTCATTCTCAAACTCTGGCTTTAATATATGAGTTAATATATTTACAGTTTCAGGTTCATGCAGTGGTGGATTGTGTTAGTTGAAAAGCGTCTTCCAAGTCAGTGGCGTGCACAGACATTTTGAGTGGCAGGTGCACAGTTTTAAAAAAAAGGGCACCTTGCAGAGCGCATGGAACCGCCACCTATGTTTAATTATAGTGTGAAAAAAAAACACATTACAGGCTTTATGTACTTGCAGATGTATTGAAACATGTTACTATACATGAACCTGGTACTGATCTGACACTGCTCTCCCGATCTTCCTCATCCTCCATGCTGATAGAAGGTCTACTGTGGGACAGTAGACAGAATAGAGTGATGCATCTTTGAGTAAGACTGCTTAGTGACAAGAGTCAATGCATTACACCACTAAGACTAACACCAGTCTGCAACCGCCATAGTCTGACTTCAAGGCCTCACCACTAGCTGTGTTCTGCAGACAAATTCTAATTGGGTATTTATGATGGTCAACATTTCAATATTAGCCTACAATAAATACAATAAATACAAGGTAACCATGAATTCTGTAAGGAATTATTATTTATTATTATTAAAAGGCCTTAAACAGGTAACGTGACTGGTCTTGGTTCTGACCGTTCTCCTTCATCATCTTCCTCCTCCTCCTTGCTGCTTGATGGCTTCATCCAGGCCAGCAGAGAGCTGCTTCCCTGAGCTTCCTGGTGTAGCTCCTTTAACTTCTGGTTTCCTAATCTCTCTTTTCTAGGCTGCAGTTGATAAAAGCCAAGGCCAATAGTGGTATAGACTGCTTAGAATAATGCTGCTTGGAATAAAGAGTTAAACAAATTTTCAAATTATTATAATCTGTGACAAGAGATGGACGACTGGAGAACGCTGCGATGTGGTTTATGAACCAGATCGCGGTTGAGCGGTTAGTCGGCTAATTTAGACTCAGCTTTTTAGGCTGTAATGAGACGGACAGGCTACTTTACAACAGGGATGAATAGTTTGTATCAGGCTTAATTTAGCAGCAAAATGTGCCCTCGAAATTTACCTGAGTAGTGGCAGGTGGAGCGGTGGGAGGTAACTTCGCAGACGGTCCAGCATGCTTACAATGTGCCTCATTGGCGCCCGCTTTGCGTGATCACGTTGCCAAAGAAACGACGGGAACGAAACGGTCGAACACGCACATGCACGTGGGTGTAAGGGGAGTGTGATCGTGTCAACATAGTGGGCCACATACAGTATATAAAAAAATGATTCTGATAAAAAGGGCACTTTTTCAGCCCCAACGGCAAGTGGTTCAGCACCACCAAGGCTCTGTCTGTGCACACCAGTGTTCCAAGTTATCGATCATGGTATTTTTTCTTCAGCAGTGCTGCTTGAGGGTCCAAAGGTCCTGAACATCTAACAAGTGTTTTACAGCTTTGGACTTTGCCCATTAAGACTTGTTTTTTAGGCTCCCTGAATCTTTCCACAACATTATTAATCATAGATGTTGTTTTTGCTCTTTTAAATTTTGCATTAAGAAGTATGTCCTTCAATTCATCAGTGATTCTCTGGCAAAAAGTGGTGAATTGCGACCTATCCTTGCTGATGAATCCTAAGACTTTGATAAATGCCTCTTTTATACTCAATCCTGACACCCTTACCTATTAACAATTAATCTGCTGTTTGTAGAACCTTCCAGAAACAAACTTAAGTTTGTTGCATCAAAGTCTAAATTAGAACAGTTTCTTTGGTTATTTGCTAAGCTTTCTTTCTGCTCTTATAGGTCTGATCTGGTTCCTGTCTACTCTTTTGGAGAGAACGATGCCTACAAGCAGGTGATCTTTGAAGAGGGGACCCTCTGGAGAGCTCTACAAAGGAGGTTACAGAAGATCTTGGGGTTCGCTCCCTGCCTTTTCCATGGATGCGGCTTTTTCTTTAAGAACTCTTGGGGCATTGTGCCTTTTTGCAAGCCTATCACAACCATAGGCAGGTTTATCTTATGGTTTTGTTTTGAATGTGTGGTCAGATTTTCAGTGATAAAACATGACATGACTAAAACTTTTTCTGCTTTCGTAGAACAGCTCATTACAAGACAATCACTAACAAACTGTTAAAGACAACCAAGTTAACATGTGAACAATGTTGTTGTTTTTGTTTATTTTTTTAACTCTGATGTGTTTTTGTTTCAGTTGGGGAGCCAATCACAGTGCCAAAAATTGAGGACCCAACTGAGGAGACAGTGAATCTCTACCATGCGATGTACATTAAGTCCCTTCAGTGCCTTTTTGACAAGTACAAGACCCGCTTTGGTCTGAAAGAAAGTGACATCCTGCACATCCAGTGAGGGGACCTGGAGCTCCTGCTGAAGCTCTGAACTGTGTCATCCTGCCTTGGTGGCAGGTTCGTCTCTGGTCTGCAAACCGTACGCATGTGCACATTTTGACAAAGAAACCTCTGCTTGCTGCTGTGTCTCTAACATTCATTCACACAAGCATAGCTCCTTCTTAAGAGAGGCCTCTCGCTGCTGCTCCTGTTTGGACAAAGTTACACAAAATCTCACGTTTCTCATCTTTCAGTTTTTCAGTTAGTTGGGGCTGTCTCGTCAGTGCAGAAGAGGGTAAACTCCACTAGATGGAGCTGTAAGGTAACTTGGGACGTAGAAAACACTGGCAAATATTCATTAACCTGTTCATAAATATATCCTTAAGTGCTTTATGACCCTCCTACAAGCTGAATGCACAAACAATGCAAAAGGAAGGTACCACTTTATTATAAGCCTTTAAGGTTCACTGAGCCAAAGACGTATGCTGTCACCACACATTCATTGATTTCTACTGTATCTACACTCAAGAGTGTAAGTATTCTGCAGGGTGGATTCATATTTTGAATGGACAGTTCACTCTTACCTGTGATTGTAATAATGCCATAAAGTATTAATTTTATTTTGTAGAGAGGAAGAAAAGTGCAATTCAGTGCTTGTCCCTCTGAATATTTCATGCACTTTTTGTTTTGCTGATTACCCTCTGAAGATTTAGTCTAAAATAACTGCCTTATAAGAGATTCTTTTAGCAGTACAGTAGTTGTGTTGCTTGGGTTTATTCCACATCTTTATATCATTCTGGTATTAGGCCTTAGTCTGGAAGGAACTTTGGTTATCTTTTGTCTCTTCAATCCTTTTTAGAAATGTTTGAGCCACGTTTGAATGAGATGAAGTTGTTTGATGGGTTAAAAGCCTGATATTTGATGATTCCAGTGACAATAACTTGGGTGCGATCATAGAGAATGAAGGGGTTACACCATGTAATTCCTTACTGGTATTAAGTTATTCAATATTTGAAGGTGTCTCTGGTTGTTTCTTTATACAATGATATGTGGATAATCTATCCTGGGAATCATCAAAATAACCACGCTTGTGTCATGTTGATAGACAGGAAAATTGGCAGTAAATTATAGGATTGTCATTTTGAAGAGCAATTTTCTTTAGTCTGATCACTGTGACTATTTCTACAGAGCAGTGTAATCTTTGTGCAATAAATCTGACAGCAATTAAACAGCAACATGTCTATATGATGAAGGATATAATCTGTCTGCCAATATTTAAATTAAACTTTTATATGTTTTCAGGAGGTGTGTGTGTTGTCTTTTTTGTTTTTGGACACTTTGCTTCCTCAATTCTATTTAAATTAGCATTAAATGCACATGAACCAGTTCTCTATCCTTAGTTGTTTCACGAAATGCCCAAATTTATTTATAATAAAATATAAATAAAAATGAGCTGAGAAAACCAGAAAAACTGTTATGCTGCCACCGTTACTGGAGGCTTTGCATGAATCAAGGGAACGATGAAATCAAAAATTTTGAAAATGTTTTACCTAACTTTTACCAAGTCAAGTCTTTTACCAAACATAGAAATCTGATTTCTCTGACTGGCTCAACAATGGGGGACAGAAGGTGGTGAAAATGGAGGAAGAACTCTCAGATTCTCAACTGAGAGGTTCACTCAAACCAAAGATGTTATTATGTCAATGCTGCCTCTCTATTAATAAATATCCTTGTGCAAAAAAGATGCACTTTTTGAGTTTCATCTAAGACTAAATGCTTGCTGGACTTTCTCAAGATGTTCTGATGGTCGCAGCTTATAAGCACTTTAATATGTTGGGTAGCCGCCATAGTCACACCATTGGAGTGATAGACAGTTAAGAAAATTGTGAGAAAGTAATCAACTTTTTGAGGCAAAAATAACACACAATATTAGCAATTGTGTGTAAAGATTTAGTAAAGACTGCCTCTTCTATCACCCCCTGTGAGTAGTATCTTGCTTAGTTCCCCCATTAAAATTTTCCCCTGATCTTCAAACTGAGAGTGTTTACATCACCTACTTATGACAGTTAAACCTCTGCAGATGATCCAGAACCAGCAGCACGTCTGGTCTTCAACCAGCCCGAAAGAGCTCATGTCACTCTGCTGCTAATCGCTCTCCACTGGCTTCCAGTTGCAGCGCATCAGATTCAAAGCTCTGCTTCTGGCTTACAAAACAATAACCCAAACGGCTCCGGTCTACCTCCACTCCTTAATCCAGAGCTACACTCCCTCTCCACAGTTACGCTCTGCCAGTGAAAGACGCCTAGTGCTCCCACCACAAGGTGGCGCCACATCAGTAGCTAGACTCTTCTCCTCTGTTGTTCCCTGGTGGTGGAACGATCTACCAAACTCTGTCCGATCCGCAGAGTCCTTATCCACTTTTAAAAGCAAGCTAAAGATTCAGTTGTTTAAGGAGCATTTCCACATTTAGCTTAACTAAATGAGTTAGAAAGATTTGTCCAGCTTTTTGGCTCAACCAAGTACTGAAGAAGCTGCGTGGACTTATGCCCAAGATGATATTGTTTGATGAAATCGTGATCTTGTATTTAAATAAAATGACTAAAAAAAAAAAAAAAAAAAAAAAAAAAAAAAATTATATGCACTGCACTAGCACTACATGACAGCAGCTGGTCCACCTGGACTCAAAGCGGTCTGACTACCACTTAATTATGACGTCCCATCTTGTTTGAATTCATGCTTGTGTTGTTCTTACTCTCAAATGTAAGTTGCTTTGGATAAAAGCGTCTGCTAAATGACTATAGAATAGAATAGAATAGAATAGAATAGAATAGAATAGAATAGAATAGAACAACACCAACCGCACAGTGCTTCACATAACCCCACCTCTAAATATGAAACATCCCTTTAATAACTTATTTTTGGGAGAATTTGTAAAGTCACAACAGGTTTGGTAAGCAAAACTAGTCCAACAGACAGCATACCCATGTACAAGCTTGCAGCCTACTTTGCACAAACTCTGAGATCATGGAGTGATGATAGAACTACACGATTAAAATGAAATACTTATACATAGATTTTTCACTATTCAATAATGAACATGTGAATGCAATTTTAAGATTGACGAGTGTAAAAGAGTATTAGTAATTCCCTCATTTCTTTTTTAAATTTAAGTACCATTATGCAGATTGATAAATTTCATCATGCTTGTCAAGTTTAAAATAAATTGGACTACTTTATATAGTGATGCTGTAATAATGGTTAATAATACATCTAATAATGCACCAGTTTTATGAAACTGAAAATGTTTTTGACCATTCAGCACAGCAAGATGTTGCTTAGAAAATAAATGTAAAGCAAAAAGAACAGAAAACTGGTCAGGGATGATATGAACCCTTTTACAAACAAACAGATCATATGTCTAAAAAGAGGAGGGGACTATTTCAAATTCACAAAACAGGCAAAAATCAGTGCTGAAGGCATAGTCCTTTCACCCGTTAGTCGCCCCTTGATGGTTGATTATTAACTTGTACTTCTATTTTCTGTTCCTTCTCTCTCTTTCTCTTTTTAAGTGATGTGTCCTTTATACATATATTGATTTGCTACATTACAGATTTGACAAAATATGATGGAAACATAGGTACCTCATCCCAAAAGATGTAAATATTTAATTGGTAAAAGATAAATAACTCTTGAAATCTATTTGATTCCAAGATTATATGGTAGCTCTACATTACCATGCAGCTTGTAAACATCAACAATACTTCATTCATATCCAGTGATAAAGCCTGAATCTAATAAAGCAACAAAAGCAGATATGCGTAGCACTTTAAGCGTCTTCCTGATAATACATCTGTACAATTATTTAAAGGTCAAAATTAAAACGAGTAAAACGTTTCCTTGACAATTGTCTTATGACCACTTTTATACAGAGAAAGCATGAGTCTACAAGCTTGTTCCAACTCTGACAGTCAAAAGCTATTGCATTAGTATTAGAGCAATGGTAATGGCTTTTCTTTTCTTTTCTTTTCTTTAGCATTATTGGAGAGTAGAGGAAAAAGCGCTGCATATACTGCGCTATGCTGTCACCTGCATGTCACGCTGTTCTATGCAACTTCCTCATATTTTGCAGATTTGACAGATTTCAACAGACACGCGCCCCTTTCTGGATGACAAACAGATAATACAACCAATAGAAACTCAGGATTTTGGAAATAAGCCCCGCCTTTACTTGATTGACGTTAGGTTGAGCCACTCACAACCCATACATGACGTACGTCCCAACCGGAGATGGATTTCCGAACTGAATGTAGCAAAATAGCCCGTACTTTGTTTACGTCCCGCTGGTTAGCTGACAGCAGTTGTAGACCTGTACTCACACTTACAGTCCTGCTTGCATGCCTCTGGCGGATGTCTGGAGCTCTGTGAACTTTCAGCTGACTGTCTCATATGCTGAGGATGGGATGTTTTGTTTAATGGAGGGGACGCGCTAGATGCCGACAGGAGGATGAACTCCATCACCGGTCGGGTTCTTGCTATACCCGCTGCCTCTGTGACCAACTCTGGAGCTTCATCCTCTCGAGCCTTGCACGTAGAGCTCACATCCCAACAGGTAAATGTAAATACCTAGAATTCAAATGGACATAATCTACATTTAAGCTAACCGAGGAAAACTTGGTCTGACTGCTTCGTTATTTTATGTTTTGGTTTCCAACGTCAGTTAAAACTGCTGCATAAAGATACAAGATAGGCCTGTCAGGCTACTAGCTAGTAAGCTAGCAACAGCTAGCTTGTGCTAGCTAGCATCCAGGAAATAAATATTCGTGTTCTCACACATTATGAGAACAGTCGTTGACTGTTATTCTTACTCTTATGCCAGGTATTGTATTTCTCTGCTTCATGTAGATATATCATAATACACTTTTTATTGTGCTCAAAGCTGATCTATTTCTGCTAATGGCAACTTAACTTGGCGTTATGTCAATTTGCAAGTGACAGCTCAGTTTAGGAAAATCAGGAGCTTGGCATGACATTACAGTACTGCCAAAAACAGCTGTTTTATTGTGATTTTAAACGTGTTTAGTCTAAATTAATTTTATTCATGTTTAGTGGGGGGAATTCACGAGAGTCCTCATAAATTTGTGTCATTCATTCATTCATTCATTCATTCGGTAACGAGAGTTGACAGTTCTCTCATGACTAATGCCCACTGAAACAGAAGTCCATAAATGTCTCGATGTAATCAAATCAAGATTTTATTTGTCTTGACAATCATTCGTTAGGCTGAGTTATACAAACGTTAGCCTACAGCCTACATCAGGAGTCAGAGTGTCTACAGCGTGTTAAGCAAACAGGAAACCTCAGTATCATTTTCTCGCTTTTCACATTGAAGTCTCTTGAACATGCAGCAGCACGTGTCAGTAACAGAGTCAGATTTAGCTGTTCATCTCTTTTTTTCATCTCTTTCAGTTTTTCCAGCTAGTTTGTCTTTCTTTATAATAGTGCACATATAGATGGTTTGGAGATAAAAACTTGCACATGAGGATTTGACTTTTGTGACAACTGAGCCATGAAATCTTCAATGACAGATGTCTCAAGAGGATGTGTTTGCAGGACTATATACTGTTTTAAACACACATTTTTTTACCCTGATACTTGTTATTTGGATTCTTATTATTTTACGCTGTTATTTTATTTTCAGTTGCCCCTCACATGATTGATCTGTGATATACAGCAAATCTAAGGCTGTGACAAGTTCATGTCTTTGCAAGTTACATGTGCAGTCATGTGATTAAGTAAGCAAAACCAATGGGAATTGCCAACTTTTTAAACACATTTGTACAAGCAAACATTTGATCCTCTACCTAACTGTGCACATTAATTAATAAAGATTGGATTAATTGTTAGTTAAAGGTTTTGACTACTCTTATTTATTCCACAAAAATGGGTTTACTCTAGCTGGAACATATCCATATAGTCAGTTCTTCTATATAAGATGCAGATATTATTAAACACTGGGTCTATCTAATTCAGTCTGTTTAAGTTTTCTGTCCCAGTGAAATTGTGTCGATTAACAACTGTTACAACACATAAGGAATCCCTCAAACATCGGCTAATGTTAAATTTAGCAAAATGTTGGACAAACTGCAGCTTTACTTTCAAGATGCTAGATTATTCTCTCGCCACCTCCACAGCGCAGCTGCAACCGGATGATGGCTCTAAGTTGCATGTATATACCAGCTTAGAGTAATTTTCATGTAAAATAAGACAAATCTTTGAGAGATAATGTTAGATTCACAGTCTGTTATAGCATAAATTGTTTAATTAAGCATCAATTTTAAATGCAGCTGGAATTTAGGGTGTTCTTGAACTGATGGTGTGTTCAGACACACTATGTAAACAGTAAAATGTCTGTTAAAGTTAATGTCTTTTGCATTTCTTTCATGCTCTTTCGCTCAGACAGATACTACATATTAAAGCAGTGTTACACTGGATAAGTTGAGACTTTAAAATGTTACAGTAATGGGAAAAAATACCATTCCATGCATTATGACTCTGTCTTAAATAAAGAGACAAAAAGTTTTGGCTAAATACTTCAGTCCGTGATGGAAGATGTTTCATAGTGGGTGTAATCTGATGGTTTTGACGGATGTAGCATATGTGTATGTAGTATGGGGTCATGCGTTACTGACATTTAGAGGCTTTGGAGCATCTAATCATTTTGTTACACTAATCCACACCATTAGATGGCAGTTTTATACAATGGATACGTGTCAGCTGATTATAAAAGCACTGTGGTGGAGATAACTGATATTTTCAGACTGCAGGCTGTTACAACAGCTCTGATGTTTTTTATCAGTAAAGTTTTGAGCTGATCCACCACATCAGATATATTTCTTTTTAATCTCTGCCTGGCCCACATGAGCCAATACAAAAATGTGCAGTGACATTTTTAAGGAAAGGGGGGTGGTTAAAAGTCCCCTTCAGAACAATTGTTTTTTTGTTTCTCAGGCACGTCGTCTTATAGGGAATCCCATGACTTAGATTTGGTCTTTGTATGGCCACAGGAGAGAGGCCGGGCTGGCCGGTCAGGAGAAAAGTTGTGTGCTGGTGATGTCTTCGCCTGAAGCGGGAAGATGCCAAATGTTCCTCTAACACCCAGAGACTGGCTTTACAGGAATAGATCTTTTTATATAGAATGAATAAAGTTTCCATTCATTTATAGCAAATGTTGGCAGGTGATTGTAGATAGTTTTAAAAAGAATTATGTTGGTATTTATTGATTAAAACCTTTTCTTGTCTTTATACGGGTAAGCTTGTACAACAAGTCACATGTTTATGAATGAAGTCCCTTGTTGACTCATCGTGAATGGTAAATTCTGTGAAAAATCATTTGTAGAGTTAAAAGTTTGAAGTTTTCTCATGTGATTGTCAGGACGGACTGTGCTGGTTAAATGGCTGCTTACCATGAAGAAGTCGTGTTATTTGAACACAAGGCAGCCTGCGTTGCCATTGTGATTGAAAGAAAAAAGCTAGTTTAGGCCTGATTTAACAAGCAAAATGAAACTAAAGACAGCCTTTTTTATGATTGTTTAATGTCTTTTCATGTTCTCTCTGTCTCTTTCTGTATTTTTCCCCTGGCAAACAGAGACGGTTGCGTCATCTCCGGAGCATCGCTGCCAGGAACATTGTCAACAGGAATGGTTCTCCTCTGCTGGACACTTACTTCACCCTCCACCTCTGTGTTGGAGATCGCATTTCCAGAGGTCATTGTTAGCAGTATTCCCACATAAACCCAACCTATAGTTGATTTATTTGGTATGAATTTGTATGAAGATTTTAGATAAACATCAAGGCAGAGATGTTAAGTACAAACACTAAAATTAAAGGAACACTCAGTTTTATTCCAGTTGTTTTACAGGCTGAAGTCACCTTTTATAAAAAAGTATTCCCAGCCTAAAGTCTGGGTCAGTTACATTGAACATGTGACTTCAAGAACTGCTGAGCCTTCTTTTTTTCTTCCTTGTTAAAGGGAAATGCATTAAGGTGTTTTTGCTGTGACTAACGCCAAGCCTTTGTGAGCTGTAACTTACGGTAGATTTACTCTTATTGATCGTGGTTGCGTGTTTCCTGCTTGGTTTTATTCAGCATTCTCTTGTTTCCTTATAGATTTTTACAAGAGTGAAGTCATTCGAGACTCACTGGTGAGTATCCTTACACAAACCTTCAAACTGCTCCCCTCTTCATTCTGTTATAGGTTCAAGAAGCTGCCATCACCTGCAGCCTGTTGGTTGGCTCTGTGTTTGTCGTTTTGTGTCGTGCGTCTGTGAAGAATGACAAGCTTCATGCATTCTCGCCAAGACTGACATTTTTTTACCTGCTGCCTATTTAAAGTCATACATTTCGTACCTCTGGACTTATTTGTGATTTCCTGTAAAATGTGCTGTTGTGTTAAATGTCAGGCTTGCTTTGACAGCAGCTGACTGATATCTGCTTCCACTACGCGCCTTTCTCTCTTGTGTAAACAACCCAGCTGTATATTACAACAGGATTTTTGGCTGTTCTCATGTTTGTTTTAATGACAGATGCAGCCCTGCATGACGTGCAGAAGCAGCCGAGGATAGAAAGCCATTACAGTCCGGCTCGCGGCTGACTCATGAGCTGACCTAAGCTGGTCTCCAGTCACACTGGGCCATTCGCTACCCTGGACAGACATGATGCGGTCCAGGAGTAATGAGACCTGGTATCTACCAGTCCAAACTCCTCCTTAGGGATTGAACTTTGAGTTTAGAATCGTTGTCAACTCCACATAAATGATGAAAAGAAAATGATTCTGATCAATAACAATGTCCAGCTAATGGATGCTAGAACTACAGATCTGGGGCCTCATTTATAAAGCTTAGGTACCGGCGTATGCCACATATCAGTCAACTTTTGGGATTTATAAAAACCAAACTTGACGGGAGAATGTTCCTACCTCCACGGCGTATGCACAAAGTCTGGGAAAACGGGAAACAACGACACCAACGGTCCAGAATAAAATCAAAGAAATGATGAGGTGGAGGTTCTGCTGCCATCATTTAATCTGAGATCCAGCAGAGTGGGACAGACTGGAGGTCTAGAAGTGAAGCAACGCTTGTGAAACACACAAGAGGTGGATTTCATTCATTTATTTATTTATTCTTACACAATCCTTTTGTAATTGTTGTCCCAATTTCTCCATTTCCTGCAACTTCTTGACATCACTTAATATAAAACTCTGTAAATGTTTACGTTAAGTCAACCAAGAATGCAATAAAAGAAACACTGACCGCTGTATCGTGATGCTTTTTAATGTAATGCTGCCACTTTCCCCGGAAACAGATGCACCAGGTGAATAAATGAGTGATGCATAGATCCAGTATCTGGCTCCTGAATGAGTGTTTCCTCTACAGGGCGGCGCCCTGCCTGACTTTAGGCTTTTCCATTAGCACGGGTTTATATTTTATTGTTTCATTAAAGAACTGAACAATATGATGTTACTTATCTTACTTACACCTCAGGTCATTTCCCCTCTGCGCTCTGCTCGTGCACGGCTCAAAGTGCATGCAGACAGCACGATACAAATTAAGGCCCGTGCCCATGTTCGGGCTTCCCAGTACAGACTTCAGAGCTTGTGCCATTGTCTTGTTTCCCAGTGAAATGAAGCCACGCTCTGTTCTGGCAACAAACGAACCTGCGTGCCCGACAGGTTATCAGCAGTCAGAGAGCAGGCCAGCACCCGTTAGCACTGATAGAAGTATTGATAAGCCCAGTGGTGCACGATTCTGATGCTTTGCTAAATTTGGAACCAGTTTTCGATTCCTATCTCTACTTCTTCTGTTGAGTTTATGTGTTTGCGACATTTTTTTCCTGTTTTCTGTCTCTCTCCCCTCATGGTTCACTTTCCTCTTAGCCTTCCTGTTTTCATCTAACTGCCTTTCTAGTTTTTTTCTCCCATCCTCATTCCAACGACTTTGTAAAACTAGTTTGGACATTTTTTCATTGCCTATCCTTGGAAGCAGGAGATTTTTACCCCTGATGGAGAAAAATCACACGTAATGGACTGATTTACATGAGCCCAGTTCTTTGCTGTTAGGCTAGTAATCATGTCGGTATCCTGGACGTTCAGGTACAGAATACAAACAGAAATAGAGATCAGACTTTAAGGTTATGATTCACTTACTAAACTACTTTTACTTGGCTGTGGAAAGGGATTCATTGTGATTTTATCTTGGTAACACGCATATTTGCTGTCAAATTTACCGTGTATAGAATTCATTCGTGTAACAAAGCTGCTGCATACATGTTGGCTCTGTGTTTTGATCAGGACAAAATAAATGAAAAATCATTTTTTACTTTGTGTTGATCAGCGCTCATTCAGATTCATGCACTGACTCTGTTTCCTCTCGTTTATGTGTGTTTGCCAGAATCCAACTTGGAGGAGCCTGGACTTTGGCATGCTCCCAGACCTTCTGGACACTTCAGTGTCTTGCTTCGTGGTGAGAATCTGGGGGGGCCAGGAAGAGCAATACCAGCTCCTCATTGAGTGGAAAGTCAGTCTGGATGGCCTCAGATACACAGGACAGCAGGTCAGCACCCACTCACTGCTTTCACCACATTTTGAGATGGTTCTATAAGTTTTATTAGAAACAAATAAAATAAAAAATCCAGTCAGTATTATTATAGGCTGCTGGAGTTCTCTGAGTGATGGACTTCACTAATGAAAACAATATTTGTCATCGGTTGGTGGTTTCCACTGACAGCTGTCTGACGCCCCAATTTTTTGGCTCAGTGGGTAGAGCGGTAGTGCTGCAGCCCAAGGGTTGCCGGTTCGATCCCGATCCGGAGAGCTCATGTCGAGGTGTCCCTGAGCAAGACACCGAACCCCTAATTGCTCCTGATGGGTTGCGGTTGAACGCCTTACATGGCAGCTTCCGCCATCAGTGTGTGAATGTGTGTGTGAATGGGTGTGTGAATGTGTGAAGGTGATGTATGATGTAAAGCGTTATTTAAGTACAGACCATTTACCATTTGACAGCTGTCTTGTTCGAGCCATGTGTCCTGTCTTATCAGCTCCGTGAGCTCCGTAAGACACGGTTGTGTATTAAAATGATTCAGATGTTTTAGAAATGCAATTCCACCTTTTTCCTCACATTTGGGTGGTTTGGTAATTTTTTTTCTTTACTTGATCTGAAATGAAAAATTTCAGGTATATTTTATGAAGCCAGATGGTTCTGTGTCATATATGTGTTTTGTTTTCATATATTTTGAAAGTAAATTAGTAATAAAATTATAATGGAATCAACAATTTTAGAAAGCCGTCCAGTTTTGAGCAGAAATGCATTAATCATTACTAAATGTACATTTGTCCATGTTGAAGAAAAATGGTCCAGGTTATCATATAATTTAAGGTTAGCACAGAAAATACTTCTTATCTGGTTATTAATTAGCAACATACATGCAGCAGACAACACCTTTACTTTTGTGTGGAGAGATAAATGGTTTGTCTGGCAGTCTTCTAGGTTATTATTTGGGAGGATTAAAATACCTTCTCAACTGCAGCAATTTTAGAGTCAGTACCACAGATTGATTAGTTATACTTTCCTAACCACTGACCTTTGGAGATTTTCCTCATCTGGCACCAAAACCTTCATTCCAGGCAGCATGGAATCATCTCCTGCTCATTTTCCAGTTTCCTGGGAATACGCCATTTAGGTATGAATATGACATGATGAATATGTTAGTTACCCTGGATGCAAATCATACAGTTGGTAAAATAACTGTGTGGCTGCTCTGCTGTAAAGGAGCTGTTGTCCTTTGGTGGGCTGGAGGGAAACAACATTCAGTCTGACAGCTAAAAGTCTGTTTTCCTCTGAGGCCTGAAGGTGGGCCACCCTCCGACTCAGTGGCAAAGAACCTGACTGGATGTTGACAGCTTTTTCCAGGTGGGAACAGTTTGTATGCAGCCCTGCCCTCTTGGGGGGGCTTCAGTTGCACTCCAGGCAAAAATACTAGTCAAGTCTGACTTCAGATCCACATTGTTGTCTCAGGATGATGCTGCGCAGCACCTTGTTCTGCTTCTTCCTTGGTTAAGTTAAATTTTTGGATGTCATTTAGGAAATTCCCAAACAGGCTCTGCACACCGAGTCTGATCCAACGCTGATCAATCCTGGTTATCCAGGAATGCATCTTAAAGTTAGCATCCTGAGAAAACACTCGGCCCTCAGGCTCTCCTGGATTAGATATCCGGGTCAGATGGGACGTGCTGCAGGCTGGTCCTGCAGAGAAACACGAGACGTATACAGAATAAATCCACAGAAAGAGGACAATGCCGCATGCCTTATCAAAACTCTTAGACCAAAAGGAAATTAATATGTGAAATGCACATTTTATGGTTCCATGTACCAAACAGTCATTTAGGCCATGAACTAGATTTTTAAATTCACGAGGCCTCCTTTGTGCATTTAAACATGCAATTTCATAATTAAAGTATTATTCTGATGAAGTTTCATGGTTCTTCCTTCAACTATTTTCTAATTTTCTGTCAAAACAGAACATTTTGATTAAAAATGGTCCCTTTTAGGATAACAGGTAAATGTTTTATGTGGAGTTCAACTTAATTTTGACCCCAAAACTGATTTTCTCATAAGGAATTTCATTAAACATGTTTTCGTTTTATCTTTGCATTAACTTGTTAATTCTGAGAGCTCTAATAAAAATGCCAACTTTAATGGATAAATGTAGGCTTTTTTTATTTAATTTTTTACAATGATCAAGCTTGGGAAGGGATGGTCTAGAAAACAGTTTTAAAATAGGATTTTTTTAAATCCTAAATCTGGGATTACTTTTTGAATCTGTCCTTTCTAAATGGTGTTGGGCCCAGATAGGGTAGCAATGTTTCTCGATCTTCTAACTATTTTTTTTCTTTGCATGGTGCTTTATGAACCTTTTCAACATTTAACATTTGTGGAAATGATGATTAACTGTGCTCAGAATAGTTTTCTGAAGTATTTTAGAGCCCACGCAGAATGGTGTCTGTTTTTAATGCAAGCTGCCTGTGGGTCTGTATTATTTTCAGAAATATATTGAGGGATTTTTAATCTTCAAAGACAAAGTATTAAACACGGAGAGTCCATTAAATATGAGGTCTAAAAGATTTACAAACTTTTTTTTTGTTTTTATTTACATTTTGCAGTGGCTCAGCTTTTTGGAAATGTTCCTCCTTCCTTTACAGTAAATCTTACATTCCTTTAAGATTTTTTTTCAATAAAGTAAATCCTACATAGTAGTAAATCGTACATTCCTTTCTTATTTTACGCTGCAGTAAATCCTACCTTCCTACATGGGAAAATGATCATGTCACAGGCCAAAGGTTCAGTTCCCTGTTAGGCATGAAGTTTTCATTCATTATTTCGCCGTATAAAACGTTTCTCTGTGTAGTGCAGACACAGTGCTTTGCAGTGATTCTTAATGGTTTCTTAAAAATGATTTAAAGTCAAGAAAAGTCTTTGTCTATTGTTTTCTGCATATATATTTCAAGTTATCACTAACTAGATGTCAATACTTCTCAGTGTGATGAAGTTTGAAAGCATTAGATGCTGTTTTTAGTTACTGCATACGGTAGATATTAAGAATAAAAAAAAAATACCTACTGAAGTCAGCAGTCTGTTTAAAAATCATATTATTGCAACTTAAGTTTGGCTCAGTTCCGGTTTGTGCATTGAAGCGAAGTGAAATCACTCCTAAATCACAGAGAAACTCGATGCTATCACCATCCCTCACAGTGAGATGGCATTCAAAGCTCATAAACAAACAGCACAGTCTCATGCACATCCAGATGTGCTGCTCTTTGTTCTCTTTGTCCTTACATTCAGCCTCTACCCCTTCGCTTTTGTCTGCAGATTCGATCCAGAAATCCAAATGAGATCATATTTGGATTGAATGATGGCTACTATGCAGCTGACTTCGATCATAAGGTAGAGCTGTTAGTCTGTTTTCCAAAGCTTTTTCACAATAATGGTCCTAATCTCGTCGACTCTTTGGACACCACTTGGCTTCTGCAGTGAAACAATGACATGTGGTCTTTGCAGGATCAGTCGGAGCGGAAGAATCACAGTCTGCTTCAGGTCGACCAGAGTTCAGTCAGGAACTCCTACAGCGTTTTCTCTTTGCTCAGGTAAGATTCATGCCATCCTGCAGTAATGCATGCTATTTCATTAAATTAAAAGTCTCTGATTTATTGCAGGCGGTGGGTTTTCACTATTTCCAAAAGGTTTTTTACAATTTATGACTTCATGTAAATGTATATCTTTGCCTTTTATAGTTATATTTCTGTACTTTTCATCCATTTTTTCAAGCGACCAGACTTTGTGCCTTTAAGTCGGTTTGTCTTGGTCATATGTCGTCCAGCAGATGGTGCCATATGAAAGGCCACTTCATAGAGCCATTTTCAGGCCAGCTCGGCTGGCCTTCCATCTTAGTGTGAACTCACAAAGTGTGCAGTTTACTGAGTGCTTCTTGGACTGAATGGAGGAAATGTCAAACACATTTTAACTGCTTTATCAATAAGGCCAATGTCAAACTTTGGATTGGAAGCAGAGGGAAATTGCTTGGTGATGTAAATGGGAAAAAGATGTAAATGGGAAGAAGAGATACCAGTTTACACCACAAGAGGGCAGCAGATATTTACAGAGTTGGTTGCTTGTCAGAAAGGCAGCCCTGCTTCAGCAGTTAAGAGCATGAGACATAAGACGTCTGCCGGCATCTGTTGACAAACACTAGTTTGTTGTTCTGCATATATATTTAAAATGCGGCAGAGTGGAAACACCACTTTCAGAATCACCAGGTCTTCCCCCAAGGGTAACCCTCTGTTAGCTGAAGCCTTATCACATATAAACATAATTACACCCAGTTTTACCTAAATACAGTTTTATCAGGAAGCTCCAATTTAGAAACTTCCAAAAGAAGATGAGGATCCTGTCATTAGGAACACTGAAAGCTTCCACTGATATTTTAGGCCAGATATGCATCATAAGACTTTACAGTATCAAGAAAAGAGCAGTTATGCCAAAGCTGGCTGAACTGTAACAGCACCCTCCCCCTTTTTCTAGAAGTGGTCATGGATTATGTTTATATGAGGGGAGACTGTTGCCTCCCTAGCAGCTCGCAGGAGAAAAAGCACAATTTGAGCCATAACTTTTATGACCTCTGCTCTTACATTTTCTATTATTGCAGCCATCCTTCACATCCTCTTCACTCTATCCACACCCTGTGGGACTCTGAGGAGTTTAACACGCGCACACTGCTGTGCCTGCAGCTCTTCACCCCTGTCAGAGTTTTTACTTGGCTTGGTGCACTCATGCTCACATAGTTTATGATTATGTACAGTAGAATGATTAATTACATATTGTACACTCCAGCAGGGATTAGACTATACCCAACACCCCCCGGTACATAACCGCATGTACTTAGTTTCTGACCCTCTGAGCTCTGCATTCTTCAAAGAGCATTAACTTTCTGAAGCATTCCAGTGGAGCGCTGCTCGAGGGTAAATACACTTCTTATAGTAAATTGCACTTGTGGCACTGCACCGTTCCTTGAAGTGGGATGAAATTGCCTTATTTATGATGTAGATGTCTTTTTTTCCCTTGAGACCGGTGATGCACGTCCATAGGGGACGGCCACAGTGTCAGACACCCGCCCAACTCTCCCACTAAGTGCAAAACATCTTGCTTTGTGAAGCGATTCAGTGGAGAAAGATGTGAGCCTCTTCACTAAAGAACACACCAATCTTGAAAAATGACGGTAATTTGTCAGCTGATTCGGTCTGCTTTTCAGCACCGATCCACTTGATGACACCCTTAGCTTGTGTAACATCATGATGTGGGCTCGAAAACACAACATGTCTCAGATGGCGAGATGAAGAGAGAGCGTACAGATCATCAATCAGAAAGCTAAGGTAGAGGGCAAGCCACATCCTACACAGAGAGGCCCCTGTGTGGGTAGCATGAAAAGGCTAGGCAGACAGTGAGGAAGATGAGCCAGCTGCTCGACAAAGCTGCTCTTTTTTGTTTGTTTTCTTTGCAGCTTTACAGTGCAGAGTTTGATGTGTGAACAGTAAAAGAGGAAGGATGACCTGGGAGGGCTGGCGGCAGCTAGTAGCCCACGTCATCTAGCGGCATAATGGGCTCGCTGGAGGAGGCAGACGAGGTGACGGAGTGGTGTACAGTTTCAATTCATAACTGTCCAAAGTCATCTTTCATGGCGTAATGCTTAAATGGCAGACTGAAGTGGTGTTTGAGTGGAAATACTTGGCTGATACTTACATCCTTCTGCATGTTAAGAGTTAAACACTTACTCGCCGACACTGAGTTCTCTTCACATAACAAACCCTTTGTGTATGCTGAATATTAAAGCAGTGGCCTTGGTGACACATGGTAAACATCATTCTCGGGGGCACAACTTTCACGGTTCAGTGCAGTGTCTCAAACTCCTGAAGCCTTTAGGGGAAACCTTTTTTTATTTTTCCTTTCTTCTGTGATGAGACCCATATGCAGCCTGATTTGCTTGTGTATGCTCCTCTGTGAAGTATGCCTGTACGTACAGTATGTGTCAACAGAAGCTGCACGTCGTGAAGGCAGAACTCTATGGGAGGTCTTGCACCTCCTGGGACTGTTGAAGGGATAATGCTTTCCTGTAGACAGCCCTTGAGGTCTTTTCGCCTGCTGGTTGGATGCTATGAGCTGTACAGTGTTGGGGTCTTGCTTTTAACAGGAATCTGGAATATGGGTGACCCTGCGATCTTGACCTCATTACAGATTGAAACTTGGCTGCATGAGGTTAAAATTGCTGTGAAGTTGTAGAACTCCTGATTCATTTCACACCTATGAAGATAACTTTTCTTTTATTGTTACTACTGGTCAAACTATGGCTTCATATTTTATTTTTCCCTCTGTCTCTAGTGGTAGAGCTGCTGTGGTGAATGCTAGCAGTCACAAATACTTGTGTTTTGGGGCTTTGCGTTCACACACACATAGAAAAAATTGTTTGCCTAAAAGCCCTTTTCTTCTTCTTCTTCTTCTTCTTCTTCTTCTTCTTCTTCTTCTTCTTCTTCTTCTACTTATTATTATTGTTATTATTATTATTATTGTCAAGTTTGTATTTTTAGTCTTATTGGCAGCCACAGTAACCTTGACAAACAATTTGACATTTTAGTGTAAGACAAGAACGGGGAGCGTGGACTCATCACTCCTCCCAACTTCTACAATTATCTATAATCATCTAACTGCATGACCCCTTTCTGACCCTTTCAAGACTAAACATATCTTTTCTGAGATCTCTTCAGCTTGTCTGAATCTTTGCTGTAGTTTTCATGTAAACATGGCTTATAGCAAGTTAGCAGATCTCCACAAAAAGATCAGCCTGGAGCGGCAAGAAATGCACATGCAGGCTTGCCAAAGTACCTCACTCCAGTAATCTTATCTTCCATTCCCAGTACGTGGAGACAATGGTGAGGTGAGGTAAAAAGCAAGTGGTTAAATGGGTTGACATTCTTCTGCAATGAGCTTATAGGGAGAATTTCAACGTGTTGTTTGTTGTGGTTGTCTGTTGTGTTACCGGAAGAGGTGTTAAGGGGCATATTATTCTTCCTCTGCTGTTTTGAATTGGTTAGTTAGCTGCCCTGTTCACCCACTGCTGTTTGGATAATAGATTTTGAAATGAAATTAGTGAAGACATTAGTCATCGCATCTGGATCATTTGAGAAAAACATTGAATGTGGTTCACTATAGCAAAATATACATGTCCATATGTACGTATGATTAATGTTCAAACTGTGTCAACGTGAAACCTTATAGCTTCCTGTTGTTTTGTTTTCTGAATCAACCTTTTTGTTCTAGGATTTAAACTTGTACCCGTCCTTGCACATTAATGTAAAGATGAGATTTCAGGTGGAACATTACTGTACTTGTTCAGTCTGTGGAAGTTCTGTTGTTCATCTCCACAGTTTATTCTCCAGATGTTTATGGATTCCTCAAGTTACGAACAGAGCAGTTAACCGTGAGGTAGCTGCACGATATATTGTTACATAGACACCTGCAATATTTCAAAGATATTTTGACTTGAAATAAAACAGATACGTGCACATTAATGACGGCCGCGTTCCAATTAGTAAGTTCTGCTTTTTTCTCTACAACTACCCCCCATGAACTGGTGCAGAAGTGGAACACAGCCCACAGCATACACTCCATATTACAGCACACATCCAAGCATTTGATGATGATGATGATGTTGTAATTGTTGCAATATTCAACAGTGTCACTTATTAGGTTTCATTTATTTATTACGGCTGCAGTGTGAAGCTAAAGAAAGTTCTCCTAAAATGGATGTCAGGCTGTTCTCCAAGTTTTCAAGTGTTCAGCGACTTTGAGTTTATAAACTATACACTTAGACTAATATTTCATTTTTTTTAATATGAAGTCATAATTGATAGAAGCAGTTCCACTTTTACATGTTGTGCTGCAACTTATTTTCTTTAATAGTTTTATTTACCTAATTTTATTTTTTGTTTGGTTTATAGAAAAAATAGAGAATTTCCAAATGATTTCATTAAAAAAAACAGTTTAGCTCTATTTGTTGTAAAATTTAAAGTATAATTATATTTTCTACGTTTTTCATATGTTTTTATTAGGAACTAACTGATGGAACTATTAGGAACTATTTTCCTCTAGAAATGGAGTGAAGATTAATTCTAAATTAAACAAAAATCTTTGGAGAGGCACACGTGCTTCATTTCATTAGACAAGTTATTTAGTAAAGTGAACCGATATCCCACCACTGACACTGATAAATATAACAGCAACGTAAAGCCGTACGATGGCCCAGACCTTCACGTTTTCTCACAGGACAAACTTCATCCCTCACATCTTTTCTCTGGCCTATCTCTGTGAGCCAGAAGATACATCTGTATTTACTGATTTCTTTTCTGTCCTGATTTGATGCAGATGCAAACCAGACACATGAACCACAGCAAATATTTAGATTAAGGTAATCAGTTGAGGTCAATTAACATAAAACAAATGCAGTTGGTTGGAGAGGTAGTCAAGTCTTTGCTCATCAGTTTTTTTTCCAGTTTTCAGCTTCTTAGTTGCTTACTGTTTCATTATCTACAAAACTCAGATGTTACTGTTTGTAAAAGAGTCTAAGAATTTTTAGGAAGATATGTTATCAAAAAAAAATCTGGAAGTCTTAGAAGCATAACTTGATCTGACACCCCTGTAGAAACTAGGTCTGTGGTGGAAGATCCAAATGTTATTGTTCGTTTGATGTTTATCAGGATCACTGCACAGCGTCCGCCATAACTTCCTGAAATCGATGTAAAGAGTTGTAATACGCCTCTCATGCCAAGGAAAGGGGAAGTTGTCAAGGCCAGTGAATTGATCTCTTCTGGACAGCTGCCCCGTCATGTCCAGCTGTGGGATGTGCATGGGAATACTCCTGCTTCTTGCCGCTCTGCAGGTTGTAGTGATGGGCGGGCATTAGGCTAAGGCCCAGGGTGTGGTAAGGGGGCAGACATGCGTGAAAAGCAGGGAGAAGATAACCACTTTAACCTCGGGCGAAAGGACATATCAGATTCTCCCATCACCCAAACAGATGAAGCTGTCAAAACAGATTTGCCCTGATGTTCTAAAGGACTATCTCTAAATGCTATCACTGTCACCTCAGACAGATTAACAAATGTGGGTAGAAAACATGAAATGATTCTCCTGTCTTTCTACTCCAGCTCAGTTTATATCGTCATGAAACCTTTTTTTCTTTCCCAAGGTTGACTGCCAGAAAAAGGCTGCAATATCTAGGTGACTAAATGGGTTTCATTAGAAATAAACCCTTGTGTCAAGCCTTTTGACACAAGCAGTTTCTTGGAGACTAAAAGGAAGCACACAGCTGGAGAAAACCCTATTCAGATCACCGTTAAGGCCCAAACCACAATGTCGGTGTCCAATTTCTGCTCTTTTCTTCTGAACTTTTCCAGAAGTGAATCAACATCATCAACCATGAAAGGGTATAAACTACAGTACGCTTTCGTGTGCATAACCTCTTCTCATGTCTCATGCCGTTTAAATGGGATAAAATACCTTTAAAGCAAACTCTTTCCTTGACTTCCTCTGGAAAGAAGCGTTCATCAACAGCAAGATAAGCCAAGAAGATGTTTATTGGTGTTTTTACACTGTTGTTGCATCCTGAAGCTTTTGAGCCAGCGGACTGATGCCGTTGTGTTATCATGGTGGTATGAGTGCAAGTATGAAGGGAAAGGAAAGAGGACATGGAAGGAACTTTGCAGCCATTGTGAATGGAACTGAGATGACTATCTGACCTCCTTTTCTTCAAGTCCCACCATGTAGGATTGTTGTCCGTTGATGAGTCCCGTGGGCTGTGCTGAGGTGGTTTTGTCTGTCTTTCGATGAGCTCTGGACTTGGAGCAAACATTCTGGGAAGTTAACTGCTCCAGTGATTGATGGTCTAAATAATGCATTTGCTTGTCTTTTGTATACTAATGTTGCTGTTCTCTGTTTCAGTGATGACAATGACTTGGAATTTGGAAATAGGCCTCCATCATTGTGGCTTTGGTCAATTAGTGGCTCCTTTGTTGTCTTGGTTGTCTTTTTGTTTGTGGGACTGATGGGTTCAGGTCTGTTGGGACAGTGTTTGATCTTGTATTGAACTGCAGTTAAGTCATTAGACAACAGTAGAGATTGAACTGCTCTTGTCATTTGTGCTATATTAGAGCTTGATCTATCTGTTCTCAGCTGCTGACCTTTAACATTTGGACTGTTCACACAGTTGTTTTTTGCCCATTATTTGATGTCAGAAGAACCCGTCATTAAATTCTCTGGTAAAAACAAATAAAAGAGAGAGAGAGATAATAAACACACTAAGGAATGACTATCCCCCAAGTGTAAACAGTCATATCATAATTCATCTTGCCATGTAAACATTAGCAGTAAACAATCAAGCTGAGCAGAATGAGTTGCTGCCATACTCATAACTAAGTTTTTATACAACTAATCAATTTAATGATCTCTTGGAAATGCAGTTTTATCTCTGTGTTGTGCTTGTGGTCCAGTGTGAACTATTAAAATGATGTTTTGTGTTGTCATCCTCCCTCCCCCGCAGGCTTCACACAGCCCAAAGAGCAATCAAGCAGACGCAAGTGACGGTCCAGAGGATTGGGAAGGAAATTGAGGAGAAACTAAGGACGACAGCAAGCTGCACCGAGCGGGTGAGGACGGCTGCCCGTCACATGTTCCAGCTGCTTGTTGGATCTTGTGAATTTTGTGTTATGAGAAAACATGTACAGATAATAAAGTTTTTGACGTGTTTTCTAAGAACACTACCGAACACTGTGGAGCAGCAGCTGCTTTGCTAGTTTCCCTCACTAATAATGAGCAGTAGACCGTAACTGCTTATTAATACTTAGCAGGTTTTAACACCTAAATCCACATATGAAATTTTACCTTAAGCACTTGGAGATGTCTTTTTAGCCTTTTGAGCAGCATTTACGTTATGTTTGCTTTAACAGCCCAGCTGGTCGCCTCAGCGATATTTGCTTATTTTCAGTAGCTGTCGGCGTTTTTCTTTCATCAGCTGATGGTATCCTGCAACAGTGGAAAGCTGCGATTAATTTTGTGGCTTCGGAAAATATTAAAACATAACATGCTTTATGAAAAATGTTTTTTAAGAGCACAGTTAACACCACAGACCTGTAATTTGCTGTGATCAGTGATAACAAGCCTACTGGTTTGGCCCCTAAAAAATAAGCATCAGCAGACTGTATTGTTCACAGTACTTAGAAGGATTTTTAAGCCTTTACTGCTCATAGTCCAAGATGTAATTGTGTCGTAAAGCAGTTTGAGATATCATTTTAGCCCGCAGGCAGCTACTGAATGTTTTCTTGGCTCACCTGAAAAGTAAAGAGAGAGCAATATCCCACTGCCTGAGTGATAATGCTTTGGCCAAAATCCCCTGTTTATGTTTCCACCTCCTGTCATATCCTCAACTGGGATCCACAGCAAAAGCAAGAAAGCATATTTAACATTTTTGGAATTGGCAGCCACACAGCTGTGAAAACGCAGCGCTGATCCCCGGTTTGACTTTGTGTTTATTGTAAACATTCGCTTCAAAAGCTTCCCCCCATGTTCTGCTGTTATAAAAGTCCTGAGGCAGTGACACTTAGCTGTTTTTATCCTCCAGGTAGACTTGCCCTTAGAAAAATCTTTTTGGGGTGTGGTCATTGCAATATATACCTTACATGGTAAAATTCTGGATGGTTGTGTTTTTTGTGTCCTATAAAAACGTCTGAAATCTTCGAGAGTGTATGCACTGTTGCACAGAAACTAAATTTATAGGTTTTCATCGCCTCTTTAGTTAGCCTCTTTAGACAGCTGTTACAGCTGTTGCTATCCTTCATGATCTCTATCAGCTTTTGATATGCTTATTTTTCTTTTTTTGTTCCTTTCTCCAGACCTTCACCCTACCTATTAAAGCTGCTCCACTAGCTTTAGCCTTCCCACAAAAAAGAGGCTCCATTCTTTTAGCTACAAAGGATCCCTTTCAAAAACTCTTCGGATATTTCTCCCTCACTGAAACATTCCCTAAAACCCTTTTTCAGGGCTCGAATCAGCTAATAAATCACATAATCCTCGTCTTCTACCTTTCTGTAAAAGCCCTTGCAACGTGAAGTGAGTGGAGCATTGTGAGGCTCTTCTGAGGGTTTCCGCCTTTTGAGAGCTCTGTAGTATCCTTATGTGCACATCATAGTGAGCCTGGATCAAAGGGGGGCAAAGTGGAGGCCGCCAACCCCAGCACATGGCCCTTTCACCCTCTCACCCACTCTCTGTCATTAATCTGCTGGGTTATAACATGCTCTCAGCCCCCCATCATGCCTGCTGCTTATTTACTCAGCTGACCCACTGCTGTTTGATGTTCAGTCGAGTCAGACAGACCCTGGTGGTGGGTTACAGTCTCTCTCCTTCAAACACACACACACACACACACATATGGCTGTGACCCACTTGTCAACTTTGCCGCTGAGTGAAAGTGTAGGAGGTTCAAGGTTCGTGCCAAAGCCAGCAGTGGTTAACATGCAAGTATCAGGGTGCGACACACTGGGGATGGAGGCTCTATCAGTTCTCTCTCTGCAGCAGATTCTCTGTTCTCTCCTCAAAGCCCTCAGAAATATTCAAGATGAGGCATATCTGCCTTTCTTCAGATCCAGGCTACGATCGCTATCTAAGAGCATGCAAATATGTGTGTGTGTGTGTGTGTGTGAGGGAAGTCATGGTCCCTGGTCACACGATGAATCACAATCTCACTCCCTGCCAGCGCGTTATTATCCATCTCATTCTCCTTTGTAACTCCATGTTTTTGTCTTCCAGCTTGTATTACACAAACATTTTTTACAATCAGTCTAACTTTGTATTAAATCTGTATTTGCATCTTTTAAAATTATTTGTTCATCCCAATGAAATATTTGTCATTGTGTGGTTCTGTTTACCAGAAATTGCTCCACATCCCTGCACCATTTTTCATAAGATAGTTCGCCTCCTCCAGGACCCCCTAGATAGAGACAGAGACATGTAGCCTGATGAAGGCTTACCCCATAGAGAGGACAAGATGTTGACCAGTGACTTTGCTTCCTCTGCTGGTCAGGCAAAGTGTGAGAGATTGGAGAGATGAGTTTTGAGCACATTCACAGAGTTGATAGGTTGTGCTGTGATGTCATTCATTTGAGAACATGAGTACATTTCTATGTGCGCTAGGTTTCAGTGAAGTGTCTTTCTACAGCTACACCCACCTTCTTGTGGTCATTTAGCTCCCATTCTCTCAGCTAATCCACAAAATCAAACCACAAGCTGTTGTCTCCAAATTTTCCAGCAGGCATATTTTCAACTTCCTCTGCTGCCACTCAAAAACACATTCCTTACTGTGATAACACACTGATAATGTCACCGTCTGCATCAGTTTAAAAACGCCTTGTGTTTACACCTGCCCAATTTGACGTCTTGTCAGGTTAAAGGTAGGGGCGGCTGTTTCTCCTGTTTTCAGTTTACACCAAGATAATGGTCTCTGTGGCTTCATATTTACGGGAATAATGCCACAATACTAAAACAATACTACATTAGACAGAATTCATAGTCCTCATACTGAAGTATTTAACTATTTCAATGCCAGGACACAGAAAATGAAATATTAGATATTAATATAAAAAGCTATCTAATTTGTCAAGACAAATGAGAAGATCTGGGTTGGCTTTATTTTCAAGTGGTGTTCAGTAGAATCTAAACAGTAGAATTGAAGAAACGTCTGGTGGCTTGTTTTAGCAGAGGAGCTGTTTAATAATTTTATTCTTCAGTAATGGATTAAAAAGAAATGAAATGAGTACTTTGTGCATGATTGAAAGCAGAACTTGCAGGACTTGTAATCGTACATCACATTAGCGTTGTTTACTGGGTTCAGTATGAAATCTGACAAAAATGATCATCACATTTTAAAATATACTTCACGATGTCCAAATCCAGCTTTGACCCAGAAATACATGTGCTCCCGTCTTATCGGATCAGCTGTTTGGATGTCAAAAGCCGGAACTTCACACCACTTAACTTGCACCCAGCCGTTCCCATGACTGGGATTTATTACTGAAGAGTCCCCCCCCCCCATAACATTGATCTCAGGGCTCACAGAGATGTTTTCAATAGTCAGATCGTTCTCTTTCCGTCTTGTCATTAGTTGTTGACGTTGGATTCTGTGTTATTAACTGCAAGCATTTTCTCAGTGGATTTGTATTAAATCAATGAGACGTGGGATCAGCCTGCAAAAACAAAGCGTGTTTCTCAAAACTCTGGTAGGAATCTTGGGGTGTACACAAAATGTAATAAACTCTGAATCTTGCTGTGACCACATGCTGAATATTTTCTCTTATCCTCTTTCTCTGTTTCCTCATTTTTTTCTCTTTTGTTCGGTGACCAGAAGAAAGAGCGGGAATGCATGCAGCTACGAATCGCCGTGCTCTGCAGCGAGCTGCAGCGACAGAGGAAGGCGCTTGGCAGGGAGATAGACCTTCAACAGAAGGAGAGGGCACAGCTGCAGAAGAAAGGTAAACTGAATGGAAGCACGTTAAAATCACATCCTCTTGCTCCAAATCAGGATTGCTCCACGGGTTGTGCATGGATCCTAACTCCTTTTGGAGCATACACAGTAAAAGATGAGTTAATAATTGCTGAAAACTGCACATTTTAGCAGGAAAAACACAATATTCGTTTATCAAGGATTGAGCCAAACTCTTTAAATCCTATTCTTTTCAGTAATCTCAACTACCATGATGCTGTTTCTTTTTAAGCCAGCTATATAAAGCATCTTTTGATACGCTCACCAAGGATTTTCACCCCTGTGCTTCTGCTAGAGCTAACAAGAACACACAAAGTGGTAAAAGAAATGAGAAGCACTTCTGCAACTGATTTTGGTGCCTCCCATGGTGCCGTATGACTCAAAGACTTTAAAACGCTTGTGTAAGAAGACTTAATATAATGGTAAAAAACATGTGCAACTAATCCCATCAAATTCACCAGTCCTTTTTATTATATCCCACAAACGACTGCTGCAGCTACCGATTGTAAAAAAGTAGAATAGAAATGTAGTCATGACAGCATTGCCATTTTGTTTACATCAAGAGCGCCGGCCTCAGCAGGATGTTTGCATGCTGAAGAATGATTAACTTCCTTTTGAAAAATAAATACATGATCAAGGTTTTTTTTTATTATGTCATCTATATTGCAGCCAGCTCAAAATGCAGGAATTTAGTAAAATCTGTTTTTATTATCAATTTATCACCAGTGACAGGAAGTTTTATTAACAAAATACAGGATTTTACACATATTCCACCACGAAAACAGTTAGTCAAATATTGCCAACAGTTTGTTTTAAATTCGTTGGACATAACATTTGTCACTGAACATATGATTTTGATTTGGCATACACCCAATTTTAAACGCCTCCATTAACTTTTCAAGTTTTCTGACAGCAGCAGGAAGACTTTGTGTGCCCTCTATTACCTGTTCATTTAGCAGTGCAGCATTGGGTTGTCACGTACAGGAAGCACCAATCACGCTCCGGGTTAAAGGCACTGGAGTCCCTCAACACAAACATACATGCACAAACATAATGTGCAAACTATGGAGCCTTGCTCATGCAGTTTGTTCCAGTCCAGTGAAACAGGAATGTTTGTCCTTTGGTATCACTTAGTTTACCCTGCCAAGTCTCCAGCTTGTGACTTTGATGTTTGAGAGCAGAGGAGGTTTTTCTGCTGTTAATAACAAAGTAAGACCCACGTGTTATTAAAGCTCGGTGAATATGTATGTACAGCCATGGATAACCAAAATGAATAAATAATAATAACAAATAATCATCTGGTCCTTATCAGGTCAGCAACTCTGCATTGTCACGCTTTGAACAAAAACAGTGTGTGGACAACTTCAACACACTCCATGATTGAACAGCTCATAGATCCGCCTTCAGCAGCAGGAACATACCTGTTACCTGTAAGGATTCCTTTTGATCAGAGTTTTTTAAGGAGTTGTTATGTTGTTGTGTTGTTAAACAGCTCTGCTACGGCATCAGTCAAGTTGAGGATCCAAACTTTGAGCCATGGCAGAACTTTGATTTATTGACCTGTTTTGTTGTAGATTTGCTGCTGTGCTTTGGATCTTTGTCCTGTTGCACGACGCAGTTTGGGCTGAACTTCAGCTATCAGTGAAATGGCTACAAAGCTACCAAATACAACCACTGCCACAATATTCAGAACTACATTCATTTGAATGAGACTATTTTGTACCTACTGTGAAACATCAATACAGATGTTATTCTTAGAAGAGGCCTGGTTTTTTATCTGTGAGATCCGCTTGCTGTTTGGCCAGAAGGCAGGGCACCTCACCGAGCCACCTAATGTTAATGATTAGCATGAAGTCTGCACATGCAAACACACACTCATATAATAAGAGTGCACAAAGATGGGTTCGGGGAGAAGTTTCCTTTGTGCTGTGGTCTTAAAAAGAAATGGCTGTTAATCCTCTGCATATTTAACTGTCACCACTCAGTCTACAGCTGAAAGAACTCACTTCTCTGCAGCTCTTTCATGGCCTGTTTCCAGACTGGACAGGTGCTTATTAAGAAACAGAAGAAATAATACCTTCAGCAGGTTAAAAAAGAAAAGATATTGTAGAGCAGATTGGCATGCTGTAGCTGAATGGGACTGTGATGGAAACATGTTGTTTTTTCCCAGCCTTGTAACTCGGCAGCCAGCCGCCACATGTTGCTTAGCTCTGCCATGTTTGTAGCTTGTTGTTTAAGTCTTCTGATTCATCCAAATATATTAACCTGTCTCATGATCGGAAAAGACACATATCAGTTACAGAATGCTCTCGGAGACACGTGCTCCTAGCGCCTCACACAGCAGAGGATTTTGTGTCTGATTATATTTGAAGTGGCATCAGAAGGTTTGCTCTGTCTGATTTCATCGTTCACTTTTAAGACGCACATAGTTTTATCAAATGATCTTTCAGTTTTATTTCTGAATTTTCTATTGGGCAGTTTTGTTTGGCTTGACCAGTAACACGGACACAAGGAAGAAAAAGTGCTTCACGCAAAACACAGAAAAGGGCCGACTGATGTTTTATACAATGATCAGCTACAACATGAGTGAGTGACAAAATTAGCAGCATTAGCTGTGTCATGACAGTGAGGTCTGTCGGGGGAATTTATCAGGTTTTAAGAGAACAGCATGTTGTTTTATGAGTAGCAAAAATTGGCCTAAATATCTGAGCAAATTGGACACGACTCAAATTATGATGGTTAGACTGAGGTCAGAGAAGTCCAAAACAGCGGGCGTTGTATTTCCCATTTTGTGTTGGTCATTAACTCGTAAAAACGATGAGCCGCTGACAGGGACATGGGCGGTTAAAGCTCATTTGCATGGACAGTGAAGTTTGGGTGCATTCTTTCTGGCACTGTTTGGTCTGCTTTAGACAATCCCTGGTCCACTTCTACAGATAATACTGGAGCAGTGTGAACGCTCATTCTGGACCAAAAAAGTGAACTGTGGTCTGGCTGAAATCGGGGGTCTTGGTTCCCTTGTAAGTGTGTGAAAGCAAATGCACCATCCAGCGAACTAATAAATGGAAGTGAGCACATCTTAGCTGGATAGCTCGCTGCCTGTTCTGCTGCTCATGAGGTTCAGTGTTTTTGTGAAATCCATCTTAGATTTTAACACCAAAGTAAAAACAAAACCCCTCCGACTGCATGAATTTGGTGTTGCTGCATTGTGTATGTGCAGCGAACAAGCCAGCTGAAGGGGAAAGGTTTCTGTTTTCAGTCCTGGCCAATCGGTGAGCTGGGTTTTCTTCTCCTTCCTGCTTTTTTTTCACCTTAATCAGTTGTCGTTTTGGGAAATATTGCTCCTGGTGAGCAGTTGTAAGCGTGGGACATTGTTCAGGCAGTTTTGTTCGCTTGAGTTGAAGTGTGAAAGCAATCCAGACCAAAGAAGGGTGTGAATTCTCCGCCCAATCGAATAGTGTTCCCCGGACAATCCTGATGTGAATGCACCATTAACCTTTTTGGTCCAATCACTCATGAGAGCTCAAAACCGACTATAATAGTGCCAGAAAATGCTTCACAGTTTGCTTTCTGTGGGGTTACATTCCTGCAAGCTGTACTGGCTGCTGTCCACAGTTATAATCTCACACTGTGAACACGTGTTTTGGACGCTTTATCAGAGGGAGAGTTGGTTGAGTAAGCATCATTAATCGGGGAGTAAATGGATGCAAGACGCTTTAATAGAAGAAGGCAAAGAAGCATGGACGGTGTGATCCTCTGAGGAATGCTCTGCCAGGATACCTTGCATCTTCTTAAACATGTAAATGCTACTTTGATCTGTAATACTTACCTGTATATTGCTGTTGGCTACAAACACCATGTCACAGCAGAGGTGTTCCCTCATGGAGGTGGACTTTTTCACCTTGGCCACAGTACAAAAACTGTTCAGGAATGCTTTGAGGAACATGACAAAGTCTTACAGATGTTGACTTGGCCTCCGATTTCCCCACACCTCAATCCCATCTTCCATCTTCGGGATGTCCTGGATAAACAAGTCCAATCCTCTGAGTCCAAAGCTCACAACTTACAGAACCTGAAGGATCTGCATTAATGTATTGGTGCCTGATACCACAGGAGACCCTCGGAGGGTTTATGGAGTCCATGCTTTTACAGATCCGAGCTGTTCTGGTGACACAAGGAGGTTCTACACAATATTAAGCAGGTGCTTTTAATGTTGTGACTGATCCTTGTATGTGTGTTGATGAGATCAGAAGCATGTGTTTAATTCAGTGAATTATTCACACATTCCTGTGTTTATTAGATCCAGGTACTTTTTAAAGTGTTATTGACAGTTGAACAGTGTGTGTAAACACGTTGCGATGCATTATATGCCCAGAGGACACACCATATCCACCGTTAATCTCCGTTCTTCGTCATGCTCTTTAGGATCTCTCTCATATCTGACCGTGTGGTCTTCCTGCCTCTCGCACATTCATAGGGCCCATTAGCAAATACTTCTTATCAGCCTTTTTATTCCCTGCAAACCAGCCTTTCTCAAAACAAGCAGCCTAGAAAACCCAAACATACATGTAGAGCCTCTGCAGGTGTGTGTGTGTGTGTGTGTGTGTGTGTGTGTGTGTGTGTGTGTGTGTGTGTGTGTGTGTGTGTGTGTGTGTGTGTGTGTGTGTGTGTGTGTTTGAGCTTGCAGGAAAAGATGAGATGAAAGTGTCCAATTTTCTTCCGAAAGTGTTTGTTAGAAAGTTGCTGCAGGCATGTTGATGCCTGCTTTGTACATGCAGTCCCTCTATGCCATCCTTGACAGGGGTTTCATAATTAATCCTAAAATACATCAGCTGTCTGAATTACCTTGATGACAGGTTGACGGTAGGCCTTCAGTGCCTGCTGATTTACAGTAATGCCGGTGAAGTCATGCATCTAATTACAATCCATCCTATGAAACATATTATGTCTTTCTTCCAGTGTAGGACTGGGGAAATATGAGCATGACCACATCTTTTTTTTTTTTTTAAGCTGAGTTTAAAATAAAAAGTAGTTCTTTGCTCTCAGTGAAATGAATCAGTTTGGTTTCAAGGGGGTCACGCTCTTGTCGCAATTTCCTCCCATCTAATTTCCCTCCTTCCACCTCGAGCAGACGACATAAATCACGCTTGTGAGCGGCATTTATTGTACTTAGCAGTGGTAGTTATTCTCACGCTCGGCAGCACAGCGAGGCCTCCTGACCAATAAATGTCAGTAGCCGAGTTTCTTAAGTGTGAGGAACTTAGTTTGGCGAAGGCACGGTGTGTGGAGGTATTTGTCACCTTGGAGAAAAGCTCTCATATTGAAGCGATCATCATTAGAGCTCTTTTAGCAGAAGCTTGACTTAATGCACCAGCTTTCACCAGCTGGCTGCCAGAGAAAGTTTAACAGGTAGTACCCGCCTAATAGCTCAAAAGTTTCCTCTCTTTTGTATTATTTCTCCTGACATCACACTCTGTCATAGTGAAACCTTTTAACACATAGCATTGAGGAATTTGGGTTAGAAACAAGGCCACTCTGGCAGATTAGCTTCTGATGAAAATAAAACTGTTTTTTCCAGGATGGAACATTCTTTCTGGTACCCGTACTATTTTCATAACTATAAAACTTTAATTATGTTTTTTTCCCCTCTTAGACACCTGTATAATATATTCCTATGAAACTATTTAAGAGCAATCCTCTAGACGTTTTAATGGCTAATTTAATCAGACTTTATGGAATTCACGATTCTCTTGTGCCTATTTTTGTTGCGCTGCTGAGTTGAGGAACGTAAGAAGGCTACATGATGTCACAAAAACAATCTTTTGTAGACTTAAAAAACCCTGGAAAGATTGCCAGTCCATTGCAGGGCCAACCCAGAGAAAAGAACAACAACTCCTAGGGACAATTTAGAGTGAGCAGTCAAGCTAACAAGGACTGTGGGAGGAAGCTGGAGGACCCAGAGAGAACCCATGCATGCATGAGAACATGCAAACACCACACAGAAAGCCCCCCCCCCCACCCGAAGTTCCATCCAGGAACCTTCTTACTTATGTGATATAAAAGTTCTGTTACAACCCATGTCCCTCCCCCAGCGCCACACAATCCGACCATAGAAGTACTTGTTTTGTGTTTATTTGCATTTAATATGTTGTGCCCAAAAGGGACCTTTTAATATTCTAGTGCTAACATCTACTACACAGTCTATGATTATGGAATAAACCCCCCCCCCCCTCTGTGGATCAGCTGATGTTCTGTCTGATCACATTAGTCAGCATCACTGTTCATGTCCACATTTCACCGAGTCCAGTTCTTCCACGTGGGTCAGAAAGGCCGGGCCAGTGTAAATAAACCTCAAAAGCTTTTGCTGGATTTTCTTCTGATGTCCACCATCTGTGAACAGAGCGACCTCGCTGAACATTGGCTTACATCCAGAATTAGAAACCAAAAAAAAAGTTATGACTGATTTAAGGCCAAAGCACGATTTTCTCAACATCACATTCACTATAAGCCCACTTCACGTTTTATTGCAGCATGTAATTCATGTTTTATGTGAAAGTATAGTGAGAAACAAACATCCTGAGCACCTCATGTTTCTGCTATGGATTTTCTTTCCATACCATCCCACTGTACAAACTGGAACAGGTTAAAGGGATGAAAGGATAAGGAGATTGATGGACAGAACAGATAGGATGGAGCTGGGCATTACATGAAAGCGGCAGTGCAGTACAGGCCCATGCCGTCCATGTTAAAATATGTTTTCGTGTCATCACTCAGAACAGCGGGATGGGCTGTCTGATCTCTGGCTGGTCTGCTATCTGTCTTCCCAGCTAATCTGATAGAGATGTTTCAGAGTAGCTCTGTTTTCTCAATCACTCTCTCACCTTAAACCCTTATGATATAAGAAGCATGCAAGTGGAAATATGTGATAACAAGCAGGTCCTCTGATTCATCTGATCATATGCAGTTTGATAATCTCAACAGCTTCAAGCCAACTTTTAAACCAGCTGCTGTCAGACTGTTTGAAATTTGATTGCATGCTTAAGACCCCAAACAGTCCAACTTTATGAAGCTCAAACATTCCAGGAGCTTAGTAATCTGTTTTCATTATAAAAGATTTTTTATCCATCTAATCTTTGAAAAATGGGCCCATTTCCTCACACTTTTTGTCCAGTTATTTAATCTTTATAGTGTCTTGTTGGTTTTGGTGACCTGCACATGTGTCTTTACAGGATAGAGCTGGTGCTGAAAACTGTGACATAAGCTTCATAGTTTGGACATCTATGCGACTGCAACAGTAAAGCTCATATACAGTAATAAATTCAATTTAAAATACTTTATAAATCCCTAAAAACAAATTCTAAATCTAAAATAAATATGTCCTAATGTTAAATGAAAATAAGATGTCTTCTTTTCTTTATATAAAAACAAATTCACCAATGGCTGACATCAGTCGCTGAAGCTAGAATGAAATGCTTCTTTTGCCTCAACAGAAACTTAAATGCAGATTTCATAAAGCGACGCACCTACTGAGCTCCTTAAATCACTGCATGTTGCTTGGTAATTGGGTGATACGATGAAGAATTTAACTAAAGAAACAGAAATTTACAACTATTTTCATGTTGTCGTATTCACCCTCTTTAATATTCTACGTACATCTTCTATTCTAGCATTTAAAAACTCTAAATCAACACCGTAAATGAGATCAGAACTAGTTAAATTTAAATCTTTAATATGCCTCTACATCGTCTGAAACTGACTCAGTTTAGTGGGGGAAACATTTTCCTTTTTTATTAAACACATTTTTCTCTCTTGTCAAGGCCTGGACCTCCATTACCCTTAATGAGGCCTGACCTCCAGCTCAGCCTGAGCTTTGGGTGTGTAGAGATTAATATGGTGACGAGGGTTGTTTCTTACAGAATTTAGGGGTGGCTTCACTTCTTTCTGACCTCACACCTGCAGATGGATTGGTTGATCATTAGGGTGTCATATTGAAACTGGAATGTTGTATAGTCATGGAGGTATTTGAAATGGGAACACATGAAAAGTTTTTTTTTATTTTTTATGAGAACAAGAGAGCCGCTATCTCACCATGTCACCGATGATGAGGCCTCCGTGATCTCTGGGATCATAATCAGAGGATAAAACCTCCGACATCTTAGACGTGTTACGATGGGAAATTATACTTATTATACATCTTCGTGGCTTGGTGTTGCACTGCTGGAGTTTGTGTTTACACTACTTCCTTGTTGCAGGTTGTATCAGCATCTTTCTAATTTCATGTATGTGCCCAACTCTGTATTTACAGTTGACAAATCCTTTAGTCTGCATACATGTGTTTGGTTTTATGTGGTGTTAAAAGGAAACGGTTTGGTGAATGATCAAAAACACTGTTTGAACTTGATAAAAACAAGCCCACCTGGATGTTATGATGTAGCAGATCCGAGCACACAGACCTGATAATTTATGTTTTTATGTCTTTGTCAGAGGAAGCATTTTCTGCTCAGCATGAGAGTCTAAAGGAGGAGAAGGAATCTTTAACCAGGCTGCAGAAGGAATGCACAGCCAAGAGGTATGTGTGAAGCTGTAATTACTTACTGCTTTATTTCTGCCTGAAAAACACGCTAAACGCATTTATCTTCGCCAGCCCCTCTCCGTGTGCAAGCTTCAGTGTGTTTCTAAATCACATTAAATTGTGATAAGATTACGTCCTGCTCTCACCTTTTTCTGAACATGAGGATGTGTTTGTGGCTGCCTATTTAGATTTTCTCAGCAGAGTTAACAGCGTGCACAAAAAGCCTATTGGCTGGTTTTTATCTTGGTCTGTGGAGAGATGCCTGTGGTGGGCGAAGGCCCTGGACGGGGCTTTGTTTTTCTGAAGAGTGAACTGCATCCCTGGGAAGGCCAGAAAGGACCAGGAGACCCAGCAAACAGGAAATTCATGCTGACACTTGTACATGTGCCCAACATCCGTTCCTTGGAAATTTGTGTTGTTTATGTGCTTTATGGAAGTTCATATAATTCTTCTTAAGCATTTAGCCAGAGAAAGATTGTGTTGAGGATGTGGGTGTTCTTTGTCAGGTCTTCTGTGTATTTAGCTGCAGATTGAAAACAGCTCATCTCACAAAACCGGGGCTGAAAAGCATCACCCAGCGTCTTTACTTACAGCATTAGAAAGTTCATTATGTTCATTATGTACAGCATCAGCAGCAGTTTCTTGCAGATGTGAAAGTCTTCCCAGGAAGTACAGACAACTGTCTTGTATACTGTATTTGTACTCAGGTATTGTGATGCTGTTTCATATTTTCCATTAATTAAAAAATATTTTGCAATTTTAATCTTGCAGGCTAACATTTGCATAAAATATAATGAACCTATCAGGTTCAACTTAACACTACAAATTAATTCAGTCACGCTTCTTTCTTCTGAGTCTCCTTTTTATCCTCTCAGATGGTTTCATTGAAATCACACCAAAAAAAAAAGCAAAATCAGAACTTTGCAGTTAAGAAATAAAATATGTCCAAGCTTTAAATATAGTTCCTATGTTACAGTTCGCCTTTGTGCAGTGTACCATTTTAGGTGTAACTTTTTAAAACATTGTAAGGCAAAGCAACATGTTAGTTTAGCAAAGTACAACGTTGAGGTAGATTAAAAGGGAAGAAGAAGAAAAAAATAAATAATAACTCTCTCCAGGTTTTCAGAGGGAATATAAGAGCATGTTTTCAGAAAAGAAGCTTTCACGTGGCTGTTACCGCGGGTTTGCCAGATGTATAAAGCAGCAGCCTGCTGGAGTGAACTGATTTCAGATCAAACGATTGTCACACACCGGTCTATCTGCTCTCTCTGCAAAGCCGCTGCACACGGGGAAAATAGAAATAAGAGATTGCTAACCACAGGCAAGGCCAAAAAGGATGTTCAAGTGAAAGGTGAGGAGCGTTTTTGCAAGGATGGTTCACATTCAATCACTGCTTTCCCCAAAAATCCCTTTTCATGTGCATGAAATGATGGGCTAATACCCACATTGCTCCACAGGCAAAGGTCTTAAGTACAAGACACCCGAGATAACAACTTCCTCACTGACATGTATGCACACACTGGACAGTATTCATGCAAGGAGAAATATCGTATACCATTTTAAATCCTTTTTGTGAGTTTTAAAATCATGCTTATTTTAAGCAGTTTATAATCATACTACTTTAAAATTCCACAGAATTCATCCTTTGTCCTCCAGTCTCCTCCTCCTATGCTCCTGTGTCCCTACTCCTACTCTGCCTGATTACTTCCTCTGCCCTCTTTTTTGTCTGTTCCTGCCACTCTGTTGCTCACTTTGTCACTTGTGTGTGTGGTTTCATCTCCTCAGAGAGCAGTTTCTGAAGTCCAACGCTCAGCTCACCTTCCGCTGTCGTCAGCTCCTCTCCGAGCTCTCTTACATCTACCCGATCGATGTGGTAAGCGAGGCCTGATTGTACATTTCTGCATAATGAATTCTTGATGTGGCAACTGCAAAGCATCAGCTGGTTATGAAACCACAACTTTGACACCGTTCCAAAGTAATGTCTTATTCCTGATGTCATTTTCATACTTGTTTTTAGAGATTAGCCTAAACCCTGGCATTTTAGTTTTGCTTTATATTTAGTAGATAAACTAAATGCTGAAATGCTCACATAACCAGACAATAACCAAATAAATTTAAAGCAAATCTATCTGCCTGCTGTAAAGCTCTTCATCCTGAGGTTTCATCTTGTGCAGGTTTATTGTCTTCATTATAAAACCTTTTATTTAAATCCACAGGCCAATCAGTCAGATTATGTCATCTGTGGAGTGAAGCTGCCAAACTCGGAGGACTTTCAAGGTAATTTATTATGTGCGTGTGTGTTTTAAGTTACAGGAGGACGGGCTGTGAAAAACGAATGCTGAGCAAATGTTTTGTCTTAGCTTTGAAGCTCGTGGTCAAAGGTGGATGTTCGCTGCAGGAACATTTTACAGTTTTAAAACCGTTTCTATATCATAACTTTGGCTACTCAGGGTTTGCAGTTTTGCAAATGTTTGTTTATTGCCATGGTAACGTAGAAACGTCTGATTCTGGGGAGCCATTAACTGCAGCCCAGAGTTTGAACGTGAGTAGCTGAACAGTTCATATATTTTGGCTGTAAGTCATTTTGAGCTTTAAACATCAGCCGGATCCATCAAAAGATGTTTGACCTTACTGCTGTTTGCTGTTTAGTTTTCGTCAGACCTTTGTCATCAGATGATGTAAACATTCTGTTCACACCTGCTTCCAATGAGCATTCGCTCAGACCTTTTTCACACTTTGTGCTAACACCCGGCCTCCCAGGGTGAAGTACATGTGTCCACATCTGGCATAACAGTTCGTCCCCAAATGTGTCCTGATGCAGCTTGAAGCCAACATCACACAGTCAGACATCAGCAGTTTTTTTTTAAACCAGCATTCAGCAACCTGAACTGTTTATTTGTTTCAGACATTAACCTGTTTAAGTTGCCTCATGCACAATTATTGCAGATGCAATATAAGCGAACTAAAAAAAGTATTTCATAATTTAGTCATCACAACCTGTGCTGACTAAAGACACACACACTGAACCTCTTAAACTCTGCAGTTTTATTTTTGAATCCATCTCTGAGAAACAACACCCGCTCACAGTGTAATAATAAAATGATTAATGGCCAGCACACATGGTCCACCTGCAGCGCTGCTGTATGTTAGAGGAATAGAGCAGCACAGAGGAACAGAAACATGAACAGTTTCTAAACATTCAGGTTCTTTAAAAGGTGAGCAGGACTGATGGAAGAGATCTGGAACGCAGCTTCATTCTGAACCAGTCTGAAAGAAAACCGTTAAATATGCGCCAGTTAGCCACTGATAGGTACAGTAACACTTCTCATCGTTTTACAATGTGATGCTCTGTTGGGAAAACCTGCATTATAGCATCAAGGTATCTAGGTCAGGGGTCTGCAACCTCTACCAATAAACATCTATTTTCACCAACTGTCCCTCCAAATAAACATAGTTTAGAGCCAAATGACAAAAGAAAAAGCCAAATCTGCGCCATCCGAGTCCACATATCGACACACCTGCGCTTTCTGCTCGGTGTTGTTTTCATTACGTACCTCGTCACAAATAAACGAGTCTGCTGCAGCCGAATCAGTTTGCTGAGTCGAGATGTTTGTTGTCATTTTATTGGTCCTGTCCTTGACGGTCTTTGCAGAGAGAGAGAAATCTACCATTTTTCAGTCCATATATGCTCCAGTATTTCAATGAAGGATTCTTTCATGTCTTCTCTCTGTGAACAACCTTACCGTCCACCGAGTTGCCACAAAACCTGCAGCGATGGAGTTTAGGAGCTTGATCTGCTTCTTGCACTGTTCAGCTTTTCACAGAAGTTCTGAAATTTCCAAAACGAACACGTTAATGCAAAGAGATTAATCTGTGGAAATAAAGCGTTCATTATTATTAGTATTAAAATGCTTTTTTTGGGCTGCATCCCTTACTTTTAATGAGCAGATTGATTTTTATGCCAGGCTGGATTGCTGTTTCAACTGTGTCACCCCAAGCATCACAGAGCATCTCTGAATGTGTGCTGAGCGATCAAATCCATCCCCAGCTGCATTTAATGCTGGCATACCAGGTCTGAATAACCTCTTACTTTATACATTTTTATAACATTTTCCATCGTCTTTACCAAGTATTATTTAATGCACTGCAGCATCAGTGATGAGAGAGAAAGCACTTTACTGATGAATCAATAATTAAATAGATGAATAAAAAAGGATGATTGGAAAGCATTTAGCAGGAATGTTAAATGTTTGGAAATTTGCCCTACCTAATGGCTGGGATGGGATGCAGCTAGATTGGTTGATTCCAGACAGTTTTGATTTTTCAGTACGATCAGCTGTTGTGATCTCTCGTCGGCTGCAGCTGGAGTTGTTGTTCGGCACCACCACAGTCTCATAAAGTCTTTTTACAAGATGCTTTTGTATCAGCCTTCACCACTCCAGCAAGAAGCCACAAAAACCTCAAGGTTTACAATCAAAGATGTAGTGTTGGGCAACACAGGAAAATAAAGTTGTTAGCCAACAGTTGCTGCCACAAATCCATGGTTATGATGGTAGAAAGGTTAGAGAAGGGGTCACACCATATGTGCAGTGATGAATAGGGTTTACTGTTACAGCAGCAAACGCTTGATGACTTTGTGACCTCTCAATATCTCACATGAATGTTGGGGGTAACTTTTGGGGCATTGCATGGGTAATAAATGTTTGGCTTTCATTTGAGGCTCTTCTGAGACTGCAAACACACCAGCCAGTGTCCACTCAACACACTCCAGCTACCTTCCTCCCAGCTGGTGAGCCCCACTGGGGCCCCGGGCCCATAATTCAAGAAGACCTCTTCCAGCCTCCATCGCTTCCCTGCTGTTACACTCCACCTGTTAACATTTTTTTTAGAAGCACGCAGGAGAAGACAATGGCGACCATAGGAAGAGGCCTGTGTCTGCTTTAGCCTTCAGTACAGTAGAGCTAGACATGAAGCAGCGAGTCAACAACTGAGTATGTTTGTTAGATAACAGTTAATGGAAAACTCCCCCTATATGCCCTCCTTCCTGGTCAGTTGTAAACTTTAACGCTTAAACTCTAACACAACATAAAATACAGGATCAGCCCAGGATGCCACTCTGTTGTTAGACTTTTTTCTTTCAAAGCTTTAAATAAAAAGTGCAGCGATGTTTACATCTTTGCCTCCAGCAGTGTCCTGCTGCTGTTCACGGGTGTGACACCGCTCAGCATCTTGTCTCTAAACTGTCATTCAAGAAGCCAGTTGATTTCTTGACGTTTTTCATCCAGGTAGCTAAACCGGATTGTTAGAGTATATCTCGTTATTTTTTCAAAATGCTGCCACATGAATGCAACTGTTCGTCTACCCGTGGATTTTTTGCTGGAAGATGCTTCGTTTTTGTTTGTGGATTCCACATCATGTGAATCCAATCTGCAACTTGTAAATACAGTTTATCTTTCATGTATGAAAACGTCCAAACAGACGCTGGTGAGTAATGTACGCTTTGAAGTTTTGGACTGGTTGAATAAAAGGCTGCAGGTTTGAGTTTGATTTGCTTTAAATGACGAGCTCCGAGACTTTGATATGTTAATGTTGATTTCTTAAAAGCTCCTAACTCTACCCGGCTGAATAAAATCCAATCTGTCCCACAGCAAAGGATGATGGGAGCGTGGCTGTCGCCCTGGGATACACAGCACACCTGGTCCTGATGATCTCGTCCTTCCTTCAGATTCCTCTTCGCTATCCGGTGATCCACAAAGGTTCCCGCTCCTCCATCAGGGACACCATCACCGACAGGCTCACGGAGAAGGAGAGAGAGTGAGTACACTCAGTGCCTGACATGGAAACATCAAATATCAGGGAAAATGTCTTGAATGTTCATGTGGACTCAAACACGTGGCGTTTGAGATCCTGTACAAACTGTGCTATGAATTCACACTTGAGCCACTTTTAAAAATGTAATGAAGGAATTTTAAAGCGAGTTTGTTAAACTTGTAAGAGGTCTGTTAGACTTCTGTCGGCGCTCTTGGAGAAAGCCGTTGTCTGGGATGCTTTGTGTTGTAAGTCTGTTGCTTGAGTCATTTTTGTCTAATTTGTCTGAGTTTTCATCCAAACTTCTTCCGTCTGCACAGAATTAATAATTCCAACGATAAATTTTCTCTCAGAATTGACAAACTCTTACCTTTACTGAAGAAAAGAACTGGTAAATTCTCATGTTCAGGCGTGACTCAGCTGGTGGAAGGGAAAGCAGAACCACCGGTCTGCTTGAGGCGGGCTGGAGTCGAGGCAGCCTGATGATTAAAGCAGCGGTATAGCATGACAGAGGTCTTTTTTTAAACAGGAATTGTGCTTTTGAGACTCTTCCCGCTAGTCCACGCTGGACCTCTTAGGTTGATTTAATCTGAATAGTTTCGTCTCTCTTACTCTGTCCAGACTTCCACTGCTGTTTTGTTTAAAAAAAAAATCCATCAATGAGCCCAACCACGCTGCTGTCTCTAGTTTTTCAGGATGTTTCTTGGAGTCAGCTTTCGTTTCTTCTGTTTTAAGTCAAAATTCCTCTTTATTTATTTGGTCTTCATTTTTTTTAGCTATGAAAGATCAGTCTGTTTTTGCAGATCTGACCTTCTTTATCCAACAAACTGCCTGAAACACTTCCTTTTAGCTTCCTTTCGCCTGCCGTTGCCAGTTTAACAATCACTTTTAACTCGCTCCTTTCTGGGTGAGTTATATAGTAGTAAATGTACAACGTTCGGTCAAACAGGAGCCCCAAGCAAAGTAACCATGACCGTTATTCAGCACATCAACAAATTAATTCTCAAAATGCTCTTTAAATGTTTTTAGAGTTCATACGTTCTAATTTTCTAACTTGATTCATTGATTTTCTTTTTATTTCATTTATTTGAGATGTGCGAGATGGTTAAGACTGACTTAGAAAGTTCATGGATGTTTTAAGTCATTGGATTATTTCTCCATAACAAATTTGCTGATGTTTTTGGTGAAAAATGCTATTCTATAGCTCCTAATCAGCTGCATCTGTTGCTGTTTAATGCTAAATACAGTAAGTTTCATTTATTTATGGCAATGCAAAGACTGTGGCATCAAGAGCTGTAAAAAGGAAAAAGCCTCACGATTAATTTCATAGTGGGGCTGAGCGTCGACCTCTGATGGAAGAATCCTTATTTGCCAAATGCTGCAGGTCCTTGAGCAAACACCTGATTCTGGCTTCAGGTGAGCCAGTTCCCACAGACCTCCATGTTAACAAGCCTAACTTGGCAGCAGAAATAAACACATTTACAGCCTGATGCACAAAACTGTGTCGTCTCTACAGCTAATTTATCTTTTCATATTTTATTGCACATCATCTGTTTTAAATTGTGTTGTGAGCTAAGATTTTATTTTGCACTATTTTGGCTGCTGTTAATGATGAGGAAATGCTTCTGGCTTTAAAAAGAAAAATCAAAATAGCTCATTGCTTACAAGAAACAAGTGTGAATATTGTGAATAGTCACTTTTTAAACACACTCTAGGATGACGCAGCGTAGATCCGATCGATGATTGTGTTGACTGTTTCTCACAAGAAACACAACCAAACACGTCTACACATACAAGCACTATTATAATAAGAGATTCTATTCATTTTTAGATTAAAAGGGTCATTTAACCTGTGATTAATAATTTCAGCTGTGTAAATTTTTACTTTGGCACAACAACTGAAATTAAAACTATTTAGGAAAAGGAAACCGTTTGAAGTCCAGATGTTTTAATGTTTTAAGTTTCAAACAATTTCTGGATTTGGCAACAACAATGAATACAGCAGCTGTGTGTGTGTGTGTGTGTGTGTGTGTGTGTGTGTGTGTGTGTGTGTGTGTGTGTGTGTGTGTGTGTGTGTGTGTGGGTAGTTGTTTTTCCTCCATAATGGGGACAAAAACCATCTTATGGGGTCATCCGTTTTGCTGTCATGGGTATGAAATGACCTTTTAGGGTTGAAACTTGGTTTTCGGTTAGAATGAGATGCTGGGGGTCTAAGGTGAGGGTTAGGCATTAGAGAGGCAGTTGTGATGGTTAAGTTCAGGGTAAGGGGCTGGGGAATTCATTGTGTGCATGACCCATTTTACTTGTTTCCAACTTTTCCCTCCGCCAGAACTTTGAAAGCGTTGATTATTTGTCCTGTATCTTTCAGTTATTTAACTTAACTCATTTATTTTGTATGAAAGCAGAAGCTGTCAGGATGATTGTGTCGGTGATTCCCAGAGTTTTTCTTGCCCGTACATACTTTGCACTGCATGCTTTTAGATCTTTGTGTGCTCATTGAGTAAAAAATTAGTTTAAATGCTTTACAGTTTTTTTTTTAAACTAACTGAATATTGAATTACATTTTTTTGCCTGACTAAAAATTGACAAAGAAGACCAGAACCGTTCACATGCCTTTATTGTAAACTGGCTTTCATACATTTTCAAATGTTTTCCTCAGGTTTTCGTGGTTTTAAAAAAGGGCAGGAAATGTGCAAAACAATGAAAAAGCAAGAAAAAGCGCAAGTTTGAGGCTCAGATGTAACCTGTGTTGCTCCATTAAACCTTTGAGCCCTGTGTCTGTGATTTAGGTGTCATCTCAAAAATTGCATAACAAAATGATTTTTATCTCTGCAACAGCGAGCTCTGTTTGAATACTTTCAGTCATAGTAAAGAGAACACATGATTTTAGATGTGTGTTTCAGGCTTGTCTTAGGAAAAGAAAACACCTTCAGGATGAATGTGAAGATCCTTTTGGAATGATGCAGCTGTAGCTTTAAACCTCAGATCATGAAGATCGTAGTACTATGTGTGAATTATCTCTGCAAAGGCCAACTCTGCTAAAGTGAAGCAGAACAAAATTAGAAACTTTTACTCCTGACCATTAAAGTGAGGTCTTTGAACATTTTCCGCAGTTTGCCACCATCTGTCCTCAAAGGCCCCAAAATCCTGGAGCACCTCACGTTTTGCAGGGTTAAAGATTCAGCCTCGAACATTTTTTAAATGTTTTTAAAATGTACTGCAATTAATAAGTTAACTGCCTTGTTGTAGGTTTACTCTCTTTGAGGCATTACGTTTAACATTTTGACTCTACATACATTCAGATATTGAAGATAGAGGGGTAGTGTGTGAGCAGTTAAATGCATTTTTAGGTTTTGTGTAAACAAACATAAATGACTAAAAATCAGAATAAACTGCAAGAAAGTAGAGAAGAATGTATTTGAAAGCAAGCCTGGATATGAAGGCGGTAACGGCAGTGACGTGTAGAATTTCTGTGACTTTTCTTTGATCATAAACACGTCTTAGGAGAAAAAAAAAGCGTTTCATATTTTGTCTTAATAAAAAAAGAAAAAAAAGTTCTGTACAAGTTCTGATTGGCCGTAATTTACCACATGCTGGGAATGGACAAATCCACCTTGGGAGGACCTGGAAGGATCGTTCCCTGAAATCTCCACTGTGAGCAAACATAGTATGGCTGAATGTTCAAGCTTGGCCCTTCAGTAGCTCGGGAAGACTTCGTTCTAGCATCTGGATCACTCTTAGTGACTGTGTACTGGTGCTTCATGAAAAGATTGTGCCCTCATATTTCCTCTTAGGATTGGATCCATAAAGAGTGGGGAAACACGCAGGCATCCGTGGAAATTCTCTGAATCGAGGTCACTGTCAAATTATTTGAAGGATCCCAGACGTCAAAGTATTTCTCTGGGGGATTCAGGGAGCATTTCCAACCTGTAGCCACGAAGGATCCTTCAGTAACGTCCAGAAGCAGCACCTGTCACTGTGACTCACGCAACATTTGTTTGCTTCTTTTGCAAAACAACAAAAAAATGCTTTATTATGCCCCTCAGCTGCAGCTCAAAACAATATCCTGCCTCAGTGGCACTATTCGGTCTGAGTAAAAAGAGATAAATTCCCAGATAACAGCTTCATAGTCGCCTAGGATTAATGTTCTGCAGCCATCTTTAGTCGTATAAACGTTTCATGGAAACTGCCACCTTCTATTAAAACTGCAAACTGTCTGAAACCATGTTTGTTTATTGGTGTGTAAGTGTGTGTACAATAGAAAAAAAATGGCTATAAAGACTGAGTTTGAGTGGTTAAAAGGACCACAAATGTAATGTTTAAGTGCAGTCCATTTGCCATAAAAAAAAGAAAAGAAAGACTTGTCTGATTGGAAACTATTGGTCCCGTCACTCAGAATAACCTCAGCTTGACTTCTCTGCTTTCCACACCTCTCGTCTCTCCTCCCACGTCGCTGCGTCGCTCAGACTGGTGGAACTTAATTTGTTTTGTGTTGCCCATGGTAACGGCCTCGCCAGGTGTTCAGAGATGTGAGACTGTAAATCATGCTGCCCGTCTTGTGGCAGTGTCTCCATCACGCTCCAGCTTTTAACCACTTTAGCATTATATCGTTTTTATTGATTCAAGACCTGCTTGTGATTAAAGAAAACTATGATGACTGAGAGCATCGCGAGAGATAAACTGATGATCCAGCCACACTTAAGGGCTTTTTCGGGGTCGTTTGTGTGAGTGATAAATTGTAGAGGAGCTGTAATTATAGCAAAGGCCAATGTAATGAAATTGTTATTTGTGTGTGTTATGGTCTTGTAACTATGCATCAAGGAGGAATGTTTAAAGAAAGAAAGAAAAAACCCTACTGTGTGATAATTGCATGCTTGGGATGGACATGCTGTGGTATGCATTAGAAATTCCACACATGCAAGACCTCCCCTCCGTCAGTGAGAACGTTGGAGTGATGGGGAACATCTGATTTATTCACATGCGTTGCTGAGGAGATGTGAGCTTTACATTCATCAGCTCAGCTGCCTTCCTGATAACAGCCAAATTCTAAAGTCATATATCTGTTTTTTCTGGAAAATGTGGTCATGTCTCATATTTTATGTACAGGACAATCTGCTGCATGTTTTTGGGCTGAAAAGAAGAGCTGTTTAAAACTTTGAAGGGCTCTTTATGGTCAATTATTTACATAAGTAAGAGAAGAGATGCAAACCACATGATGTTGTTAAGTGAGATTGTTTTAACAGTCCCAGACCAGTAAGCCTCACCATGCTTTGGTTTTTACTCTTTTAATCTCGTCTTTTAACGCTCTCAGGTCAGCTGTTTATGAAGGAGCATGGCAGACAAAAATAACAACTCCTGTGTTATTCTATTTTTCCTGCATTCATGGTCAAAACACAAGGGACTTCCTTTCTTCAGCGAACACACATTAAGGGCATTGACGTTTAAATAAGCACTGACACTTTCACATCCACATATGACTTCCATATGAAGACCAGCAGCTGGAAGAAAGTGTGTGAAACAAAGAGAGACGTTATCAGACAACCCAGTGATTGAGCAGCAACCTCTTTGTGTGAGTGATTTTTCTCTGAAAACAGATGGAGAGGCTCACTGGGAGTCCCTTAACACATTTCCAGTCCTACCAAGCAGGATATTTACATCAACGTCAGGCAACGAAGAAGTAACCCGTAGCCCGTTGAGCAGTCATGACAGTCCGACATTGCTCTTAGGTGTCCCTGAATGGGGCCAAACGCTTCAGTTAACTTTCACCCCCCTACATGCTAATGACCTTCTGAGGCCCTGGTGGGCAGCAGACACGAAGCAAAATGATGTGGTGGATGATGGAAAGCAAGTAAATGGGATTTGAAAGTGTACAAAAAGGGGGTAATTAAAGTGTCGGAAGGAGGTAACCAGCCGTGATAAGTGAGGTGCTATCGGATCGGTTTCTTAAAGTGTGGTAGGATTAGAAAGCAGTCAGTCATGCTGCACTGTTAGGAACCTTATCCGGTTTTAGCAGCATATTGTATTGTAAGCCCCTGATTAACAGTCATTTTTAACACACTTTCTTCCCTAATATGTTTGCACTTTGATGAATCTTTGTTATTCTGAGGTGTCGTTACAGACCTGTGTAGCTGAGGCTCTGCAGCTCTACCACAGTGATCCTCTTTAAGTTGTCTGTAATAGAGAGCAAAGGAATGTTCCTATGTGTCACAGTCTATTGGAGTGTTACAAGCACCAGACCTTTGGTGTGGTGAGAAGAATGAGAATATTATTCACCCTTTGAGTTTTAACAGATTTTGCCACAGGAGGACCAGTCAAGGCCTCTGCTGATCTGAAATTTGTTTCTTCTGAACACAGACAACCAGAATTTGAAATAGTCTTTCTAAGAATTTCTAAAAGAAATAAGGCCCGTAAGATGAACGGACTTTCAGGCACTCTGCATGATTTGGCCTTTTTAGGATGGCAGAGTTTACATCCTCCTGGTCGGAGATGCTTCCTGCAATCAGTGATCTTCAACAATGTGTTGCGCCCACATTGTGGAGAGCTCAGTTCCAATGTCTCTGATTGCATGGAGGAGAGAAACGGGAGATGCGATCCAGATGTCCAGCGAGTGATTGAGACCAGAACCCAGCTTTTGCTAATCAAGAGCTGCTTCTTATAGATGGTCAAAAGTATTAAAATAACTCTGCTTTAAACTATATCTCTGTGTTACCAACTAAAGGAAAATAGGTGTAACTGGGATTTACGCATTTCTATGTGGTTCAAAAGAGCCTTTGGTGGAGGTGCTGACTGAGTACTATGTGAATGCCTGAGGAGGGAGGCCAGGTTAAGAAGAGGCCCCTGAAAAGAAGTTATTGTTCTGATGCTTGAGAGGTTTCACATCTCATACCGTGGACCAGGTGCTCAGGAGAAGAGGAGGACTTATACCCAGCTGAGTCAGACCACTGTGAAGCAGCAGGACAGGTTAAATACAGTCGGATGTTCGTTATATGCGCATGTTAAAGACCATTGGTGTACTGATCAGTGAAATTCAGTTTTTAGTACCTGAAAAACATCGTTCCCTTCCATTTATCTGTTTTTTTTTCAGTTTGCATGTTAAATTTGTATATTTGTACAAAATCTTTTAACTGAAACTGGAGTTTGTGTTCAGCTTTACTGCAAAATTACATGCAGTTTAAAAAAAAAATCAATAATAGAGAAAACCAAGGTGCATGTTTTCTGGTCTTACGAGTTAAATTTAATTATTCTTTGTTATATGCATGCGTCAAGTATTCACTTGCACAGTTACTGAATTCTTCATAGAGGAGATGACTGAGTCAACCAGCTTGAAAGCCTGTTGATTAAATCAAACTTTTAAGTCTCCATTATTTGAGTCCTCGTGTCAGCTACAAAGACTCTCCAGGACTGGACAGAATGTTTACTTGTCTTTGAGGTTTTCTGCCAAATTGCTCCAGGACAATAGCAGTGATGTTATGTTTATAATAGCTCAAAAGAAGTAAGGGAGTCTCCACCAAGTTGACAGGTTAGCTGGATAAACAGCCCATCATCTTGGGGTCATGCTGTTGTGTGGCCTGTACAAGTGCTTTTTTTTGCATTCTTCATTAAAAAGATAACAAGAAGCATCTGTGGCAAATATCTTCCAGAAAGATGTGGCAGACAGAAAGCACCGGCCCGCTCTGAAGTGTTGCGTATTTGTTTATTGGTAGAGAAGGAAACTGACTGAAGCTGTGACATTCTCTTACATTTTAATGCCGTAATGGCAGCGTGTTTGTAGCTGTCCAGTGTGTTGGTGGGTCAGGCTTATCTTGAGGCTAAACTCAAATGTCTCAGAAACTAAAGGATGGATTTACTCTTCGTTTTAAACAAATGTACATGCTTCAAAAAGGATGAATCATATATATATATATATATATATATATATATATATATTTTTTTTTTTTTTTTTGTCCCTCTCATCATGTGGTCTGTGGTGTAGATGAACTGAAAGCTATGTGATGACATTCTGGTGCTCATCTTTGGATTGTCTTCTGTCTTCCACAAAGTTTATTAGCAAGTACATGAGATGAGGGTTCAAAGTCCTTATGAGATACCGAGTAGAAATCTGTGCTGCTGGCGGCGTGTCAGCTCTCACACGGATTGTATGACCCAAACTAACCAGCCTTACAGAACTGGGTTAATTTAATCTGTTTCATACTGTTTTAAAGTGAAATTACAAGTGCAACTTTTTAAGAAACGTGTCAACAGAAAGAAACATTTTACATTTGAGGACTAAGGCACCAACATTGTTTATGAAGCTGGCAGCCATGTGCTGCAGCACCACTTATCAGAGGATGAACCAAAGAAAGTTTCTGAAAGTCCACAAGCGGGTTATGGTGGAGAAGCCAGGAACAACTTTGGCTCATATTCTTCTTCATTGTCATCAGTCCCAGGAAGTTTTGTTCTGCAGGTTCAGGATGATGTCTACGCATGATAAAGGCATGTATTTCTAGCTGGTTTAGCTAGTCAGAGTGATATCTCTGGTTTTTATAACATCATAATATTAGTTCTGCTGGGCATGTCATGAACCCAACAGTGTGTTGGTGTGACTCCACAGTTCAGTACAACTAACACATATTCAGTTTATCAAAAGAAATATCTTTTATATTTGTTTTAAACTGACAAAAATGTTATTTGTGTTGTTCTGTGATTTATGAATGTAGCACTAACGACACTTCCACCAGTCTTTGTAATTTCTGTGCTTACAAATGTTAAATTAAACTAAGATTAAATTGGTAAAAATGATGAAAGCTAAAGCATTTTACTTATTAGTAATCTTAAATGAATGTTTAGATCGAATGCATTATTACTGTAGTTCTTGGGTGGTTGGAGCATATCTCTAAAGAATGTATTCATAGATGTTTTTTTCTCAAGTTATTGAGGTTATACTTTAATCATAGGTACAACCGAAGTTAAAAAATCCTTTAAGGTGATGTAATTTGCTTGTTTTAAGGATGCTTTTTGTCAGTTTTTGTGTGGCAAGTGTATCGTTTAAAGAATGCTGGTCAAGATAATCTTTTCTCCTTCTCTGCCTGTGATTAGAAGAAAGGATGATAAGTGCAGTGTGGGGTTTGGGTTCAGCAGACCTCTGGATATTCTTAGGAGTCGTGATGAAAACCTGGTATGACAGAGCGAGCAGCCAGGAGACATTTTAAATGCATAGACCAAAATGGTAAAATGATTACGCTGGGGTCTTAAGTGCAGCAGCAGTCATTAAAATAGTTTTCTATGACAGATGCTCAGGGTAATCATTTCTCAGATTTTGGAAATTACAGCCCACTGATTTATATTGGAAACACAGCCATTAGAGTTTTGACACTTACAAGGCAGGTGCTATTTTGTTTTGTTTTTCTCTTCAAGTAAGCTCAAATCATTTCGAACTAGGCCGTTAAAGTTGCTGGGAGCCTCACAAACACCACCCACTACCTGTGGGGCAGCACTGGCCTCCTTTTAGGCTCCAGCGTATGAGCCAGAACTGTTGTTTTGCACATTTGGGTTATTAATTAGGATGTCTAAACAGGCAAGCCAACACATGTGGCAATCTCAGCCTGTGTATACATTACAGCAGGTCAGTCAGTCACTAGAAGCCCTCCCCCCATATTCTCATTACCAGAATGAAGCCAAGCTCGACCACCCACCTGCATAGCAGTGTCCTCCTATAAACTCTTCCCTTTAACAACAGAAACGTGAGGTGAGACGGAGGAATCCAGTATTGAAGATGAATAAATATACTTACTCTGTAGTTTGCACTCTATGACCTTGTTGCTTTGGACCTCTCAAAGACTACTTTTAGCAAGGCTACCAGTAGAGTCAGTGGTTAACTTAACAGACAAACAACTCAGCACACACCATTTTAGCTCAGTCATTGTCCTAAAACTCCATAAAGCCTTGTTGGTTTTAAACAATCCGTGTGTACAAAGCAAAATGCTTTTAAAAAGCTTTAACTTGGGCCTTGGGTTTGTTGTAACTTCACCTTTTCTCTTTGCACAAATGTGGCCATTTAACAGGAAGCTATAAAAGACATCACGTGCTGCTGACACCTGCCAGAAGGCCCCTGGGTGCAGTCTGTGGACACGGTGTAGACAGTGGTGGTCGATTAACCAGAGATGAAAGAATTATAACTCAGCCTGCTGTTAAAAGATCCCTCAACAGAAATAACAGACTGAGAAAGGAGGATTTTTAAAAAGACATGAGCAGGAAGACACAGCAGGGAATGTCCTAACGCTTCATCTCATCGTTTGAGCTGCATGTTTATTGGTTGTTCCCTCCTTTTAACAAGAGTCTCTGCTTTATATTTTAAGTTGTGTGGATGACTGGTGTCTAGGCCTTGCAGCTGAAAAGCCAGGGGCATTTCGTATCTTTACCCATAAATATGAGGGACTTTCCTGTAAGGTGCTGCTTTTGTCTCTTTTTACAATGTCACAGCCCCACACTTAACAATTACATATTTTTTGTGAGTCCACACAGAGCCTGCACTTGCTCGTTAAATATCCTGTGGTGCCTCCTCTGAAACGAGATGAGAAGAGAAAGAAAGCTGGGTAACGTTTCTGAGAGAGGGAAGAAAATGACAGTTTTCCTTCTGCTCTCAAATCACTGTCATTTTCTTTCATCTTTTTCTCTGGTTCGTGCAGAGCTGAATATTAGTTAAATGAAAACAGATTCCACATTTCAGTAATCAGTCTTTTGAATGGACCTAAAAGTGAGTGGGTGTGTTGATTATGGGGGCTGTCATATTCAGTTTGCTGTGTTAGTTTCGCCGAAACAACCCTTCATCAGAGCTGCCACCGAGGGGAGCTGGAGAGGGATGTGCTGACGGAGGAAACGCTTGTTTAAGGAAAGTGTAGAAATGCGTGGAGGGCTGCTGAGATACATCTGATTAGATCTGATTTATATTTACAGCAGAATTAAACAAAAGAACTGAATGCATTGTGCAAAAGGTGCAAGAAGCAGGATGGCAGGACCCAATTTAAACCAGCACATGTACAAATAGTTTGGAAACACAGCTAATGCCGCAAACAGTTCTCCTGGCTTGGGGGTGAATCTCTGTGTTTGTTTATTCTGGACCTTCCATCTTGATGGACAGACACGGTACCGATTTTGTCCTGCATAGTCCACCAGGAGCATAATTTATTTCATCCTGCTCAGTGTAGAGGACTGTTTCAGTTTATGCTCCTGGCTAAGTGATTAAAAATGGTCTTTGCCTCCTCTGCTTTCATATCTTTCCCAGCACACCAATAACATTTTTACTGTTGTAGCAGAAATGACAGCAGTGTCCGTCTGTCCCCAAGGCCAGAGCTGATGTAACCTGAAGATGAAAAGGGTTTTTTTGACAGTAAGATTAATCATTTTCTTCACTTTCTGTTTTGTGACTTCTCTTTGCTCACTCTGCGGTGGGACGATCTTTGTCAGATTTAATTATATAGAAAATAATAAAGTTGTCCTCTAAGTGAATCATATACTTCTTTGGTGCCTCTTTCCTCCCCTCCATTCTGAGATTTCCTCCCTGCTGCTCTGTAATAATATATTGGACTTTACTGGACGTCCCTGTGAGGAATTCCTGGTGTTTGGTGAACCGGAGTCTCTCCAGTGTGATTTCAGACGCAGCGGACAGCGGTCATTAATCACTTTACTGTGACTGAGCTTATATGTTCATGTGTTTGCATGTGTGTGAGTTGGAAGTGGCTCTGTTTTCCTTTTTGATCGCGTTTGTCAACAAAGAAATCCTGTCTGTTGGTGCTGAAGTTAAATTGTGTATGCCAGCAGTGGGAAGGGAGTGCTTGTTGTGTTGTTATTTCCTCGAGCTGAGATATGACCTTTGGCATGTCGCTTTCTCTGCAGAGCCCTGGCTACATGTCAGGGATATGGAGGATGAACAAGTAAATGGCTGTGCGGCCCCCAGGCCACAGTCTCACTTTTTACTTACCAGACGTTACAGCAACTTCCTGTTAGGTTTCGTTCTTGAGCTGCAATGATCTCCATCTGTTAAGGGTTTGCCTCTTAAACTTCCCAGAGCTGCAGCGCACTGTATGTGAGAGGAGAGGTGTTTGTAGTGATAAGTTCTGTTGGAGATCTCCAGACAGGCTCAGAGATGATGCGAAACAGTTTTAGTACCTGGATTAAAGCCAAATGAGAGAAATAGGCATTTTATATTAAGATTTCTTGGATTACTTCAGGCAAGAAATTTTAAAATTAGGGTTTTTATTAATGATTTAAGACCACAAAGGTCTCAAAAAAATCTAAAGCACATCTAAATTCGAGCTTCCAATTCTGTTATCACGGTCTTATTTTATAGTAGTGTCCGTTACTGAGGATGTGCATTTCCTGGTGTATTCTCTCCTTCACACAAACACCTCTCGGCCACAGTAATCTGCTTCCACACAGGATTAACAGAAGACCGTGACCCAGTCCCTAGGGAAGGAAAGAAGTACGCTGGATGATCATGCACATACACACACAAACCATTCAAACAGTACTCATACAGTGCAGTGTACCACATGGAGTCTGTTTATATAGTAACAGGGGAATGTGTCCTGTGTTCAGAGTAAAAATGTTTGAAATTATGTCAAATGACTTAATTCTGCAAACGCCATGCCATGTGCCTATATCATCCACAGTGGTATTACAGCTTCTTAAGCAGGCTCCCGAGGGTTTGGCGCTATGGCGTATCCAGTAGTGATTTCTGACCTCAGCCTTTTCTAACTGAGACTTCCGAAACTTTTCACAGTATTAGATTAATTACACATGAACAGGGGTATTTTCAAAAGTGTTTTTTTTTCCCTTTTTATGTTACCAAGCATCGTTAACCAAAAAAAAAGAAAAAAAATCTCCATCCACATGAAAACCCACATTGTTTTTGTTTTTGAACAACTATTTTGACAAAACTAAAAGGTGATTTCATGAGTTTCAGTATGTGGCTGAAGCAGCTCAGTCAAATGCAGCAGCAAAGAAATTTAGGGCTGGGTATTCGGCCTATTTAGATTAAATCTATTCATTTACAGCTAACTGTGTAACACCACCTGTTTTTCTTGAATATGGAAGACATTCTCAGATGACTACTTTTACAAAACACTGAGTGCATTTACTTGACAATCAAAATCAGTTATCTGAGAGTAATCAGAAATACCAGAACAATACAGTGTTTCCCAAGATTCAGAGCCAAAAAAGCTGTGATGAGGAAAAAAAAAGCGTTTCATTCAGTGGAGTCGCTCTAAATATTCTGAAAGTTCAGACCTGAGATAACGAGCTGATGTTAATAAAACCTACAAAGAATATTTTATCCATTCAAAGCTGTAAGACAATTCAGAAATTCCTACAATGATGTAGATTCAGCTTGTTCAGCTGTGCGCGTTTCCATGACAACTGTGATGCCATCGGTGTACATCGGAGCAGGAGAAATCCTCCAGCCTGAGAGAATTTTGAAAAAATTCATATTTTTGATGATTTCCAGCTGATTGATGTGTTTTGCGGTGCGTGCACTCTGTCCTCTGACAGAAAGCTGTATGTGCATGCACGTGTCTGTGTGTGTGTGTGTGTGTGTGTGTGTGTGTGTGCTCACTGCCAGAGAGCAGCTATGACATGCCGTCATGTTAACTCGAACAAGGTGGAGGACCATGACCCATACTTGCTTAGAAAGACTGAGCCTTTCGTGGAAGCTCCTTTTATACCCAATCCTGACACCCTCACCTGTCAACAGTTAATTTGCTGACTGTAGAAATTGCGTTATTTGTACATTTTATTAACTTTTTGTCTTTATTTGCCTTTTACTTAACTTTATTTTTATGTGTTTGTTTTCTAAATATAATAAAGTTGCTCAAGTGAAGACAATGAAAATGGCTTATTTTGTACTTGTTAGGTAAAGGTTCAAATAGATTAAAAAAAAGAGGCAGAGTTGCATCTCTTCTGCATTTTAGAAAACTATCTGGAAAACTTTGTTTGCAACAGCAAATGTCAACATTAGGAGCTAACTGCTGTTTTAAGTAAGGTGTTAAGAATACGCATCAGTGTGACTCCAGACACAAACCAAACCCCTCCTCCCTCTCAAAGCATCAGTAAACAACACAAGCTTTGTAAAACTCTTTTTATATGGGATGCTTGCCTTTACAGAGTCTGAATCCTGCTTAGTCTGTAGAGCTTCTTTCCAAATATACTGTGGCTTCCTCAGTGAGAGATGAGCTGATATAAGAGCACAATGACAGGAAGGGATGAGTTCAGTCGTATGTCCCTGGTCACAGGGAGGACTTTCCCTGACTACACTTCAGCATACGTCTCCCTCCCCAACACCCAGAGCGATCTCTCCCACCCTTCACGAGCACTCCCTGCTCAGCCCTAACTAAGACATCTGGCTGGCACTGATGGGACTTTCCCATCGTGCTGAAAGGAGAAGTTGTCTTTGTTCCAATTCGGAGGCGGATGGACATGCTGTCTGGACGCCTCCACTTCTGTTTGATGTTTCCGTCAAAAAGGTAGTGAGGTGGGATCTGTGAGATGGGGTCATGACCCCAGACCTAGCTTCTTGAGTGAAATGTCATCGACTGTTAACGCTGCTGACTACATGAACAGACACTTCAACAATGTGAATAATTCATAGCCTGACACTTCTTTTGATCTCTCTTTTCAGTTAATGTGCAGTGAAAACTGCCAGGATCTTAAAAACGTGCATTCAGGGTGTCATACATAACAAAGCGAACCGGTCCCTTCAGCATACAGGATGAAGACAAACTAGAGCCTTTGTCTCCATTGTCTTCTTCATATTATCTGATTAAATAAATGCGAAGAAGGCCCAGAAATCCAGATGGGTAATGAATTAATGGAAAAATCAGTATAGTAAATCTTAATAACATACTGTGCTGGCTTTTCTTGGCCTCATAACTGGAACTTACCAGAGAAATAAAACTACAGGTGAAACTAAAAAAAGTAGAATATTGCACAAAACTTCATTTATTTTAATAATTCAACTTAAAAAAATAAACTAATATATAGACTCATAATGTGCAAAGTGAGATATTTCAAGCATTTATTTGTTATAATTGTGATGGTTAAAGCTTAAAGCTGATGAAAACCCAAATATCAAAATCTCAGAAAATAAGAATAGTGTGAAAAAGTTTAATGTTTCAGCCTCTAAGAGCCACAGTCTGATCAGCTAATTCATCCAAACACCAGCAGAGGCCTCTGGAGCATCTAGATGGTCTCAGTCTGTTCCAGTAGAGTCCAGCATCATGGGGAAGGTTGCTGACCTGACAGCTGAGCAGAAACCATCACCGACTCCCTCCACCAGCAGGGAAAGCCTCAGCAGGCAACTGCAGAAGCAGCTGGATGCTCTCATTGCTGCATCAACGCTCATCAAGAAGAAGCTGGGTGGAAGGAAAAGCTGGAACAAGCAGCAGGATGAAGCAGCTGGAGAGGACGGTCAGGAAAAGTGGACTGAGGCTGGAGTTAGAGCCACCAGACGGATCCTGGACCTGGACTTCACGTCGTAGTCCTCTAGTCCAGACGCTCCTGAACACAACATCAGCAGCATCTCACCTGGACTAAAGAAACCGGGACCTGGTCTGGTGAGCAGTGGTCCAAAGTGCTCTTTCCTATGAGGCAAATTCTACATCTCATGTGGAAATCCAGGTCCCAGAGTCTGGAGGAAGACTGGAGGGGCAACAATCCAAGACCCTTAAAGTGCAGCGTGAAGTTTCCACAGTGGGTGGTGATGTGGGAGCCATGTCCTCTGGTGCTTCCTCCGGGCTTTACTAAGTCCAGAGTCCACGCAGCGTCTACCAGGAGCTTCCTTCAGCAGAAGAGTGTTTTGGAGATGCGGACTTTATTTAACGCCTAATAGAAACATCAACTGTACATTAAATTTGCAGAAACTTTTCCATTAAAATGAACCCAACCATACGGCCCACAGGATGTCCTTCATGTGTAAGTTGAGGGTTCAGGCTTGTCCTTTCTTTTGTCACCTGTCTGAATGATTTCAGCTTCTTATTAATGAATCACTTGAAATGAACCACCTGTCCCTGTTTAACTCCGTCTTTTTCTGTCTTTTGTCTTCTTCAGATTCCCTTTGTACTCCAGAGGAGAGCGGTTTCACTTTGAATATGGCGTCTACTTACTGAACAAGAACATAGCGCAGGTAATATGACACGTTCCTTACACACATTTTCCACTAATGCCTTGTATTTACATGTAAAAGTTAGAAAACCGTGATGACCGTCATGTTTTTAAAGACTTATTTTAGATGCTCTGCGTAGTCCACCCTCTTTCGTGCCCACATTACCATGCTGTCACTTTTACACGTGTACCTCTGTAGAGACTCTTTGCAGGAGGATATTATCAGTGTTGTAGACAGGGCTGTGGATCTTTACCGCTTCTATGTTCAGCAACTCAGCAGCTTTTTCTGTGTGCACCAGTCCACATGATCAGTGATTTCCTCCTGTAATTAGGTGTCGTCATTGCATTTGTAATAAGGAAGATGATGGTGGTAGTGTCGTTGCCAGCCTTTATGTAAGAGCTCTCTGCAGTCATGTGTGAACAGCATGAGCCGGAGGCGGCTGAGCACACGGAGCACACTGTGCTTATTACAGCCTTACAGAGTTGGATGGGTGTAGTCTTGTTAAAGGGTTTTGGACATCAGTGAAGTGAAGCTGTATCAGACTTGAGCTGCACACCCAGTAGGCTACTGGTTGGTAGGAGCAGTTCATTATTACTGTTGGCCTTTCATGTGACTTGTTGAACTCATGACCTTGCTGTGCTCATTAAAGTGCATCTAATGTGTTGAGCTGGATGACTCTCTCCATTTATCCCTGAGACATTTAGCACTGACTTTTTTTTTTTTTTACAGTTTGCGTTCCATTCCCTGTTTTCCTCTTTGTCCAGGTGGGAATGAAGGGCCCCTCCACTGAATAAGGCAGTTAGCTTCAGCAGGTGGTTGCATGGTGCACCGCGTTGGTTCTAGTACCAGACCACAAGCTGTTGGCTAATATCCGAGTCTGTTATCTTCCCACCTGTGTTTCACACATGGCAAAAATACTAAAAGTAGGATTTTGTGTCAGGTATAAAGGAATTTCTGGACTTGGAAAGAAGTTAAATTCGTTTAATGTATTGATATAAAATGTGCCAGTAAAATTCAGGATGTTTTTGAAAGATGGAAACAGACAAAGTTTGGCACAATGAATTTTTTTCCCTGGCCAAGTAAGTTATTTAGGATGGAGGTACTCAAAATTGTCTTCATCTGTGAAAAGAGATCAGTGACATCCTTTTGCTCTCCAGTGCCACACAATTTACTGCCACCATATAGTTATCTGAAAGAGTTTATTAAAATGCAGAGAAGTTTCCTGTCTGGAACTTAAGGAAAAAGGAAAACAACCAGCATTTCTCTTTGTCCATCTAAACCCATGCAGATGGCAGAACATTGTGGTTTTTGGGTGGGAACCTGCTCCCAAAAGACAGTGAGAAACATAGTTTGTTTTTTTTTAACTAAATGTGGTTTTATCCTGGTGGATATGAGTTTTGGGGCCTGATGCTGATATTCATCACATATTGTTCCTTCTGTGTTTAGAAGGAAGCAGCTTCACAGCTTTAAATTCATCCTGCTGACTTTTTACCTTTTAGTTAGTAAATCCTGAACATTTCATCCTTCTTTCTCATAAATATGTGATTTTATATAAGAAATATTTGAACTGTTGGTGTTTAAAGGGGTCTGCAGCCTTTCCTTTAGAGCTGCAAATGTTAGGAGACCTTTGGAAAAAAGACAACTTTTAATTCTTTTTTTCTGTTGAAAAACCACATTTTTATTTCTATTTTTATGTTTTAAATTAAAGAAAAACATTTTACATGTGATAACGCTGAGGTCAGCGTCCGTGCTTTAGCTGCTACGTGTTGCATAGTTTCACCAGCTTTTATAAAGACGAGAAGTTAAGAGAGTCCTTCTCTATGTGGCCACATTTTATTCATACTTTTGCATGCTTTAACATCTGTTTGATATCTTGACACTTATCAAAGAGCACATCAGCAAAAACAACAAACTTCAGAGACCCCATCAGTGTGCATCAACAGAGAATTACTTGGACTTGTGCTTTTCCTGTCTGGGTGCCACAGCATGTTATATAATAATCCAAAATCTTTGTATGTTTAATCCTGGAAGCATTTCATTGGTACTGAGTCAGCTTAAAAGTGAACAAGGTCATTTTAACAGCTGAGGAATCCCACGGCTGCAATGCTGAAAACGTGGAGGTCCGACATGAAAGATTCCTTACATACAAGATTTCATCTGTCAAACAATCCTGAAGCACATTGTGATGTGGAGTAAATGAGTGCATGAATCGATGCGTTAATATGCACAGAGCCAGAGCCAGACCACTCAGTGTCTGGATTTTCCATTTGCTTGTTGATTTCTTTGTAAAGAGTGTATGCATCCTCATTAAAAGTAAAAGCATCATTTAACTGTTTGAGCAGCTAAACCACTTAAGAACCACTGATTTGCACAGCGGTGGTTCGAAAATAAAAACTTGACTAATGATAAATCTTTACATCCATTTTCTATAAGGGTTTAGGGCAGAGCACAACCTGGAGAGGTCACTTATTATAAAAGACAGTTATAAATTTAAATTTTCTTTTGATGCAAAGGTCCTTCAGTAAAACGTCTAAAACCTTTACATTCGATCCAGACCTGGTTCCAGGATTTTTTTTAATTTGTTATTGGTGAATTCTGGAGAACATTAGAGTTGCAGTCGCCTCAATTCACATTCCCACCTTTTAACCTTTTTCCCCTGTAATCCATTTTTGATCAAAGCCACACATCATAATCTTAGCTCTCTGAAATTTCAGTTTCATGAATCTCAAACATGTGTTGCCATCAGACTGCGTGCTCACTTTTGCTGAAAGTTTAATTTGCTGGCTGATAGAAGGCACATGTAAGTAGCTTGAGGAGAAATATTCTTGACTGAAATCAGCATATTTCTAATCAAATCTGATATAATACTGATGAATTTATTGGTCCACAAGGGGGTCACCATCGATGGAGAGTGGTCTTCAGATATCTAAGAAAAAACAGGGTTATTTACTCTTTATGACACATTTTTTGTTATATCTAGGGCTAAAAAAAATCCTTATATATACGGCGCTTCAAAGGAATCTGGCTGCTGGAGATGAAAGATGAGATTCAGGCAGCAGGACGTCCTCAGTGTTCATGAAACTTCTGCAGAAAAATTCAGACTTTATGTTTTGAAACCAGGTGGAAACAATCTGCTGTAACTCAGGTGGGCACATGTGAGGAGTGCATGATCATTTTGTAAAAAGGAATCTGGAATGATGAATCAAGAGAGAGGCAGCATATTGCACTTACGTAACTCTTGTGAAGCCGTATTGTCACGTGAAAGAAAGTACACAATCAATTTTAAGGTTTTATGGATCAGGACATAAGATGTTGTCATCTAGTCATGAATTAATGTCAATGCAACCTTAGATGGACAAAACGTTACACATCAAACTTCGCAGAATCCCTGAAACGCAACAAGACCGTTTCTAGCACTTTGAAGTCCATCGTTCTGCAGGGACAAAGATTATTGATTTGATTTGTTAGTTTATTTGAACATAAAGCAACAAAAAATAAATAAAACCAAACAAACCAATACAACTAAATGTCTCTTGTTCAAAAGCAGTAAAAAACCCAAAGCTTATTAAATTCCACCTCTTCTTTATATTCATTATATTATAATGAAACATTAAAAGTAATTACATTAAATATATGATATTCTTAACCTTACGTGTCTTTAGTGTTGCTATGCAATAATAATAATCATCAAATCTAATTTATAAAGCAGTTTTCATGCAAAAAGTAGCACTAAGTGCTCTACATGAAAACACACAACTAACACCCTCCTGATCATAATCACTCATCCACACACTCACACAACATGCATTCATCCCCACTGCATATCATATGTGAACATCTGGCTTGAGCCTGCTGTGTATCATGCTAATACCAGTAGCAATATATCAACAGGAATAACGATAACAATATAGTGACAATAATAATGCACAGTGTTTATATAATCTATATAACCTACAATAGTTACATACAATAGTGGCGCTGTATTAATCATAATAATATTCAATCTTTAAAATACCACTTCTAGTTCCATCCCAAATAACACATGATGCTATAATGGAGCTGTAAATTATTAGTAATAAAAGCAAGAGTAGTAATAATAACAACATCAGTAGTAACAGTACTTAGCATGTGTAGTAACAATAATAATCATAGTACGTGTATTATATGTACATGTAATGATATCCTGTTATTGTTGGAGTACGACCATCACCCTATGATCACTGGTACTGAGAACCATTCCTTATATGTTGATTTGAATATGCAGATATTTGGACGTTGCTTGTGTTTCTGACACTTTGTTTAATGTACTGATTAGCTGACAGTCTTTCCTGCAGATTCACCCCGAGGTCAGACTGTCTGATGCTTTGAAAACTGCAAAAAACCCACAGTTACGTTTAAGGCTCTACAGTTACCATGACAGTAAAAATAGAAAAGGACTGAGCATGTGTGGCACAAACACTGCGTATCAACTGTCAAACACAGTGGTTGAGGTTTCGATTTGAACTTGTTTTGCAACCACAGGACCCAAACACCTTGTATCCACTCAGTCAACTAAAGGTATTCTGGAGTCATACGTGAGTCCATCTGTCCAGCAGCATAAGCTCAGCCTAAACTGGGTCTTGCAACAGGACAGGGATCCCAAGCTGAACCGAATATCTGAAAAAGAAAAGAACCAAGGTGTTGCAATGACCCAGTGGCTTTTGGCTTAGTTTTTAAATAAAAAATCTGAGGTTGGATTCATAAATAGGACCAAATGTAACCTTTGCATACAGAATAAATAACTAGATCACTTTTTGTATTGCAGCTGTAGAATATATGAAAACACATTCTGCTTCCAGCTGCTCGGGGAGCATCAGTATTTTTACAGGGTAAAATTTCAGCTTACATTCAAAGCACTGTGATATTTTCCATGTGTGCTTCCCTCCTTCTATCTTAAGGATGAGTTATCAGGTTGACTCCAAAACAATATAATTTTGCCGCATGACTGGTTCGGCTCCATGTGATAATGATAATCGACCATTATTTCAAAACTCAAGAAGTGGTTAATGTGTCACGTTTGATAAAAGAGAATCCTTCGCAGGCATTACTTCTGCCTCCCTCTCTGGATGACTGCTGCATGGCTTGAAACGTTTCAGTCCCGCGAGTCTGGCCTTTTAGTATTTAGGATCTCACATCACAAAGTTCAGGTTTAGTCTTTAAGCCTCTGTAATTCGTGAAGCATCAGAGCTTTTTCACGCTACATGCTATGTCTAGTTTTCTGTGTAAGAGAGATTCTTTTAGTCATTTTTCAACCACTCTATTAGGGAAACTACACCCCAGTTCTGTTTTATGTTTTTGCTGTTTTGGGGTGTGCATGAGGAAACGGCTGCTAACTTGACCTCAGCATTTTGGCCTGGGTTTCCTGTTGCTGACATAATTTACCAACTGACAGCATTTTAGCTGCAGTTATTATTCATAGTGAAATTTTCATCTTCAGGTCTTTGGGGGCCCTCATTAATTCATGTCATACAGTTGTTGCACAGCTTGTCCAGCATCTGGTTCTGTGATGCAAACTACAGGTCTGGTTGCACAGCAGGCTCATCATGATTGACTGGAATCTCAGTTAGAGGCATTAGCTGGCAATTTTCTTTTATTAAATTGCCTTGCGTGGCTGTTTGATGCGGATACAGGGAAGCTGGCGAAGGATCAGGACCGCAGCAGGGAGATCCTGCTTTTATGTGTCAGAGAGAAAAGTTTGCTTTCATATAGGCTTGCATTATGAGGCCAGTGGTAAAGATGAGGAAGCCTCATAGAGCACAGTGAAAGTCAGGTGGCAGCAGACTCCCATGTTGCTGCTTCAGGTTAATTTGCTTGACAAAGAAAGGTGAAAAAAACATTCGAGGAATGGCCAATGTTTCTGTGCAGCCCTTCTTTCCAAGCCTTTATTATTTCTTGTGCAACTGACTGACTCACTCTTGTTTGTGTGAAGGCGTTGCCATCCTTAATAAGTAACACAAGAGAGGATGTGAGTTTTCTTTGTGTTTGGCTTTTGAAATATTGGCTAATTCTTGAAGAATTTGGCACAGGGATTGTAACTGGGCTTGTAGTAGCCATCCACAGGGGGGGCACAAATGTTAAATCTGCTATTCCCTCATTTACAGAGACAAATTATTCCGGTAAATGTGGCTGACTCGGAAGGAAAAACCGGCAGCTCTTAGTCTGGAGGAAGGCATGTTGGGCTGATTGGATGACAACTGATGCCACACAAAACAGAGTTTTCTATCAAAAGGTGAACAGCATGTAGTCGATCAGATTCTGTGGCTTCAAGCGTAGGAAACGTAGTACTGGAAATCTCTAATCTCTTGTGGCCTATCCAGGCCATTTCTGGGTTCACCAATATTTCCGTCTACTGGGGGAAAGTCTTCTGCAGTTGCCTTTCTCCCAAGTCTCTGGCAGTTTCATACGAGGATCTGCAGGCAAAGTGCCATACCCGTGGTCTGGTGCAAACGTCAAAGTGTCTGCTGCCATAAAGAGTGGCAACTGTGGCTCCATAAAACACAGCTATGACTCATGGGGTAGCCTGCTGTAGTTAGTGGTTAAAGGAGGTGGCAGCAAGCAGAACAGGAGCTGGTCAAACGGAGTTATTCTTGGTGAAGCTGTTTGGAAAAGTTGTAGGTGATGGAGCAACAAAACTTTTCCATTATAATTACAGTAAAGACAAACAAGAGTTACTGTTTCCCACTGGATTACTTTATGCTCATTGAATGGGAGATAGTGGTTTTGCTCTTATTTTGCGCATCACAAAGCTTTAATATGTGTGAGGCTTTGAAATGGAAAATATGTAAATTGATGGTGATTTAACACTGAATCCATATGAATGAAAGTAATGATGTTATGTTATGTTTTGCAGACTAGTGCTCACATTTCTGAGCCCAAGTTAACTCAACTCAGCCCCATGGTAAAAAAGGCTTAACTGGTAACTTCAGACCAAACAGATGAAACAGAGTCTTGGCACAGACCTTAGCTGCCATTAGCTAATGTGAATGTGCTTGGATAAAAACCATATGACCCACACGTACTCAAAAACTGAACATTAGACAGCTGCCCTCCCACTCAAGTAAACTGGTCAAGATGGTTCCCCAGCGAAAACTGGTTCCAGTTTTACTTTATTTCTTCTCTTCTTTATTAATGCAGCTGCTGGAGAGGGTTAGCCTCTCTAGACTTTGATGGAATGAAGAATGACCGTATTTTACTGATCAGTCTGTAACAGGGATCCTCAAAGTCCGGCCTCGCTGTCCAGATTCGTCAGTCCGGACCCAGCCCAACTTTTATCCCAAGTCTTTTTCAAAACGAATCTTTCATAAATAAATAAATGAATAGTTGCTAATGTGAAATAAAGTGTCCCTGGAGAATATGTAGTGATGACAACTCTTTATGTTCACCACTTTTTGCCGTCTCGCCCATATAGCAGGTCAGTCATAAAGGTCATAAAGGGGTCAGCAACCTTTACCACTCGAGGAGCCATTTGGGCCCGTTTCCCACAGTAAAGAAAACACTGGGAGCCACAAATCCCCGTAGACATTTAAAATTAAATAACACTGCATAGGCTATAACGTGCTTTTATTTTACAGATAAAATGTGTTGTATTTATTAAATCAATGAACAACTGCAGAGAAAACATCACATTTCTGTGTGCAACAAAAACATTTTAAATAATAAAAAAAGACGTTGGGTTGATGGTTATTTTCAAGGAATACCTATTTGAGTCCTTCTTGTAGCCATTTATGAAAAAACTTATCCACCGGCAGCCTCCGTTCTCTGTGAGCCATGTGGCGCGTATTTCACTGAACAATGAAAAAATATGAATATATGCAAAATATCAGGCAATTAAAATATTTTTGTTTAATTTGATTTCTGCTCCTGAAGCTCAGCGTACAGCGTCTGCACATCAGGGCTGCATCACCTTCATCTTCACTCAGGATGTTTGCTTTTAATAAAGTTCATGTTGAAGAACACCTGCTACACATGTGAATCCAAAGATCGGCAGGACTCCAAAAGCATATTTTTCCATGTTCACATGAACATCGAGGACAGCATTCCAAGTTTCAAGCACAAGTTTGTCCGTTTTGGGGAACTTTTCAGTATCACGCCATTTGTGATTGTGAGCGAAAACGGCCCTCTGACGGAAACATCTTCAAGGTCGGCTGTCAAGCGTTTAGACTTGGACACCCATCTGTCCTTCTGCTATGTCGGCCAGTTCCATCAAGATCAGGTTGACTCACACCTGCCAATGCAGTTGTATTAGGATGGATGGAGGCTTAGGGGAGTGACAGGGAAGGATAATGTAGTTTTTTTTTTTCCCTCTCTGAACAGAATTGTTTCCCAAATGACGTTTGCAATGATTGCAGAATGTAAATACTCTGAATTTATCATGTGAGCTTCTTTGAACTCAAACTGGGGAAGTGAGACACTGAACCTTTCTGTAAATCTCTGGCAAGCAAAGTCAGCTTGCACTCGAATGCCCAAACCTCCTCCAACATGTGCAGGGCTGAGCGTCCTTTCCCCTGAAGAGCTGTGTTCAGCATGTTCAGGTGCGCTGTCATGTCTACCATGAAGCAGCTTTTCCAGACACTCTGGCTGTTCCAACTCAGCAAGTGTGAGCGCTTTGCTTCTCAGGAACCTTTTTTACTTCTTTCAGACACGGCAAAGCCTGAAAATACATTTTAATTGAATACACATTAATTATTTTCAAAAGCCGGGGAGCCGCATCAGAGGGATGAAAGAGCCTCATGCAGCTCCGGAGCTGCTGGTTTCTGACCTCTGGACGAGACTGTATGGTAGCAGCCAACCTGCCCTCTGTCTGGGAAACGGGCAGGAGGACAAGCAGAGCTGCTTTAATGACAGGAACCAGTAGCCTATCAGCACACAGGGGTTGTGACGTTAGAGCCAATCAGAAGCAGAGTAGGGCTAGCAAAAACCAAACAAAGCCAGAGCCATGTCTCCCACCAGGCTGGATGCATTTGAATGTAAAAATAAAAAAAAAACAAAAAAAAACTAGTAGTCAGGTGTTCGTGTTTATGTTGACAGGTGAAATTTTCTCATTTGTTATTCTGAATTTTCTCCAGAATGTGGTGGATTTAATTTATATTAAATATTTATTTAATTTATTAGTTTATTTGTAATATTTCTGTTATTATTATTATTGTCATACTTTTGTATGTTGTTTATACATGAAAGAATATACAGTGAAAAAGTTCAGTCAATAAATATGTCTGGACCTCTGGTCTTCAGTGGAGAGAAATGGATCTTTAAAAAATAAGTTTGGGAACCCCTGGTCTATGAGGCTGTAAATCAGAAATAGATGCATTTAATGGGTTGTTACATATGAAGGCTAATGCAAACAATCCAAGCATCGATGGTTTTCTCTGTAGTGTGATGCACCAGATGCCCGGGATTTCAGTGAATTGGTGGGCACGGCGTGGGCATTACCAGCGTCAGAAAGGCAGAATAGTGGCAGCAGGCGGCAGATGCTGTCAACGCCGTGTCAGAAGGCATCGGTTGGATATGTCAGTTCGCAGGACATCCGTCTCCCATGCCGGAGATCAAAGTTTGAATCCCACAGCGGTGAATGTTAACGCCTTCCAGTTGAGGCCTTAGTATGCATGTATGCATGCATGTGTGTGTGTGACTGTGTGTGAAAGAGACTTTAATGAGTGTGTTTTTTTAATTGCTGTTATCTATTTTGGTGTGTGAAGGCTTGTTTTATTTTAATATGCATGAATTGCTTGTTTTTAGCATGTAAAGCACTTTGCCTTTGGCATGAAAAGCGCTTTATAAATAAAGTTTGATTTGATTACACAATTTTGAAGCAGATGCCTGTAGCGAAGTCATCGCTGCACCTGAGGCTGCTGGATCCACAGATGAAAACATGTTTGCCTCCAAGAGTCTTGTATGCAAAGGAAAAATAAATAGCTAACAAGGATTTATTCAGCACACTAACTTACAGGCATTGCTCATTGATGAGAACTTTTCTTGTATTTAGCTTCATGTTTATCTTTCATCCCCTTTTTATTTTTTTCTTATTTACTTATCTGTAGTCTGTAGTTTGTTTGGATCCCCTTGCATGAGAGCAGAAACTGGATCTCCAGCTTACTTCTCAGCAGGATTTTCTGAAAGTAAAATACTTTAAAACTTGAAGAGGTTTTGCCTCAGATGCCTGTTGGCATGTCTCTTTGTCCAGCTGAGGCTTGTGATTTGTGACTCACTTCCCAGTGTGTTACACAAAAAGTTCTTGACCTACAAGAAGAAAAAGGAGAGAAACAAAAGGAAAAATGAGCCATCTCCACTTCCTCTGAACAATCTTCTGCACAGACGTCATTTCATCAGACAGACTCTTCAATGTTTAGAAATCACAGTGCAGTCCAATGTGCACTCTGTTGACATAAACCAGGGTTCTCAGGCTCTGCCACTATTCTATCCCAAAGACAAGCAGAGGCCTGGAGGCCATCAGGGCATTTAAACGGCCTGTTGCCTCTTTGTCTTCTTCTTTCCATAATAACCACATCAGTTTTCCATTTTAAAGAAACATACTGGACAGGATAGACTAAATCTAGATCGGTTGAAATTTCAACCTCATCACAAAAGAAGAAAAAATATTAAAGTTATAGACTTTATTTTATTTTTCAAATGTGATTTATTTATTCATGCCAAAGTAATAAATATCTCCTTTTCTGTGTAATAGTTTTAACTCCTATGCTTGATCATTGCCTCCTGCATGGAAATATGCAGCACAAATGCTGGACAGTCAACCCTGCCATGGACGGGTTACAGAGTCTGCATCTCACAACTTGTTTAGCATTTCATCCCCATTAAGGTGCCACGTTCAACAACATCCCTTTAATCCGTTAAGTAAAAAACACTTCATTAGTAATACTTTCACACATTTCAAGCAAGAAGTGATCTGTGGTGGGTTGTAAGGGCTTAGCTGACGCCGGCATGGGTTGTATTTTAAGCCCGACATGAGCAAAGATTGTAGGTTTGACAGTCTGCCCCACAATTCTGATGATTAATGCAAAGGAGGAGGCGTGAAGGAAATCAACCTTTCTTAGTGTTGGGTATCAGATTAGATCTGTAAGCAGCTTTGGGTCGTAGCCCACACTGAGCAGATTGTACAATGTACGTTATCCAGGTTCTCATGATAAAATAGTGTTTTTGTATGAAATAATTCTTGAATTACGCCCAAAAGTGCCAGTATATTCAGTTATCTTTTATTTTAAGTGTAATACAGTTCACTGCAAATGTCTTGAGCCACCCTTTAATTTCATAAATAATACCAGTCAAAAATTAAGGGGGGTTAAGTTGTCTTATGTGTAGACACAACACTGGTTCATTACTTGAGTTTTAATGCTTAAAGGTCAAGTGGTCCATTTAAAAGAAATGAGAAAAAAGTCCTCTGAAAATGGTCGGGTACAAAAACTGGACTGAAATAGCAGAAAATAATCACTCAGGAGCAGCAACAAGATTTCAGGAAAGTTTGGCCAAACCTGCAGAGTAATCTGTGCACATGTATTAATGTTTTTATAGTAAGTAAGGAGTGGCCATAATCATTGCTTCTACACTCCAATAACACTCAGATGTTTTGACTCATGAACTGGAAGCTACCTGTCTATGTATTTTGGCTTGAGCAGGAGGGTTGTGCTGAGACTCGATTAGCTCCGTGCACAGCGATAGTACAGGAAGCTTCCGAGAAGAAAATGTATTTAGGTCAGATTTGTTTGTTTTTCTGCCCTAAGTGAAAGCCTGCAGGGACAAAAAAGGGGTGAAAAATCTTAGTGGTTGAGTCGTCCTGTGTTTCCCCAAAACTCAAGCTCTCTATTAACCAAAGCCAAGCTTTAATGCACACCTCTTTGTGCCCATGGGTTTTCACAGACTTACTGTGTGGTCCCTGTTTTCCATCACAAACTTTTGTTGTTAGCTACAGCTTGAATCCAGTGCAACTTACTGGTCAGAGAGTTGTTAGTGGAACCCCCTTTTTTTTTTATTAAACCTAGAGTGGAGCACCCCGTTCCATAAACAGACATTTACCTTACAGCGCTACGTTAGGGAGACTATGCCTGTGGTGCTGCGCTTGCTTCAGCTTCATCTCTGGCTCTAAATCTTTTTATAGCTAGAGGGAAGAATGGATGCATCTGCACTGACAAATACAATGAAAAAAGGAGGCATTGTTGTCTTTCAGCTCCTCATTTCTGTCGGCCAGAATTAGTGATTTACGAGCAGGCCTCAGACCACGTTTTTAAGTTCTGTGGTTTCCACTTCTGGAGCGTGTGTACGTAGCGAGGCTGTCAGTGCGCCGCCATTATGCTTGAGCTCCAGGGTTTTATGAGAATTCCTCTGGATAGCCACCTATGACTTTATGAAACACTTAAGTTGGTCTAATTGAATTTCCACATTTTGTGGCTGTTAGTTCCAGGTTTGTCCATCACCACAAAGAGGTACCAGAGGAGCTGCTTCCACTAAATATAAGCGTAAAAGTAAATTTTTTTATTCCAGAGTCTATGTAAAAAATAAGACCTTGGAAAAATGTGTTACTTTTTTGTTGGTTATTTAACCCAGACAGTAACACAGAAAGATGAGTTCAAAGACCAAAATAGTTGTATTGTTTGATTTGGTTTTGTTCTAAAGAGTCTGAATGAATAGGTTGAGACCCACAGATCGCTGAAGGGGAATCTTTGATTTGCTTTTGTGCATCATCCTTTTTAATCAATCAGAGCAGCCGTGTTTTGATTATCTCAGAATATAGTTTCCCACAGGTCAAGCTGTAGATTCTTCTGGCAAAATGTTCCAGAAACTAAAGGTTTGCTGGGATTCGGGGTGTTTAGAGAGTGTTGGCGGCTCTGCTCCATCATTTACTTAATAGTGCGTCTGCAGTTTCCAGCTGTTTGGAATTTGTAGTTGAGGTCTGTTTGTTTGGATCAGCTACAGCACTCAGCTTTAGCATCAAGGCTTGCTGAAGTTTCTCCTCTGTCCAATGGTAATATTTTAAAGTGTTGGCTTATTAAGAGAGATACAGGCTCCTTGGTGCATAATAGAAAAGAGTAAATCCCACCGGACAGCCCACTGCATGCAAGATCTTTTTTTCTGCTTTTTCAAACCTCCACTGAGAGTTTCATCGTTTTCTTTGATCATACTTATGTCATTTTGTGTTACGGTATCTGTAGTTTTTGGATCCGGTCTGTTTTTCTCCTTGGTAAAGTGGACCAAGGCACACAAACAGAAGAGCTCTCTGCTTGTGGACTTTTCTGGTCAGCCAAGTCTAGCTTCTGGGGCCCCCACTAGCTTGTCATAAGAATGCTGAGGGCAGAGACCAAGTATATTTTATGTCAGCGAGTTTAGAAAAACTTGTTTGTGTTGTTAATTCATCAAACCTTGGTGTGCTGCCATTTGGGTGTTTGGGAGGTATTCAGTCATTACTGTAGGCTTTATTGTGGCTGAATGAAATTAAACAGCTCTTAGAATAAAACAATGCTGGCCCCAGCTGGTCAGTATTTGGAAAAATATCATCCTGGCTGTGTTTTACAGCTCCATCCTGTGCAGTTCTTCCATCCATGTGGATTCTATTAGGGCCCTTTGACTCTGGCCAATCTGCAGCTTTTCATGTGAATTAACACAGCGGCTGTAGACAACGATGTCGGGTCCTTACAGGGGAACTCGACATTAACAGATGCGTCTTTCTTTTAGTTTTGCTTTTTCATCTTAATCTCAGAATTAATCTGATTCTTTGACCATCAGCAGTGTGGAGCCCCGCCTCTTTGGGGTAAAGTTTCTCTCCCGTATGTAGACTTGCTTTACAAGGACAAGAGGAGCTGATAAAGATGACGTGTCTTTGCTGTCATGTTTATAATCTCTGCCATCCAGCCATAGCTTTCTCTTTATTAATGAAGCTCCTATGATGAGCCCAGGCCTGCTGTCCCACAGGTCACGTAACCATTTTACAGTTATTGGGGAAAAGGGGCTAAGTGGCTCATGAAAGCAGCTGTTAAATAAACACCTGCTCAAGTTTTTAAAAAAGGAGGTTGTGAATGGGTTTCCTTTTTTCTTCTCATTTGGAAAGAATTAGTGTAAACTGTTCTCTGCATACATTCAATCTAAAGAAGTTAGTTTCTAAGTTATTAGTCATTTGAGGAATGTAATCGTGGTCTTTGTACTTGCACATAGTTTAGATTTAAATTACTCTACGTTGATTGGCTGAAATATGACCACTGTGTGGCTCATAGCAGTCACAGATGTTAAGGTCTAGGATGTAATAAATGATAAGTGAAGAATAGTTTTTGCTGGATGAGGGATTAACATGCAGGTTTAAAGAGCTGTGTAACTTTTACCAGGACATTACCTGCAGCGGTCAGAGACAACAACGTGATGTGCTGGAACAAGTCTGATCCAAAGTGGCTCCAACTTTCAACTTACCGGACTTAAAGGATCTGCTGCTCAGGTCCTGCTGCCAGGGCCCTCGGGGCTCCTTCAGAGCTGAGGGTTGGAGCTATTCATGGTAACATGCAAAAGAGCAGGAGTGTATTAGGCAGATTCTGTCAGGACTCCCAGGGCCAACACGGTAGATGTTGTTCTGCCCTTTTCAAGTGCATTAGGTTGTTTTTGGTTAAACTCTATTTATCCTGTTTCCTGTGTCACATATTCACTTTGATTTCATATCAACTGTTTTCTTTGTTGTTGCCATTCAGATCAGACTCATCCTCCATTACTTGAAGCAGACCTATCTAAAAAGTTTCAGTGGACATTTTATTGTCATTGCAGTTTTGTCTCGTGGAAACAGGCCATTTTTTAAGCTAAAACATTCCCAACCAGCTTGTTGGCTCCTGCTTTGTAGAGCAATTAGGATGCTGTCCGCAGCATCTGCACCCCGCCGCTGCTAAATATGTTCCCATCAACAAATGTAAACACAAATACACATGCTGTAATTATATTATGTCAGTGCACATGTTTGGCTTTCATGTGTTTGGAGCCTTTGCCTCGCAACCGTTACAGATGTCAGACTTTGGAGCAGTTTCTTCAGATTGGAAAGTGTTTTGCTTCCACACGACAGCAAGAGCCGTCAGAAATGTCCACCTGTCAGCAGCAGTGTCACAATATATGTTTTAAGTCTTATTGCTTTAATAACCTCAGTTTATCCAAACGATGTGAAATGAAGGGCGACTGCTTGTTTGGATTATTGGCTGTGTTGTGTGTTTCTCACTCATTCATCTGTCAAACTGTATTTACCTAATTATCTCCATTCTCTGAGAAATAAAATGCAGCATCCCTTTTAATCCGGCCCTTGGCTCTTCATGTGGTGTTTTCATTTGCTGCTGCAAACAGATTTACAGAACAGCTGTGAAATGCAGTGAAAATGTAAATCTGTAATTTGATAATTTGACATTTTACTGAGTTTTAATGATTTTCACCGTCTTCATTGATCAACATTAAATTTGATGCCATTAAAATCCTAAACTGGTGAATTAATAAAAGACTTACAATAAATAATATAATAATAATAATATAATAAATAAATATGAATGAAAGACTTGTTGTGGACGGACTGTTTGACTGGACGACTTTACTGGCTGATGTATTTGGTGACTGGTCAAAAATAAGTGTTCACTGAATCTACAGTTATGATTGTGGCCTGGAACGGTACACATTTAAACCTCAAGATCCTTAGCTTTCCAGTGGAGATCACATGTGTAGGTATATGGAAGGTAGACAGATTAAAATAAATATTCGTTTGTCCTGTCAGGCCCACAGGACGCCGGACACCGATGGGTAAAGCAGGACAGAATCATTATTTTTCAACTCAAAACTACAAAGAACTTCAGTCTTTCAGCATCTATGGTGCATAACACGGAGGAAGGGTTGAGAAAGTCTGGGGAAATGTTGGATATTGATGACCTTCAAGCAGGACTGCAACCATCATGTCTTTATGGTCATTCTAGCCACATTAGCTCAGGAGTATCTGGAAAATGTCATTTAACACACCCTAAGACGCATCCGTAGACGGTGCCTGGATTGTCTGGAAAATATACGGTGTAAACAGGAAGGAGAGAATCATACGTGAACTCCTGAACAGCTGAAATCTGCAAAAATAGAGATTAGTTTGCCTAACAATTGACTTTCTCACTTTTCAAGTGAATAAAAAGTGCAGTTCAATTATAATTAAAATGATTAAAGTACATTTCCTAAATACGGTTATGTTGGTCTTTAAAGACAGTTAAAATCATTTCCAGTGTGTTTGTGTCATTGTACTTTTGAAAGAAGGGTTAAAGAATAAAACACACTTGTGCAGTTTGCTGTATTTTAGGAAATGTCACAACTTTTTTAAAGAATGAAGTTTGTGTTCAGCCTCTTTCTAAGTGGTATTTTTTTATGAATTGGTGGATTTAAAAGACCTTACTCGACCCCCGTTTCACTGTAACAACAGCTTTCGTTCAATTGTGGCCTTCATCCAGCTCATTAGAGATTTAGAAACCACACATCCAGCCTCACACTTTTTCCTCTATGTTGAATCAATGGAAAAATCTACATAGTTGGCCTCCACGAGTGAGTGGGGGGGCGACCACACAATAGCGATTTGTTTCTGGTACTCTGCCTCTCTCTCTTTAAATCCTAATCAGATTTGGTTAATTGGGAATGAGGTCACGTTTAAACAACGTCTGTTTGGTGGTTTTATTTCATTTATACGTTATTAAAACTTTTGCATCCCTCTCTGTGAAGAGGTATAAAATATACATAGTCCATTTGGCATGCTGTCTCCATTTTACACTGACTTAGTCGGATTTGAAAAGAAAAGGAGTTTAACTGATTATGTATATGTTTGTCTTCCTGTTGGCTGGGAGCAGGTGGAGGGGAAGTGGAGCAAACCAATCTAATCACTGCCAAGCCAAACGTATGCAGAGTTGTCATTACTGAGTACATGGTTAAGTCAGCAGAATGAGCTTAAACCACCCATTTTAAACACAGATTACACCTACTTCTCTGTTTAAGAAAACATAAAGGAAAAGCCCAGAATTTTGTATCCAGCTGTTCCACTGGAGAAATCAAATATATTACACACAGCAGATTATGTCTCCCGTGGATTGCAGAGTGTACGGTCCCTGATTCCAACCAGCCATTCATTATGAAATAATCTGTGTTTATTGGCCAATGACTGCTTCAGTTCCAAACACTACAACCCTTTGTCTGTATAGAAAATGTTTTAACATCACTAACTCTGTGCAGGGTCACTGCTGAACAAACCCAGATGACCAGAAACTGCTTGGGGCGCTCCAAAGTAAACCGGACACAGCCTATAGTCTTCCAGTGCTGTGGCAGGGTTCATTTAAAACAGTGCCAACCAGTAGGACAGCCAAAAGGTTTATCTTTCTGTTTGTTGTACCATTATGCTGCTTTTAAAAATGTTATCCCCTTCTCAGAAAGTTGTGTTCATGCTCGGCTCTGTTTGCTGAACACGGCATTTTACAGCATAATTTGTTTACGGTAAAATTTGTCGCTTGGCGTCTGCGGCTGCAGACTGTTTCTTCTTGCCCTGCTGCCTCAGTGCTCTTATTTCCTTTATTTGTTGGCCACAGTGCACTCAGACCTCCACTGCGAAACATCACATTTTTTTCACCACTGATTTCCCAGTTTAGGGTAACAGAGTTTGGTATTTAATAACTTCCAAGTGCTTTTCAACAATCTTGAAATGGTGCATTTGCACCTTATTTCATGTACATTGTAATTCTTCATTATATTAGAGTTTTTTCCTAAAACATAACTAAAATTGTCTTTGGCAGTAGATTTTAAGAATTTGATTGAAGTCAAAACTGATTAAGATATTTCAATATGATTAATCATCCCAGGAGCGTTATCTGGTTTTATCCCTCACAGAGCCGTTTATTCTGTTGTATTTAACATCAAATCCATTTCTGGTTAAACAACATTGAATTCTTTCACATTGAAGTCTGACTTATAAACTTCCTGGTTACCGTTACAACTGTCTTGTATGGAAATGTAAGTACCACCCAAACAAAAGCCCAGCTCAGTTATTACTCCTTACTTGTATTTTTCTTTTTATTTAGGCATTTAGACACAAACAGCTTTCAGCTACCGTCTCTGTGAAAGCAGGAGGATGTTAATCAGTCTCAAATCCAGTGATAAGACTAGTATAAAATCTCAGTCGTGGCCACCGAATAAAGAGGAATCAGGAAAATAACGAGCCCATTCACGAACATGTGGACTGCAGGAAGCCAGAATAGGCACCTGCCCACAAACCGTGTAGTCATCCTCCTCCCTGCCAGACTATTTTCCAAGGAGCCATGATGGAAACACAACTTGTATTAAAAGAAAAGAAAAAAGCAAAAATCCCCTTGTAAAATCACTTTAAATCTAACGATATAATGAGTGTGATCATGCTCTGGCTTTGAATCTAAGTAGAAAATATTCTTTGCTGCATTTACTTGCTTTGTTTACTGCAACTGTGGTGAAGTTTGTTGTTTGCTCCGGGAAGCTTTCCAAACTAAAAAAAAAAACTAAAAATAAATAAATAAATAAATAAAAATAACACTGAATTTGTGCTGATCTCAAGCTATTCTCCATTTCTCTTGAATAACCCATCACTCTTCTTTGCCCGTCACTGTTTGGCACTGGTCGCTTTTCATACCACAATTTATTTCACTTTCATACCACAGTTTTGTGGCTTCTCAGAAGAACAAGCTCTGCATGCTTTTGATTTAACACAGTGAAGTAGTGAATTAGCATTACTCGAGGTGTGCAGCAGGCCTTGTGAGAGCTGCCATGGAGGATTGATGATAGTCCTACATGCCAATAGTGCTAACAGGAAGTTGACATTAGAGCTGTGACTTCACAAAAGGGGTCAGCTTGTGCTGGGGTCGGGTTGCTTAGCTTGAACTGAATATTTCAGTGACGAGGGTCATTAGCCTTGAGGGCCAGATCAGCCGTCAGAGTGGGGGGGTGGCACCTCCAATAGGTGTCACTGTCGCTCACCAGACTTGCTGACCTCCTCCACCAACCAGCACCGACTCTGTAACCACATCACAGCAACAGGAGGAATAGCCACAGCTACTTCTGACTCCCCTCAGTGATTGGGGTCACAGGAGACTAACACTGGTCTCCCTAACTGAATTTCCTATTCATCTCACACAGCCTTTCCCGTAATTATGTAAATCTGTTGACTGAATTTGGCAGCAATATGATACTCTGCAAAGTGTAACAACCAGTAATGCGACGGAAGAATCTGGTTCGAGTTAGAGCCGCATTTGGCCGGACTTGGGCCCAGTGAGCCCACCACACCTGTATCACATTACCACAGTATGGAAGAGACACAAATGAAGCAGAAGAGAACAAAAAGAGAAATCCAGCAGAGTTAAAGGATGTTTGATGGAGTAGATCAACATTCATAGTGCAGTTCTGAAATTGTTTATTACGTGCTTGCTTTAAATGGGAAAAAGTCAGGCAGAAGAATAAATATTACATTTCAGCTACTCTGAAAGTCCTAAATAGTGTAATTGAATAAATCAAAACTCCCACTATACTGCGTCTTAATACTACATCTATCAATCTCTTGCTATATTCGCTCTCTTTACTGTTTTACTGTAAAACTAAAGTTTTACAGCTAAGGTCGTATTTAAAAGACGTGGTCCTCATCGGGTCATATTCAAATGGATAACACCATACTAAAAAAAAGCTGAAGTAGCGTATGACAGTGTAATTACACCCCGCGGTGTAGTGCCGTGTCAAACCTTTAGCTGCTATTATCTTTCACATTGTTAGAGGATTTTTGGTCCACTCTACTTCACGTTGTAGCGTCAGCAGATGGAGGTTTGCAGGGAATTTATGCTCAACTCTCTAAAGGTCCTACATGCAGCGTCTCAACCAGGCTTAGGTCTGGACTTTGGCTGGACAATTGCAACAGAATAGTTCTTTTCTGTTGTACATTTGCTGAATTGCTTGAGATGATGCTCCTGTTAATTCCACTCAAGCTGTGTTGGCTTCACATTTGGCTCTAGAATACTTTGGTATACAGAAGAGTTCCAGCTCAACTCAATGACTACATGATGTCCTGGTTCTGTGGCTGAAAACAGCCCAAATCATCACCCTTCCACTGCCGTGCTTGATGGTACATTTGAGTATGTGCTGATGTGGTGCGTTCACCAAAAACAGGAGATCCACTTCGGAGAAATTGACAGCAGTGTTTAATGTTTTCCACTTGTGAATAATCTGTCTCACTACAGAATTGTGGAATCTTGATTGTTAAGAAATGACGTGAAATGGCCTTATAGCCCTTCCCAGATTAAAGGGCTGCAAGACTTGCTCCTTCAATATCCTTGCTGATGTCTTTCCTCCTTGGCATTGTATTAAAACACAACTAAATGTTCCAGAGCAGTAAACTGACAAAACTTCTGCTTTTAAAGAGCCGATCACATGCACTGATGGTCAGTACATGTGATTAGCATCACCTGACTGCCTCCCTGTTTTTGCAGAAGCCTTGCAAAGCTAAAAGTGAATTAATGATTCATCTACATTATCTGCCTCAGTCCACTAAGGTCTGCTGGTCTTTTACAACTGACTGGGTGTTTTTGTAACCTTGCAGACTCACTGCACCCTGACCAGTCTCCATTCAGGAAAAAAAAGTGGATATGAGAATAACAATGACCCTAATTTAAAGGAGAGACTTGGCTTTGCCACAGCAGAACAAAATGTAGTTAGAATAGAAATGTTTGTGTCCCACTTGGTTGGGATATTGTAACTGTTTATCTGGGCCAAGTTTGTACTTTGTTTTTTAGACTTTTTTGCTTTTATTTAATAATATTGAACATAGCGTAATCTGTTATATGTTCTTGTTAATCTGAAGTTGTATTTGTCTAATTTTAAGACCTGGTATGAGCCAGATGATTTTTTAAAATGACCTAATACCTGTGACTTCTTTAGATGGTCTTTAGGTGTGTGTAATACAGTACCTCTACCCGTGACTTGTAAACTCACATAGATGGAGTAAGTCTGGAGCCAAGCTTTCTTATATAGATTTTCTCTTTTTGGTCTTTCTATCCTCCACGTTTTGTCCACACTTTTAACTTGGCTTCACTCTAATAATCTGCCACAGATGCTGGATGTTGCCTATTAGACCTGATGTGCTGTAGAAAAGTTACATACCACTGTAAAATGAACTGCAGAGCTTTAGATGATAGAGGGTGATAAAGTCACAAATGATTAACCCATGACTTTCATTCAGCCCTGAAACTCTACATCTCTCCAGACTGTTGTTAACACTGACTTCTGTATGTAATGTTCACTCTCTTGTCTAAATGGGATTTAGTTTCTAAACTCCGAACATGTTCTTTATGTTTGACATCAGCCATTAAAGGGACACATATAAAAAATAAAGTGCATCTGTTGAATGGTTCAGTCTGACTCTAACTGGAAGTTGTTGGTTAAATGCTTTATTTTCCTTATTTATTGCGTTTGTTAACACATTTCTGGAGGTGACAGGAGCATTTTTTCATCTGTGCAGCACTAAATATTGACAAACTCTGATAATAACTTATGTAATATATAATAACTAATGTCTGCGTGTTTTAGTTGGACTTTTTCCTCATATACAGCTGTTTACACGTGTTTCATACTTTATTGCATCTCAGTGAGGTGTTGCATCACTATGTGCTGCCAGAGTATGAGTGTGTCTTGGCGTCGGTCCTACAAATGTCTGGAATTCTTCCGAAACATGTTTTTATCCATTAATGTTTTAAAGATGGTTGTCAAAAACACCGTATTACACGTTGGTCTGAAATCTTCGGTCAGGTTTTTAACTGAATTTGCCAGCCATCTGCAGAGGAAATTATCATGTTAAGCTTTTATCATCTTGTCTATTTTTGTTTCTCTTCTGGATTGCAGCCTGAAACCAGGCTAACTGGGAAGTCATTTCTCCAGCCATCAAGCCTCTACCATGACCATTACACAAACCAGTTACTGGTATGACTTATGGAATTTGAAGTAAAGATAAACGTTAAATTAACTAAGAATGATCCTCTGAGCTAAATTTGACCAATGAAAATTAACATCTTTTAAAAGTCACGTTAAAGACTGCAACTATTCTTCACTCTCCAAATATGTAGGAAGATATTTTCTGTGGTAAACAAATGCCTGTGGTGTTTCTGAAATCAGGACTGTATGATGATAACTGTGGCACGTATTCAAGGCCAGAACACTGCTTGTAGTTGAAGGGAAGTTAGTTTCAGTTGTGAATGAATTATATGACCCTAGCCAGACTCAAACAACTTTTCAGCCTGGTTCTGTATATTTATGGAGACACATGAAAGGCTGCTGTGATTAATCAAGTTGTATTTCATATTCCGGACTGTACCGCATAATTGTTGAGGTTTTGAACCTCTGTTGCGCCATGTGAGGTTTTGCCATCAGCCAGACCAAAGCTGTGACTGCAGAGCCTGAAAACACCAGGTCAGAAAATAGCAACCCGGTGTGCTGCAGTTCCCCAAGCGTGTCAAATGAAAATAGATAAGGAAGCTAAAAAAAATACAAATATCCTCTGCCTTTCCTGTTTTCCTGCAAGACGCTTCAGCTCGCCATCTGTAGCCATTTTGACTCGGCCATTTTGTGCGTATCCTGGTCAGCTTTTGAGTTGTAATGCATTTAGTAGCTGACTGAGGGCTGAGTTTCATTATGTCTTCCGGACGAGGCCAGATGGGCGGAAACATTGAAGTGCCACGCTGCAGCAAACTTAATCAACCATTTCAAATCCACCAGTGAGCTAGAAAGGACTCCTCAGAGGGGACGTTGTGTTTAATAGAGATCAAACGAGGATGTAGGGGGACAAACAGCTGATTATTGTGAAGAAAATCCTGATGAGAACAGAACATGCAATCTTACACCATGTTCCTGTAGAGCCCTACTGTATACAACAATTACGGATAACAGGCAAATTTTCCAGTATGTTTGTACGTTTCAACCTTCGTGATTTATTCCGCTCACTGCTGGTAGTGGAGTTATGCTACGTAATAGTTTTTGGTGCAAAATAAATATACTGCATAGCACATAAATTTATGAGGTCTGGTTTCCCTGCTCGACCACATTAGATAACAAAACAGCTGTAATTCTTCTGGATGAGTCGAACTGTATTGAAATGTCACAACAAAAAGATCAGATGAAAATCTTCCTCTATGTGCGTTTGCACCGTGTCCGCTCTGTGACGTTGATCAAACTAGATGCAGCCTTTGAGCTGTTAGCAACAATATTGTTGTCAAACAGGAAAAAACAGCAGATCAAAAGAATCTGAGCTGTGTATGCGGCTCCGTGAGCTGTAAACAAAAAGGAACAATAACTGGAGCAATGTGCCACTGTGTGAGCCTTTTGAGCAAAGACATGACTGAGAGGATTCAAACAAGATCAAGTGTATAAATATACTCTAGTGGCAGCTGTAATGAGGAGCATAAAGCCTCACCTGCTGCCCTTGCAGTCAGATGTGAAGAAATCATCTGCAAGGCAGCTTTGGCTACACAAAACACGGACTGTGTGTGGACCGTGTGGTTTCCATGCACCAGCCAAACAGCTTCAGAAGGATAGTAAATGCCCAAAAGCTGCTCTAATGAGCCAAGAAACGTTTGCTTATTGACCATTTTATTGCATGTGTCACTTGAAGCGGCGTGTGTTAAAATCTTTGAGGGCTGGCACATATGCAGTCCCACCCATATCGTGCCAAAAAGAGGCCACATTAGCTAAACTTATGGTGCATGATGATGTTTCATGGGACTTATTACAGTAATTTGAAAGAATTTAATAAAAATCCATAAAGTAGTTGACTTGGCTGTTAGGGCGCACACATTTAGCATGCTAGCCGTCACTGAGGCATTGTTAGCTTTGGCTTTATAATTAGCAGGCCAGCACGCAGACTTTAGTGCATTTTCTGGCAGGATGAGTAGAAATGATGATTGAACTGACACAAACTGTTATATTACATAACATAGTGTTCCACACAAATTAGAATATATTGCAGGGGATTTTGATATCTGCTGTATTATTCAGCTCTTATATGTTTTTTTTATCATGCATGTGTAGTTTAGCTGTTCATGATTCAGTAAACTTAAACAGAAACTATCTATGAAATATTGTCAGTGCAGTTTATCTCCCAAAGCTCCACTTCTCTGCATATGAAGTCTGAAAACTAATGTCTCTGTCAACTTCATGGACTTATGTTGAAGTATCCAGTCCACAGTTTGACCTGAGGGATGGAGGGAGGAACACCTGGTTAGCCCCTTTTATAACAAGCTGTCATAGGAACTAATGAGCTTCCTGATTACCCTCCCCAGGGTGCATGAAAAACATATATACTCTTTCTATTTTTACCCCACTGGACAAAAGCATACTGATTATAAATCACAGGGTAGCTGTCGGACGTGCACAGGATACTCCGCAGTTGGATTTGAAGACTTGTAACGTCTTGATGAAAATATCCTGTGTCCCACATTTCCACCTCTACCATCTCTGTTTACTATATAACACTGCTGGAAGCATTTCCCACAGTATATGGCTACCTCAAAGCGGAAAAAGGAAGGAGAAAGGGGAGGTGTTCTTTGTTACCTGGGCCACCCCTCTCCACCACATCATCAGCAATCAACCTCAAAATTCCCAGCAGCCCGCCCACATTAGAGGTCTAATCTGAAGGTGATTAGTACTGACAAATTCAGGGAAACAGTAATATGCTGCATAAGCGAAGCTGTGTTTGTTTAGCCTCTGTACAGAGCTCAGGGCAAACAAGAAGGTTTTGCCAAATAATGGGTGGCATGTACTGTAAACTGACTGATTCCCTCCGGCTGCAGCCAACTTCGGTGTGTTTGTGTGTGGTCACGGCTCCAGCGGATTGGCAGTCTGGGCCTGTGTACATTGCCGAATTCTTTGGGCTGTTGCATTATCTTGGCAATGAATGAGGATGACTTCCTTACATTCTCACATGTGATAGGTCAGTTTCACTCATTCCTTTAACTCCCTGATGCCAAAGCTTGCTCGCATACTGACTGCTAACCCACTGCATATGCTGCAGTTTCTTTAGTCCTGAGTGTGATTTGTTGAATAGATAAACATGGAAAAGAGGGTCCAGACTCAAAGATTTGAGCAGAAACAAGAGACGTGGCTAGATCTGTTGCACTGTCATCGTGTAAACAGAAACCTCAGCGAGTATCCCCACTCTACCTCTCCACCTCCAACAACTAGGTCCTCTCGACTTTCAGCTGTCCTCAAGCTGGGAATCTCTCACCGCTATCTGGTTAGCCCCATAACAAAGAACCCTGTGGCCAGCTTTAATGCACACATCCATTCACAAGCACGTAAAAGACTCGAGTTTTCAACATTAGGATGTCAGAAAGGGAAACTGGAAACGTCGAGCAGTGCACATCATCACATAGAAACGCTGATCGTTTCTGCTGCAGAATCAAACTGGTGTGTATTTTGTTCGATGTCAGTTAAAACACATTGCCTCATATCTCTTACAACATGCTCTCTGGGAATAGTTTGGGTTTACAGACCAGAATCTAAACCTTCCCACTCATCTGTTTGTTTCCATCCTGAAGTCAAAGCTTTCGGGGTGCCGACAGTTGCAAATGATACCCAGCTTTTTGTCATTAAGCTGCTTTGCACATTTCTTTCTCTTCTCTGGTGTTCTCTTTTTCTTTCAGATGATTTATCCGGGTCACCAATGTTTTTGTGTTTGTCTCAAGTGGGCAGAGAAGGAGGAGGAAGGCTGATGTTTGCATATTTGACAACCGGCATCCAGGAAAAAAAAGCCTTTGCAGCACATATGTACACATACAGCGCACACAGACGAGAAGCTCAATGCATCTTCCACCAGAAGACCAGAACCTTTAATGGACATTGATCGTCTGGCTGGCTGAGCTCTGGGTCAGCTGCAGTGCTGCAGGTATTCGTTCTTCTAGATGCATTAAACACACCTCATTATGACGGTGGTGTGAAGCAGCACTGCAGATGGCTCAGAGTAAGCAGTTGTTGGTGCCCACTGAAGCCTGAGCAAACATGCATGGAGGAGGATGCTTAAAATCTTTCACATAAGAAAAGTCTTCGATTTGTCACGTTCTTATTAAATTTTTTTTTATAATCCCCCTCACTAACCTCCACAAAAATTATAAGTGCACTTGGACCCAGCGTTGGGATGTCAACTGCTCTTGTCTTCACCCATGTCGATGTCTGTCTGTTCAACAAATGCTGTGATCTTTACATTTTAGAAAAAAAGGAAAGGGGGGGAGGCATGCATGCAGATGCATGGTCATGCACTTTCTCTCCCACACACAGACATACATTCGTGTAATTTAACATAGGGCTCCTGTCAGTCATGCAGTGTGGTTATTACACACGCCAAGCAATGCAATCTGAAGAAAGCATTTTGTTATGCTTTCTTACTTGAAAAAAAACATCCATTTTTACTTCTTCTATTTATTCTTTGCTCATATCTGAATCAAAACTTTTCATTTATACCTTGAAATTTCCGTGAGATTAGGAATTTACGTTTTTTAGCATGTGGTAGCAGAAAAAGCAGCTCCTCCTCCCTTCCCCATGTTGCTGTGTTTTTATTTTTTATTTTATTTTTTTTTATTTTTAAACTGGTGTTATTGATCTTGGCCTACTGTTTCAGACCAAATCCTGCCATGAAGCTGGTCAGAGCTGGAGGTTTGCTCTAAGCCATGAATGGATCTTTGTGTTGTTCTCGTAGATTTTGGACCCTTCCATCACCATTTGGGTTTTGAGGTGACACCCTTATCCAACTGCCACAATCTGGACTGCTTTTTGATAAAAGCTCCCTTTGAAACTGTCAGGATGGTTGTTTCTGCAGCTCGCACACATACACTGACATGCAGATGCTTTAGCATGTGTCGTGCACATACCACACTGTACATGTTATTCTGGCAGCTGTTCAGAGAGAATGGGATCTGGAACGTTTTGTTAGTTGAAATCCAATACGTGCACATGCGATTGGCTGTTGGCACTGCTGGTTTGACCTTTCATGTCGATGCTCTTCTGTCACTCCCCACCCTTATTAATCACGCTTTATGAGAGCAACTGTGCCACTAACTGTTCAGGAGACTGAAATACACTTGCAGTACTTAAAAATGCTCCATCTTCACTTTTCATAGAAAATACACATTTCTTAACATAATCTAATTTCAGTGTTTTCCATGTTCACTGAGGGAAAAGGGCTGAAAATGGGATGGTAATTTCCCCAGTTCCACTTAATCAACTTGCAACAGAAAACAACGTGATTTGGTCCCAAGCTGAACAGTGCACAATCCATGCCCCTTCTACCACCCCTAAAAATAGTGTGGTTGCAGCCTATAAAAGGAACAGAATGAAATCTTTCTCATGTGCCTGCATAATGTCATGACTGGCTGAACCACAGAGGAGAGGCAGAGCTGTTGGTCTGCTGAAAGCTGCCCAACACAGAAGAAACAAAGCCAGGTAAATGTAAGTCAGCTGATTTGCAAGTATATGTGGACAGTGTGTCTTGAGGCCAGAACACTGCTTGTAGCTGAAGTTGATCCCAGAAAGATCAGCCTTAACTAACTACCTGACCTCTATTCCCACATTTTGAGTTTGTAACCAAAACAAATGTCATTTTGAAACTACTTGAAGTTTTCATATTTAATGAGAAACTGAAATGACCAAACCCGAGATGTCTATAACCGATCGGGGGAAACAAAATACGGAGAATATTCAACCAGTCAGAGAAGTTCAGCTCTGCAACCTTCAAGTGGACTAAATGCAGGAAGTGGACTTCAGCGCAGGGCATGTGGGTAAACACATTAAAAACATCCATATGTGAAGGATGATAGCCAAGAAATGGCTCGCAGTCAGACGTGGTTTAATGTGCACAGTTCATGCTGCTGCTGATTGGTCCGCTTTAAACAAACTCTGGTCTGAAACAGGGGTCTCAGCTCACGTGCAAGTGAATCCTGGTGAGGTTTGCTTTCAGTGTGAACGCAAACGAACCATGCAGTGAACCAAACAGAGGACATGACATAGAACGCACGCAGCACAACATGCCGGCTATCTCGCTGCCTTTCCTCCTGCTCATACTGGACAGATTCGTGTGTAAACCACAGGTCTGAACATCAAACTAAAGACAGAAACCCCAAAACATTTATTGCTGCTCCTGGCCAATCAATATGTCGGATTGTCTTCGTTTTCTTTTTTTTTTTTTTTTTTTGCTCCCAGTTCTTCTGCTCAAACGTGAGCCAGAGAAATTTCCCTGTGTAATAAAATTCTGGCTGGAAGAGCTTGAGAACATCAGACTTTTTATTTCAAGTCTCAGCTTACTTAAAATTTATTAAATATAAAATCTGAACATGGTTTTCTTTCAGCTCCATTAAAGCAAATAAAGTTTTATCAAGATGCCCTGAAAACCTTTTATCTCCTCCTTAACTGGTTAAGAAAACCTCCTTAACAAAAGTCCATGACCTTCAGTCTCAGAGGCCCAAACATCTATTTCTCTTTCATTTCTTATCATTAAGTCGGCCATCCGTTTTTTATGCTCACATATGAAAAAGCAACATGTTATCCTGAGTGAGTCGGCTGTCAGAGTCATGTGCAATTCATATCTTCCCAAAGAGGTGTGTGTGTCTGGGAAGAGAAAAAAGCCCGCGGTTGCCGTGGAAGCGTGTGGAAACAAACCAGATGTCAGCTGGTGCAGGCAGCATGTGTGACAAAGGGGCCTCTGAGATATAAGCTGGACGTGCGGCATGATGCTCTTCTGCTGTTCAGTCATACAGGTTAAATAAACTCTCTGGGACAAGAGTTGGCTTTGCTGTGACATCACTCAACTGTTGGAGGAAGATTTTTCTGGCAGTTGAGCTGAAACTTCAAGGTGGCCCCGCTGCTCCCCCCTCTTCACTGTATTTGATTCTATCACCATGAAATAGAGCGCTGTGGTTCAAGGGAAGGACTGTGTAAGGCCAGTTTTAGAAGCTAGTCTACTAAAAAGAGAGAAGGGCGTTATGGGAGAATGTAATGAGGACTCGAACATGCTCTTTGCCCCATTTTGTCCAGATGTTTCATCAGAAGTGTTTTTCTTGCCGCCCGCATCTCATCTCCTGTCTTTCAACAAACCTTACACATTATCACACATGTCTGTTATCAGGAGAAGGTGCCCGCTGTACGTCCACATGAGTAATGGTGTAAAGGGGAGAATAAAAAATGTGTCATGGTGAAAGAATGTGGACTTCAGACATCTTCTGTTGGATATTTCTGGCTTCTCCAGACATTGAGTGCATGTGTGCCAGAGCAACGTGCAGCCAACTCCATACTGTATGTGTGGCCTAATCCAGTGGAGTGTATTGTTTTAAGTTAATGATACAGCTTGTGTTTCCTTGTCTTACAGCTGAGATATCAGCATGGCTTGACCACCCCCGATCTGCAGCAGACACTGCCCAACCTGAAGAACTTCCTGGAACACGGCCTGATGGTGCGATGGTAAGAATGAGCTGACACCACAAATGTTTTTACATTACAAACATTACATTAGAAGATAGAAGATTTATCAAATTAGCCATTTTTGCCTGAAGAAAACACAAGTATTAAAGGTTGGAAACAATCGGAAATCGTTTTACAATTTATTTTTCTTTTTAAAGAATCTTCTTTTAAGGAAAAAACATGCAACTGGAAATAACACACCATAGTGTCAAAGACAACATGGAAAACCAGAGTAAACTTTGCCAAAGCGACTGACTATAGAACACAAAACACTTTTGGACAAGGCCTGTTGGCTTGGTTTCCCTGTGAGACTGTGATCCAGGAGAAATGCTTCTCTAAGCGCTCGCATGTCTGTACGCCAGTGAGTTGCACACTCAAAGTGGATATTTTTTTTTTCTCCTTTTTTCCAGTTTCAGTAGTAATTCTTTGCAGACTTTCTTTGCTGAGTTGGACACACTCAGCTGTTTGTACTGTGATTAACACTGTTTTTTTAGATCAGGGAATGAACAAACCTGAAGAAATGTGTCACTTTGATGCTACAAACAGGCCAGAATAATAAGTCTCTGTTCGGCCTGGTGGTTGCCCTGTAACATGGGCCTAGTAGAGAGAAAAGAACTTTCTACAGACAGATGAATGACTACATATAATTAATTTGTGAGGTGGTTATTTGTAAAACTACTGTTGTACTTGTGGGGGTTTAATGGGCTTGCTCAGGGGCCCAGAGTGGTTCACCTCTGTTGGTACACCAAGGACTTGAACCTTGTAACTTGAAACCTCACAGTATTAATGGAAAAGTTTAAACATACAAGTAACTTGAAACTTGTAGGTATTGACTAAAAAAAATTAGATGGAGGATACAAACGGTTGAAATTAGTTTTCTCCTCAGGGGGTCTGGGCTCTCCTTAAGAGACAGGGTGAGAAGCTCAGCCACCCTGGAGAGGCTCAGAGTAGAGTCACTACTCTTCCACACTGAGAGGAGCCGGATGAGGTGGCTCGGCATCTGGTCAGGATGCCTCCTGGTCGCTTCCTTGGTGAGGTGTTCCAGACACGTCCCACCAGGAGGGGACCCTGGGGAAGACCCAGGACACGCTGGCTGCACTATGTCTCTCGGCTGGCCTGGGAACGCCTCGGGATCCACCCGGGGGAGCTTGAGAAAACGGTCAGGGAGAGGGAAGTCTGCTTAGGCTACCTGCCCCCGTGGCCCAACTTCGGATGGATGATGAATGGATGGATGGATGGATGGATGATGATAGATAGAATAGAATAGAATGCCTTTTATTGTCATTATACACATGTACAACGAGATTAAGCCGTCCCCAGTGTCAGTGCAAAGAGAGCAGTATAGAAATAAATAATAAATGAAAGATCTAAGGTATAAAATATTTACAGAAATAAAACAGATGTGCACACTCTAGTTATTTGCAGATATAAGTATGATGTCTATGTCTGAAAAAAAATGGATGGATGGATGATAGATGATAGATGGTGGATGGATGGATGGATGGATGATAATTAGATAGATGGATGATGGATGATGGATGGATGGATGATGGATGGATGGATGATAATTAGATGGATGGATGGATGGATGATGGATGGATGGATGATAATTGGATAGATGGATGATGGATGGATGGATGGATGGATGATGGATGGATGGATGGATGATAGATGGATGGATGATGGATGATAGATGGATGGATGATGGATGATAGATGGATGGATGGATTATAGATGGATGGATGGATGGATGGATGGATGATGGATGGATGGATGGATGATAATTAGATGGATGATGGATGGATTGATGTTAGATAGATGGATGATGGATGGATGGATGGATGGATGGATGATAATTAGATAGATGGATGATGGATGATAGATGGATGGATGATGGATGGATGGATGGATGATAATTAGATTGATGGATGATGGATGGATGGATGGATGATGGATGGATGGATGATAATTAGATAGATGGATGATGGATGGATGATAATTAGATGGATGGATGGATGATGGATGGATGGATGATAATTGGATGATTGATGGATGATAATTAGATAGATGGATGATGGATGGATGGATGTTAGATAGATAGATGGATGATGGATGGATGGATGGATGGATGGATGATGGATGGATGGATGATAGATGGATGGATGGATGATGGATGGATGGATGGATGGATGGATGGATGATACATGGATGGATCATGGATCATGGATCATGGCTGGATGATGGATGGATGGATGGATGGATGGATGATACATGGATGGATCATGGATCATGGATGGATGATGGATGGATGGATGGATGATGGATGGATGGATGATAGATGGATGGATGGATGGATGGATGATAATTAGATGGATGGATGGATGATGGATGGATGGATGGATGGATGATAATTAGATTGATGGATTTTGGATGTTAGATAGATAGATGGATGATGGATGGATGGATGGATGATGGATGGATGGATGATAGATGGATGGATGGATGGATGGATGGATGGATGGATGATACATGGATGGATCATGGATGATGGATGGATGGATGGATGATACATGGATGGATCATGGATCATGGATGGATGATGGATGATACATGGATGGATCATGGATCATGGATCATGGATGGATGATGGATGGATGGATGGATGGATGATACATGGATGGATCATGGATCATGGATGGATGATGGATGGATGGATGGATGATGGATGGATGGATGATAGATGGATGGATGGATGGATGGATGGATGATAATTAGATGGATGGATGGATGGATGATAATTAGATAGATGGATGATGGATGATGGATGTTAGATAGATAGATGGATGATGGATGGATGGATGGATGATAGATGGATGGATGGATGGATGATACATGGATGGATCATGGATCATGGATAGATGATAGATGGATGGATGGATGATAGATGGATGGATGGATGATGGATGGATGGATGGATGGATGGATGGATGGATGGATGATAATTAGATGGATGGATGGATGATGGATGGATGGATGGATGATAATTAGATAGATGGATGATGGATGTTAGATAGATAGATGGATGATGGATGGATGGATGGATGGATGGATGGATGGATGATACATGGATGGATCATGGATCATGGATGGATGATAGATGGATGGATGGATGATAGATGGATGGATGGATGATGGATGGATGGATGGATGATTGATGGATGGATGGATGATAGATGGATGGATGGATGGATGGATGATACATGGATGGATCATGGATCATGGATGGATGATGGATGGATGGATGATAGATGGATGGATGGATGATAGATGGATGGATGGATGATGGATGGATGGATGGATGATTGATGGATGGATGGATGATAGATGGATGGATGGATGGATGATACATGGATGGATCATGGATCATGGATGGATGATGGATGGATGGATGATAGATGGATGGATGGATGTTTTAACTTGAATACCTTATTGTACACTGATATACTTTTGCCATGTAGGGATTTTTTTATTTATTTTTTATTGTATTTGTTTTGTAAACCGCGTAACAGTTGCTAACATCTAGCAGTTGAGGTTGACATGGCAACCATGTCAGGTTCCATCCCTCCACTGTCAAGCAACAAACTACGTCTACCGTTTATCAGTAGGACAATTTAGCTGCCAAGAAGAGACAAGCGACTTCAGTGTCAGTCCAAAGTTCTTTGTTCTTCATCAGTTTTCATCTAGAAAAAGAAAAGCTGCTCCAGAGTTTTTGCTTTTTTCCCCACAGTCCTGTGGATGTGTTTCACAGTGCACTGCATGTTCTTAAGTTACATAATTATAATCCATTTCTCAAATGTGCCCTTCCAAACTTCCCACCAAACAGCTCCCACTTTTTCTTTCTTCCTCGTTGTTGCGCTGTAAGCAGTCCTCTTCTTCTACTCGTATCTTATCTGGTTGACATCATGGTTCAAATACGGCTGCTTTCCAATGCAGAAAAACCTCCTGCACAAGGAGAAATTGGCTCAGTGGTTGAAGGTAACAAAACGTAACTCGTACAGTTAACAACTGGAAAAAAATAGTTTCATCATATGATTTATTATTTCTCTCAGATCTTTGTCATTGTGATGCAGTAAATTTAATAAATAAAGGTAAATCGTGCTGAGTTTTGACGTTTTAAGAAAGGCCTTGCGAGGAAGCAGCTTTATAATTTCAGACAGAACAAAGAACTACTGAATATCTCAAAACTCTAGCCAACCGTAGGTCTGTGGCCGGTTCTTTATAAGCCTGGATTTTCTGTTTTGTTTTTAATTATTCTTTCTGTTGCATGTTAACTGACATTACTGATAGTATTTGTTAGGAATGTGGAGAAAGGAAATTGATCTTCTCAAGAATCTTGTTTTTTTTTTTGTCTATTGTGGACATGGAGGAAAGCAGACTTCTCAAGTCCCTCCTTCACTGCTTCTGTACCACATCACATCTTTCCATTGTCCACAGCTCTTTAGTCTGTGTTGGAAGTTTAATTACTACAGAGCAGCAGAAAAATCATCAGCAATACGTTCAGTTCCATCTTCAGTGAAATGAAACGCTTTGATGCTCCCAACATCACCAGGACCTGAAAGAAGCAGACATCCAGCTGCTGAATGGTGCACGCTTTGCACCACTTCAGCAACTCTGAACAGCCGTAAAAACTACATGATTAAATAAAACATCCCAATCTTTATCTCAAACCATCTACATCCATAAAGCGTAGTTCTTAAGAAAGACGTTATATTTATGATGCAGATGGCCGAGCCAGAGCTTGTCCTACAGCTATACCTCAACATTATGAAGTTAAAAATGTAAAAGCCTTAGCCTACAAACCTTATTTATTTAATACCATTTTTTGCTCCCCTTGCCACCTGAAATTACCTGTCTGTAACTCTGAGGATTCACCTTACTTTGATTTCGAGATAACTTTAGCTTTTTTACACACACTGAACTTTATCCATCAAACAATAGATTTATCAATAAGGAATTTACAAGATAGCAAGCAAAGAAAGTAGTTTGTTACCTTCATTTATTATTTATTCAAAGTTTTATTTGTGCCATATATGTGAAACTGCTGTAGTGAAAGAATATTGCAGTTTAAAATCATATGGAAGTATTTGATGCAGCCATGCATTTGAACCATAGGCCATCTCTGCATATCAGAAAGGTCTGATGAGATTTGCAGCAGCCATTTTGTCCTGCTCAAGCTTAGATATCTGCCTTTCGTCTTCTACAGTCTTTTGGCCTGAACGTAACCTCCTCTAAAACCTGGAGTTGGTATGCGTCAGACTTCAGCTCCACTGCCCTAAAAAAGACGAAGCTGTCTTTGATCTCCGCTTCTCTCCGAGGGTCAGCAAAGGGGGAAATGTGTATTGCCCACATTAATTGAATAATCTTCTGTTTTGAAATAAAAGAAGCCATGAAAAGCCCAAATTCCCAAATCAGCTCTCCGCTGGCCCCTCTGCTTAATTGGAAGTGGAAGAGCCCAAAGATACATGAGATGAAAGCTATGTATACGTGTGTGTGTGTGTGTGTGTGTGTGTGTGTGTGTGTGTGTGTGTGTGTGTGTGTGTGTGTGTGTGTGTGTGTGTGTGTGTGCATACATGCGACTGGAAAGTTGAGTTGGAAGTGTACCAGTTCTGTAGTGGTTTGCCGCAGTCTCACCCAAACTATCAGCTGAGTGGGGAGCAAAAAACAACCGGAGCTGAGTTTATTCAACTGTTATTCAGTCTCATTTGTTGTGTCAGAGCTTCTCCTCTTTCTTGGAGACAAACACACATTTTTAGATTTTGAAACTGCTGAAACAAGCAATAAGGATTTTATTTACTGTAGAGTTGATAGCGGCGAGTTTCTTTAAGTGCCGTAGAATCTCTGTTACCACACAAACACAAACTTCAGTTGTTCTCGTCCACCTCTAGCTTTTAAACAACCCTGGCAACGCTGCGTGTTAAATTAATCCGTCTTTCTGTTGGTGTATGTGAGCTAAAACTATTTAAATTAAACTTTATAGTAAGCTATGTTTGAATGACGCTACTTAAACATGTTGATCTGGCCAACCCCACAGATAAATACAACGGTTTCCAGTACTGAAATATGCAAACACCTACTGTTCTGTGGGTGGAACTAAAGTAATGTTCAGAAAAATTTAAGTTTGCAAAAACAAACCAAAAGAAACATGAAGTCAAACTTGATGTAATTTTACAATTTTATATTTAAAATTAATGCATTAACACATTGTCAAAAAAGACATTTTACCATTTGTGTAGTATATAGTTACAGTACTTAATACATTTACAGATATTTCATTACAGGAAAATAGATATTATATCTTTTATTTAGCTTCAAAAAAGAGGGAAATCTCCAGGGATGATGATGGTGGTTTCACAAAGCCCTGTAATGAGGGGGATATGCATTTACACACAAGTTCCTTTCCATATCAATTCCAGTCCTCTGGTTGGAAAACGTCTAAATTCAGATACAGTGTCTCATGCGGGGGCCCATCTTATGAAACATGGATGCATAAAAAGGCTATAAAGCAGCTGCAGGTAATTTTCGTTTAGACTGTGAGAGACAGGATAATCTCTTTCCTTTGCCTCTCTTTGCCACCTCCTCCTGCTTTCCACGCATCCAAACGGGTGATGTTATGTAGGATATGACTAGGGGAACAGTTTTAGAAGCAGATCCTCCTCCATATCTAACCAGTTCAGCATGCGGCCTGTCTGCGGGGAGATCCTTCGCCATGGTAGCAGAGTGGGACCATCATGTTATACAGACCAAGTGGAAATATTGAGGACAAACCCAGTGCTTGTTATAGTTTAGAAGAGTGGACTACAAAGTCTGTCATCTTTTTTTTAGAGGGCTGTGTGACACTCATCTGGCAAGCCGTTGATCATATCTTTAAACTTTTCCAAACAGTGATGTTTCAGAAACACATCATGACCTGTCAGAGTACATACAGTCAATCTCTGAAAAAAAATGGGAAGCACAGCGTTTTTTTTCCTGCTGAAGGAAAAGAAACAGCAGAAAGATGGTGAATCTATTACCCAGAGGCAGATAGAAGACAGTACCAGAAACCGGTTCTTTGTAAACTGCACAGTCTGCCAAGATCAAAGCAAACAGGTTCAACATGCTCGCTTTTGCCGATCCACATCCACCGAGGCCTGGCAGAGGTTCACAGGGTCTTTATCCCACTCCGCTGCCTGGAAGCCGGGCTGTGTACAAGGGGGAGGCAAGGTGGCCAGACAGCTTGAACACTGCAGCTGAAGAATGTGACCCCCCCCAGCCCACAGCGAATGAAAACGGCTAAATTACTCATGTTTTAAGAATCATCTTGAGAGTTTTGATATTTAGACAACTGCTGTTTTGTCAGTGAAACAGGAAAATAAATCTATAGTTTATAAGCCTAAAATAGTCATTTTCCAGGGTACACTAAGCTTGACAGGCGTCCCATAGATTCACTGTATTTCTAATAATGGCTGATTTGGGGAAATAAATTATAAATATTTCCTTTTTTGTATTTATGTGATTTTTCTGCAGAAGATTTACTCTTTTAACATGACGTGCTGTCATTCTTTGGAAATAATGCAGTTTCATCCTAAATTTACTGGATGTTACTGTAATATTTTATAAATAAAAGTTATGACATGTAACGTGTTAATGCATCACAGGGAGGTCAGTTTGTTGGTCATGTAGCACTGATTACTCTGTGTTTAGAATCAACCATTAAAAAGAACAGACCTATGACGGAAGACGCAAATAAAAGTCTCACTGTTCGTTTCTTTGGTGTACAGCTCAACACCAACCTACCAAATCTCGTCAAAGCTTCAGTTTGTGACTTTTTCCCAGGATTTGGATTTGAGTCCTGCGACACCCTGTAAAGCCTGGTGGGGAACTGGTCAGAGTTGGAGTCAGGTTAAAATAGGTCAGGTTTGACATCAGCAGTGTGAAGAACGAAGGCTAAGAAAAAGGTTTGAGTTCAGAGGGAAAAAAACGACCTCCTGTCAGCCTGAACTACAGCTGAACCTGGCAACCTATCACTACCCAGCTCTGTATTTTCTATTAGAGATGAACAGCCACACTTTTTCTCATCAGCAGCTATTATATGTTCACTAGACAAGTCCAAGCTCCACTTAAGGTTTGAAATCTGTACCCTGATTTGAAACCATAATTGAAAGCAATATTTCCAAAAGCCTAAGCATTTACAGCATCAAGATAAACTTACTTAAGATGTGAGGAATTTTGAAGATATTCCCACTTCCATCATTACATGCACAATAACAAACTCTAATGGGTGCAGCATCTAATAGATGACATCAATTTATGTGTTTGTCATGCCTCAGAGATGCCTGGCAACAAATCAGGAGCAAATATCGTCTCCGTGGGACTCTTAAGCAGCAAATATTTAAACCCTTTGATGCAAAGTGTTTTGAGTTAAACGGCAACACAATAATGTTGATTTACCAGTACCAATTTGGCTTATTTAGCATCTTATCAATAACTTAAAAAAATGCATTTACCAAATTCAGATTCCTACGAATCTAACAGACAGGTAATGAAATGAGATAAAAAAAAAACATTAATAATCCCAGAGGAAAATAGGAAAGGCTTGTCTTAATATATTTACCAAACGTCTGGGCCAAAGATGGACTGATCAGCTTTTCCGACCCTTAAATTTGATTCCCGCTCTTAGAAAAACAGCTTGACTTCTTATATAAATGATTTAGTTAAGGGAGAAAGCAGTTACAGAGCAGGAATGTGGATGCACTCATCCAGCGCCGTGTAGCCGTGTGACCCAGTTCGGCCTTCCCAGCTCGTTAATCGCCACAAATGTTCGCCATGGCCGTACATGTGCAGCTTAATTGCTTGTATTAAAAACAATGTCACTGGTGTAAGAGCGAGGAAAAAACGTGCTGGCTGGCCAGAGGTTTGCTTGGCCGACGCTCTGCTGCGAACATTGACAGAAATAATGGAACAGTGTGATAAAGTAACACAGTTTTTATTTTTCCGCCTCAGTATAACGAACATGGCATTTGTCAGTGTTGGTAAAGATTTCTTTGTGGCGGAGAAAGGCAGTGACCTGCAGACGTATAGAAAGCTTTGACTTGCAGCTGAGGATCCAGACCTGTGTAAACTTTTTCTGTTTACTTAAATGATAATTGACTTCTAATGGCATTTATTTCTGTTCCTTTCCAGTGAAACAAGGTTATGGCTTTCAAAGAGCTCACAATGGTTTCATTTAAAAAATCCAATAAGTGTTTGAGATGGGGAAAATTTTTCTTCCTTTCTGTTAGGTTTTTATTTATAACCTCAAAAAAATGAGGTGGCGAAGAGAGCTTTATTCCCCAGTTAGGTTGTGCTGCAGTATTAAAAACACTTGTTGGAGGGTGGGCAGTTATATGAAATGATGTGTGTTGGTGGACGTGCTCTGCCAAGGTAAGCGCTGTCCAACTCCTGTTCAGCCCACTAAAAAGGAGTACTCAGTGGATCAGGTTTTCATTCTGTTTTTTCAGTTTTCTTAACCCTGATGCTGGTTAGCCATCAGTATCCACATCTGCGTGCCTCGACGGGTTGCCGTACCTTCATACAGAGGCTGCAGCACACACTTTGAAGTTGATGAGCCTCTTTTAACAATGACGAGCTTGTGTTGCCTGAGCAGTGTCCTGCCTGTGAACCCTGTCAGGACCACCTCAGCAGGGTGTCTGCAGGGGTCAAGCTCAGGGTCCTTTTGACTCTGGGTCCGGCATGTGTTTGGTTGTGAAACTGTCCATCTGGCTGTTTGCTAATGGACAACAAATGCATGTCACAACCAGCGATCCCATTACTAGAGTTATCGTCAGGGGACAGGAGAAGATGTAGGAGGACGTCTATGATGACTCAAACTTGTCCTACAACCATTTTTAAATCTCGGACACAGGGGCTTCAGCTCCTAAGAAAGCAGTATGGTCACGCTGAAGAGAGCACTTAAGCAGCCCCCTGAATTGTACATGGCCTTGTCTATTGGTAGAGGCGGTGAGCCCCCCTTTTAAGTAGATTTATGACTCCAGTTCTGTTGCTGGGTGGGGTGTCCCAGATCTTGAGTCTGTTATCTGTTTTGCAAAAAAATATCTGACATACTTTGGTGGACGCCTGCTGTGCTCCTCCAGTCAACAGAACATGAGTGTAGTCTCACAGGCTGCACAAATGTTTTCTGAATGCTGGAAGGTGGAGTGATTTACAAAGAGCTGCAGCTGCCCCTGGATTAGTTGCAGGGAGCTGGGTGCTGTGGGTGGACGGGTGCTGATAAGCATTATCCTGTGTAGAAAATCCCTCTCTCTTCAATAAAAAAAGACTTAATCTTATCTTAGATGAGGTATTTCATCATTTCTTTTCTCTATGTGCTCACTCATTAGATGTCCCTCTCTTTGGTTCTCACAGTGACCGACATCACGTCTCTAGCTCCATTCCAGTTCCCATCAAATCCCAGCTGGGTGTGTCCGCTGCCTCAGAAATGGGCTACACATGCCACACCAGCTCTCCAGACCGAGGCCTGAGGAAGAGGGCGAGCTCGGAGGCTGAGGCACAGCTCAAGTACAAACCAGCTACTCCTCCCAGTTACAACACAGATGTGGGTGTAGAGCAGCCCCCCGCAGGCCTGCTGCCACCGGCACCCAAACACCTGTCCTCCTCCCTCGATGCCAGCATGGCCACGCTTAACCTCACCTCGACTTCAGAGGCCGACAAGCCAGGAGAGCAAAGGGAGGAGAGCGAGGAGGGTGGGGACACAGCAGTGGAGGAGGAGAAAGGCGAAATAGTTGACGAAGAGACTGAAGCACTTAAAGAAGTATCTGAAGAGCAGCCACCCAGCAGCGCAGCTGCATCCACGTTTTCTGTGACGCAAGACATCGCCGGAGAAACGGCTCCTGCTAACCAGCACATGGGCACCATGAATGGATCCTTGGTACCAGGACAGGGTACCGTTAGCCCGGTCCCAGAGCTGCACTGCTCTGTGGAGCAAGCTGAGGAGATAATGGGCACAGAGGCCACAGGTTTAGGCCTGGGCATGGGGTTAGGGTTGGGGTTAGCAGACGAGGCCCGGCTGGACGACTACCGCTGCATCCCTGTGGACCACGCAGTAGCTGTGGAGTGTGACGAGCAGGTGCTGGGTGAGCTGGACGTGGCCGGGTTCGAGGAGTTCTCCAGACGCATCTACGCACTAAATGAGAACATGTCGAGTTTCCGTCGGCCGCGCAAAAACTCAGATAAGTAAAGCAGACGACCTAAGCGGAGAGGGAGGCTTGGAAAACTAAGCTTGCACACGGGGCACAGACTGAGAGGACGGAGGTTTGGTCCTCTCTCCTTAACTGCAGCATCAAAATGATGGGAGCTTTTCTGGAATAACCAATTTGCACTTATTGTAAACATTACCATTGTGAAAACTAGTCAAACGTGCAAATACTGGGACAAAGAGCTTAAACTTTACTTTTTGATGCCAGCGGTAATAATATAGAACCAATACCAGGCGTGAAACATTTCAGTTTTTTGTCAGTCACTCATGGATCTGGTCTCAGGTTGTTGATCACTGTGTATTAGTCTGTTGATGCATAACAGGGGACCATTAATGCTTTGCTGAGAAAATGCACCAACTATCCCAGTTTTTTGGTTTTAAAATTATTATTGCCCTAAAATAAAAATCATCATAAATTCTAAACTTAATTTAACGACGACACTCAGCATCCTGTGTGGAAGTCCTCTTCCTGTGTGGAAGTCCTCTTCCTGCGCCTGCACAGAACGTTTCACCGCTGCTTTGCTTGGAGCTTTTTTTCTTTTCCTTTTCTGAGAGCCAGCTGTCCCAGCACTTCCACCTTTGATTAAACACAATTCCAGCGCCTTCATTCAGGGTGCATGGCAGCAGACGTGTGCAGGACGGGTATATGTGTGCTTCCCACCAGCATGCAAACACAGTCACACCATCAGTTAGAAAACCCACCAGTGACCTTTGAATGCAGCAGGATTTGGCTTCCATGAAGTGAGGTGGGAGCTGGAACCAGTAGCCCAGTCGGAGCAACTGTGACGTATTTCATCTCCTCACCTGTCAGTCTCCAGACGGGCTTCTCCTTCAGGGCTTAGAAGAGTGGCTGATTGGATTCCCAGTAAATAGCAGGGAAACGGTGCAATCGTTTGGTTTTTTGTTTGGTTTGTTTTGTTTTTTTTCCAATCTGTGCCCACTCTTTGTTTTTCTGTTTTTTGTTTTATTTTTTTTTATTTTATTGTACCCTCTCACCATTAATTTGATTGTTAATGTCCACTGATTTGTACATTGAGCAGAAACAAATTGTACTCTCTCTGTTCTGTTGGGATGCTCGGAGGCTCCCCGTCAGCTGTCAATCGAAAGAGCCCAAGTCCAGCTGTGATTTGTCTCCCTGCTCTGGATGCTTTCTTGCACTGGTATTCAATTATTACATTATTTATGCCTCTCAAGTGTTTTTGCAAAGAAAATTAATGTATAGTTTTATTTCCTGATCACGTCATTTATGAATATTCTCAAATCTTAGACTGATATCACCACCACCAACTCGGACAGCTGCTCTGCATCACCTGCCGTGACGGAGATGCACTTCCACATGCAGCCTCTGTGTTTTAGATCCAGTGACATGGTTGCTGACTGTTGAGAAGTATTGTATGTAAAACTGAAAGATGAACCATGTTAGATTGTTTCCATAAACTGCTACACACCTCAGTAAGTGACCATGTACATATACTTTTGTATGGAGATTTTTTTTCTTTTGGTTATTAAAGACTTGCAGTCCAATGGCATGGGTGTATGTACATGTACCCCGTTGAAAAGAGTTGTCTGCCTCGGTTTGTATTGGTGTGAATGTGAAAGAACACACACACATACATACATCTAAGTTCTCGCTCTACTGGAACCCATCGTGGGTTCTTCTCTGAATGTTTTGGACAACTGGCTGAGGTCGAAAACATAATGGTACCAATCCACTCCAGGCAGACCAAAACCACTATCCTCACTGGCAGCATGTAGTTTGGTTTTATTGAAAAGGAGTCTTTCACCTGCCCATAAAAAGGAGTCCACCGCTTTGGTGAACCTTAATAACAACTCGGAGGGTACTCATGGATATAAGAAATGTCACATCATTTTTTTTATTTTTATTTAGTGTTATCATTTTTAAAATATTTATTTTATCCAAAAGTCCAATTTTGTAAAGTTATCTTAGTTTTCTGTATGAGAGGAAAGAGATTCTCTGACATAATATTTTTCATTCCTGGGATAATCTTAATGCCCAGGTTACTAGACCTGAGGCCAGATAAGGGCATTGCCTCTGATTTATCCCAATTTTTTTTATAACCTGAGGTACAAGAGAAAGTGTTAATCAATGACAATACATGAGGCTTGGCAGTTTGAACTACGTAAGAGATCATCATCGGCATACAGCGGCCATTTTTGTTCTGTTCTGCCCTCTTTGATGCTCATTATATCCTCGTTATTTCATCTAATGGCAACTTCCAAGGCTTCAGTACCGAAGCAAAACTGTGGACTCAGGGCACCCTTGTGTTGTGTCTCTCTGTAGGTGGAAGCACACTGAAGTGAAACTGTTGGTAGATGCCAACGCCTTAGGACTCAGATACAGTCATTTAACCCAGTTTATAAGTAACTGTCCCAGTTCAAACCTTTTTCTTAAACATAGTCCACTCTAATCTATCAGGTGCCCTCTCTGCATCAAGAGAGAAGCTAATTAGCTTCTAATTCAATTAAATTTAATAAAAATAAATTTGTTAAACTGAAATCAGCATTTAAAACCACCTATGTTAACATGTAGATTATTACCACCTCTGCTCATCCACACAGGTCTCATTGAAAATTGTACAAGGTGGAATTTTAAAACGTGGGAAAATCTTAGAGGTTTCTAAGTTTATTGATCCTGTTGGTTGATTAAATGTTCACCGTCTACCAAAGCCTGTATACATATCAATCTAATGTTAACGAGAGCAGATGGAGGCTGTCAGTGTTTTAACTCACTCATCACAAGAAGTGATCAGTGAAGTTATTCACTTAATTACTAAGTACATCATTTATTTATTTAAACAAAAGACTAAATTTATAAAAACAACAAAATCTTTCAAATGCCAAAACGTACAAATACAATAATACCAAAAGAATAAAACATAGTCCAAAAAGGAGTAAGAAGAAGCAAAAGCTTTTCAAGTCCTGAATCATTGCATGAATCATTTAAATTTATCTTTTTAGTAGTCATTGGCTGACTTTTCCTCGTTCTTCCTCCCGCTGTCGCTCACTCGCTCGTCTGCCCGCTGTTTCAAAAACAGAAAGATGGAAGCAGACATGTATATATCTGTATATGTATATATATGTGAGACACACTCACAGATGGCAGACAAACAACACACATGTATGAGGAGTACCGAGTCGCCGGCTCTCCAACTGCTCGGCTTAATATTTTCATCCATTTCACGACGTCACTGCAGACAGAAATGCTAGTTTGAACACAAGGCTGTTTAAATGATTTTTTCCTCTTAATTCATTTTCCCCTTCTCTCTCCAGTTTTTATGTGTCCAGGAAGTAAATTATTTCTTGCTTTATACTCTATTTGCAAATTATTACATTTCACCAGATCCCTAAGCCTTCGTGTTTTTGGCTTTAGGAAAGGTTTGTTAGGTTTGTTAGGTCGCCTGCGTTACCTTCCTGTAGGGTGCTTTTGTGCTTTTCATGCGGTGTCAACCTGTGCATGCCCTGATTAGAGGTTCATTTAGGTCACATTAGTGAAAACTGCCTGCATGGTTAGAGCTCTTTTGACATGCTGGTGTTCACATGCGCTGAAATGTTTTAGGGCTTATCACCACCCTACTTTATCATCATTTAAAGATAGGGTAAAGAATCCAGATGCATCCTCCTTCAAACATATAAATTGCTCCCGTGCAGGCTTTTAATCATTTGCTTTATTTTTTCATTCGTCTGGACAACGTCCAGCGTGAAATATTTGACGTGCTCAGTTTCGGCCTGTCGGATGGAATCGAGTGTTGTGTGAAAAACGGGGGAAAAGTTGTGAAACTTCAGATTAAGTGGAGTACAGGGAATCATGTTTAAAACTGTTTCCTCACCAGCCAGTATGTAAGAGGAACAGCTGCTGTGTTTTTGTATTTTGACAAGGAAAACCTCTTTCATTCTCAGATGAAAAGTCTGAAGTGGTCAGTTTTCATACTGTAATAATACTTTTTTCTCTGAACTAACAAGAACAGCTTCAACTGACTGGTCAGAAACAGTCTAATGAGGGACTTTGACGTGCTGAAGTGTTACTAAACTACCTGTGTAGGAAGTACTTGAAGTAAGCTCAGTTTCTAATGAAATAAGCCCTTCTGCCGTACTTCACCTCATTATGCACTTAACTGAGTAAAACGCAGCCTCTATAGCAGCATTATCGCATCACTGCAGGGCTGCAGGGATGCATCAATTTGTTCACATTAAACACCGGAAAACAGTAAAGTGTTCAAATCGCTTAATCTCTCTTCACCCCTGAGGTTATTCCTGGCTATACCTTCCAACGTCCCACGGCTCATCAAAACAAACTTTCTTTTTAACCATCTGCTGCAGGACTTTTGATAATTGTTCCCACTAGGAATTTTAGATTCCAGATACACATAAAGCTGCTCCCTGATCCCATAAGCTGCTTGTGTCACTCTGCCAACTGTCTTCTCTCCCAAGCTCAGCCTCTGCAGGTGCCTGAAGGCCTCAACTATCTGTCCTCGGGGAATTCATCCGGCCAGAGATGGGACATCTGTGCCATCGCTGAAGGCAAATCTGCTGTAGCATGTGCCCCTACGTGAGTTTTCCATCTTTGAGGGTTGAAAGTTTATAATGAGAACAAGAGCGGAGGCACGAAGAGTGGGAGTAAGCAGGTCTCATTTCCATTTCTCTCACAACTATCTTCTGATTTTGGAGCTGAGGGCTTAATTCAAAGAGTTCAGATGTGCTGCACTGTAACGTCAGCTGTGCTGTTTATCATCACAGACACCTTGCAAAACATACACAAGCCAAACCAGCGCTGCAGGCAGTGCAAACCCCCTCCTCTGGGTTTAAAACTGCAATGTGTGTGTGTTGCAAGACTGTAATAAATAAATCCTTTCTCTGTGTTCCTATTCCTCATTAACTCAGATTATTTATATAAACATCAAACACTAAAATTATCCAATCCATCAGCTCCTGATGACTGTTCAGTAACATAGAAAAATCCATCTCAGCAGCCATCATAAGGCAGACAAACAGCTCACAGAGCGGAGAATAGCTGCAGTCTATCAACACGTCATTTATACAGCTGCCATATTGTCTGTCACACAGTCAGTCCCAGGTCAAATTCACCGTGCATGTGTCATTCTCAGGGCTTAGTGACACCCTATAGCCTTGTCATTACCTGGTTTCCGTCATACAGTAGATCACCTGGCTCTCACTCATGCTCTGTAATCCTATCACAGCTACATGTCCGCCACAAAGACTGGCTCTTCATTTATCTTGATGTTCGTAGAACAAAGAGTTAAAAAAAACATGTTAAAAATACTCCTTACTAAACAATTTTATGCAGAATTGTATGAATCTGAAGGACAATGCGCTCTATCCCAAATAAATGCCTTTCTTGATACACTAGTTTTTCCCACTGTCCCATTGGAAAGTCAACCTGCACTCGATGCTGGTATATCTTTATTTGAAATTAAAGAAGCCATTAAGTCACTGAGAACAAATAAAACACCTGGTCCTGACGGGTTTTGCGCTGAATTTTATAAAAAGTTTGAAGATAAACTCTCTCCCGTTTTACAAATGCTTTTTAACGAATCTCTGTCCTTAGGCAATCTCCCTTCAACACTACGTCAAGCTGCAATTATTGTTTTGCTGAAAAAAGACAAAGACCCACTCCAGTGCAGTTCATATCGTCTGATTTCATTACTCAATGTGGACTATAAAATTTTAGCGAAAATTTTGGCATCTAGACTGGAGAAAATTTTGCCGCAAATAATTTCTTTGGACCAGACGGGCTTCATTAAAGGGAGGAACTCCAGTTCAAATGTAAGACGGTTGCTTAACATAGTACATACTCCTCAAAGTGACAGCACTGAAGTTGTCTCTGGACGCAGAGAAAGCTTTCGACCGGGTGGAGTGGGGATTTCTGTTTGCTACACTTAAGAAATTTGGCTTTGGAGATGGTTTCATCTCGTGGATAGGACTACTCTACTCTAGCCCGGTCGCATCAGTCATAACTAATGGACAGCAATCTCAATTTTTTTCTCTGGGCAGAGGGACCTGACAGGGTTGTCCCCTATCTCCACTGCTTTTTGCTGTAGCTATAGGGCCTCTAGCTATTGCCTTGAGGCAGTCCAAAAGTTTTCATGGTATAGAAAGAGGAGGTTCGTATCATAAATTATCACTGTATGCTGACGACCTGCTACTTTACGTGTTTGATCCACAATCCTCCATTCCTCATATCATTGACCGCTTGGACCAGTTTGGGAGGCTCTCGGGATATAAAGTTAACATTAATAAAAGTTTGTTGTTCTCTCTAAGACAAGAAAACATTACACCCTCTCTTTATTCGTTTCCATTTAAAATGGCCAAAACCACCTTTAAGTACCTCGGAGTGGAGGTTACACATACTCTATCATCACTGTTTACTAAAAACGTTACTGTTTTACTGGAAAAATGCAAACAAGATTTGGACAGATGGAAAGATCTCCCTCTATCAGGTCCCGGCAGGGTCAATATAATTAAAATGGTTGTGCTGCCAAAATTTACATATCTTTTTCAAAACATACCAATTTTTATAAGAAATTCTTTCTTTAAATCACTTGACATACTTCTAGCCACATTTATCTGAAAGGGGGGTTCACACAAGATCAAGAGAGCTGCTCTTCAGAGATGCAAAAAGAGAGCCGGGCTGGCACTTCCGAATTTCCTTTATTACTACTGGGCCTGCAATATACAAAAAATCCTTCAGTGGGTTTATTCTGACACCACAAACCATCCGGAAGTGTGGGTGTCAGTTGAATACGCTACAAGCCATTTACACCTTGGCTCATTGGTAAGTGCGGGCCCAGCTCTATCGACCACGCAGTCGTTAAACCCAATTGTCTGTCAGACAATTAAAGTCTGGGCACAATTCAGGTCACACTTTAATTTGAGGACACCCTCTGTCTATGCCCCTATCTGGAGAAATCATAACTTTCCTCCAGCCTCCCTGGATGCCACTTTTTCAACGTGGCACATGAAAGGTATTAAACTCATATATAATCTGTTTGCTGAAAGCCAGTTTGTCTCATTTTCCAAATTGAGGGAAACATTTGAATTACCAAAGTCTGACTTTTTCAGATATCTACAAATCAAGAACTTTGTTCAGAAAAGCTTCCCCTCCTTTCCAAATTTGCCCAATGATAATATACTGGACAACATTCTGTCATTGTCACCTTCGAGCAAGAGATTAATCTCCACTCTGTACAACTTAATTAGTGACATCAGCCCCTCCTCACTTGCGGAAATTAAGATCCGATGGGAAACTGACTTAGGTCAGGCAATAACTGAGGAAAACTGGAAGGCTTCTCTTAGACGTATACATTCTTCCTCGATCTGTGCACGTCATGGTCTGATACACCTGAAAGTAGTTTTAAGATCTCACCTTACCAATACAAGACTAGCAGACATGTATCCTAACGTTGACCCCTCTTGCCCCCGCTGTACAGGCCAACCGGCAGATCATATGCACATGTTTTGGTCCTGTCCTGCGCTCTCCACTTTCTGGTCAGAAATCTTTAATGCATACACCAAGATATTTGGGAAAACAATTCGCCCCGATCCTTTGAGTGCTATATTTGGTATTACTCCATCCACCTGTCCTGTGTCGAGCAAAGCTCGAGATGTTATTGCTTTTACGTCTCTTATTGCGAGGAGTTATCTTACTCAAATGGAAGCAACAATCTTCACCCAGCTTCACCAGATGGATAAGAGACATTATGTATTTCTTGAAATTGGAAAAAATAAGGTATTCTCTAAAAGGAACCACTCAACAGTTCTCAGAAACCTGGGGTCCCTTCTTGAACTATTTTGGGGGATTACAAACACCTCTTGATGAGAGGAACATTGAGGAGGATTAATTTTTTTATTTTTTTTTTATTTACTTATTTATTTATTTATTTATTATTATTATTATTATTTCTCTTCTTTAAGTTTTACCTTGTCTGTTTCCTGTTTTCCTTTGTTATTATTGTTGATTTTATTTCATACTGTAAAGTATACCGACGTTATAAATGCATATACTTGGAAATGATGTGAGGGTGGGTGGGTCGGGTGGGGCTACATGTGACCTGCTTATATGTGGTTATGTTTGCTTTGCTGGTCAAATGTGCATGTACATCTACATTGCTGTCATTTATAAAAGCAAACAAATAAATAAAAAAAAAAAAAAAAAAATACTCCTTACAACAGAAAGAAGGTCGCTGGTTCGAGCCTCGGCTGGGGGGTGGGACAGTGGCCTTTCTGTGTGGAGTTTGCATGTTCTCCCTGTGTATGTGTGGGTTCTCTCCAGGTTCTCTGGCTTCCTCCCACCACCCAAAGAAATGCATGTTAGATTAACTGGTCACTCTAAAGTGTAAGTGGTTAGGGTCTGTGTGGCCCTGTGATGGACTGGAGACCTGTCCAGGTGTACCTGCCTCTCACCTGCTGAATGCTGGGTTAGGCTCCAGCTCCCCTGGTTGGATGGATGTTTTTCTGTAAGGACAGGAAGACTGAAAAGATGGTTGAAATTAAAGCATAGTTAAAAAACATGTTTGTTTTCTTCTTCAGGTGATGCTTAGCTGAATGAATGACAGTATTGTGTCTGTAGGACTCTTCTGCACCGCTTCTCTCAAACCTGCATCTTACTGTTAGTGTAGCAATAGCAACATGTAGCTTGGTAACCTTACAAAGTTCAGCTAATTTCAGTCATTTTACACAACTTTGTGGATTCCCTCTTCTCTCCACAGGACAACTGAGCGCAGCATGAATCTAAATCTTCTTCTCACCGACAGTACTGACCTCACCACAAGCATTTTTTTCTTTTTTTCCTTTGCATGGATCATACAGACTGCAATAAATTGCACATGTTGGAAGCTTTCTGACTGCCAATGACAAAAGTTTTAAAAACTCCTACAACTGCTCTGCACTCTGCTGCTGGCTGTGAGAGAAGGCTCTGCTCAAATGTTAAAATATTAAAGGAGGAAGAAACAGCTTCAGCATCACTGCTGCTGCAGAGACTTTCAAATGTCTGCGTTTGTTTTTCTGTGCTTCTTCTTTACTCTTGTCTTTGCTGAACCATGTTTTAGTAATTATTTATCACAGGCTCAAAGCAAGACTGTGAAGATCTCAACACAAACACTGGAAGCAAGTTGTCTGAAAAAAGAAGCTACACAACTCACTTAAATGCATTAAACTGCTTTCACCTGATCTACACACACCCGAAGTAAAAGGTGGCTCTTGAGTCTTGGTCACTGCATCCTTTGCCAAAGTCAAAACAAATTCAAGAGGAACTGAGGAAGAGAGTGACTGACAAGCATCTGTCTGGAAAAGTTGCTAAGCTATTTTTTTTTTTTCAGATTCCACAGATTTGCATAATCTACAGAAAAGATAAGATTTTGGAACAACACTGAACTTTTCCAGAGGTTGGCGACCTTGTAAAATTCCTCCTTTAGCACAGCAATGACTCATACAGGAAGATCCAAAGAAAATATCAAAGGAAGCTCAGGCCTCTTTCACCTCACAGGTCAGCGTTCACAAGTCATCGATCTGAAATACCGTGGGCAAAATGGCTCCAGTTTTTCGGTGAAAAGCCCCTACTCACCAAGAGGAACATGAAGGATTGTCTTACTTAACCTCCTGAGTCCTAACACCACACATTTGGTTGTCTGCACCATAACACTAAATTCTGTGGACCTGGAACCTGTTGAACACTTACGCTGCTATTTGATGGTATCAGAAGAATTTAAATTTATATCTACGTTATATATAATAACATATGTATAATCACAAAACAAGTCATATATTATGTGGGAATGCTTAGCCATCAATGTGCCTTTCTATAATTGAGGTAAACATGAATTCTTCTTGCTAAAAAGAGCAAAAAGGAGAACGTCTGCTCATTAAACCAGTGAGTTGAATCCTAAAGGAAACTTGCTTTTGCAGCAAAACAAAGGTCCCAAACATCTACATCTACCTCCAAATGGCTGAAAAGGATTTTAAAAGATGTTTAGTTTTGATGGAGTCTGTCCTGAATTTGAAAAGAGCAGCTCTCACTCTGATTAGTTTGAATATCTAACACAGTTTAGGAGGAATGGCAGAGACGAGGGGATTGAAAATTCATGAAAACAAATGTGACTGAATTGGATGAACAGTGGTGTGAAAAGTGTTTGCAACCAAAAGGCTGTTTTTAAATGATGAAGGTTTGAAAGGTGATTTGAAAAAGCTTCATAACGCTGGAGGTCAGCTATGAGTCTTGGCCGTTCTTCAAGTCTTCACAAAGTCACAAACCTTGTCTTTCAACGGTGAGGTGAGACCCTAAACTCCGACTTCAGCCGTTTATAGCCGTATTACAGGACTGCATCACAGGCATGGAGGGACACTCACAGCAGCTCCGGTGTCCTCTCAGAGCTTCGACCAGTCCCTGGCGGATCTGCAGGCCTCAGCCCGTCCACTGACCTGGCTCAGCTGTTTTTATCATCTCAGAAACAAGGCTATCTGTCTGGATGAAGTCCCACCAACCTCTCCTGTTTTTATGGCAGTAAAACCTCGCTACCACTCCCCTTGTTTTCCTTTTTTAAAACGCAAGCCTCAATCTTTCCCAGGCATTTAGAAACTCAGGTTTTATAGAGCTGACTTATTCTCTCCACATGCTCCAATTGCAGAACTTAATGAAACACAGAGGTGTCTCGTTGATTTCACTGCAGCGTGTCAGTAACGGATTCTGGAGTGTTACGAAGGCAAAACTCAAAGTTAAAATAATACACAATGACTATCAACGTTTTTATTACTGACTTAGTGAAATTAAAGCCGATTGCTCAAGACTGATGTCATCATGCTTTCTTGTAATTACCTTCAGTATATTTTAATGACGTAATTGACACCTGACATACAAACATAGAGGAGAATACTCCCCAAACACACAATGGTCTTTACAACAGTCTCCCCTAGGGCTAACAATGGGGAATAATAACAGAAGGCATATCACAGCACAGAGGGTAGGATTAGATTTTTGTTGGTGATCTTTTGCCTTTGTATAGTGGCCATTGTGCTGTATGTGATGTAAACATTTGAAGAAGATGTACTTTCATGGTTAACATCATGTTTTCCTCTCTTATTTCTGGAAATGATCCCGTTCTGAGGGTGCCTTTGAGGTACAGTCAGGCCTGGATTCATGGTCCTGATCTTGTGATTGAAACACAGACCTAGGATCGCACCTCTGCCTGAGGTGCAATGACTGATGAGCAGAAAGGGATGATTCAAGAGTACAACAAATACCTCTAGTTTAATCAACTTTAATCAAGAGTACATTTGGGACGTCTCCCAATCCACACACATTTACACTGTTCTAGATCTAAATATTTGTCCCAGGGTGTCCAGATGTTCTCTGAATGGAAATACTCTTCCACCCTATGATCAGTGATGGTCCATTTAAAGTCAAGCTGTTTAGTTTATGTATTAAAGTGAAACTGAAATCCACACCATGTGAATGAGAGAGGTCAGAATGGAAGAACATAAAAATCATGGCAGATGGACAGAGTAGAGGAAATTCACACAGCTATTCTGAAGAATAAAAAGACTCGCATCAAACCCTGAGAGCAAGTTGTCCTACAATTAGAGTCATTTTGGACCATGAATACACTCCAGATTACCCCCTTACGGGAAATACACACAGGAGCAAGAGTGTTGAGATAGTGCAGAGCATGTTTAATGGACACCATCCAAGGTAAATATGTAGAGTTTTGGAAGTGAAAATAGTCTGGAGCATAATAAAGCACTTCTTTAGCTCATTTTGTGGAGTGGCCGTCCTGGAGGTGAAGGGTCGTTGGTTTGAGCCACAACTTTCCACGTTCACATGTCTTTGGGTAAAATACTGAACACTACATTGCTCGCTGGTTAGACCGCTAAAGTTTCCTCTTCTGCGTGAAAGCAGCATGTTAAAACTCAGTGGAATAAAATACATGACAGATCAGAGCTGTGTTTCTTCCTATGGACCGAGATTCTCCCATCCGTCTCGCTCCATCTTGAATGAGCTCAGGCCAGCTCTTACAAAAATGTCCGTAAAAAAACGCCAAATGTCCCGGCAGAAAAATACCAGGGCATTTCATCGTTAACTGATCGAACACTTCTGATTGAATTAACTTTATCCAACATCAGTTATTAACCCTTTAAGCCGAGGGTTTTTGGAGGTGTGGTTTGCCTGAACAGACCTACCCAAATTAAATCAACAATAACTCTGTAATTTTTAGGTCAATAGACATAAGCGTGGTCTCAATGGATAGGTAAGACCCTATGGAATATAAAGTGTCAGAAACATTGTGAATGTTAATATGCCTGTGCAAATTGTCATAAACCATAGGTAAACAGATGTACACAGATGAAAACATCATGACAGAAATCACTCTGTGCATAAAGATACCACTGCATGCATTCAGCAACTCCTTGACTACAACTGTACAAAGTTTCATGAGAATAGAACAAAGTTCATAGCTTTTATGCAGGTTTTAGTGTGGCTAGGACCAGACGGACTTTCTATTTGGCCACTTTGATACCCAAACTGTGCCAAATTATGCTGTGTCTGTATTTCCTCCAGAACTTCCAACACGGTGTATTTGGTTCTTTGTAATTTCTTGGACATGTTAATGGCTTTTATCCTTCGTTCTAAATGGATAAAAAGTTATAATGAAGCAAAGAAATGAACGCTGTTCGATAGTCGCTCTTTCCGGTGCGCCCACGTGCATAACTGCAGCAAAATGGCAACGATGCTCCTTTGTTTACACGCAAGTATTTATACCTGACAGATAAAGTGTCGTTCATGTGTAAGATATCGTTGGAAAGCTCGTAAGATGTAGAATTCGACCAAACTTTATTTACACTGCCAAGACCCACAACAAGACAACAAAATGGCTGTGAATGGGAGCACATGACATGTTAGCGCATGGTGCAGTTTCACCATTATGGATTACTACGCTGTGAGTTTTGGTGGAAGAACAGTGTGGACAGACTGAAAATGACCACAAAAAGGTAAGGAAATAAAACACGTGGCTGTTTGTGAGAAAATCTTTGGGATTTGGTGTATTTGGTGATAAACATGCTGTCTGATAAGGCTGCTGTGATATGCGAAGGTTAGCTTTGTGTTTGTTTTGAGACTGACGTGAGGTGCTTGGTGAATATCTTTTTATGCTTGGTATCATATGAAAGTGCAGCTTTTCTAGTTTCATTTGACACCCAACATATTTTGGTGGAGTGAACGGATCACGCGTTGTGTTGCATTTTGTTTCGGGTGTTACTGGTTACGGTGGTGCTGTTCTTTGTAGCATACGTGTTTTAAAGTTGTTATTAAACAAATTCTTTGTTAACCAAATGCAGTTGAAGAGTTGATTTAGTGGCATTAGGTTTTCTTCTTTAAGACACATTATAAATAAAATATCCTAACATCACTAAAGTAACTTTTTTACACACATGAACTTGTGTTTACACCTGTTGGACCCACCGGTGGGTCCGTCGGGCTTAACAGGTTAAGTTCTTATCCATCATTATTTTTACTCCCAGTGAAACGCATAGACTAGAGATGGTGGTGGGTGTCTGTTCCCTTACTGACACTCACGCTGCCACTTAAACATTTCAACAGAGCTAAACATCCCAACAACATGGTCTAAACATAAACATAACACTAGCAGTAAAGCACAAAACTCAAATTTAGAGGGTTACAAACACAGAAGTTCTATTCCTGCTGAATGTGGATTTCCCATGAGCCTTTGAGGTCTTTGGACATTTGCTACTATGGAACTGCGAATCTGGCGCTAAGTGTCATAAACAAACTAAGTTAATTTTTATTGTTGAACTTTGAGAGTAGAAGACTAGTCTCACATGACTCCAGAACACAGGACTCTGGATTTAAGGTTGGCGAGAAGTTTTTGTTTCCACGATGCAGTGCTAAATTAAAAGAATACAGGTAAAACTGTGAACAGTTAAAATGGTATTCCCTCACATTTTTACTGTATAACTGGCCTTATTTTATGGACTTTTCATAGAGTACAGAGAAAGAAGCATTTCTGTATATTCTCAGAAGTTTTTTTCAGTTACTTGTGGAGTTTTAATTAGCAGCTGTTGTAAGATCAGAGCTCTTTTATTTATTTGAATTAAAGTAAACTTTTATTCTTAAAGTTAAAAACTGTTCCAGATAGCAGACACGTTTGAAGCTAATCTAGGCCACTTTTGGTACATGTGGGCCAAAGGTTAGCTACCTGGGGTACCTTTTCCCAACTTACTTCCTACACCTATGAGAAGGTAAAAACAAGGTTACACCTGCAACCTGCCAAGAAAACCATGAGAACCCTCCATCACTTCTCTTTCCTCGTTTGCACCAACAACATTTCCATTAACCATAAAGTGTCTGGTAGGTCTACGCAGACCAGCCAATCAGAATAATCTCTGCAACTAACAGAATTTACCTGAAGAAAATACTGACAGGTTCTGACAAGATTCTGAAAGCGATAAGGGTTCAATGACATTCCCAGCATTCCCAACAGTAAACCATTAGCTTGGTATATCACCGCCTCAAGGAGTAAAAATGTGCACAAGGTTTTCTCTGATCTTCAGGACCATAGAGCTTCTCGGCCTGCAGGCACGAACAGAGCAGCTAAAATAACAAGACGAGGACCCTGACGAACACAACTGAGCATAGCATAACAAAAGCTAAGAGCTAACTGCAGCTGTTAGCAGCTAGCTGTTGTTCGTGGGACTCACATGGTCAGAATTCTGCATGATGACTACATGCTCTTTTTCTAACGTGGCTCCAGTTTACACAGATCTGTACACATGCATTTGTATTGGTCTTAAACAGGAGGCAGACCTGGACATGGAAAACTCCTGCTCCTCACATGTTCTCTAGTTCTGGTCCACAAACACACATCCTATTGGCTCATACCCCCACATCCTCTTCTACACACACTTCAGCTTTACTTCACAGTCAGTTTCTGCTGTTCAAAGCTGCAATTCAGTTAGGTAATTAATTTGATTATTAACCAAACTTATCATATTTCATAAGATAATTAAAGGCAATCTACACATTCAAATTTCCTATAGGTGTTCAATCATTCGTTCATTTTCTATAGGGCATATTCCAGTTGCAGTGAAGCTGGAGCTAATCCTAGGAATTAGTAGACAGGCAGGATGCACTCTGGACAGGTCGCCTGTCTATTGCAGGTCCAACACAGAGGAACCACTCCCCATCACTCAGGGAAAATTTAGAGAGGCCATCTAAATCCCACATGCATGTCTCTGGACTGTGGGGGATGCCGAAGTACCCAGAGAGAACCCATCATTTAAATTTCTCATTACATTTTCAGAATTATAGTGAACCAAAGTAAACATATCTATATTATTAATTCTCAGTACAGTGATTTTTACTGACAACATGTGTCCCACCTGCAATACAAGTAATCAGCTGTTAACTGAAACAAACACATAAATCTTCATTTGTGAAGGTTTTTAATGTGTTTTATAATTAGCAGCATTTCTTTTTTTAATGGATGAGCTGCTCCTGCTGTGACATGAGATCCTGCTGTTGTGAATCAGAAAACAGGGATTAGAGTTTTGCGTATTCAAACTCACTGTGACAAAAAGGTCAAGGCCAAACTTTGACTGAACATCACAATGACTTTTTTTTCTTCTTCTTTTGGCTTTTTGCCTTTTTTTAATGTTTGAGTTTGACTCTTAATGTTCTGCATAAGGACTTTTCTGGTCTTTATTTAGTGTCACAACTCAGATACAGTAAGAAAGAGGTCTGAGACTGATCTGGTGATATTTGGAAGCCAATTAGTTCAATTGAGTTTTACAAAAGATCAAATACATATTATAGTGTTTTATAGTCTGAAGACGAGGATTGAAATGAAGCTGTTTGTGGAGAAATGCAGCTCTTTACTGGTCAGTAGAGTTGAGTAGCATTCCTAGTGGGACTCAGTCTAGATGGCTCCTACAACACAACACAAGCTGCTTTAAAACATCTCTTTTTATTGCAATACAAACTATTCTAAAAAAAAAAAAACAGAAAGCAAGGATGGGCTGAAAAGAAAAGGCATCGGGGGGGAACAAAGCCTGATGAGCAAAGCTAAATAATAATAATTATTATTCAAGACAATAAACGGGCCCAGAGATGAAGCCTGTTACCATTTAGTATCTGGGATCATTTAAAATATAAAAATAACTTAAACAAGATTACAATAAATTCTTTTGGAAACCTTCAGTAGCAAATCTGTAATCCCTAAATAATTTATAAAAAGTTATGACTGGGAAAATAGCAGGTGAGATGCAATGCATTCATTAACAAATAAATGAATAATTAAAAAACAAACTTAAAGCTGCTTATAACTTCTGAAAACATAAACTTTAGTTTATCTTTATGATGCTGAAATTTACATTCACAGGACACCAGATGGTTTGTAAGTTTAACCTGAAAAAGATGATCTGGTGGATCTCCACTGCTTGTCAAGTTCTGCACAAGCCTTTTAACGACCCGTTCATTTGACTCACGTGGAGCAGAGAAACAGCTAAAAGCTGCAGGTGGGATGTACCATTCCGGTCCCCAAAGGCGGAGATAATGCCATTAAAAGGACTTACGCTCAGTCAGTCAGCTCTGTCTAATGGTTGCAAAACCTTTTATCATTTCATGCCAAAATTAGCATCTTTAAATGGGTTTTTTATACACTGGTACACCTGCTAAAAAATGTTGTAGTGAGTTTATCATCAGTGGCCTGTGGGCTCAAACTTCCTGGTCCAGTACACCTCTACTTCCCACTGGGACGGTGTGAGGGAAGGCATTGAACCGTTTCCTTTAGGCTGTGTTGGACCATAGTTTCTGCATCAGCCACACAGAAGAGCAGAAATTAGAGTTATCTTGAAATGGGTTTTCAAAAGAAAAATATAGATAAATCTTGACATTTTTGTCTACTGGTTGTTGCTGGTAATTGTTATGGTTGGCAGACAGGATCCTTGTTGAAAATGAGCTTACAGGTGTTCCCATTAAAGCTGACGTGGAGCTGATTCTGTTGCAAAGCCATTTAATTTTATTAGTCATTTAAAGTCATTTAATTGCAGGTATGAATGGTGATTTAGAGTAAGGTATTTTTATTAAAATGACTGTTTAAGCAACAGCTAATACCTCACCAAAGTAGCTTGTATAGAACAACATCCATGTCCTGACATCTCTCCTTCACCTTCCCTACAGTACATACCAAAGTTCTGCTGCTGGTCTAGAAAGCTCTAAATGGTTTAGGACCAACATACATCAGAGACCTCTTGACCCAGTATGAACCTACCAGAACCCTCAGGTCATCTGGATCCAGTTTCTTGTCAGTTCCCGAGTCAGAACCAGACATGGAGAAGCTGCATTCAGCTTCTATGCTCCACATGTCTGGAACAAACTCCCAGAAAGCCTCAGATCAGCTGAAACACTCAGTTTATTTAGATCCAGGTTAAAGACCCACCTGTTCTCTGTTTTCTCTTTGTTTTTAATTTAATTTTAAATTATGCTTCTTTTTTCCTGATGCTTAAATATTTCTGTAAAACACTTTGAATCACCCTGTCCTTGAATTATGTTACAAATAAACTTGTGTTTCCTAAAGTTAATATATCAACACCTCGACTATCTTTGGCTGCAAATCCTGAAATAATTTACAAAATACCCTCAAACTCACAACATTAACGTGTCTTCACGTTCAAACTGCAGCAGACTGTTGCTGATCGTTGCTCTTATTAATCATCCCTGATCACACTGTTAAACATACATACACACATTTCTCTTTTTAAATACAATCATACATGCATGCACACACACACACAGCACACATATATACACACATTTCTCTTTTTAAATACAATCATACATGCATGCACACACACACACAGCACACATATATACACACATTTCTCTTTTTAAATACAATCATACATGCATGCACACACACACACAGCACACATATATACACACATTTCTCTTTTTAAATACAATCATACATGCATGCACACACACACACAGCACACATATATACACACATTTCTCTTTTTAAATACAATCATACATGCATGCACACACACACACAGCACACATATATACACACATTTCTCTTTTTAAATACAATCATACATGCATGCACACACACACACAGCACACATATATACACACATTTCTCTTTTTAAATACAATCATACATGCATGCACACACACACACAGCACACAAACATACACACATTTCTCTTTTTAAATACAATCATACATGCATGCACACACACACACAGCACACATATATACACACATTTCTCTTTTTAAATACAATCATACATGCATGCACACACACACACAGCACACATATATACACACATTTCTCTTTTTAAATACAATCATACATGCATGCACACACACACACAGCACACAAACATACACACATTTCTCTTTTTAAATACAATCATACATGCATGCACACACACACACAGCACACAAACATACACACATTTCTCTTTTTAAATACAATCATACATGCATGCACACACACAGCACACAAACATACACACATTTCTTCTCATTTTTTTTCCTGTTAATACCACGGTTAATACCACCTTAATGCAGTTTCTTCTTACTCTTGCCATTTTCATTGATTTTACTTGCTTTGCAGGCTGCAGAGGAAGCAGACATGTAAAGACTTTTCTCTCATGTGTTCGATTGTGTGGATGATCTTCGTCTTTGATTCTCTGTCATTGTTGTTGTACACTGCTTCTACATTTTCTTGATCTGCCAGGGACTACAGATGGAAAGTAGCCACTGGCATATTTACATTTGTGCGTTTATTAATATGCATTGTCCCTTTTAAATGATTAATTCTTTATTTAATAAAATGCTTATTTTTACAAGGACCTGTGTTTTTACTGTGTTTGGTATATTTTTGTGTTCACATGTACGTTTTCTGCATTCAGTTTTTATCTCTGCTCAAGCCTCTTGGTCAGGTCATGTTTGTAAATGAGAATTAGTTCTGATCTGACTAGATGTAATCTATTGCCCTTTCTAGGAACAGCATAAAGCATATATCACCAACACTACAACACAGCTGACCTCTCAAATGAAAAATTCCAAGAGTTACGTAAAATGATCTTTAAATTTATTTAGTAGGGAAAGAGGTTCAGGATCGGGTATAAGGCTTTTAAATTTCTCACAGACAGAGGAGCTTACTCCCCTCTTAACAGGAAAAAATAGGGCTGTCACATGATTAAATTTTTTATCTGATTTATCTCAGGATGGGTGTGGATTAATCACAATTAATCACATTCCAAAATATAAACACCTAGCTAGCTGGCTGCCCACAGTTAAGTGTTACACTTGAAATTGCAGCCTGAGCAAATGCGTGCTTGGCATTGAGTTGGTACTTCAAATTAGAGGACAGTGTTTTTAATTGATAGTTCCATCTATTTATTTATTTACTTTATTTATTTATTTTTTTTGTCAAACTTCCTGTCCAAAGGTCTAAAAGCAACAGGATTTTTGGATTCTTCCATCCCACAAATAAATATGTTTACATTAATAAGTTAATTTTGACATCCCTGGCAAAATATACTCAGGCAGCTCACATAGAAGTCAAAGTCAACATATCACACGTAACTAGTTTTAAGGAACTAGCAGCCCAACCCAGCAACTTGGATGAAAAAATATCCTTGTAGATATCTAGACATGGAGACTGTGAAATGCATTTTTGTCCTTTAAAAGAGACCCAGTGAAATATTTGGAAATTCCCAAATATTGTTTCTCACTTCTGAAAGACATTCATGTTCCCAGAACATTAATTTGACTCTCTTTGTTCTTCACTGATGTTTCTGCTGCAGTTATAATTTTATTCTAAATTGAATTAATCAACCACAGCTCAAAGATACCATCGACATTAAATCTGGCTCAGACATTCATGTCCCCCTCAGGATTAATTGTAAAAGGTTTTTAACCAAATAAAGCTTAAATTTAGTGCTTGTTAACAAATAAAGACTTACTGACAATTTAAACATATTAGGTTCATATATGGTATACACAGTACTTAGTATGAACATACAAGCATTGACACTTTGAGTATGCTAGCTTGACAGTAAAAACTAAAATAGAAACTTCCTTCAAGAGGCTGGGTGTTAATCAGTCCTGTGTGAATCTTTCTTATCTGTCACATTCCTATCACATGTCCATTTGTGGAAGAAAACAATTATTAGTCTTCACTACCAAAAGTAAAGTCAAGCTAAATGCTATCTATGCTAGCAGCTGTTGTGCTACCACTCAGCATATTAAATACATATTTAGGGAGGCTAGTTTCCCTAAAAGTTTGTGCAACATGTCCACTGTAGTGATTCTCATTAACAAAAGCTGTTTCTAAAATTATAACTACTGGTTTATTTTTCAAATGTAAACATATTAGCAGTGATGTAGCCTAATTACAGCCTCATAGAGCAGCAGGAGTGGCTGTAAACCGTAACATCTGAAGCACTCGACTCTTCAGGCCTTTAAGAACTATTCAGATGAAAGCTAACATAAGTCCAATCTGTGACCTCTGACATGGCTTTATGAGTTGTGTTTAAAAGCCAAAGGGGAACAGAGCCACTGCTCCACAGAGCGAAACAGTTAAACTTGCTAATGGGCAACAGCAGTTTGGGTTTTGTAGATCTTTGTTTTGAAGGAGAAGTCTAACTGGTTTACAGTCAAACCCAAAAAAGTGAGGGTCAGTGCCTTCAGGTCAGCCAGTTAGTCCCCTTTAAAGACTTTATCCCCACAGCAACTGTTACACAAGCCAGTGCCCTTCCTTTAGTGTGCAGACGTATTGGTCTACATGGCAGTATAAAATCAAGAGGGGGGGGGGGGGGGGGGGGGTTGTTTAACATAATACAGTTTTTTGGTCTATAACTATCTTTAAATTACACAAATAATACCTGCTGAGCTAAGTAACATAGCTAACATGCTAGCTAGAGCTGAGTGCTGATAAAATGAAATGTCCGGGACAAGAAGAGCAGTCAGTTTGGACTCACGCCAAAACCAAAGCTTCTTAGTTGTGCGAGCTCATCTGAAAATGGGACACACATGGCCACTGTCACTGATAATCGCCAAAGTACCAGCATTTTATAAGGAAATCTTCAAGGTTGTTAAATTGACTCAATGATCTCCTTGCTAATTACCTTGTCATGTGTGTAATTGTCTAATCTTATACATCACAGGTCTTTAGATCCCAGCAGCCATTACACACATCTGATGTTCATTGTCTCCCAGTGAGACCAGTTACACAAAGGAGAAGGAGGAAGTGAACTAGGGGAGGGGGAGAGGAATGAAAAGTGCATGTGTGAAAGACAGCCACTTCAAGCAGAGGTGAGATTTCCAGTGAAGGGCTTGGGGCCAGGCACAAAAAAAAAAATCCACCCTGCAGGTTGGACAACGCTGCCTATGGATTTACTAAAGCTACCTGGCTGCATCACAGGCTAAAAGCTGCTGTCTTTGAAAAAGGAAGAATTTCCTGTTGGCTTCACCACCAGCATGGACTTGCCTGGAAACAGTCTCTGAACAAAGCCTAATAAATCCTTCCACTACTCCTGTACTAAACGTACTCGCAGAGCGTCTCACATCCAAACCTCAACATTAAACCCATGTTCACTAACGGCGTTATCTGACCACCATCACCACCCAAAACCCAGCGCTGGTTTAGAATATGTACATGGTGGTCACATTTTCAGCAAAACCATTCATCAACATGTCAAGTTAAATTTTGAAAAATCGTCTCTGGTGTTCCTCTTGAATGTGCCAAAGTTGAGGAAGTTCAGTATTTGAAGTCATTCTGGGAGAGCTCGCAGTGTTTCGCTCATGTAAGAGTTCAGGGTGCCAGAAGGGAATATTAAAACGTAGCAGTGGTTTAGGGGAAAGGGCTGCACATTTAACACCTTTATCAACACTTGCATGCTTAGCGAGCAAACAGGTTAAAAATGTGTATTATTAGAACAATATGAGCATCAATGAGTGCATAAGAACTAAAATCTGCTTCTCTGTGCAACCAAAGCAGATACTGGAGGAACAAGTTAGAGAAAAATTAAAACAGATAATAAAAAGCTTAAAAGCTAAGCACAAAGTAAGAGAAGTTACTAGAAAAAAAAAACAATTTAAAACAAAAAAAAATAAAATTTAAAACAAAAATATTGGACTTGTCAAATGCAACAGTAAAAAGTTAAGCTTTAGGAAAGAATCAAAAGTTTCAGCTGACCTGCAGTTTGTTCCAAATGGGGGTGAATAATAACAACAAGCAGCTTCTCCGTGTTTAGTCCTGATTCTGGGAACAAAAAGCAATGTTAGGCCTGATGATCTAAGCTGCCTGGAGGGTTCGTAGTGCACCAGAAGGTCTGAGATGTACTTTTTCCCTAATAATTCAGACCAGCAGCAGTAATTTAAAATAAACTCTTTGTTGGACAGGGATTCGGTGTAAAGGCCTCAGAACAGGAGCGATACCAAATTACTACAAATCTACCAGTACCAGGAGCAACTAGGCTAAAATCTACTTATTTTCATTCCAAAATCTGTATTTCTTTATTTCAGGATGTGCATTGATGCATCCAGAGGAATTTTATCTGTTCTCCATGAAAATGAGCAGAATCTGAAGTGCAGTAGAAACCACCAGCTCCATTGTGGCAACGTAAAACAACATGCAGCTCAGCCTCCCTTTGGCCCATTTCCAGACTGGCTTTTCTCTCCCTTCCCATTAGTCTGAGAGATGGATACAAGCTGCTTACTTTCATTCTTTAAAAAATTAGCTTAACTTATAATGAATACATAAAAAATCTTGGAACCAAGTGGAATTCCATAAAAATGTCATTTAACTTGCCAGGACTATTCATTGTTCATGTATAGAGGAGGAAACACATTACACACAGCATTCCAGATCAATTACTTGGGTTTAAGGGGAATTTTTAATATTAAATCACAAGATAGATTTGCAGACAATAAAAGTCAATGTTGTGTTTCATGGCTGCACAACTGACTTGATTTGGGTGTATTATAAAGAAATACATATAACTTTCACCGTCAAGGAGCATCAATTTTTCCAACACTAAAATCTGTCGGCGTAATCTCAGTCTCACAGTTTTATGACTCCATCAGTTCCACTTGATTAAAAGCATCCAGCTGTTCACTCAGGACAAAACAGACGAGATTTCCGTGATTTTCATGAATCTGTTGACAGCACATGTCAAAAACTATTAATGGTCACAGGGCTACGATCCAGAGTCTGCATCTTTCATTTGTTATTTTCTAGATTTTATAGTTTCCTTTTTTCTAAAACACAACCATTCGAAATGAGTCAGATATTTTCTGCTTCCTGTCCAGTCCTGTAGGTACGGACGGTGTTACACACCACTCTAGATGTTAAATTAAATTCAGCTCTTTTCCTTATAAAACATGGGAAGCTGCAGTTTATTGGTTCAGTCATCAAAACAATTTTATTTCATTGTTGGGAAAAACATTGTTGAGATTTTAAGAAATCAGCACAGTTGCGAGACCCTTTTAAAAAAGACCACTTTGTTGTCATTTTAGAAGAAACGCATTTTTATTTTTCTATTTTTAGGTTTAAAAAAAAAAAAAAAAAAAACTTTTGTAAAAAGAGGACAGAGAGACTTTCTTCTATGGCATGTAGGTATGTGCAAAAAATGGGGGGGGAGGGGGAAAGAACAATAGATTTAAAAAATATTACTGGTGCTTTGAGTGTTTATTGCGATGTGGAAATTCAATGCAATTGCATGAAAAAAACCCTGAAAAACCTGTATTTGTTTTTATAGCTATATTTAAAAACAGTAGTTTTTAGTTGGTTATTTAGCATTTTTAGTCATGTCTTAAGAACCACTGTTGAAGGTTCAGAGAGCCAAATGTGGCTCCGGAGCCGCAGGTTGCAGACCCCTGCCCTAGATCAATGGCTTCTATCTTAAGAAGATGTTTAGAAAATAAATAATGTTGTCACAATCACACAACCTGCATCCTGCTGTGGGAACCAGTTTCATTCATATGACAGAGGAACGACCTTTGTTAAATTAACTGTTCATTTATCATTGAGACAATAAAATGGGATAACAAAACACACGTCTTCTTCGTCATAACGCTTGGTGAAACCTGGTGAAGATGCTTCAGAGGAATGTGTCCCAGTTAGGTCAGAGGAGGTCGTGGAAAATTCCTCTTCATTCTCACGTCAGAGCAGCAGAAAACATGATGGCCTCAAATCATTGTCTCCTTACTTTTCTGTGCATAAGCTATCAAGCAAGCCTCGTTTCTTTATATACGAGCAGGAAGACAGAAAAAGGTGCACTGATTGAAACGTGCAGATAGAAATGAAAATACAATTTATTAGGCAAAAACAATCTGTACAATAATCCACACTTTCTGGATGTTTTATCACCCGACAAAAATATAAATATAAATAAATTATTATTTTTTTATTATTATTATTTAATATTTTTCATTCACACTCACACACACACACACACACACATACACACACACACACACACACACACACATACATACATATAAATAGTGTGTTTATGTTTGGGGAAAAATGAATAAAACAAACATAAATTCAATCTTTTTACTGCAAAAGAAAGTCATTAGAATTGTTATTAGAATAAACCCATCCTTCATTTTATTGTGTGTACTCAAGTATAGTGAATTAGTAGATTATATATTAATACATGTTATGTACAAACAACAATCTCCTAACATCCAGAAGCTGCTCAGAATGAGAGAAAACAAAATGAGATCAGTTCAAAACGCAAACAAATAAAGAAGTAAGAACAACATTTCTGTTACAGCTGGAAAACTAATTTTCTGAAAACATAAAATGTGTGATTCTTTGAACGTGTTTAAAAAGACGGATGGTATTTATAAGATTCTTTTTTACAGTGGTCCATGAGAGACCTCGAGATGTCGGTTTCAATACTTTATTCATTTTCCTTGTAAAATATTTAATGTGTTTATTTTCTCCCGTTTGTAAAAATATTTCATTTAACTTTTTATCTTGTTTAGTATTTTGTCTGTTATGTTTTACACCAGCCACAAATGGAGGAAGCATTCATTCAGTCATTCATATTATCATTATTATTATTATTTTTTATTTTTTATTATTTTTATTATTATTAATCTCTTTTTGTCATTCCCATTTCACTGTATTTTTTTCACATTCTTTAATCCTTTCACATAATTAGCATACCAACTCTTGGTTTTAACTTTTTGTTTTTATTATTTTGCGTATTAGTGGAACTTCTCACCTCTTGTTTTGTGTTAAGTGTAGATTTTTATCTTATAAATGTAATTGTGATGTATTAAATTATACACATAACAGACTAATTTAAGCAGTCCAATGCAGGCTTGGAAAATTATGTTTTAATAAAGAAATAAAAAAGGCAGAAAGGATAGTTGAGATATTCTTAGACATTATCAAGGCTGCAGTAATGCAGGTGATTTGTCTTTACCATTTGGCTCTGTGCTTGTTTCTGTTGTCTCACCTCAACGATAAAACAACCCTCAATGCAACTTACAAATCTCTTAGATTTACAAGCATTTTACAGAAAGTAACACGTTCAAGCTTTTCCAACAGCCAAGAGGAGATGATGTCATTATGGTAAATATATTTATGAAGTCAGCAGCCAGTAGCTTAGTCTGGCACATGAATCCATGTAAAACCACAACGTGTGGTAATAAACAAACGAACGAACGAACGAACGAACGAACGAACGGAGAAAGAAAGAAAGAAAGAAAGAATCTGACAAGAGCAAACTGAAAACCAAAGGCATATATACACGGAGGGAGTAACAAGGAACAGGTGAAGTGAATGAATAATTAGACCAGGTGAACTAATGAGTCAGGAACAGAAAACACAGAGCACATGAGGGAAAACTACAAGCTGAACTAAACATGACAAAACCAAAAATCCAAACATGATCTAAACAGAAACTAAACACGACAGACACCAGAATTTAAACCAAGATCATGAAACATGACATCATCATCTGTTCTAAGCTGACAAACAGGAAATGAGGTCATATGGCTGAACTTCTTTGATCGTTAAAACCAAACTTTCTACATGGTCTGTAGATTAAATTTAGAAAAGGATAAAATTTTTTCCCCAGTTACTTTTTATGGTTTTGCCTAAAATAAAGGTAATACTGTAGATGGATTTAAAAAAATATATTTTTTATGTTTTACCTTGTCCTGTCCAACATGGTGGCGGCAGAATGATGGTCTGGCTGCTGTGGTGTGCCAAAAAATTAGCTTTGCCAAGATGAGCTTTCTGGGTATAAGGCTCCTCTTGATAATCAATTTTTTAAATTTCTTTATTTATATTAATATATTGTTTTATCTTATTTATTTAGTATTGTGTAATTTATGTAATCGTGCTGGACCTGATCGGAGGGAACAGAAAAAAAAGGAGAGTAATGAAGAGAAGTAAAAAGGGAAGTAGAAAAAAGGAGGAGGAGACAAAGATCCAGCAGATAGAAGCAACGAGCTTCAATCCAACCTAACACCAGACAAGCAGCTGCTACACCTGCACAGAAACACAGCAGAGAATTTCCCACAGCTTTTACAGGTAAACTAAGCAGACAATCATCAGGAGTTCCTAAAAAATAACCAAGACAACAACAACATGTATCACACCAACAACCAAAGAACCAGAAACACACACATAATAAAAAGAGAAACCTAAACAAAAGTAGCCTGTGTATAAAAAAAATAAAAAGAAAAGAAAATCTTGAAAAAAAAGAGAGAAAAAAAATGAAGTTTAGGTTTATATTTCACAGGGATGGAGGTAATGCATCATCTATTGTTTTATATACTGCCATCAAAGATGGTAAAAGATAATCTTCTCCAGGAAAAAATAGTTAAAAATGAATAATAAATATTATCCTAACTGGGCATATTCTGCAATAAGCAAACTGTTCCTATCAAGCTTTTAACATGATCAGGTCACGTTGCCATGGTGATTGTACCATGCTGAACCGCTTCCTCAGAGCTGTTTTCATTAACATCATTGACCCTAAACGATCTAAAGTAACAACATAATCAGGCTAAATGTTTGTTATCTGAGCCGTGGGCAGAGATAAGTACATGAAGATGTTGGGTCACAGCAGGAACAACATAATTCAACTGAACAGCAACTAATAAAACAACATGAATAAGAATTGGAATGAACTGGATTTTATTGGATTATAATTGGATTGAATTAACTGGACCATATCTGATGGTACTTGAATGAAACTCATTTAATTCCACTTCAGTGCCCTGAGATGACTTATGTTTTAATTTGGCATTACTTAAATAAACTAAATTTAATTTAAAAAGACAGGAAGCACTAAACACTATAAATAAATTAGGGTATGAACATTTGATAGAGCTTAAATTTTGCTTTCATGTTTATCTGTCAGATAGAGGTTGGCTGTCCTCGTGAGGAATGGGGATGGGTTGTCTATGAAGAGCAGCAGCTTGTTGACCTTCGCTCCTCACTGATGAAACGTCTCCAGCTTCTTGCTGGTGCTGATTGCGGCCTTCTGAACGGGTTTATTAATCCTGGCATCCCTGGCGCTGCTGAAGCTCTCCCAGCAGACCACAGCACGGTAGATGGCACTCGCCACCACAAACTGGTGTGAGACTTCCAGCATTTGCTGCGCACATGTGAGCTTCCTCAGCGAGCCGTGTGCTTAGCAACACACCCGAGTACTAAACACTTTCCACAACTCTGGCCTTCTCACCCATTTTCCCATCATCTCTATCTGATGATTTTACATGATTAAAAGAATAGAAAACCTATTTTAAAAATGTTCTTATATAAAATTAAGATGGATTCTCCCAAAGCACCGAGCATGGCTTAAGTCATTCCAGCTTGTGATGAATACAGCGAAGGGCCTGAGCACTGGGAGCCAAATGGAAACGTCTGCTCCGTAAAACCTGTATTTTTTTATTACAAATGGGTCAGTTTTCTTATTGATCTGAACATTTTTCAGACTTGTGCAGGAGTCAGAATCCACACTCTCCTCTACAGTGTGATATCTAGAGGATTTTTTTCCTCCCTCTAGGGATTTCATGTCGTTCTACAAGGCCTCACCGTCTAGTTTTTCAAGAGCAGAAAGCAACTGAACTGGTCTCTGTTTCGAAGAGTCTTCCAGGACTTCGGCTCTGCAGCCTCACTGACAAACAGCAGAAACCACTGAGCCCTTCACCGACCAACTTCCCCTGGAGGGGAACCTAAACAAATGTTGTTATTTGGGGCCGATTAATTTTATGATATAAATACAGGAAAAAAAGACAGATTTGCGTCAGGGGGCAGGACTGGACTTCATCATCTTTTTTATGAGCAGTAGATTATGTAAAAGCATCTTTTTAAAAGTTTTTTCTCAACTTTTGGAAGGAACAATAAGTTGGAATTCTAGAAATACCGAGGTCAAGCAACAACCAAAAACTCAGTGTGCTGAGTTTTATTCAAATGAAGCTCTACTTTTAAGGAAATTCCTTGGTGTAGGGCTTGTGAATTTATGTGAACATGGAATAATCAGGAAATGATCAGGAAATTCCAGACTTAGTTTTCTATTATTTCCCAACACTCAGAGCTAAATTCTGCATCAATAATGTAAAAAAGAAACAAAACTTCACTCATAAGAAGAGTTAAAAAAAAAAGGCTGCTGCATTTTAAACAGACTTGATTCATCCAAACAGAGAATGCAAATATTCCCCAAATTTCTGTTGCCAGGAGTTTCTCATGAGTTACTAATGCTGAATGAATGTTATTCAATACAAACACGACAACAGGGGCCACTTCATGGTTCAGGCCCCTCTTACTTAGCAGATCTTTTGTGCCATTACACTCCACATAGATCCTTGAGGTCCAAAGACTCTTGGTGGTCTCCAGGTAAATTGAGCCAACCTTTGCATTTGCTGCCCCCAAATTCTGGAACGACCTCCGCCCCTCGTATCAGGGCTGCTCCTGACCTTCACATTTTTAAGTTTGCTAAAGACACACTCTTCATACTTTGTGTTTTATGTTTGTGTTTCTATGTCTTATCATGTGTTGTGTGTGCCTTTGTGTGTTTTTTGTGTGCAGCTTGCTGACCAGCAGTTTCTGTTTTTAAATGTGCTTTATAAATAAAGTCGCCCTGCCTGTAGGAACACCGAGGCTGCAGTGACGTTTAGTCCAGAGGGAACTTCTGTCAGACTTTCCTCACATGAACCCACAGACAGTCAAATGCTAAAAAACCCCAAGTGCCTCCAAGTTATTATCAAACCAAACCAGGATCATCTGTTTTTCTCTCTATATTGTGCAACAGATTGTTTTTTATTTTTTTATTAACCCTGAAAACCGCAGCTGTCAGTACATCTATTGTTCGGTTGCACATATCTGTGTTGTGTTTGTAAAATCGGACCTGGAACATTCCACAGCTTCCTTTGACACATCAGTGATCCATTATAATAATATGACCCTTGAAATGGATACCAAGCCTCCTGTTTCGTAAAATGTTGGCATTACATTATTAACATTAATCTCATTACCGGTAACACTGGAATCAGAAACCGAATCAAAGTCTTAGTCCCCATGACTAAGCTTGAAAAAGCAGACTGAAGAGTTCTTTCAAGGTGTTATTATGTCATTTTAGTTTTGTGATAGATGTCTGATTTTAATCTGTGTTTTCAGGGATAAAATACAGCAGAAAAGTCATTTTCCGGTTCCACATTTTTCCTTCAGAGTTTATTGTTACTGACTGAGCTGTGAAGGACTGGCAGCATAAATAAATGAGATTATTTAATCTGGCTAAGATTACATTAGTAGGAATATCAGCACGGCCCATAGATGTTTTGAGAAAAATGGATTTGGGATTTTTAGAAGAAATTCCCTCACATGACACATGATTTAAAAGCTTCATGTTAAAATCTGTGTCCTGCTGCACCTGTGCAGGAGTTTTGTTTGTGGATTCTTGCTTGGCCCTTTTTAGCTGTGGTGACCTCACATAAGTCACTTTTTTTACTTGTGCACACACCTGCCTTCTGATCATGGGAGCTCACATCAGCTCGAACAGAACTGACCTAAACAAACATGATACAAGTCAACATGCTTTTTAACCTCAAACTCAACAATTCGCCCACTTGTGAATGAAGCTTGTTACCAATGGATTCCTCTAGGCGGACCTTACACAACGCATTTACATGTGTGAGGCTTTTAAATTTTATATAATTTCTGTCCTAAATAAATAAAAGGTCAATATTGTTGATACTTTTTTAAAAAAGTACTTTATTTTCAAATTTCTTTCTTTTTTTTTTTTATTTAACTTGTCCTGTCCAGCATCATAGCAGCTAAATGATAATCTGTTTGCTGTATTGTGCTGAACAAATGTGCTCTGCCAAGGGGAGGCCTATGGGTAAGGCTCCTCTTGATAATCTGATTCATTTATTAATTTATTTACTTTGAATCACCGAATCTATGTAATCTTGCTGGACCTGACCGGAGGGGACAGAAAAAGATGGAAAATAGCAAAAAGAGCAAAAGGGAAAGAAGAAAGGACCGGCCACCCAGGGCAGCCCAAGCGAAGGGCCCAGGGCCCCAGGTGCCCAGAGGCGGCCACCCCACCCCCCAAAGGCAGAGGGCCCGCAACATGCCTAGGAGGACCAGGCCCCCCCCAGACAGCCACCCGGCGTAGGCCAGCACACACCCCGATGTTCCAGCCGCACACCCCGGGAACCAGGGTGCTATCGGCCCCCTCCCCCCACTCCTTATTTTCAAATTTTTAATAAATAACAAAACACGCATACAAAGAAGAAGAAGAAAAAAAAAGCAACAAAACATTTGAGTCTCTTTCCCTTAACCAGAGGCTGAATAAAAAAAACAACAAAAAAATCATTACTGATGACAAAGGCTAATTCAAGCTTTCCTTTCATACGTCACCGCGGCGATAAGGTGAGTCAAACAGGGCTGACAAACCTCTACAAAAATTATAGTCATTTCTAAGTGTATTTGTAATCTTTCCAAGAGGAATACAGAGGAATTTAACTTCTGGGAGTCAGACTTGCATGTGATGGCTGTACTTCCTGGCAGCACACAAAGCTAATGCTAGTCATTTCTTCTGAGCTTTAGCGAGTTGTGCATTGATTGTTGACTTGAGGATCTAATGGAAGATAAAGTCCTAGCTGGACCATAATGTCAGATAACTCCTGCCAGGTACAGAGTTTTAAACATAACCAGTATTTCTGATCTTTTTTTTCTCTTTTTTTATTAAAAGCTGCTTTTGAGTTTTGTGATTTCATCTGCTAATTAGTTAGCATGTCCATGTTTAACCAAAGCTTTGAGGAAAATAAAAAAAATGGTTTAATACAAATGCAAGAAAAATGTGAAAGAATGACATGTTAAGAAATGTTAAGACTGTCCAGCTTTTGTTTTTTGCCTGTTTCCAGGTTTTCAGTTTGGATTTTTGGATTTTAATAGTGGAATTTAGTATTTCTTTATCTTGTAAATAAATTCTTCTTTGTCACCTAGTCTTGTCTCTATTTTTGTATTCTACCTTCAGTACCACACCATAAATATAATTTCATATTGCATTTTCCACACATGTAGACATTCATTTAAGGATATGCACAACCATCTCTCCACATGCCAGATACAGAGGAAGTCATCATAATCACGCTAATGTGTAATTAAAAACATGTAGCCCATAATTTTGCTCTTTCTGAAGTTAAATCAGAAATGCACATTATTTTAACGACTTCCAGCTTAGTTTACATAGATAATTTAATCACACAAAACTTCTTCTACTCATAATTCCCCATAAATTTAAATTAGAAGCCTGAGCTGCTCTGCAGATTTCAGGATCAGGGAAGATTTCCTTAGAGGGCGTAGCATGGCTAGATGTGTAGCTGCTAATGTGTAAAAGTGTCATTTTAAGAATGAGGCCGCTTTTCTAACTCAGCCAAACAATTAATGGAATATTTTCTTCCTTAATTTGTAAAAGAAATCTTCATCCACGCAGGCTGAGTTTTCCAAAATCTACATCCAGAAGAGAATCCAGAAAATTTAACAAATGGCGGAGTAATCATGCCAAGCCCATACATGAAGAACACATCAAGAATACATACAAATACACACATTTAGCTCAATGCTAGCAAGATGAAGAGGAACCAGAATGTGGGCAACGTGGCTGATGTGGTTTTCAACTCGTGTGTAGATTTTAACACCTTCAGCATTATTATTGTTTTCACTTTATCCCTTTTTAAAAACAGTTTTAGTTCATCATAATAATTTTATATAGATGGATATTTGTTTTTCACACAATTTGTTATTTGTTTAATTATGTTTCTAATTGTCTTTATTCCAGGGGAGTCTCAGGTCAGGAAGAAGAGATGAAAACTAGCTCTTAGGCTAAATCTAGCACATTAACAGACGTGTTTTTTTTTTTTTTTTTTTTTTAGATGTGCTTTCCCTTAAAAATAATCAAGTAAATAGAATAAATACAGACACACAGCTTTTAAAATCGGCTGAAAAGCATTTGCAAAAAAAAAAAAAAAAAAAAGAAAAGAACAAAAGAAAAAACCTGCACGTGGAAGAAAGCTGCAAACAGAATTTTTTTTCTGCAAACTGGTCTCAAGATCTTTAAGAAAAAGTAAGGATGATGAAACTATATTCAGAGATGCTTTACACAATAAAACACAACCTACACAGTAAAACATCTTCTGACTGATACTGCAAAAATTACAGGGGAATTATCAGGCTGCACCCAAGGTCGACCTATCAGTGGCCTGTCAGAAGCAGCAGAGATACGCTTTGCGGGGCACATATCTTTTATATGTAAAAACAATTGTGATGCATTCTATCTGGAATTTCCTTGGCAATATTAGGCTTTGCCAAAGAAAGCAGCCTGCATGAAGCTGTGCACGGAACAGCAGACTGAGGACAAAAAGCACACAGAGAGACCAGTATGTTAGCGACTGGTACCAGACGGCATGCAACGTCAAACAGAAAGCAGAGAAAACACGCATCCCGTGGCTAACCCAAAGTATACTTTTCAGTTAAAAATGTCAGATTCAGAAATAGTGCACAGCATGCCTTACAGCTGTTACAAAGCTCTTATTGAGCTGTGATAAACCAGAGCTCATATTACAGTTATGGAACTTTGTGGCAAAGAAACAACATTTTTCAAAGCTCAAAATTCCCTCAATTCCTTCACATACCTCATAAATACTGTGAGCATTTCATGTCAGTGACAAAACGGTCTGCACCAGTGATAAGTTGGATAAATGTCACTTTAATTTAGATCAGCAGTGCACCAGGTTTCAGCTGCATGAACTAAGCACAGACACAGTGTATGACCTCTTGATAGAGATTGATGCATTTAATCAAACGTTCCCCCGGCCTTTGCCATTCCAAAGATTTTGTCCTGGTTATCATAACAATAATGTCTAATGACGGTGAAATGGCAAGCAGCAAAGCAAGGGGTGAAATCATTTCAATCTATCAAGAGTACATTAAAGTAAGTGTACACTGATTAACTGACTAGTCACACATAAGTCACACATGCTCTGTAAAATAACACTGAGCCATATTAAAGTATGATTGCAGTCTAATGAGGAGAGCAATTCAAGTGGTTGGAGTACAGATTGCTTGTCCATTAGTCTCCATGCAGCATGGAGCATGCATCATGGCTGTATGACAAATGTACTGTAGGCGCTGGCTGCAGAAACATCAGCAAATGGGCTTTTTTTATCCTACATATAAGATTAAAGTAACACTTTGCTCATTTCCAGCTTTATTTATACATGTCAGAGTTGGTGTTCAGATGTATCAGGTTTTGATGGAATTCCCAGTATTGCTGTTGCCAGGTATCGGTTGTTCACTTCCACGTCCACTGACAGCTTCTGATGGCAGAGTCGTTAAAGCAAATGTGGTTAACCTTAATGCACTTACATGAGCCACGAGGAAATTGAAAAGAGAAGCTCAGATTGCAGCCGTGACACTGCAAGAGTCAACTGCAAGGAGACTGAAGGTCAGGCAACCTGGAGAGAGTTGTTAGGAATTCATTGATTGTGTTCATTTTTCTGATAATGCCATGAAGGAAACAAATGAAGGTGCTGGTGGGATTATTTAGTGGAAACAACATGGCCTCAAATGATGAGTGAGCTGCCACTATAACAGGAATTGTTTCTGTCAAACCTGTACATATCATCCAGCATTCATCAGTGCTTCACAAATGTGACTGCAGCAGTTCACAGCGGCTTTATCTCCGTTTCATGGTCACAGTGATGCTCTGTGTTCACTGACTGAAGTTTTTACAAGTGTTCATGAGCTCATTTAATAATTTCCACTACAGTCTCATGTCCCTTTTTACTGTAGTTCTGTCTGAGGGTCCAGGGTTCATATTCACTCATTATTGGTTTTAAGCTTTGTCCCATGTGTACAGAGATTTTTTGGGGGGTCCTGTGAACTCTTAATAATATTATGTCCCATGAAATCCCCAAATTCTTTGCAAATTTATTTGAAGAGTTAGAACATCTTAACCATGACACTGTACCCATTTTATATTTTTCAGTGTCTAGAAAATCACAGTTTTCTACACTGTGGACCAAAGTATTTTTCAAGTAGGTTTTCCGTTAAACATTTGGGTTTGGGTTTGACTGGAGGATTTAGCTTGTTTCTCACTGACAACAGGTTTGATGATAAGTTTCCCAGGTCAGTTAAAGGGAAACTACTGAAGGAGGTTGTTGGACATTATTAAGCATGTCATGGTTTCCATGCAGTATGAAGAAAAAAGAAGAATCTTTCTGCAGATGAAAAATGTGAAATATTGCAATTCTTTGCAAAAGGAGTGAAAATATTGGATTGTATCGACATTATACTGTTAAAATAATTTCTGTGAGCCAGAGAGGGAACAGGTTAGTTCAGATAAAGACATATCAAAGGAAGTCTCCATCGGGCAGAGAGCAGCTGTTTAAAATGTCCTCTGAAAATACATGCAGTTTCTAACTGACCATTTCCTGCCACAGTATAAAAGGAAGAACTGCCTTCTGCAGCAAAGACAACACTCCATCCATATGCTTCAAAAATACCGTAATCTTTGTCTGCTATGGGAATCAAGCAGGAACCCTCAATCCTGGTCCTTGAGGGCTCATGTCCTGCAGGTTTTAGACGTTTTCCTGCTCCTGAAGATGATTTATGAAGGTGTGGGTCAGCAACTTTGAGAGACAATTCTGGTCTCCTTAATGAGAACCAGGCAGAAACCATCGAAGGATTTGGAAGTTCAGTAGATGAGAAACATTGAGATGATATCAAAGAAGGGCTCCCATGCTGATTTGGTACAGGATCTGTAAAAATGTTGTTAATTAGTTTTTAGAAAAGCGATGTGACAGCTGTACACTTTCTAATGCTGTTTTTATCATTGGAAGTTTAGTTTAAATAAAATCCAGATTATTATACGACCTGAAATTACTTTTGACAAACAAAAAAACGTGTCCTCTGTCTGCTGCATTGAGTATCTTGGGGAAATGAAGAAAACCAGCACATGCATGATCATTTTCAACACAGTTTATGTCCATGCCAAATGTGAAGTATATTTTGATTGCATCACATTACATTACAGGCATTTAGCAGACGTGTTTATACAAAGCGACTTACAGTGGTGAGGCAGTAACGCTAAGGGCCCGACAGGAAGGTGTTAGTATTCGTCCCCTGGGGGAATCGAATTTTGGTCTTTCGCATGGGAGACGGATTCTCTGCCAACCGAACTATCCAACCACACAGGTTGATGTATCTGCATCTACTGTAGCATCACCAAGCACAAAATAAATGCTGTTTACCATTTAGTATTTTCCTTCCTCAATCACATCTGCTGCTGTTTGTCATCATTATCAGGACTTTGTCAGGACGTCATGTCAAAAGCAGACAAGATGAAAACTACCACCTCTGGTTTTACAGTGAGTCATTCATCAGCTGAGGTAAGTTATTTGTTTTTCATGGACTGATTGGTGAATTGACAGGGGTGGGGAACTGCAGAGAAGAGGCAGTAGGAGGTAATCGAGGGAGATCAAGCGTCCTCGCAGCACTGGTGCAGATTAAATGGATGAGATAGAGGCTGGGGAGCAGGCGCACTATAAAAGAGGAGGGACAGAGGTGGGGCCCACATTAAAAGCCCCGAGGTTGGGGCATTGATCTAGAGATGTCTCCTTCAAACTCCTCATATTCCCCATCTAACTAACGTTGACTGTGCCAGATTTATATCTCTGTCTTCTTATGTTATGCTGGCCTTACTGATGTCAACTTTGACCCTTATTTCCCACCACTTTTATTAAAAGCATATGTGGATACACGATCAGAAATGTTAGTTATTCCTCACAGGAAACAATGCATCTGTTTCATGTACATTCTTTACTGGTTTAAGGTTAACTGGATTAACTTGAAGAAATGACTTTGTTCAAAATGATCTTCAAATGGGCTGAGCTTGACTGGGAATGTGGTAAAGGCTCAAATTACACCAGATGTTTCCTGATGGAGAAGATGGATAAAACATTAGATGTAGTGAAAGTTGTCAGTGTTCAGTAATAGTACGCAATTTAAAAAGTATTTTTAGCAAAAGATGTCTTGGATTATAAACTGTCTGCAATCGACTTACTGTACACACAAAAATGTAAAACTAAAACAAAGAGGAGTGCCTCATGCTTTTGTTGCAGGTAAGTATTACATTACAGGTGAACAAATACACAGTCAGCCTGGGTGCTCTGCAGAAGGGGACAAAGAGGAAAACCTTGGTGAGAATCACTGTAGTCAAGCTAGATTAATTTACTCATGAACGGACCTGAGTAAAGGCTGTTTTATACCTTTGTGCTGAGTTGCTCTTGCCCCCCACAGACAGGCATTTTTTCCAACGTTTAACAGAAGCAGTTCTCTAAGAAGCTTCGAATGCATAACTGTCTGAGATGAGGCTACATGTTTGTTGAAAACTGACTGGCTGAAAGTTGGTTTGAGCCCAGGGGGGCCGGCAACAGCCAAATTCATGAGCACCAAAAATGATTAACTGCACGGGTGAAAAGCACAAACCGCAGCTGTGCTGAACAATCTGAGTTATTTATTTAACACTTAGCTTCACTCCACCATGAAGCAAATCTTCATCTGCTTAGACGTTTGCAAAAATACAACACAGAGGTTCTTTATGAAAAGTCATCTTCAGTACTAAGTATGAACAAATTTTATTCTGCTGCATGGGAATACTGCAATATTTGGACTGGATTTAGCCATTTCTCCATTTTCACCCAATGTGGCATAAGCATCATCTCATCAGTCCCTGACGACAAACACGTCCCTTCAGACCCTGTACTTCAGACTTTAGCACTCCAACATGTAACTTTGTGCAGGTGTAAAGTGCGTGTAAAGACACCTGGACCCTACACTGACTCACCTGTTGTTGTCCGGAGGCAACGGATGCTTACTTGCAATGAGAGCCACAATAGGCGACATGTCACCATAATCCCAGTTACAAGAGAGCTAAGAATAGATGCCAAGTGGATACTGGAGATGGGGGATGAACAATGTCAAAGAAGGGTGGAAATGCATCTACTGATGTATTTTAGGCCTTGACATGGCTTTGATATCCTGATTGCTAACCTTTACATCTGATCTTAATAGCTCTTACACAATTGAAGCCTCCAAATGCTCTTGTGATTTAATACCAGGGACCTGTGGCTGCATAATGTCTGATTCTTAGGCTTAAAGTAACAATTTTTCAGTTGTTGGCTCTCATATGTTGCCTGTCTATGTGTGAGGATGGATGTTTGCGAGACTGCTCGCCAGCTGTTGGTACATGAAGTAAAGGCTCCAGTTTGTTAAGCAACACAAAGTATATGTACAACAACTGATAGTGTATGCCACAGCCAGCAGGCTTGGCTGATTATAGGGTCAAAATTTTTCTCTGACCCCTTTGGACCCTTAACAAATGAGTCCCTAGGTATTGGGGGCAGCAGTCATATCCGATGTGCTGCTCTGTCCATGTGAGACACATGTGCTACAACTTAAGTCTGAGGAATAAATCATCTTGTATGAGGGGAATAAGGAGGATTTCACGTTAACCCCTGAATGCCTTGTACTCACATGGGATCTCCCCCCTGGCTACAGGGATAAATAACATCCAGGGAGACTCTTACACAGCTGAGGATTTACTCTTCTTGAATTCCGCTCTCTGAATGGTAACGAGATCAGCCGTTCTGCAGGGTATGAGTCAGGTATGAATGTCGACTGACATCAGTGCAGTGGGGTGGCAATGCTATCTGCAAGGGCCAGTGTTGTAACACCATGCTACCTGCCACACCCACAGTACCAAAAATCCCTCAAGGTGGGACTCCCTTTTGCACCTAATGGAAATAAATCAAGTCTCAGGATGGCAGCTAAGAGGCGTGTAATACTGGCCCAACAAAGAAAAAAGCTAAAGCAAAAGACAAATGAAGAAGGAAAGGGGGCAAGCATGTGTGGACGGGTCAAAATTCAACCAGGTGTACTGTGGGAAAACTATAAAGCTCCCTTTCCTGGTTGCCCAGGACATATTTAAGCATAAGACGTATGTGACCCTACACCTTCAATACTTTTCCATGCATAAGCTGCTGCACAAAGGCAAGCAGCATGTGAAGTAGCTCTGAATGCCTCTCTGTGGTGCTTTTCCATCTGCTGCTGTAACTGTAACTGTGCCCCATCAACCACAGTGCTCAGCAGTCTGTCACCGCTGGGGCAGCTAGTGTTTAAGAGCTGTCAAAATGTACACATGGAGCTCAGAGTGTAACTGTAACTCCATCCTCTCAGTGAGTGCCATCACTTTGTCAGACAGGTACAAAGACACTTAGATTCAACTGTCTGATGTGCGAAGGAACTGAGGTTAAGAGGAAGGAAAAAGATTGAGGAAATGAGAAAAAGAGACAGGAGGAAGAATGGAAGAGAAGGTGGGGGGAAGACAAAGAGAACAAACACAGAATGGAAGAGGTAGATGAAGGGCAGAGATGAAAGAAGGGAAAAAACTCAAGTTAGCATGGCAGAAAGAATGCATGAGAGGGCAGAAAATGGGCAAGAGAAACAAACTGATCCCCTCATGCTCAATTAAAAACCTGCACACTCTCCCCACACTTTGTTAGTTTGGCTTAGGCTACTCCTCGCTGCAGAGTATCCCTCGTCTTCCCTCCCTCTTGTCTGAATGCAACAATTTGAACTCTGCTGCTCAGACTAACAGCTTCTGGCATCTCCAGACAGGAATTCATTCTTGCCTCTGTGAGCACAGCAGGCTGGGATTTTGACACAGAGAGTGCAACAGAGAAGCATGTTATTATTATTTTTGTAGACGCAGTGTTCTGGGCCTCCACCTTCCACGTCCCTCTGTGCTGCCGGTTGGAGTTCTACACACACTATCTTTTTAATGCTTTGGCCTCATGCACCGCAGTGTCAAATCACTTCGACATTAGAAAACACACATTATCAGATCAGGCATTAATATTAGCATGAAGAGGATGGGCTATCTGAGCTCTTTAGCTCGTCCAGGTGGCTACAATGCTGCAAGGTCCAGAAATCTTTGAACATTCTTACAGTTTTAGTTTTACAATAAGCTCTTTGATAGTAAGTTGAGAACTAAGCCTTCAGGTGAGAGCTAATCCTTAATATTTTACTATTAGTAAAGCAGGTTAAAGATGTGGAGTACATTCCAAGTTTTACATTTGTATTTTGAATCAGTTGCTGTGAACCTCCAGCATGTGGTCAAAGGAGCTGAAAGCAAGTAAAACAATATGTCTTTAGAGTGCAAAAACAAAAGAAATCAAGTGGTCAAATTAGGAGTTTTAGACACTTTGAGAGAAAAAGAGAGAGCCTAAGTGAGACCAGTAACATGAAAAGGCCTGGACATCCACAGGAAACAACGCTGATGGATGAGTGGAAGATAATTTCCACAGCAAAGAACAAGTCCTTCACAAGATCTAAGCGACGAACTCTCTGCAGGAGGTAGGCATATCATAAGTCTGAGTTAAGAGAAAATGCAGAGGGTTCACCAAAAGGTGCAAAACATTTATAAGCCTCTGGAGAAAGGCCAGATTAGATTTAGCTGAAAAATATCTATAAAGTCTTTGAAATAGCATTTTTCTGATGGCAGGTAAATGGAAGAGCAACCTGTGTCAGAATGAAATGGAAGAAAAGGGTACGGCGAAGATCTTTCATCTTCGCTGTACGACATTAGCAATTTCGGTATGAGCAAGGCTTGAAACGACTCATGATCTGAAGCATAATACAGAATCTATGAAGCAAGTAGAGGCTGTTTGATGCTGTGAGAGCTCATTACTTCAGATGGCACTGGGCAACTTTTGCTTATGCGACAGAAAAGAATATAGAATAGTAGCCTCGAGGACCACTTCCCACAGATTTTAGATGTTTCCCTACTGCAACGCACATGACTCAGATGAACGGGCCATTGGACAGAAGTTGACAACAATGCATTAAATCCATTTAATTTGAATCAAGTGTGTTGAAGCAGATTTTAGGTTCAAGCATCTAAAATCTGTAGGATAGTGACCACCAAAGTTGAGTGGATCAGAGTTGGCCAAAGTGTGTCTAACATGTTCTTGATGGCTGGAAAATGCCTTACGTTTGTGTTGTTTTTTAAATTGTGAAACTAATCAACCTTACTGTGGAGTTCCTTATGAAGACATAAAAAGGGATCCTACAAGAAGATGTTGAGGAAAGTGGCTTGTGAACCTCTCATAGGGATTAAAAAGAACTGAGTCAAAGTTTGTAAATCCCTTTTCTTCAGTTGGTTAGAGTCCTTCTCTGTTAGATAGCCATGGAGGAGCTCAAGATGCCAGGTAACTGAACTGATGGGCATTTTTCCAAATCTTTGTTGGGTAATGTGTGAAGATATACGCCATAGCTCCACTTTTTAAGGTATCCGGTGGGTGAACTTGCATTAAAACTGTAAAAATACTTTAACATCTTTCATCTTTGTTGTGCAATATCAGCAATTTTGGTTTGTTTGCCAGAAGCACATGGGCTTGCGAAGGTCACAAGAGTCATATGGATGCATATTCATGATATAAATATGACTTGATTAAATGTTTAACTCCTACAATAAGACAAAATGAGTCAGTTTACAAATATTTCTGGATATCCAGTATATCTCAACCAGTCTGTTTCAGCACCATCTGACTTTGACCCATACGACCTGCACACACACTGCAGACATGCATGAGGTGTGTGTGGCTTGGCTTGCTTTCACACCCCACCCAGCCGTCACTCGTTGCTAAGCCAGGAAAGTGGCCATGAACTAATTCACCCTCATGTACACACACACACACACACACACACACACACACACACACACACACACACACACACACACACACACACACACACACACACACACACACACACACACTCATCCCAGGTGGGTGACAGCTGCTGAATGAACCGCTCCACATTTGCTCTAAAAATACAGGCCTTGACAAGGAGAGAAAAACATCCAAAAAAAAAAGCTAATTAATGAACCCTCTTGGTCTTGATTTCGCTCTGCCAGCCTCAGCTGGAGCTCTCACATCCTGTGAGATTTCACTCAGAGCATATCTGAGCATTTTTTTACCCCTTTTTGAAAACTAGTTTTCAACATTATGAGCTGAGCTGCTCCTGCTGTGAACAATGAGATGCAGACTTCGAGGCCTGTGGTACTCCCTCCTTCAAGGCCTTGCAACTCCATCCATGTGGCTGGTATCTGAAGGCTGGGAGAGCACTGATGTTATGAGGAATGGGAGACTGTATGAGCAAAAGATGGGGAAGGCTGAATTAATGGTTTTTCAGCTATACGTTGAGAGCAGCAGGGTTTTCCAGCCTGGGAACACATGTTGGTCTTAGCTGTAATACAGTGTCAGGAGACTTGAGAAGGACCCTTGAGTGTGAAGGGGCTAGAAAGACGAGAACAGGCCAGCACCGCAGGTCAGCCAGTGAAAAGCATGTGTGGCCGTGTGTGTGTGGCAGAGAGAAACTTCTCATATTTTGATTAGCACAGCATCGACCACCGTAACAGTTACAGGTGGGAAAATGTTGCACCTTTTTTTACTTTCCATGCTGTTGTAAACACCAATAAAGCTGGCTTGAGTTTTTATGTGCCACATACACACAAGCAGGCAGAAAGGCATGTGAATGTATACACATATACTCACACACACAAAGGCAATAGAAAAACTCCTTAATCAGAATCGCAGCTTCATGCCAGAGGGTATTTACTCAGTTATGGAGAGAGCTGGAACACACACATAAACACACACCCACACAGACTGACATTAAAGCCTGTAGCTCAGAGATAATAAGAGGTCATTCCAGTGACAGCTGACACAGGGCACAGCATGGGGCTGCAACATCTTCCTCTCAAAGAAGTCTGGGAAAAGGCTGGAAAATAAGTAACCACCTCACGCCATAACTAATGGTTTTCTAAACAGGATCCTCAGTGTAACAAGTGTGGTATGCTGTAAAACCTCCTGTCAATACGCAACTTCATTTGCTCTCTGGCATGAAAGAGAATGACAGGGTGTGATGAAACTGCCTCGATGGCTATCAGCTTGTTTGTTATAGCATCCTGTCTGAGTGTATTTGAAAAGCACCAAGACTTTGGTCTGTGGGACGTTCCAAGTTCAAACGTCTGGTTACAATCCTCAAAGTGTAAAAACTTTAAACACATCTGGTGCGACCCAACTTCTGAAAGTTCTGCTTGTAACTTAGAAAACGTGGTAAATCACAAATATGTAAAAACCAGTAAGATGTAGACACAAGACTATGTAAACAAAAAATATAATGTAATGAAAGAGAAAAACATTCAAAGAAGCAAATACAAAAACAGAAAGTTTTACATTACACTGATGAATGCAAATGCAAAAGTTCTGCACAATCTGAGTTGTATTTCAATACACGTTCATAATGCACTAAAAACAAGATATATATTCATCTAAACTCAACCCAACTTAAAGATATTCAGCACCACTATGCAGCTCAGAAAACCACATTAATAAACGCTCATATTTCCTAAAAATGGAAATTATGTGATGTAATTAGAAGCAAGATTTCCTAGCAACCCATTTTAGGAAGTGTTGCTTTGCTTCACTGACAAAACTTTCCTTCCAAGTGTCAAAACCTATAAAGCATGAATTCCTTTTCGACATTGTCATCCGCTGGCAATTCATTTTATAGTTTTCTTCCTGTTTCAGACTTAAACAGCCAACTCTCGTCCACTTCTTTACACTTCAGTGTGCATGCTTGTATTTAGCTCTTTAGGCTTGTTCAGTCTGCTTTACGCAACAATGGGTTCAAATACTTTAAAGTCTGTGTAAGAAAACGGCACATTCATGTGCCAAAGAGCACAGCAAGTCTGGAAAATGACTGATCGTAGGTTGCAAAGAAGCTATAAAAATATGCGACACACAGTTGCTGTAAGTCTCTTGGGGCAGCGTGCACTGACACAAAACTGGCTTCTAAAGCTAATATGACAAATTTTGTTTGCAAATATATTAAACCTGACATTGCCCCTCATTTCTGCCAAAAATCAAAACCAATTCAAATTTTCTATCTTTGGTTCTGTGTTAGCCTCTGTTGGTCCAATGGGAGACATTTAGCTGTCCTGCAGTTAAATGCTCCTTTTTGCTCATAGGCTGATATTTAACCATCTACTGTTACATTGTTAGGAAATATCTGATGCTAACTCTTGTTTTATGTCTTGCTCTACCACTTTCTCTCTTTCTTTTCCTTGCTTCCTCTTATCCTGTATCTAGAATTTCTGTGTGTTGCTATCCAGTTGCTGGCGGTGCCGTAAAGCTAAACGCGGCTGTCATAGGATGCTCCAGGGTGTGAGGTGTAATTTCTCAGCCTCAGCATGCTGCAGGGCCACCACAAATGTGCATAATGAATGTCAATGGGCCATCAAAACAAGCCAGAAGGACAAAGGTACGAGGAGAGAAAGTTATGTAGACAATCTTTCCAGAACAATGTCATAAAAGGTTGATTTTAAGATTGTACGTCAATTTAATTTAATTTAATTTAATTTAATTTAATCATTTTCTATACCGCTTAGTCCAATTCAGGGTCATGGGGAAGCTGGAGCCTATTCCAGCGATTAGCAGGCAAGACCCCTGGAGAGGTCGCCAGTCCACCACAGGGTTATTTCAATTCAATTCAATTCAATTCAATTCAATTCAATTCAATTCAATTCAATTCAATTCAATTCAATTCAGTTCAATTCAATTCAATGGATTGCATTAAATTTTCTCTTTGATTTAATCTCTTGAGCATGCACCGGGCGGCGGGCAAAAGTGGGAAGGAAAACTTCATAACAGGAGGGTAAAACCTCTGAGGCTGCCCAGAGAGTTGGAAGGGTTTGCAAGGAAACCCTTCCTGGCAGCACTGCTTAGGTTTGCAAAGTCTGAACAAATAAAAATACATTATACGAGTAACAACTGCTTTTCTGTTAAAATGAGTGATGTGGAATGATGTTGTTACTGGTTGTTTGTATCTTTTTTACATTTTAACTTGTCTCAGAAGGATAAAACACAGGTGAATCACGGTGCATTCTTTGCTGTCATTGCATACTGGAACACTTACTGGAGAGGAGCCATTTATTCCACCTGCTTTCCCTGCTGTGACAAGTCAAACATTTTCTGCTGTGAAGCAGTCTGTTTCACCAGACCGAATCACATAATATGGTCCTGGGAGTGTTTTAATGCAATCAAGCTTCTTCCATGCATTGACTGCATCCAATTCAAAGTCCTGGCTGCCTCATGTCATTTCAGCATTTTCCACAAAGAAAAATAAAATGTGTTTCTGGTCAACGTTTGCCTGGTTCCAGACCTCTGAGTCAACACCCCCGAACTCAAATTTAGTCAAACAATTCAAGAAATAGCAGCTGAGCCTGAATATTAAGCAGGGTTAGTGTCAGATTCACACCTTAATTTAAAAGGGCTAGGAGCACTGAATGCTTTGGAAACCTTTTAAATGTTTCAGGAGCATATGTGGCTCTTTCCATTTAGAAACACAGCCAACTCAGACTGTAGGTGGAAAAATGATATCTAGTAGTTCCATATATGCTTTTTGAGCTCAAGTTAGTTTAAGGGTTTTAGGATATTAATATCAAAATAGGAGATTTGAAAAATATGTGGTTATTAAAAACTCATGTTAAAGTTGACCAGCAAGCTCTCGGTTATCCTTGGATCTGTGACCGGGTCGGCATGATTGGATCATGTGACGTCTCCACAGCGCCCTAACAACAAAACGAGGTCACCTGGAGCTGCTGTTATTTCACGCGAAAGTTCGGATCTGAAATTCTCTCTGTGTGAGCAGCAGGGGCGTGTAATGCTGCAAGATTTGGGATCGATCCAATACCAAGTGAATAAAAGGCTTTTATTGTTTATACCATTACAGATATGTTTTAAAAGGGTCAAAATGAACACGTTAACAAAAGAGATTAATCTGTGGAACAGACATAAACAACATAGTTATTGTTCACTCCATGACAATCCAAATTGTTCCATTGTCACAGCAGTGAACCAAACCACTAAAATACACTTTATCCTCCTTATTTATGAAGATTCTGATTCTTTAAAACATTTAGAGGATGACCCATATGTCAAACAATTAACCACTCAGTCGTCGCATCTGACATTCTGGTCCACACTCCTTACCAGTTTGTGGTGTGTGTTTGGCCGGTGCTTGGTGGCCTGCTCTTTTACCTGCATAGCTGAGTCACGTGTTGGTACGTCACAACATTAAAACACAAGAGGGAGAAGGAGGAGCAATGTGGTACTGCTCCATGGTGCGACTTCATGGATGAAATGCAGCAGCACATGCTGCATAGAGAAGAAAACTGACTCTAAAGTATCAATGTTATTACACTAGTATCGGCTGATATCGATACTAAAGTTGGTATCGATATTGTCAATATTAGGATCGATCTGCGCAGCACTAATAAGTGGAACATGTTTTCGATGTGAGGCCAGAGGTGTTGATCCTCCTGCCGCTGCTGTTTGTCATGTGCTCATTCATTTCCTGTCCGCTAGGTGTTTGAGCTGCTCTGCCACCATTGTTTGTGTGTGTGGTCATGTGACTGCGTGGCTATGTTTGATTGGTTAAACAGAGTCATGTAATGATTAATATGTCAGATTGGTGCAACTGGTGTCACAACTCTGACAAAAATAAAACAAATCTAATTGAATAAATGAAAGAAAAAGTAATGAGTCGAGTGTTGCCTAATGTAGAGGAGCAAGAGTGGCTTTCTATCTGTAGAACTTTACTCAAGTAAAGGTAGCAGTGATGTACAGTGCTACTCTTAGAAGTACTCATTTTCAAAAGGTACTCGAGTAAATGTAACCTTTGTTTAAAATCCTGAACATGAGTGTCAATTTGGCCGACGATCCCAACAATCTTTTAAAAAAAAGGCGTGAGACTTGGGTCCATTTAAGCCTGGGATTGGCAAAATTTATTGGTATCTAAACCACAACCATCAACAACCTTCTAAAGAGCAACTAAGGGCTTTTATACCCTCCTGCTGCAGGTAATTAGCCGGAACCACCTGTTGACGTGGGACTAGACTATACAAGTTAACATATCCACAAAATATCTTACTTAAAATAACACCTGTAAAGCAAACATCATAAATCAATATTTACATATATACAAACTTAAACATAATCCACTTAATAATTTTACAGCATGCTTCAAATACACATTTAATTTATATAAACTACTTCCCACCCCTCTTTGTTAACATGGTTTGTTCCGAAACCTCTTAAACAGGAAATTAGGCCTACTTCCCCCTTTTACCTCTCCTGCCCTGCAATGAAGACAAGAGGTGAGTATTGCCATTTCCTTCTTGAGCTTATAGCTTTACACAATTAGACACAGATCAAAGTAAAAATGAGTATCAAAATGTTGTTAAATGTTAAAATACTAATTTAAGTTCTCTTTTCCCTGGGCAGGATGGCCAGTCCCCCTCTGCAAACAAATAAACACTTTTCTCTGTTTTAACATTCAATAAAACAATTAATTAATCTGTGTGGTCCTATCTGCCAAACATTCCAATAATATGTGCCAGACTTGTGGTGGTGATGGAACCACCGGTCTCCGTCACAATGAGGTCCTGGTTCACCTGCATCACAAACCCAGTTGCTAGAGATAAAAGCTGTGGGAAAGGATCATAGTTTGGCATCAAATGCAGCCTTTCAAAACCCTGCACATTCCTCGCAAAGTGTTACTGGGGGAGAAGAAGAAAAACTGGACTCTTCTGAGATCATATGTATCCCTGGCTTCATCTGTAGCACAGTAACATAGCAGTCTAATGACACCAGGCATCAGACAGAGCTTTGCAAGCAGCAGATGTACTCTGGATTCTTGAACGGCATTCAGGCTAAAATCGTGGGTCCCATTAATGAGCAACTGCCAGAATCAAATCTTCATGACACCACAGATATGACTGGCCATGAAATCAAAAACAACCTATCCATTTTCAGCAGCTTATGCTAGGGTAGAAGCCTACAGAAAAATCCACTCCTCGTGATTTATGACTTTTTTAAGAAAACTGTAAATGTTTTCTCTTCCCAAGTTTTCTTTTATTCTTTCTGGAAACTCCAACAAATTCATTATTTGTCCATTTTAAATTACTACTTTTAACTTTGGGGGGCTTTTTAAAAGTGCTCTTTCAAATGTTTTGAAGAATTGTGTTGAAACTCCAAAATCATTAGTACTAAGATACATGAGCCCTTAAAAGAAAAGAAAAGAAAAGAAGAAGAAGAAGAAAAAGAAAAAGAAAAAGAAAAAAAACTGTTATGAGGTGTAATGGTTCTATAGTTTGTAAAAATGGCTCTCTAACCAACCTCAAAGCCAGACATTTTTTGCTCTCTGGCATAGGTGCTTTTTAAAATGGTCCCTCTGAAGCTGATTTCCACCCATTTTTTCTTGAATTTGTTCTTTCCTCTTCAGCAGAAAAGAGGTATCACCTAATGCCTGACATGCCATTTGGTGGGCCGGGAACAGCAAAGAGGAAAGGTCCCATCTGGATGTGACCTGCAGCAGCGGCTGAAATATACCAGACATGCCTTTGTTTGGGTAAAGAGGGACTTCTGAAGAGAGAATTATGGTTATGGTCTTTTTCAGCAGGGTGATGAAATCTGTTCTAATGCTCCTGCAGTTATTAAAGTTCCTCTTCAAATATTTAAGAGTGACGTCAGAGTCCTTGATCACCTTATCAAAGAAGTAAAATATAGATAAATTGATCTCAGAAGTTAAAAAACCACACTGGAGAGCAGAAACAGAGCAAGGTGTGTCTCTCAGAGGTCCAATGTTAACGCGCATACAGTACATTGAAAAAACAGTGACTGTATGTCTTTAAGATTAATATTCTTGTTGAGGAAAATGTTTCCTGGTGAGTGTTGAAAGAACATGAAGATACAGATCAGTTTCTGTGCAACAGCATCTCAGAGGTGTATGCATAACACGGGAGTAGAAAGCACTGCTGATTGTGGTTTATTTGGCAGACCCAAGCACATAAACAGAGAGGAACAGGCAGTAAACTTAATCAACAGCCAAAAAAAGATGGCTGGAAATTGTTCAATATTCCAAGGGGATCCCATCTTTTTGCCAAGAGAAGCAGATTGTGATTCAGGCAAGTAGCAGAGCCAACCTCCTGCAAATCCCAAAAGCAATTAAGTCTTTGCAGTGTTCACTTCATGTCTTAAAATGCAAGAGATTAGTTATTACTCCAGAAGTTTGTAAATACAAACTTTTTATGTTTTTCTGCTTCATAAAACATGCAATTTAGTAGCTGCCCACACAGTAAATTTCCACTTAAATAAGAATACATGTCAACAGTCATTACAACAATGGATATTTACTCCACTCTTTTGACACTCTTTTTTTGCTCCAGCTATATTTCTAGTAATCTCTTTTATTCTCTCTCATTCAACTTTTTAGTAAATATTATTATCTGCAACAAATAAAAATTGATTTAGTTAGAAAAACCATACAAAAATGACCACATGTCATATGATTTTATTTCTTGCAACAATAAAAAAAAACATAATTACATAGAACTAAGAATTAGTGTGTTTACAGATTTTCTTCTGTAAACACTATTGTATGTATTTCAGGCCATGCTACGTGGTAGTTTTTCATAATCAGAAATAGGACTGGGATGTGGTCATTTTTCAGGATATTTGGAAAAAAATTCATTGAAATCATCTGCAGTTTCTAAGCTAAAGATGCTATTAGTGCCAAACTTTCAGACTGAGCTCGTTTGGTTATTATCCGCTATTATTGTGTTTTGTAGAGTTTGTTTTCAAGTTGTAATATATCTCTTAAATGCAGCAGGTTGTAAAGTGAAACATGTCAGAAAAAAACTCACTGAGGCCAGTGATACTTATAAAAGCACCAAGCAGATATTGTGAAAGAAGAGCAGAAGCACACAATCATGTTAGCTTGTGTTTATAGTTTAGTTATTATTAAGTTAATATTAAAACTCTGAACTGTTTTAGGGTTGGTGTGTACATTACTGAGTCAGCATGATTTCACAGTTGATGATAATGTACATTTATTTATAAAAGTTAATCATAATCTTACGACTGCTGAGTGTGTTTTTTTTTCTCTTGGATGCTTGCTGTTTGTAAGCTAAACACACTTTAGCTTAACAGTTAAATTTTTTTTTACAGTTTGAGTTTGGTAAGAATGAATCGAATGAGATAAAGTGTGATAATTTGTCATCCTCAGATTTAAATGAAGCTAAAGTGTTATCTAGCATACAGTATTCCAGTCTGTATACTAGGCCAACGTACAGACTTAGCTAGCATAAGACATCTATTTTGTATGCTAGGCTAACAGACATTTTTAACTGTGTATTTTGGATCTCAAATGTAATTATACCTTTACATAACTGACAGGGCTGCCAATTGTCACACATTGACTGTGAGACTCACGCATTTGAGTGGCTTCACATGCTCTCACGCTACACCTCCGATTTCTCACGCTGAAATACACATCAAGAGCAATGCCGGAGGGGCTAATCAGAAGGTTCGGGAGGATTCCCGGTGAGCTGCATTACTCTCGGGCCAGTGTCTCGGTGAAACAAATGGGTAAGCAAGAACAGGCCGACAATTTGATTTAAGTATCTGAGAAGAATAAATAGTAGTGATGTGCGGCTCATTAGTGAAATATTAATTCCTCCTATACCAACATTTATGTAACTAAACTTTCAGGACCGGTAGGAACTACTTCTTCTGCCTGCCATAAGCATTTGAGAAACACGACGCAGTGTCGGATCCAAGCGGCAACCTTGGCCAGTAAAATGTGAAGTCTATGTGGAAGTGGAAAAATCTGCAGTTCACCCCTCATCCACTAGGGGCTGGCTCCAAAACAATCAAATCCCATAGACCCCCATGTTAAAAAGACCAACTTCACAGCAGAAATAAACATCCATCCATCCATCCATACATCCATCCATCCACCCATCCATCCATCCATCCATCCACCCATTCATCCATCCATCCATCCACCCATCCATCCATCCATCCACCCACTCATCCATCCATCCATCCATCCACCCATCCATCCATCCACCCATTTATCCATCCATCCATCCATCCATCCATCCATCCATCCACCAACCCACCCACCCACCCACCCACCCATCCATCCATCCACCCATTCATCCATCCATCCATCCATCTCTCCACCAACCCACCCACCCACCCACCCACTCATCCATTCATCCATCCATCCACCCACCCACTCATCCATCCACCCACCCACTCATCCATCCATCCATCCATCCACCCACCCACTCATCCATCCATCCACCCATTCATCCATCTATCCATCCACCCATCCATCCATCCACCCACCCACTCATCCATCCATCCATCCATCCATCCACCCATCCATCCATTCATCCATCCATCCATCCATCCATCCATCCATCCATCCATCCATCCATTCATCCATCCATCCATCCATCCATCCATCCATCCATCCACCCACCCACTCATCCATCCATCCATCCATCCATTCATCCATCCATCCATCCATCTAGATTACAGACCTATATTTTAAGGGAGTGCTATCTGAGATACGTAATAGGAAATAAAACACTGTTACAAAATTAAAACACAAAGGAACGCTGAGGAAAAAAACTAAAATTTACAAGCAGATATATAAATGCAAGTGCTTGCAGTAAAATCAACCTCAAGAACTCAGCATGATTTAAATGCACTCAATGAAATTAGCTCAGCTACTTTTAAATCTTTTATCTTTTACACAATTCTGTACAGGCATATGGAAAAGAGCAGGGGTGTGTCGGCATTGCATAATTTGTAGTAAACCTCTGGCGAGCATGTCACATTCACCCCATCACAAGCACAGTTATGCAGTACCCTACTTCTTACTATGTATAAGTAAGTCTATAACATTTATACCCTGATGAGCATATAACTGGGAAGCAATGTGGCGTTTAGTGTCTCGCCCAGGGACACTCCAGCTTATTGCCTGAGGATGCTATTTATCCACTGATGTTCCAGTTGGTAGACGAATGCTCTTCCTCCAGAGCCACAACCAGGGGGAAATAATGTTGTAGTAGGTTTTTGTTGTTTTTTTTTAATTAAAATCCAATAACTTTCTGTTGTCAGTGATTATTGCAGTTGGGAGGAATGGCTTCCTGTACCTTTGTTTGTTGCAGCAGAGCTATAAAAACAAAAAGATCAAAACCAAAACTCTAAAAGAAACAAATAAAAAACTAAAACTCCATGAATAATGATCACTGACTGATTTTAAATTGGTTACAAATTAATTTTATTCATTTTCCTTTGGCATGAGAAGCACGAGTTTGCAAAATAATAAGCTTTTGTTATTGTATAGATAATAATTACACGTTACACAAATATCATGATTAGTCCAGAATAAGTAACGAGACCCGACTCCATTTCAGGCCCTTGAAATAAATTCTTACACAGTTCTTCTCTGAATTCCAGGCTTCTCACTTTTGACAAATATCCCTGTTTCTGAACATCAAGAAAATCAAGGTTCTTTGAAAGTCCATCATGATTGTTAATCTTTTTAAAGACGTCATCTTTCAGTCACAGAGTTCTCGTGACAAACTGTCACAGGTGGAGCTGACATCTGCTAACAGAAAACAGAAATCCTGTTCAAGTCCCTCCATGTCCCACCTACGGTGATGAGGAGCAGAGCTTCTCTACTGATTAATGTGACATGATGACAACATGTCCAAAAGCAAGTCCAAGTTAAACATATAGGAAAGTGAAAAACTTTGGGTAAAAAAAAGAAAAATCTAGTTACTTTGCATAATCCTGGACTTTCTGGATGAGTTCAGTCCCAATCGTTACATGAGAGCAGCTGGAGGACTACCAGTTCATCTTAAAAGTCAAATTTTATCTCCTCATTTCTTCATTTGTGCCTCAGCCTTCATCAACACTGTGTTGTTTCAGCATGCTAACCTTCTCTCTGCTTTCCTCCTCATCACCAACACAATCATCATCATCCTCTTTCATCTTCTGAGCCGTGCTGATAGACAGGAGCAGCAAATGTGACTTCCAGGTGCAGATTATTCAGACAGGTTCAGAATAACAAGAAGTTTTATCAGAAATGAGTATATGACCGTGGTGTCAGCTTTCTGTTTCACCAGAAAAGCCAAACAGAATTAGCCAGTGATTTAGTGAATATTATGTTGTACTAAATCCTTTACAAATAGGTTCAAGGTTCAAGGAATCTTTATTATCCCGTGAGGGCAATTTGTTGTACAGCCAGCAGTAAAAACAATCAGTCACAAGCACACAAATAACACAACATATTTAAAAGAACTATAATAAAAATAATAAATTAAATAAATAAATAAATAAATAAAATAAAACTCCTTGTTTAACAGGGTAATAGCTGCAGGGACAAAAGAGTACTTGTGTCTGTTAGTCCTACATCTTGGTAGGATGTACCTGCGCCCTGATGGAAGCAGCAAAAATTCATGAGCCAACGGGCTGCTTTGGTCTGTAAGGATTAAACGAGCCTTGTTTAACACTTTGGCTTGATGCAGGGCCGAAAGGTCATTCAGGGAGATCCCTGCAATTTTCCCACATAGTCTAACAATCCCCTGCAATCTGTTCTTGTTCTTGAGAGAAAAGGAGTCATACCAACAGATAAAAGAGAAGGTTAAAGGTGATTCAGTAAAACAAGAATAAAACATTTGCATAAAAGTCCTGTCAACATTAAAACTACGACGCTTCCGATAAAAATACATCCAGGTGGGTGTCCAGGTATTTATAAGTGTTCACCAGCTCTACTGCCTGGTTCTCAGTCCTGACAGGAGAGATGTTCGGAGGATTCGTCAGAAAGTCGGTGCACATTTCTTTTGTTTTGCTGATATTGATATTTACTGCACCAGTCGGTGAATTCTTCCACTACGGGTCCGTGATCAGGGTCATCACTGCTCAGCAAGGACACCATAACCGAGTCATCCACAAATTTAATAACGTTACGACCTACGTGTTGGCTGCGACACTCATTTGTATATAAAACAAATAATAAAGGTGAGAGGACGCAGCCCTGTGGGGATCCAGAGGAAGAGGTGAGAAAACATCATCAACTCTCATCCGTTGTGGTTGCTCTGGTAAAACGTCGACCAGCCAGGCTACAAGACCAGAGTCAATTTTGTGGGAGTTTCTTAATCTTTCTGCCAAAACGTGCAGCTTAAAACAGTTAAAAGCAGATGAAAAGTCAACAAATAAAAGATGAGCGAAAGACCTGCTCCCTCAAGATGGGTTAAAACTAAATTCAGCAGGGTGCCTGCAGCATCTTCAACACCTCTGCCTGACCTGTAAGCGAACTGCAGCGGGTCCATGATCCTGGACCCGGGTCTGGAGTGATCCTTAACAATTTTTTCAAAAGACTTCATGGCCAGGAAATTTAGATTTAGTGCAACAGGTCTGAAGTCGTTAGGAGTTTTGGGAGATGCAGATTTAGGTACTGGAACAATGATGGAATATTTCCAGAGTGAAGGGACTTTATGAAGCTGGAGGGATGTTGAAAAAATAAAACTAAATATATCTGCCAGCTGGACAGCACAGTTTTTGAGGACCCAATCTCCAACACCATCAGGACCAGGACTTTTCCTCTCCTTAACTCCACGGAAAGTCTAACAATGTTGCTCCTTTCAACAACAACACTGCTCTGAGAAGAGGCAATATTTCTAAAGACAGACAATTCTTCACTAAGAACATTGACATTAAAATGGTTAAAAAAAACTATTCAGTTCATTGGAAAGCACCAGGTCAGACCTTCCATTTAGGGAGACGTGACATTTCCTTGGTGGCATCCCCATCATGGATTTCACCCCCTCCCATGCAGAGTGAGAGCTGCCTGCACTTAGCACACTCTCCACCTTGTCCTTGTACCTGTACTTTGCCAGTTTGAGCTCCTTATAGCACACAGATCATACTTAAAGCTGATTTCTTTTAGACTCAGAAAGAGAATATTTGCATAAGGTGCATTACATAAAAAAGAATAATCATTCCACCCATATTTGGTATACCATTTGTATGAAGAGAATAAATCAGATCCACAGTTAACTCACTGCTGTGAGTCATGGATCGTCCAAACGAAGACAGGATCCTAGCATACGGTGGATCAGTTAAAGGTTAAATAATTAGCATATTTTCTGTAAAAATAATTTAAAATGTTCTCATTTACTGCGAGAGATAAAAAGAAGCTTCCCTATAAACAATCTGTCTCTCTACATCAACAATGTCTGTCAAGCTTTTCTCCTTTCAAAATAAGAGTTACATGCACTGTGCAGCTCTTTCCTACTTCCTGGTTCCTTAACCAGTCATATACAACTCCCCAAGGTTGCCAAACAACGGACAGCATTTGGTATTTTATGTCGGCAAAAGAGCAGCAGGTATGGAAGGTAGTAAAAGAAGTGGACCAGAAATAGTTTCAGAAAAACCTAAAAAGTCTCGGCATCCTGCAAAGCATGATGTTGGCTGGCGCTATGTTCTACGTCCTCCATAGACTGTAAATAAAAGAGCCATCCTCTCACAAACTGGCAACCTACGGAAACTCTCCGAGGGGGAAGGGAGGACGAACGCTCTCCATTTTTTTCTCTTTTGACTGCGGTTCTGATTTGAAACACTAGGTGTCAATGTTACTTATTTCACCTTTAACAAATCTGAATAAATATTTTAATTGAACTTAATCAAAAGAGGGCTGCTTGGTGATGTGGTGGTTAGCAGTAAACAGTTGCCTCACAGCAAAAAGCTTCTTCATTTGAACCCCAGCTGGTCCAAAATAGAGTTAATGTGATCTTATGTTAATTGGAGTGAATGTAAGTGTAAGTAGTTATTTGTGTCTCTCTTTTGCTTTTTGCTGGACTGGCTGCTTGTCCAGTGTATGCCCTGCCCCTCTCCTCGTAGCCCCTGGGAAAGGCTCCAGTCCCCCATGAACTGGCAAAGCAACAAGCAGGTATGGACAATGACTGGCTGGTTGGACAATGGATGAATCACTCAGAAAATGTGTCCAACAGAGGACATTTTTTTGTAATGTACAAATTAAGTTTGTAAAGTGTCCCATATCTTTTAAAAGAAGAAAAAAAAAATAATTACAGAGATTTTGTCCAAAATACAGTATATGTTTCCTCATGCTGTCTGGACTCAGAACCATAAGTGTCATCAGCAGTGACAACAGCACCAAACTGTGTAATTTATATATACTTACAAACTACGTAGTTTCCACTAACTGCTGCAGCAGCAATACTGTACACGTTGGTCCAATATAGAACAACTCAATAATATGAAGAAACACTACTAAACTTTGACAGATTTTCTTAATGAACCCCCTCATGGCTAATTCAGCATCCATCTTACATCCTGTCTCATTTCTGAGCTCTATCCATCAAGTAAAAGTCAGTCTGATGTTGTCTTATCTCTTGCTCTGTCCCTGCCTCTCACAAAATGATGATAATGTCTTCTTGTGTTTCTTGGTGAAGCCGCCATGATGTGCGTTGGTCAGTGTGTTGATGTCTAGTTGCTGACATGGGATAAGGTGCATTAAGCTAAACACAGCTGCAAAGTGACGCAGCATCCTGGGAGAAGAAGTGGGGTTTGATGGCCTCAGGGCACTGCTGGCAAGCAGTGGCTCCAGGAATGTACATTATAAATGTCACTGTGCCATTAAAACAAGCCAGAAACACGTATTTCTAAGGTCAGACAGTTGTATATTTCTACCTTAATTCTACCTTGTGTTAATGGGGGAACTCATTAGGAACTCTGGGTAACTGAAAGTGTGCGTCTGTGTTCATGTGCCCTACATGTAATATAACAATGTGAGAAGTCACTCTGCAGATATGTTGCTTGTTTTCATTATATATTCATTTTTGGGCTTGGGTCAGCAATCATTAACCCCCTTCATTATAGGCCACTATAGCAACAAGCTGTTTTTCCACAAATAATACAGTAAGAATTCTTTTTATTACAGATAAAATGCACACATGTCAGTGGTTGAGCTGTACGTTAACCTTTCTGTTATCACATATCACATTTGTCTCCTAACCACTCCGTCTACCTCCGACAGAAGTAATTATTCCAGTGGGGACTCTGCAGAACAGTTTGCTTCTGCTACCTCCATCCACACAGAGCTGCAGGCTGCACTGAATCAGAGAGCTTTAAATCACACAGGACTTTTCTAGGCGTACTCCATCAGAGCAGACCCTGTTCATTTGGACAAGCATGAATCAGATTATTATTAATTAGGCTACATGATGGTCAGCTTAGACATAAATAACTGTGAACTGACAGATTTTAACCAGAAAAACAGGCTGGATTCTGTAGGTACATGGGAGATTTTTAGATATTTGGGTTATAAGGATATCCCTTCAAAAGAGAGCTCCATGTTTCACACACTCTTGCTTAGCTCTGAATTTCTAGAAGGAGGCCACACCAGAGAATGGGGAAATATTACTATTTTCTCCCAGCAGTGTAAAAATATTTTTTTACTGACACCTTTAACTGAATTCATAACTTATGTTTCAAATTAAATATTTAAGCTACTGACCTTTAAAGGTCAGCAGTGTGCAGAGGAATACACTTTCTTAGTTAAACATATCAAGCTACATGATTCAAAGGTGTCTATGCTGTACACTGATTAAAGAGTTGCCTGTTTTGAATTTTTAGCAGAAATTTGTGGTATGCCATATGATTAAACAAAATCCTGTAATTTTAAAGGTATGCCTCAAAAAATATCTGCTACAAAGCGCCCATGAAATTTAAAGACCAACAGTGTCTTAGTGTTGCTCTAAAACCACTCCGGGGTCTGCTCTGGTTTTGTTTTTCCCACCCACCAAGGCAAATAAGAGGCGTGTGGGACATCAAAGAGCCACAATGACCTCGGGGCCTCCAGGGGCCAAACCATATCTGAACTCAGGCAACATTTCACCTGAACAAATCGCCACCTGATTGTGTCCATCTTATCATTATCTATCCTGTCAATCACTTCTTTAAAAAAAAGGTAGTGATGATTGTGAGGTCAGTGTAGCTCTAAAGAGGTGAAGTTATCAGCACTGAATGCGCTGCACAGTGAGGCATAAATAAACACACATATGTGTTTGTTGACTTAGTTCAGGCTATGGTTTGTGCGCCTGCTCTTGGTCAGCACAAGTCAAATACATGGTTGGTATATTTTGACTCTCCAACCTCCATTTAAATCACCGCTGAGGAGTGACAGAGTTTTTTGCTGCACGTCCAGCATCGTGACTTAAATAAACAAATATTTCCATCCTTTTTGCCTCAAGGTGTTCGTCGTTACACACATTTAGTGATGGAAGTTATGATTTTAATAAGCATGACAGGAGAACGGCTGTTGGCATTCCTGTGTCAAAACATTTATGCAGCATGTGAAAAGGCATGTGGTTTTACCTGTGGTCCAGGGAGAAAACGTTGATTTTTATTTTAGTCTTCAGCCACACTGCCTGGGCTCCTATAGAGCCGGACAGTGGGAGCATTTAGCGGAAGAGCTGGACGGCTCAGCCAATTGGTCTGGTCATTCAGACGTCTCACTGGGTGGGTTGATTTACACTGCGGAGCAGAGAAAATGAAACACCTGCACAATGTAATCCTTGTGCCTTTTTCATGATAGTTTGATTCACTGCGAGAGAAAAGCAATGAAACCGCATTTGGTCTGTATTTGCTCAGATTGTATTCACTGTCCTCTTTTATACTTCCTACATCTTCTTATACCTTTTGAGCTGATTTAGTTATAACCTATTTTTTTTATTGGATTCATTTGCATATGCTGATACATACATTTGAATTCACTTACACTGTAGAAACCAAAAGTACAAATTTGTCTTTTTAACATTTCTTTCTAAGTTAAATGAGCAAACAGTTTTGAAAAAAGAAAATTGTTTGAGCCATGCACCCATGCACAGTAAAATGGTTGTTCAAGTCTTGGAAATAGTGTCATTTCACCATGTCAATATTATGAATACATGTTAGTAGCTAGTTCCGATAAAAGTTCAGACACACTTGGTACAAACAATACATACTGTACATAGTGCAGTATGTATTGTTTGTATAAATATGTATATTCTCTTTACTGGATATGAATATATTGACATTCGGGTTATGGACATATGTTGGACATTCTTCTTACTTTACTATATTTCATTGTTCTTGATAAATAAAATGATTTTTAAGGGGTATTTGAAGTCTTAAATACAGACTTCTTGGGCTGCACAGTGGTGTGGTGGTTAGCACTGTCGCCTCACAGCAAGAAGTCTTGGCTTTCTTGCTTGATTATTTTACCAGGAAGTTTGATCAAATATCGTGTTTTGCAGTAAAACCCATGAGACTACAGTAGGTGGTGTACTGCACAATCTACCACTACAAGCAAAAAAGACAAGCTAATTCAACAGCTAATCCAGCTAGCTTCAATATATCAGTAAATTATTCACTGCATCGCCAGCTTCAGCAAGCTGGTTGCCAGTCTGGAGATAATAATGTCCACCCTCTGTGTTACTAGGAAACACAAAGCAGTGTTAATCCTAGTTTGTTTAGCAGGAAGAGACAAACTCCTAAACAGAGATTACGAAGCTGAACCATGCACCAAAAATGTGTAAAACAATGGTGCAATATTCACAAAAGATACAGCCCTTTGCCAAGAGCAGAAGCTTATGGACAGTAGTAAGGCAAACTGTCCCAGAGGCAGGTAAGTATCTACTGAGTCACAAAATATAAAACTCTGATCCTGTGTGTATAGCTCTTGTATCTATACAAAAAGCTTAGTTAATTACATCTAAAGGTATTAATATGTACACTGGTCCTCTTAAGAATGCATGTATATTCAGCCATGCATTTTACTCACTGGAAACTGTGTAACCATACCTTGTTCAGAACAGGGCTGGGATCAGGTCGTTTCTCAGCAGATTTAAAACAAATTACTGGTTTAATTGCCACAGTATCTGCAAACAAGGTCATCAGTTCCAACAAAAATAGCATGTTTACAGCAACTAAAACTTCTATTAAAAGGGGTCAGGTTGTAAGTCTTGTCATCAAGAATTGCATTTATAAAGCCTGGCGAAACCAACATTAGCACCAAAATGCTCGTGCTCATTCTGTGTTGGACTGGCAACCCATCAACCTTGCCTCCTGTCAAATAGCAGCTGTGACAGCAGTGGCCATAAAAAATGGATTGGATTGATTGTCAGTTTGGATTTTATACAATTCAATATTAAAATTCTAAAAATGACATTTTATGATTGAATCATTTCATTACTGGGTCAACATGAATTTACAAACAATGAAAATTTACTTTTTATTGAAGATGTTCATAAAATCTTGTGACTTCTGGTTTAGTCCGTGGATCCAGTAATGTTTGTTAGCATATCTGTATTATGATATCTGGCAGTTTCTCTCCAGGATCTGCTGATTTTTAGATTTATTCCTAGAACTGGAGCATGAAAATAATTACCCTGTGATCAGAAAAGATAGACTGTTTGAAGAAAGCTCAGCCCCAAATTACTTAAAATGATGTCCACATTGCTGTAAAGTCAAACAGTCAACGGCTGTTTTTCTGTTTATTTTTGCTACTAGATGAGCTCAAACTGTTTACTAAAGACTACTTCAAATTCCTTTTGTTCTGCAACTGATTGACAACTGTTTATAGCATGCAAAATGCAATCAAATGAGACTATTGGGTTTCAGCTGAGTGTGAAGTGTGTTTCATAGCAATACTTTTGTGGCTTGAATTGCACTAATTATGGAAGATCTCGTTTAAACAGCTATCCATCAGCACATGAATTTGGGGCTGTTGCAAGTAGAGCTGGCAGCTTGATGGCTTGTAAATGGGCACAGGATCTGGGAATGGCACAGAATCTTTCAGTTTGGTTGAGCTATAAATTTTTCTGTCATGTCTCATCATTCCATGAGATCTAAATCCCTTTTTAAATTGCGGTAACATGCTGGACTGAGGCAACTCTGAAACTTTAAAGACTTCCTAATCAGAAATATAGCAAGAACTATTTGTCTTTTAATGAAATAATTATGTCTTATTTTCATTTATTAGCAAGCCTATTTAATTTTTTTCTGTTTTCTTTCTAATTCAATCCCCCTTTTTGCACAGTCTGGTTCTTTGTGATCTGGATGATGTTTTCAGCAGCTCTGCTCGCTGGATCTATAGCCGTGAGGAAAGGATGATGAACGGGCAAGAAACAGTAGCTCTCAGCTCTGGCGGCCATTAGCTAACAGCCCAAGACCAATCACTCTGACGGCTGTGTTTAATCAGTTACTGGCTTTGTCAAAAAAATGCATCTCTGCATTATCTGCAAGTTAAACCTTTGACAGTGGAGCGTGGAAAAAGAGAGGATGGAAATAAAGAACAGACAAAGCCTCTTCCAATAAACAGGAACAAATGTTGAGAAAAATTTCTCCCTTCTTTTTCTTCAAGCTGTAAGTTGCTTGCCCAGAAGACTTTTACATCAGAGCAGGCTGGCACGTTGTTGTTATGAATATGCTTAACCAGAGAAAATGAAGCAAAATGGATAAAGCCTGAGATGTTTACTGAACTGTGTGTTCAATTTGCATTTGTTCCATGACAATTAGTTGAACATTAACACCAAATGTGAATTTAAAGCTGTTAAATGTCTGCAGAAAGAACAAAATGCTTACAAAATATTTAGATTTTTGATGTGTACTTCCTCAAAGAGTAGGCACTGCACTTTCATGCATCGCTAATTTTGAGTTTGTAGGATACTAGTTTATTGTAATTAGTAGTGTCTTTTCATCCAAGCTGGAGATCATTAGCAAATTCACTTTTTGATCTGTAAATGCCCAAAATAAACCTTCAGAGAAAAAGCTTTTGTGTGAGAAGAGAAGAAATGTCAGAATCGGGGCCACAGAAAAGCTTCATGCTCACCATATGCTGAGGGCACATTTGGGTGAAACTTTAAAGCTTTAAATCAACTGTGCACTTTGTTCTAGTGCTATAAAATGTCATCAGATCATTATAAATGCCTATAATATCTTTTGGAAGTAAGTTAATAAAAATGTATTGTAATCGCAAGACAAGTTCTAACCTTAAAGTCTTTTCAGGTTTGTAAAAAAAGGCCAAAAAAAATGGCTGGAAAATCAGTCTTGTCACAAACAGATCTTAGGTTCATCTAAATAAATAATAAAACTGTTAGGCTGCAAATAAACAATAATTAGATGATGTGGTGACATATTTATGATGTCATATGATACAATACGATACGATACGATGTGATAAGATTCAATACAATGTGTATGATGCGATGCATTGCGGCACGATACACACAATACAATAGACAAAATAAAGAAGTCAAGTTGGAGAATTTTGTGAGTACAAATTGGAAAATTTAATAAGGTCACCAGTGCTTTTTTTTTTAAAGCTAGACAGAAAATTAAGTGTTTAATTTGTGAATCCTGGAATCTAGAGACAGCTCTATTTTGAAGTGGGTGTCATTAGCTCGAGCTTGGATTTTCATTTATTCTGTTTCTCTTCTCCTCTGTTATTTTCTTTATCACCTTTTTTTTTTTTTTTTTTTTTTTGGTTTGTTTAGAGGCACCAAAATGTGCAAGCTTATACCGTAAAATGTCAACGGCAATACAAATATTAATTTGGAAAGTAACTTGGAATAAATTACTTGCAGAACTAATACACAACATTACAACTTACTACAATAAGTAATCAAGGTATGCACTCTTAGGGTTACACCCAAAACTGGTCATTGGTATACTGAAGTTCAAGGTGTAGATTAGATTAGATTAGATTAGATTAGATTAGATTAGATTAGATTAGATTAGATTAGATTAGATTAGATTAGATTTGCTTTCTTAGCACACACTTTAAATCTGGTATTGACTGATTGTTTCATCCAAGAAGTCTTATAGCATTAAAAATAACTACAAAATAACAACTACATGGACATATGAGGTATAAATATACAATATCATTCATTATGCATATTCCAGGATGCACAACATGGCTGAATTAGCAAAGAAACCCAAGATGACATTATTGGAGGATAAAAAAACAAAAAAAGTTGGACAGTGATGAAAGATTAAACAAGAGTCAATAATCATACTTTCACTGGCTAAAGCTCAGCAAGGAGTCGGGATGCAAGACGGATTTTGACTTAAGTAGTTTCACTTTAACTTGATTTACCCTGCAGAAACCTTGTTTGAAACTTTGCCAAAGAAATAGCACAATGTAAAGACTTTTGATCCCTGGATGCCTCAGGAGCTGCTTCTGACTTGTCTACATTTGTTTAAACGTTGGAACACAACATGTAGTAACGCTGCTTAAACAATCCAAGTATTTCTCTGTGGGCATTGACACCCATTGTTTGTTGTCGCTACTGACGTGTCTTTTTTTATTGGTTTGCTCTGCTTTCTTTCTTTTCGACATTACAATAAGAAATGGGTAAATACCTCTTTAAAAAAAAGCTTTGCAAGCGACTAAACACTCCAAGTCAGATGGGATGGAACATACTTATTTGCAGATTTGTATGCCTGTGCCCAATCTAAAAGTGTATCAGTTCAACATGTGTTACATACTTCAATCTGTCTCCATATAAGTCATCCCCAGGTCAGACAGTGAAAAGCCGTTGGAGAGCTTTTCGTTGCCCACTTTCACAGAACATCAAATCAAAGCCTCAATTACTAAGGTTAATCTATTTCCGGTAAAGTCCTGATAAAAAGCAGAGGTGAATAGCACTTACGGGAGGCATGTATTGTTGAGAGCTTACAAACAACTCCTGAATGGGACTTGATAATCCCATGCAGCTCTCCCACTTTGCTCCACTGGGATCTATTGTGAAAATGCTTCTGTGGACTTCTGTGGCCTACCAACAGCAGGGGACATTTTGTTGCAGTATGGGGCACAAAGTTAGACTGGAGTGGCTGCAAATGTAATCCACAGTAGCTCACAGCCCCGACTGAGTCTAAGAAGATAAGACTGTCTTCGGGCTAATGACAGGTCACAGCAGGTACCTGACCCATCCATTTCCCTGCAATAAAGCCTAACTTATAGCTCAGTCCCCTGAGGCTTCAAAGAAAGAATCAGGCTAAGCCAGGCCAACCCTGCTAAGGGTCACAGGCACTGAGAAGAAAAAAAGTTGCAAACCACAGAAGATGGCTGACTGCTTGTCAGACTGCTCATCTATCTCTCTGTAAATGTTACCTCTGACATTTGCAGCTCTGCCCAGTCACGTGGGCCTGACGGCCAAGGTACAAAGAAGACATGAGGTGCTCCAGAGGTCAAGGAGGAATGTCAGAAGACCCATTGCCCCCTGACCTCTGGTCTCCAGAGGAGGGTGGGGTGCCATTCAGCTCTTGGCAGCGTGTGTCCAAAGTCTGACCTGAAACCAAAGTCCTGCGACAACCAAAGGTCTTCAGCAGGCACCTTCTCACAGTATGTCAGGCACAGGGAGTCTCCTATTCATTCACATGTGATGGGTGCATAGAAATGAGAGGGCAGCTGAAAGAAAACAAAAGAGGCAGGTTTTTTGCTCTGACAAGAAGAAGAGGAGGTTTAATCAAGAAAAAAAAACTTTACCCCATTTTGACCATCTCTTATCACTTAATAAATTTGACAAAAGGAATAATTTTGGTAGTAATAATTAATTATGTCTATAGTTATAATGAACATGCTCCATGTCAGTCTGCTAAACCAAAATAGTGAACATGGTACGATTACCAACAACTGTAGTATCTATCCATTTTCTATGCTTAGTCAAATTCAGGGTTGCAGGGGAGCTGGAGCCTATCCCAGCATTTTAGCAGGTGAGAGGTAGGTACACCCTGGACGGGTCACCAGTCCATCACAGGGCCATCTCAGAGAAACAAACAACCACTTGTGCTCACATTAATTTCTAGGGAGACATTAGAATAACCAATTAACCTAACATGCATGTCTTTGCATGTTCTTGTATGCGTGGGTTCTCTTCAGGTACTCCGACTTCCTTCCACCATTCAAACTCCACACAGACAGGCCACTGTACGGTACGGTACTCCAGCTGTAGCCAACTCAGCTGAGCATGTTACTGCATTGATTGATTAGTCATAAATACTTCACACAACCCCGCTTAAAAAAAAGAAACGGGGAATAAAATATATATCTGTTTACGACCTCACAATGCTATAAGTCTCATGAATATCTAGCAAATGCATCCCACTGTTTGCTCATATGATGTTGATCCATAAAACAAAAAATATCATCAAACATCTTCTTATTTAGGTTCATTACAGCTATAAATCCTGGCTGAAGTTTGCTGTTTGATTTCCATTTGGTATCAAGCCTATTTTTTAGTTCACAGAAAAGAAAATTTTCCATCAACAGTGTTTCAAAATGACAATATGAAATTATAATCCAGCATCGCTCTGAAAAATAAACAAAGAGGGGGAGAGAGAGAAACTCATTTATAATGTTAACCAGCAAATGATGCCAGCCAGACTGGGGTCCCTTCAAAGCCTTATTTGCTCAGACAAACTCCAGTACCATTCAGGGACTAACTTTCCTCCTGTGATGTGATTTATGGCACCTCATTTGGAGTACACAATTAGGACCTGTAAAGTTGCTTCCAAACACTGAGAGCTTGTATTTGTGCATGGTTTCACCCCAGAGTCAGCCTCAGGCAGCTGAACTGAACATTAACAGCATCAGCTCCCCCAAAGGGACGCTGGATGGCACGCAACACAACCGGCACACAAACTAACACAACGCAACGACCTCCTGCCTTGCCTATGATAAAGGATCAGGTCACTACAGCTCCAGAAGAGAGTCACACAGAGGGAATAAGGTGGAGAGTGCAAGCCAAGCAAGCAAGCAGAACTTACACTGATGGGAAAAAAAGGTCTCATACTCACTTTCATAACCGTCTTGGATTTTATGGTTTTAGTTTATACTGATTTGCTAGTGATATTCCTTCACAAGGGACCAGTGAAGCACCCTGTAAAAATCCCCAGTTTATGCAAGCTAAAGTCTAAGTAGTCTCAGTTGGCCAGCAACTCGACCTTCTCTGTTTTCCCAGCCTCTCACGTCACCTTTTAGCACATTAGAGGTGGAGACGTAGAAATAAAAGGAGAGGAAGAGGAGGATAAAAATAAGGGTATGGATTTAATCTGCTACAGATAGTCGAGCTGAGCTGTAGCTTAGAAACACCCACACAGGCTGGGTCCAAGTTGGACCCGATGGATTTTGACACTGCCAGCTTGGCAAGCTCGCGTCTTTTTCTATGGTCACAAGGAAAAGTAAAAAAAATTGAAAATAAATTTAAAAGTTAGGGAGAGAGGCTGCTGAATATTTAAGTTTGATGTTGCTGAACACCTGCTGGATTCAGTCCTGTGGCAGATGCTCACAGTTCCAGCATATCTCTGTCAGCGAGTGCAAGGCATGTGACCCTATTCTCTGATCACAGCAAGCTAAACAAATCATCCTTAAATGTCAGCTGTGGGTGTTCTGGCTCACAAGCCCAAAGGCGCTCTGCTAATAAGTGATAGAACAGATGGAAAGTCACAAAGGGATTGAGAGCAAATTGGCCAGTTTTTAAAGACGCACAAAAAAAGGACCAACACACCTCATGTGATGAAATAGTAAATTATTAGCTGGAGCCAAAACCACAGGTGAGATGTTGAAAGCATTTTAATGAAGGTGTCAATAAGAGAAATATTTCTCTGCAGGTAGTGCTCTTTTGTTTGTCCTTTCAGCTGTGGTTTATGCTGCTCTGATAGCTTGTCATTTCCTTCAAAGTAACCACAGAGGTTAAAAAAAACACTATAAAAAGTAAAGCTGTTCCGGCATGTTTGACATATTAAATGTAAAAAAATCTCACACACAAGACATATGCTTGAGTTGCTATTTGGCTTGGAAATCATGTCCAAGATGTCAGGTATGCCGGTGTGATGCCTGGGACTAACACCCAACCATCAGAGCACAGCATAAACAAGGCCAGCAACCACTGCGCTGCAGAGGAATGCTGTAGGGGGCAGGGGGCCATCATCATGGACCTACCTGACCTCCACAGCTCACTGCAGTGGAGCAGATGGACCTTCACCTGGTAATCCCACCACAACAGCGAGCAGCAGGGACAGCTCTGGCAGCTCAGCCTCTTTAAAGAGCAGAAACTCCCTGCAGGGACGGACTCCAATAAAATCTCTTTGTTCTTCAGCGAGTGCTACATCTCAGGTCCTCATCAGTGCTCCGGTTTGGGGTTTCAGCAGAAACTAAATACCCCGAGGCTGCTTTCTCCTTATGCTCTTTGTTGGTGGAGTGAAAGGAAAATTGAAGTGAGCGCATGCTGATTTATTAGGCTGACACTTCTAATTGCCTTATCTTTGCTTTAGTTCATTATTACTGTCATTTTGGAGTTCTTTTAAATGTTCGTGCTTGTGTTTGACTTTACATTTCATCTGTTTAACACTAACTCACTGCAAAAACGGGATCATTTCCATCATCAATAAATCTGTGAATTATTTTGTTCTGTGCAAACAGCTTTTTAGAGGTTCACAAGGCCCAAAAGACCAAATCTATAATCTTATTTATAATCTTTAAAATGGTTCAGCCGAATCACACATTATTATTATTATTATTATTATTATTATTATTATTATTATTATTATTATTATTATTATACCACTACATGTGGTTGGCTTAGTAACTTTTTCTCAGCTACATTACAAGTTTAAAAGAAAGATTCCCAGGATTTATTTATTTATTTATCCCATTTATTTTCTGTCCTAAGGGTGCAAACTAAGATGGGAAAAATTGTCATCATGCTGCTTCTTTTAGCTGGAATGAGCTGCAAAAACACTTGAAATTTAATAAAATTTAATATTCTCTTTGGATGCTTTCAAGAAAATGCTGGGTGGTTTAGATGCAGGTACAATCGTCTGTAGATGTCGTGCTTGATTTGGGAATTTTAATTTAAAGTTTTATTTATTTATAAATTGTTTTTATTTAGTTTAACCCTTATTCAGTTTGAATGTGTGTTGTTGGTGTGTTTGTATTATTTTAACAGAGCTGCTGATGTTCTGGCCAGGACAAACAAATATGCACAGTAATTAATACTATTATTACTATTTACATTTAATTTGTAAAAGCTCACTGTTTGGGACATTTTTAAATGACACTTCATATTGATTGTGTGTTAATTTAACAATAGATTTTAAATACTAATAATCCAAAAAGTATCTGAACAGATCAGCCACAACGGTGTCTAAAAAGAACAAAAAGCATCAATTTATTTACTGTTTACTTGCTTGTTAAGTCACTATGTTAAACACATTTTATTATTTTTTGTTTTAATTTATTTTATTTTCAGGTTTTGTGATGCTTTTTTTTTTTTTTTTTTTTTATCAAAATCTTCCCTGAAGATAAAAAAAAGTGAATAAGCACAAGGTCTGTGAAAGTGTATGATTACAGAAAAATGAGACATCTGTCTGAGATGTAATTTTAAGATCTTGGTCTGTTTGTTTATCGTTGCCATGGAGATAAAGGATGAGTGTGTGCCGCTGAATACCTACGGTCTGGTTTTATTAGCTTCCGTGTATAGGAGACATCAAGCCACAACCTTCTAATTATCACTTCCGCCTTTTGGAAACACTTAGAAAACCTCAGAGGGGTTTGATTTACACCCATAAATTGTAATAACATTTTTTTCTTGTGCTGAGCGCTTCATGTTACCCTGTGGTCATTCTCTGCATGCCTAAATCTGCTTTGAATGTCCTCATTTATTTTCAAATCATAAAAACTTTTCTCTTGACTGACAGTATTCTTTGCCTTGTTAAACCAAAAAGGACTAAATGTAGAAAGTAGTCATAAAACCTTCCAAATTCTATTTGTTAATGATTCGTCAGATAAATCTGTTTATGACAGTTGGATACCTCAGCATGTGAAAGAGGACACGCCACCAAGAGAACAATAGAGAGAGTAAATATTTGATCCATCTTTCTTCTCTGCTGTGTCTAGCTGTCATTACAAATAGAGGGTGAGATTCGGAAGATTGCATGCCTGGCGTGTATAATGACCCATAAACAGCTTGTGTGAGTAATGAAATATGGTTTTAATTGAAGTATAAATGTTTATGGCTATATGTAGGAGACATCAAAGCCACGGCTGAAACTCTGTGTACAGCTGTGGCTGCTATCAGGGACGGCTAATAGTGTTTATCCGAGTTGATGAGCAAATTTTCATGGTTGCCTTTTTCAAGCAAACAAACACATCTTCTTGAATGGCTGTCTGTCAATAAATGGTGTCTCAACATCCACTTCTCATTAGGCTGATCATTTTCCATTGTAAAGGGGGAACAATTACAGAATCTAACCCACGAGCACAGAGAAACACATTTACTGAAAGCAGCGATCATCAGCGGCAGTTGCAGCTTTTCACTGAAGGTCAGAGGTCAGAAACAAAGTGGATCTTTGTTCCAGACATGTTAGTTCATACGCTTAACTCTAAATCTGATAATCTTATGATTTTCATGCTCGATAATCACTTCAAATTAAGCTCATTGCACATGTGCCTTTGAGTTCGACTTAGTTTCTGGATCTGCTTGAAAAAATCTTTTCAGAATCATTAAAAATCCTCCACGTGGTCCGCTTATCAGTACTTAGATGTTGAAGCAGAGCAGACTAATCTTTGTGCAGAGTTTTTCTTTCTTGTTATTTATAACCCAATTCCAAAAGAAACGATGCTGTGGAAAATCTAAAGGAAAAACAGAATGCAATGCAACGTTTTACTCACACAACACAACATAAACCAGAACATTTAATTTAGTTATTTTCTTTTAATTTCGTCTTATTGTAATTTTTGTCATTATATTTTTTATTTACTTTTTAATGCGTCTCCTGCACCCCACGGTAATGCTTTTAATTTTTTATGTAATTCTTGCACATAAAATGTGCTTTACAAATAAACTTGCCTTGCCTAGACAACATATCAAATGTTTAAAATGAGTTTCCAGGGAGTAAAAATGGGCAGAGTTGCTGTAATTTTCATACTTACAATGCACAAAAGAAGTGCCTGTCATAAGTGTACTGTGTAATGGTTTTAAAATTACTCATCTAGTAACTTCATTGTAAGTTTTGCCCTGATATAATTCAGCTCAGATAACAACCAGTTGGTACTTTGCTTACAGGGTAGTTCCACAAACCAACCCGGGATAGTAACTGTAGCAAGGTTTCATGGCTACAGGAACAGTAAAGTTAAATGAGCAAAGATAAAGTCAGGGTTAATTTAATCTCACCTACGTTGTCACAAAACTGTCTGTACTAAAATGTCTAAGAGTTGGCCTTTGCAGAGATGACATTCACATATGTCACTATGATTTAATAGATTTAAAGCTGTGGTTGCATCATTCCAAAGGGATATTCATATTTATACTTAAAGCATTTGTTTCTGTTTTTGGTTTTTTTAGCCTTTTCATTTTTGCAATGTGCCATCTTCATTCATTATAGATGCACAATTTTCAAGCAGAGGCCTAAAAAACAGGCACAGGGCTCAAAAGGGTTAAAGAAGAACAAGTATGTCTGGTTTTATGAAATGAAAATGAATCCATTTTTCTGTGTCGACGTGGTCTCAGTTGGATCTCTGAGCTCTGCTACGTCTGTACGACACATTAAAAAACGGCTGTAAGCCATCACAGTGTCAGCATACAGTTACGGATGTAAGAACAAGTAGTAGATGTATTCATAATACATATTTCAACAAAGTAATTTCACTTGGACAAACAACAGGCCAAAAAAAATATTATGCAATGCAGAGCAGTTATAAAACAGCCGAGTAAAGGAGACTCATTCCAGTTAATATTTTGTACCCCGAAACACATTTTAGTTGTTATAAAAACATATTAAATGATTTTGTTGGATCTACTGGCCAGACAAATAAAGCTCTGTGAACTGTGTAACACTTAAACACTGTGTGGCAGTAAAAAATTTAAAGTGCAATTTTATCTAATCCAACTTGTTAATATGCAAACAATAAATTTAAATAAAAAAATGAAAAAGAAGTGTTCAATAGAGTATACAATACAGCACCTTTTCCAAACGATAAAAAACATGCCACATGCCCAAAAGACAGACAGAGCTTTCTGTTTATGGAAACTTTTTAAGTGCTGTATCTGCACAAATAAAGACAAAACGGTGAAGGGCCAGATTAGAGAATACCATCATTAATCAGCATCTCTGGAGCTGAATGGCGTAGTGGAAGGACAGGCTTGCAGTTTATGTAAGGGATGTTTTTCTTTGGTGTTGTGCTCCAAAAAAGCTTTTTTACAGCAAGGCAAAAACACTGAATCCTGCAGGAAAGAGAACTTCAGCACCTGCACTTAATCCAAAAAGTCAGCTTGATCATTAGGAACCCACACATCGTCACAAACACCCATTGACAGAACAACTATGCACTCAAGCACCCTCTCTGCATGAATGCATTTGTTTAGCATCCAGTATCTGACAAAGTCTTGTGTTTCCAGAAGTAGAGTGCCATTTCCAGGAGCATGCAGGGACGTGACCACGTCGGAGCTCTGGTTCCTGTTAGTAAGAACTATTATAGGGTAAAAAACAGCATGAAGCCGAACTTTTAATTATAAATTATCACGGTTGTGTATCCAAAAGCACGAACTGACTGCAGTATTATTATTTCTACCATGTGTTGATCATATTTTGATTATTGTCTGAATATATTAATGTGGAGTTATGCTGCACAGATCATTTCTAAACTCAAAAGTATATTATGTTCTTTTATTTCTAATACATTTTTAGTCACTATCTTAATCAGCCATTTGGTGCACCTTAATCCAGTGTTTCTCAAGCTGGGGGTCATGATCCTCATGGGGGTCTGGAGATAATTTCAGGGGGTCACCAGATCGTTGTAATATCAGGGCTGCCAGCTCTCCCACGTTGTGCCATGAGACTCACACAGAGTGGCTTCACACGCTCTCTCACGCCACACCTCTGACTTCTCACGCTTAAATGCACATCAAGAAAAATGCTGGAATGCTGGAAAAGGACATTGTGTAACATTTTCTGTTGTTTACTGGCCAAAGTCGATGTCTGCATTTATGTGTTATCACTGGTGTATTATGACCTCCACCAATGATGTGCCACAGTCTCGTAAGCAAAGAATTTTAGATTTGTTAATACATGTGACGGGTAAGTCGGTAGGGTAGCGCCATGACGGTCTTCCATCTTGAAACTACAGCAAGGGACAAATAGCACCAACTACGAGTTTTCCCTGCAAATAAGCGCACAGTGATTGAGACTCAGGAGGAGAAGATAAACGAGAGCAGCTAACTACTCTGACTAGTTGGAGAATCTGTTAAACTGTTATTCACAACAATGCAGGACCAAGCATGTGCAGCAGCATCATGGGAGCTGTTTCCGCCATTGCCAAAAAAGCAAAAAAGGGGACTTAAAAGGCAACGTAACCAGACAAATACAAGACGAACATCAGGCTAGCCTTCCGCAGGTAGAAGGAGCACAAGAAGGAGAAAGATTTTAAAGGGGATGCTGAAGTTTCTTCAGTCAACGGTACTGCCTAAATGAGCCTGAAGCTTAAAACTCATTTTTTAAATTCATTTTGTCACAGTGTTCATTACCATAAGCAGCATAACAGTAGTTTCTGTTAAAACAGTGGTTCCAAACCTGGGGTCTGGGACCACCCAAGAGGGGCTCCCAAAGAGCACAGGGGGTCCCTGAGGCTTTGAACATAAGAGCCTTTGTGATTAATGTTCACAATTTGTCCATATTTTAAGGAAAAAAAATAAGGCTGTATGTTGTTCATTTAACTTTGGCAGGACTCAACCAGAAAACATTATTTATGGTGAGAATCTCACTTTTGAAAGCCTAAAACCAGCATGATTTCAGCACAGGGTGGAGCAGGGGGTCCACGGCATTTAAGTATATGCATGGAGGGGGTTCCCGAGGAAAAAAGGTTGTGAACTACTAAGCTAAAATACACCAGCCTCGTTGGTACAGAAGTGTATGTTTACATGGTTTCAGTCGCTTTCATAGTCACAGTAAACAGCAGCTTTCAGTTGCGGTAAAGTCGAGCTAAAAGCCGGTGGGAAGGCTTCATAAGCAGGTTTTTACTGTGACAAGAAGCCGGTGCTGTGTCTAGGCCATCCATCGAGACCCATTCGCCCAATGAGAACCATTCTTCCTGCTAAACACAGAGGAACAAAATCTGACTGTGAATTTCTGTCCACCAGATGTGGACCAATTATGATCCAGAGGGAACTTCTTCACCTGAGGGAAAGCTCTATGAATTATGGGATGACATGCTTTCATCTGTGTTGTTCAGGCTTTTTGAGATACGACAGCTACCGTTGAGAAAGTGAGACACTAGAATGCACTAAATGTAAGATACGATGCATGATTCTAACGTTAGATGGCATTAGTTCTTACACAATGTCCCTTTCAGAAAAAGACACCGTTATGATGCAGCACTGCTCTACTTGTGCAGTGTTTAGATTTCCAGACGGCTGCAGTGTCTCATTGTACTGCATTTTACTGCTTTGCTATTGAAAAGAGGTGTGCAACAGTCATCCCTCATTCCTTTATATAATGCCAAGACAACAGAAAACAAGTGTTTTTATTTTGTTAGAATCTGAGTTCATATAAATGAGCCGCATATTAGACAGAAAGAGTTTTTCAGAAATATACCAAGTGTATGGCTGATAATTCTTTGGGAATTACCTTGTTGATGCAAAAATATTGTTTATGTTTGTCGTCTTTGTTTCTTGATTTTTTTCATTATTTTATTTTATTGTATTTAAAAAATTATAAACAGATTATATCTTTGTGGCAGGTTGATAAAAGCTTAAAAATACTTGAGAAGTAATTTTCTACAATTAATGAAGAGAAAACTAAGATGATTCTGTTTGGTAGCAAAGAGAAGAGGGTCACACATGTAAACGCCTGGAGACTCTGGCTCTGTGAATCACAGAGCGAGTTCGTAAACCTGGAGTGTTGATCCGACTTTCAACATTAAATCTGTCACCAAGACAGCTGTTCATCAACACATAAACATTAACAGAATTAAGTTTCTTCTCCCAAAAAGAGCAGTAGAAACTCATCCATGCATTCATCTCCAGTAGGCTGGATTACTGTAATGGTCTTTTAACAGGATTTTCCAAAGAGAGCATTAAACATCTGCAGCTCATCCAGATGCTGCTGCTAAAGTTTTAACCAGGACGAAGAGATCTGCACACATCACACCAGATTACAAATCCTTACCCCGGTTTACTGATCGTCTACAAATCCCAGAACGGTTCAGGCCCAGAATACATCTGGGATGTTTAAATGGTATAAACCGAGGGACCAGGGTCCAGACCAGAGTCCAGACCAGAGTCCAGACCAGAGTCCAGACTAAACATGGAGAAGCAGCAATTAGCTGTTATGCTACAAACAAGTGGAAGAAACTGCCAGTGGAAATTAAACTTTCACCAAATGTAGACAAATGCAGGTTAAAAACATTTCTTTTCTCATGTGTCTAAGTATAAAATCTGCACAATAACTTTTAACTAATTTAGACTGTTTCTTGCTTTTTAATCATTTTGATTTTGATTCTCTTGTTTGATTTTTTTATGTACCTTTTATGCTTCTTCTCCACTCTGCTATAATACTTTTTATGTTTTATGTAAAGCACTTTTGAATTATTTTGTACATAAAAAGTACACAAATAAAATTGCCTTCCCTATAAAACAGGTTAAAATTAAAATTAAAAAGTTTTTTTTTTGTTTGTTTGTTTGTTTTTTTTTCTGTTGAGTCAGCACAGATATATTATTTAACTCAGGAGTTTTTAAGTCATTTTTTATGCCCAATTTATAGGTTAGTGTTAGGTGAATTAACTTTTCTCCAAAAAGGGTCTGATCCATTATGTGTGGTGGGGAAGCAAAAGTCCAAACAAACAAACAAACAAACAAACAAACAAACAAATAAATGAACTTTTAAATTCCATTAGAAAGACCATTTTAAGAGTGCTAATAAATCTGATTCACTGGAAGCAAAACACTAACAAAAATACTGTTCATCCAAGCCAACATCTACGTAAGTTATTTGTGTCAATTACTGCTTGTTGTGCATTAAAGAAATTGACAGTGACCACAATTTTATTAAGATAGATGGTGCTGACAATTAAACTTATTGGACCGCATTATACTTAAATATCTAAGCCAAAGCATCTGGTCTTATGCACATTTTTTTTAAAAGTTCTTAATTGAAATGCAGACAAATAAAAACATATTAATAATTTTCATTTTAACAGTATTGTCCTACTATTTCAGGTAGACCAGCTAGAGGGATTTGAGCCAGTGTCAGCAACAGAAAAGGCAGGAGGGCACACAGGAGAGGGTCATGGCCCCATGAAGGGAGACCAGCTGCTGCAGCCCAGTGCTGAGAAGTGTGAGGTCGGTGGAGCATTCAGAGAAAGGAAAAAGGTGCAGTTCAAGAGCCACAAATAAAACACTCAGAGAGACACAGTAAGAGTGGGAAGATTAAAAAAAAAGCGCAACACTACAATAAAAACAGAAATTCTCCAAAAACACATGATGGTCTCCTCATGGACTAAAAACTAATGTTAAGTTTTTATTATTTGATTTGTTAAGTTACCTTGTCCTGCAGGTTGCAGAGGGTCAGGCCGGGGATCCTGGTGTGTAGATGCTCATAAATCACATGTGCTGGTGATGGCTATTCCAACACATTGCTCAGGCATGTGGAGAAGAAGGAAGTACGCTAGTTTGATTCCTCTGCACACCATTCCATGTGTATCCAAGGCGTTTTTCAGACTCATTGAGTTTTCATTAGCAGCAGCTACTGCTCTGATGATGGTAATGACTTCTGGCAGAAGGACTGTGGCTCACAGTTAGACCAACATCTAAATGTAAACATATGCTGTCAAAACCATCTTTATCAGCTGATACAGCTATTTAAAAGATCAGGGCTTTTGCAAAAACAGAAACTCAAGAGATGGTCTCCAGGGCTGCGTTTGGCCAGTTCAAACAAATCTCTGGGATAAAGTATTTTGCATTGCATTTAATTTCATTCAATTTCTGTTCTTTTATATGCTAAGAATAGCAGACGGGACTCAAAGCAGCTTATACCAAACTGATTATTGTCTATCAAAACACAAGAAGAAAATAACAAACAAATTCAAAGTTTGAGATTTCCGACATGCAGACATAATCCTGAAAGCCAGGGTCAGCAGTGACTGAAGTGAAGATCCACACGGGGTCTTTCATGTGGGGATCTCATGTGCCTCTCTCAGCTTCAAGGCCAAAACATTGTTGTGTTTACTGGACTCCGTGCAGACAGATAATTTCTTCCACAACACCCTCCGGTCAACAGTTAAGCTCACAACTAAGAGTGTCATTGCCAGTAATTATTGTCTCTTGTCTCAGCACATCTACGTCCGTAATCCAGGTCTTGCTTGGCAAAGAGAAGGACAAATCTGAGAGCAATTGAGGTCTTAGCATTTGTTAGAATTACAGCCCAAAAAAAGGGTTTCCGACCTTCTTCTGGGAATCTCTTTACCTTCAGCAAAAAACACTGAGTTGTAGCTGTGGAAGAATGATTTCCTTTGCCAAGGTTTCGGACACAGATGTTTGAATCTAATTTTACAAACTTAAATTAATGCAAACTGACGCAGCAGCAGTGAACTAGAAGAGGAGCATTCACAATAAGTCAAAACTTTACTGACTCTATGCCTGGTGTGAGAAGGATGATATAACAGAGAGCAGTGACTATGTATTCATTAAAACAAGCATTTCAAGCCTTTCTCAGGAATTCAAAATGAGCTTCAGACTTCCATCCATCCTCTATTAATCAGCTTCTATTAAAGTCCTGTAAATGGCAGCTGTGCTCTGACCTTCACCTCAACAGAAACCAGCTGATTAAAAATGTGTGCATGTGTGAGTATGTGTGTGTGTGTGTGTGTGTTTGTGTGTGTGTGTGGGTGCGTGTGTGTGTGTGTGTGTGTGTGTGTGTGTGTGTGTGTGTGTGGCAGAACTCAGAAGAACACACGCAAAACCCAAACTTTTAAACATGTTCATTCCTTGAAACACAGTAAACACTACCAGGTTTAAGAACATAAATACACAGATTAAACGTGTGGCTAAGTCAATCTGATAAACCACAGGCTTGTCTGTGAAATATTACAATTATTACAAATATTGCATTCATTCCACAGTCCTCATCAAAGCCTCCAAGTGCTGCCCAGCCAAAACAGAGCCGGACACACAGCTGCACCTCGTTGAGGAGCTGGGTTGATTTAATCTGCGCTAAACATGATCTGATTTAGAGTTAACATGGCACTTGTGTGGTCGAGGTGAGGTACAGCATCAGACAAAATGAAATGAAGAACTGACCACTGTTGAAGTACACAGCGTTCTGGTGGTCATTGACCCCTAAAAGATCACTGTCAGAAATAAGCAAAAAATGCCTTTTTTCTCTTTTCTTTTTCTTTGGACAGTGACAAAGAAGAATCAATGACTTCTTAACAAACAGTTCAAATAACAGTTTATAGTATTGAAATGGTAAAAAAAAAAAAAAAGAACCAGTAATGAGATAACAAACACTTACATTTGGCATTATATACCCCAACCAAGTGGCAGAAATGGTTCTGGCAGGTTTATTTCCACAAATTTTTATTAAAATTCATTGTAGTGACAGAAAGACTTGCTGTTTCTAATGGTAGAGCAGGCTGTTTAAGTAGCACTATGCATCTTTCTAACCTTTTAAAATGTGTTTCTGACTCTTTTTGATGGTACAGTGACATTTTTTTATGTACATTCCTGGACCCGTTGTTGTCCTGCAGCATCTCGAAGCTGAGAAACGTTCACAATTTTACCTTCAGGCCACTGCGTCAGTTACAGTTGTGGTTCAATTTACACACCATGTCAAACGCTAGCAACTGGATATCAACAGACTGGTCGTTTTGAACACACAATGCCGCTGATTCATCAAAGAAACAAAAGATAACATTATCAGTCAAATAAGACAAAAGTCAACATCAAAGTGACTTTTACTGAGCTCAGTGGTTCACTCGTCACCCGTTTTTTTTTTTTTTTTTTTTTTTTATTTAATGGGGTTGGGGTCTGTTTGGTGAAAGTTAGTAAAAGTATATAGGCCACTATAGAGGGCCTTTCGGTGAGCATGCAGCTCTGAGTGCTACCTCCAAGCTTGAGCCAGATTGGTAGATCAACCCTGTGTCCACCTGTCACAGCCAGTGATTGCTGAGCAGCAGTAATTGTACCATGCTGGCATGAAAGCCCACAGGAAATCCCTCCAACAAAACGCCCGCCACGCTGGAATGTTGGCATCATGTTGGTACTTGAATCTCTTGGCTAGGGTTAAACTGACTGAGCTCCAGGACCATGTGATGCAAAGAGGAATGCTAGAAGCCGATGTCGGGTCGGAGGGGGCAGATGGAGGGGTGGTGTTTGAAGGACAGTGGTGGGGAACCGCCAAGGTTAGCAGAGGATTTTGAAAGAGGATTTGGGGCCAGGAGCCGAGGCTGTAGTGCTAATCCCCCGTTGGTAGGCTGGCGAGAAGTGTGAGGATCTCTGTGCTGAAGAATCCAGCCATCACTGTGAAGTGTTCTTCCTGTCCAACATGTTCAGGAGTTGAGTGCTTCTCGGCCTTTATACTTGTTGAAGGTAGATTAAGTCTAATTTCCTTGGCACTGGTTGACATTCCCACAGCAATGATGTTACCTTCACGCTCCAGTGATGTTTTAAAGTAAATGTTTTAATTAAGTGATCACAGATCATTTTATAGGGATGTATATCATTTCAAATAATGCTAACAATGATATTAAAATAGGTTAGATATTAATTACATCATAAATTTTAGACATGCAATGTTCAGAGATGCTACCAGAACCACTGATGATATATCATTAGCCTCATTGCCTCATTGCCTAAATCACATTTTAGCAAACTTGTGATTAGGACTGGGCATCACTAATTTCCTAAATCAATTCAATTCACAACAGCCTGATTCAATTTTGATTAAATCCAATTTGATATCTATTCATTTACAGATGTTAATATAACACCAAATCTTCTTGGATATTAAAACAATTCATCAGATATCTATTGTAATAAAACACTGAGCCTGTTTACATGACCATCAAATCAAATATCTGAGAATAATCAGGTAATTATAATAATCTGATACTTCTGAATTACGAAATTCGAAAAATCATTTTCTAGATTTACTGGTCAGTGTTTCCTTCAGGTTCACAGCCAAAAATGTGGTGATAAAAAAAAAGAAAAACAACATTTAGGACAATAAAAAAAAGTTAAACGTTTTAAATGTCCTGATGAAACCATTTCATTTAGCAGAGTCTAGTTCAGATCTCAGGTAATGTGTTGAAGTTATTAAAACATAAAAAGAATATTAGATCCATTTTAAGCCATGTTCAAATGAAAATTTACAACGATAGATTTAGCTTGTTCAGATGAGCGCGTTCCTGTGATGGACATGGCAGTTTCGACGTAACACTGGAGCAAGAGTGGAAGAGTGTTTTCATCTTCACCTCCCAGGGAGAATTTTCATTTTTGTCCAAATTTCAGCTGGTTGATATGTTATTTGACATGAGCTTTCTGTCCACATCACCTGCGTATACCTGTATACATCTGAGTGTATCTCTCTCTCTCTCTCTCTCTCTCTCGCTATATATATATATATATATATATATATATATATTTCCCTGAGGACGCTCCAAAGGGATTAATAAAGTATTTCTATTCTATTCTATTCTATTTTATTCTATTCTATATATATCTATATATCTATAGATATATATATTTCCCTGATGACGCTCCAAAGGGATTAATAAAGTATTTCTATTCTATTCTATTCTATTCTCTCTCTCTCTCTATATATATATATATATATACAAATTAATCACAATTGAATACTATTGGCAAGTTTTTATATTTCTGAAATCTGCTCATTTTTACTGTATTGTATTAACAAAATGAGCCGATGCTACAAATATTTACTGTTAACTGACCTTCCCTTGGGTAAACGTCAGATGTCCAATGGTCAGTAAATGCAGCATGTAATGTACTTTTATATGTTGTTCTAAATCATCTCTAACATGTTCTAGATCATGATGCAGAATTCATACATCATCATGACCAACCGTCTCCATGGTGATAATTTCTGTCCTAAAAGCAGCAGATGTGACGACTGAAGTTAAACAGCTGACATTGATGAAGAAACTCTGATAAAACTGATGATCTGGATAAAAACAGCTTTTTCATTGAATTGTGGGAGTTTGTGCCGCCGTGATAAAAGTCCTACAGCAGCTTCACCCACAGTAAACACCTGCTGGTAAAATACATCATCGGCTGCTTGTTTTATTAGTTTTTCTTCACTTTTTTTTACATCAAATGATCACTTTAGTTGTATTAATCTGTTCAATATTTCATTAAATCTGGACATTAAAAAGGTCTCATCTGTGCCCCCTTTTCTTGGTCAGGGCTCCTGGCCCCCCATCAGAACTTTTCTAGATCCGCCCTTGCATAGCTGAAGTATAAACCCTGTCTACCACCAGCCAGCTACCGTGTTAGGGAAGGTCCTGCCAACGACAAGACTTTGGGGTAAATATGTGACGGTGTGAACCCTGAACTGCTAGTTTCCTCCTTCTCAGCTGATCCATAAACACTCGCAGCAAGAGAGAAAAGCCGATCAGCTGATCACCGACAGCCGTCGTGATTCATAGAGCAACATGAGAGGAGAGGGAGGAAGCAGCTGCTGCACAACCAAAGAGACCAGAGATCCTCTAGAGCAGCCATATTGGTGAAAACGCAGCTGGTTTATGTTTAAATAAGAATGCGGGAAGTGCGGGTGTGGAACCCTCTCACCGGGAAACTGAGCCACCCGGCTCATCTTTTCCATCGTGCTTCTCCACGTCCCGTCATCATAAAAGACAAACAATAGAAGCATGGGGCTCGTCATGCTGCGCATGCGTTAATTGCGTTAAAAATTTTAACGCAATTAATTACATAAATTAGTTAATGCATTATTTTTGATAGCTCTAATATATATATATATATATATATATATATATATATATATATATATATATATATATATATATACATATAAATTTTATCCAACTGAACTGATTTATGAATACAGTAAAAGTTGTCACACATAATATGTATTCAAATTTAATGATAATTACAAAACATTTCATTCAAAACTCTCAAGAATACTGTACAATAAAAACCTAAAGCATTAGGCATTAAATTTAAGTGCAAAAAACACAAGATAAAAAAAAGCAGTAAAACCAAAGATAAACAAATAACGTGCCAGTGAGTGAATGAAGTTATATGGAGCAGGCAATTTTAAACAGGTAAGTTTTATTCTGGATTTGAAAGGTGGAAGAGGGGCGATATTTCTGATATTTGACCTTAAACATAAGGCCAATAAAGACTTACATCTGTAGCTGCCATTTAATCTATTTATGATTAATTTCTAACAAACAGTATGAAAAGCATAAAATTGCATAAAAAGAACATTACTAGTCAGTTGCACAGTGAGGTTCTAGCTGTTCACAACAAAATTCAGTGTAGGTGGTTTTTCAAGCTTATTTAAATATGTGAAACTTTAAAAAATGATTCTTTGTCAAATTTAAGTAAATATTGCTGCTTTTCTCCAGTTTGAAATTTTATTTTTTGTTGATAGTTGTCCTGGAACAAGTCGTTTAGTTCATATTTATAGTCATGTGCATAAAGAAGTTTTCTAAGGATATTTAGCTGAACGTATTCTTCTATTGGCTCTTGGAAAGTAGGGCTGCTGATTCCGGTGTTCGTCCTGACATAGAGCTGTCATCAAAAATGTTCTGTGAGAAGCAAAGTCACTGCGTTCGGAATCTCTGATCGGAGCTGCTGAACCAGCACAGCTGTGAATTGTGGTGCACTGTGGAGGGAAGACTACGATGCAAATGCTTCAGGGAACAGATCCGTGTAGGAATGCACTGTTATCCAACCTCCCAGGCAATAACATAGTTAAACTACAGAGGAAAAAAAAGACAGAAGTCAATCGAATGTCTTCGTCCCACTTTAATAAGGTGAAAGTGGATGGAGGGTGGGGACTTTGTTGTATTAGACACAGCATTTGACAACACTGAACCCTATTTATGACAAGTGAGACAATCATATGGTCAATCCTTTACTGAGAGACAGTAGACGAACAGTTGACAAATGCTTCCTTACATTTTCCTAATGAAGGAAAATCATTCAGAATTTTTTTTTTTTTTTTGCATTGCTGGTTGTGGAAAGTCATTTTTCTCAGTATAATGTGAAAAAATCTGGTCAAAACCCTTTTAACAGCAGCTTTAAACATAAAGAGAAGGCAGGTAAGGACAATCTAAAACTGATCCAAACTGATTAGAAAATAAATCTAATGCAGCTGCACATCTAAGTGATATTTCCATCTACATCTGCACAGTGCAGCATATTTACCAATGAAACAAGAGTCTGCTGCTGGTTCCAAAATGGAAATTGAGCTTCTTTTGTTGTTTAACTGACAAGGTCATCCACACACACTCATGGAAACACACACACACACTCAGAATACAAGCATGTGTGTCACACAGGGCTCTGAAAGGACAAATGTTTGTTTCCCTCTTTAGAATTAATGAGGGCATTATTTCCTGCCACCTCCACTCTCCTGCAGACTGGACCGAGCTCCTGCTCCGCCCCCACTTGGAAGCGAGAAGTAAATATTAGGATTTGACTATTTAGAATGAGCTGGAAATGCTGCCTGCTCAGCAGGGCCATGAGAGGGGCAGGGGGGGAAATGAGGAGGGATTGGTTCCCCTGGCAGAAGATCTGAAATGTGCTCCTCAGCAGGTTGTGATGGAGATGTGTGCTGACTACTTTAACCCTTCCCAGCTACGTGCTCCTTGTTTTACGGTTATTGCTCTGAGAAAAATGCTTCTTTAAAAAACCACTGACATACACATATATTTACTCTCTTTCAGGATTCTCATTCACTGGTGTGCATAAGATAGATGGCATGTATACATACTGTTAGTATATTTATTTATCTT